>NC_058523.1:524993447-525618447 GCF_904849725.1 Hordeum vulgare subsp. vulgare
CACACTAGACACACCTTACACAAGCACATAATGTACATGGAAGCTTCTGTAAGTTCTAATTTATTTAATCTACCTTTTTTTTAATATTAAATAAAAAACTGTACCAAATAAGACTAAGCAAACATCTACCTTTTTACAGGACAAATTCCAGGTCAAAGATGTAAGCATTGAACTTCTAAAGCAATACATTGTCGAATCAACAATTGGATACAGGATGTCAAACCTCTGTGACTTTGTGAGTTTATATTACTAACTTCACTTTACTGTGCTGGCATTTGCTTATCCAGTTTCCAAACAATATTTCCCCTCACAAATATTACTGCTCACTGTTTTAGGTGTTAATTCCTGTGAGACAACACCGCTTTATCTATTTGATTGTGGTTAATTTCAACAAGAAACATTTTGAAATATTGTGTCCTTATATCAACTGCGACGGCATAAAGGAACATTCAGACATTGTAATTGAAAACTTCAAGAGAGCATACCATTCAGCTTACAATGCTCATCCTCACAGGATATACGATTTTAGTGTACAAGAAGTGGCTAGCGTAAATAACTCAGAAAGATCGTGAGTTTATTATTACTGTACCTGTAATTCGTAATACACATGTATTATTCTTCATGTAATCAACGATACATTGCTCTCATTTTATAGAGATGACAGTGGTATATACATAATGCACTTGATGCCACTCATCGACACGAGATCAACCTTTTTTATCAACAAAGTAAGTTTTATTTCTGTCAAAACCACTAGATGTTTCGATATATAATGTTAAACCAACCAACATGTAGCATTGAGTCCTCTTAAATCAATTACTTCTCTGCTTTGCAGATATATGTGAAGCAGTTGCGAGAACAACTAACTTACAGAATGATGACAGCTGGTTACAACAAGGGCAAAATATTCGAACAACTGCAAAATGTATTCAGGCAGCATAACATACAACGCAGAAGACCGAACCTTTGAAGTCCACCATTCTAACAACTAGAAGTCAGAACAAGAATAATCATATTTTGCCTGGTGCTCTTGCGAGAACAGTGATTCAATATACATTTATATCTATACCAGACATATGTAATTTTAGAATAAGGTGGTGCAATCTCCTATGTTATCACATTAGCTATTTCCTATGTTCCACTAGTTCCTATGTTACATGGACACTTTCCCTTATGAACACTTTAATTCCTAACCGATAAAAAAACAAAAAACAAAAACACTTCAAATCCTGTCTCTACGGCCACGGGTGTGCAGCCCCTATAGGCACGGTATTGAAGCCTCTGCGGGCACGGTTATGCAACCCTTACAGCCACGATATTAAAGCCTCTACGGGCACGGGTGTGCACCCGACATAATCACGGAATTGAAGCCACCACAGGCACAACTACGAGAGGAGAGCCACTATATCCATGTGAGTGAAGTCTCCAGAGACACAGCAGTGAACCAGAAGCCCTCACAGACATGGGATTTAAGATTCTACGAGCTCGGATGTGCAGCCCTATAGCCACGGTATTGAAGCCTCTACTGGCACGGTTATGCAGCCCCTATAGCCACGGTATTGCAGTCTCTACGGACACGGATGTGCAGCCCCATATCATCACGCGAGTGAAGCCACCACAGGCACTGATGTGATGTGTATACAGACACGGGTGTGCAGCCCGTATAGCCACGGTATTGAAGCCTCTACGGGCACGGGTGTGCAGCCCCTATAGCCACGGTATTGAAGCCTCTACGGGCACGGGTGAGCACCCTTATGGCCACGGTATTGCAGCCTCTACGTGCACGGATGTGCAGCCCCATATCATCACGGGAGTGAAGCCACCACAAGCACTAATGTGATGCGTATACAGACACGGGTGTGTAGTTCGTATAGCCACGGTAATGAAGCCTCTACGGGCATGGGTGTGCAACTCGTATAGCCACGGTCTGGAAGCCTCTACGGGCACGGATGAGCAGCCCTTATAGCCATGGTATTGAAGCCTCTACGGACACGGGTGAGCACACCTATGGCCACGGTATTGAAGCCTGTAAGGGCACGGGTGTGCACCCCGACATAATCACAGAATTGAAGCCACCACAGGAACGGCTACAAGAGGAAAGCCACCATATTTTGTACTGAATAACAATATTTTGTACCAAATATTTTATTAAAAACATCTGCATAAAAATACAAGCTACATAAATGTTTTAATTTGCACTCTATAAGTAGGATCACTGCGGCATAAGGTTGAAAATAACAGCAAGCTCCTGATCACGCTCTTTGAAGGTTATGAGCACCAAATTGTTTACTTCAATAGACAATGCCCGAAGAAAATTATTGAAACCTTCCTTCTTGAAAACCATTCTACCACCAAAGCCAATAAAGTAGGAACAATGAATGCTCACATATATATCGTCATCTTCAGAATTCAAAACAATTTCAAGAGTTAAGGAACCAGTCCTAGGAATTGACAAAAAATCCTTCAAAGTACTCACAACCAAGCTCGGAATAATCTGACAAAAAACATCAAGTTATATGATGTTCAGCTTGCAAATTTTAAAAAATAAACTCGGAAATACGAAGATGATGTAAACCATAAAGGGTTTACATCATTACGATTAAGAGAAATATTACTACAAACAAAATACGAATTAAACATAACTGTTGGAATTATGCCCTAGAGGCAATAATAAATATAGTTATTATTATAATTCCTGTATCAAGATAATCGTTTATTATCCATGCTATAATTGTATTGAATGAAGACTCATTTACATGTGTGGATACATAGACAAAATAGTGTCCCTAGCAAGCCTCTAGTTGGCTAGCCAGTTGATCAAAGATAGTCAGTGTCTTCTGATTATGAACAAGGTGTTGTTGCTTGATAACTGGATCACGTCATTAGGAGAATCACGTGATGGACTAGACCCAAACTAATAGACATAGCATGTTGATCGTGTCATTTTGTTGCTACTGTTTTCTGCGTGTCAAGTATTTGTTCCTATGACCATGAGATCATATAACTCACTGACACCGGAGGAATACTTTGTGTGTATCAAACGTCGCAATGTAACTGGGTGACTATAAAGATGATCTATAGGTATCTCCGAAGGTGTTAGTTGAGTTAGTATGGATCAAGACTGGGATTTGTCACTCCGTGTGACGGAGAGGTATCTCGGGGCCCACTCGGTAATACAACATCACACACAAGCCTTGCAAGCAATGTGACTTAGTGTAAGTTGCGGGATCTTGTATTACGGAACGAGTAAAGAGACTTGCCGGTAAACGAGATTGAAATAGGTATGCGGGTACTGACGATCGAATCTCGGGCAAGTAACATACCGAAGGACAAAGGGAATGACATACGGGATTATATGAATCCTTGGCACTGAGGTTCAAACGATAAGATCTTCGTAGAATATGTTGGATCCAATATGGGCATCCAGGTCCCGCTATTGGATATTGACCAAGAAGTCTCTCGGGTCATGTCTACATAGTTCTCGAACCCGCGGGGTCTGCACACTTAAGGTTCGACGTTGTTTTATGCGTATTTGAGTTATATGGTTGGTTACTGAATGTTGTTCGGGGTCCTGGATGAGATCACGGACATCACGAGGGTATCCGGAATGGTCCGGAAACGAAGATTGATATATAGTATGACCTCATTTGATTACCGGAAGGTTTTCGGAGTTACCGGGAATGTACCGGGAATGAAGAATGGGTTTCGGGAGTTCACCGGGGGGGCAACCCACCCCGGGGAAGCCTATAGGCCTTGAGGGTGGAGCACCATCCCTTAGTGAGCTGGTGGGACAGCCCAAAAGGTCCCTATGCGCATTGGAAGAAAAATCAAAGAGAAAGAAAAAAAAAGGAGGTGGGAAGGGAAGGAAGGACTCCCACCCACCAAACCAAGTCCAACTCGGTTTGGGGGGGGAGACCTTCCCCCCTTGGCTCGGCCGACCCCCTTGGGGCTCCTTGAGCCCCAAGGCAAGACCCCCCCCCCTCTCCCACCTATATATACGGAGGTTTTAGGGCTGATTTGAGACGACTTTTCCACGGCAGCCCGACCACATACCTCCAAGGTTTTTCCTCTAGATCGTGTTTCTGCGGAGCTCGGGCGGAGCCCTGCTGAGACGAGATCATCACCAACCACCGGAGCGCCATCACGCTGCCGGAGAACTCTTCTACCTCTCCGTCTCTCTTGCTGGATCAAGAAGGCCGAGATCATCGTCGAGCTGTACGTGTGCTGAACGCGGAGGTGCCGTCCGTTCGGTACTAGATCGTGGGACTGATCGCGGGATTGTTCGCGGGGCGGATCGAGGGACGTGAGGAAGTTCCACTACATCAACCGCGTTCACTAACGCTTCTGCTGTACGGTCTACAAGGGTACGTAGATCACTCATCCCCTCTCGTAGATGGACATCACCATGATAGGTCTTCGTGCGCGTAGGAAAATTTTTGTTTCCCATGCGACGTTCCCCAACAATAACTTCATTTCGATTAAGATAAAGTTTGATGTTTTCATAGATATATAAGGGTACCCTATATATACCCTACAAACAAAAAGGCAAACCCTATACTAGTTTTGCCGCCACGCCACTCCCCGCATTTCTGCCAGCTCCGTCGCCATCACCTACTCCTCGTCGCTGTCGGATGAAGGTGGCGCTTTCTCCTGCTCCAGCGCAGCCTCCTGATCCTCTGCCAGTGGATCAGCCACCTCCAGCGGCAGGGCAGCCACCTGTCCTTGGGCTGCCGGAAGCGGTGGGCGCGGCCGTGGCCCAGCGGGCGCGAAGTACATCCGCCGACGCCCCTCGGGCACGACGCCCGGGATGAACCAACGATCCCAGAGGTCGCTGGTGGGTGCAAACCCCGGGTCCAGCTTCAGATCGAGCGGCAGCAGTGAGCGCCTTCGCCTGATCTCGCGCCAACGCTCGAGGCCATCCGCCGGAACCTCTGGTATAGGTACCCGACAGTGGTTGAGGTTCCACCCCTCCGGGAGCACGACGCTTGGCCATGGAACCGAGAGGCAATTCTCCCATAGGTACCGCGCGTGGTCCTCGTTCACCGTCCGGCGCCGGTTAGGGCCCGACGGACCTCCGTCGCCGTCGCGAGCGGCGAGGTTACGCTTCGGCATCGTTCCAGGTTTTTCTGTCTCGAGAAGTGGGGTGGACGAGTGGGGTGGTCGACGCTCGAGTGGGTGTAGAAGCTGGCGGTGGTTCCTATTTAATAGGACCCGTCAGAACAGCCGAAGCGTCGCAGCTGTCGCTGCCCTGTGGGCCAGCCGGAGACGAGTCGTTCGTGCGTTGGGACCGGTCAAACTAGACTAGAAGTGATGGTGGAGTGGACAGGTTGCGTCGCAACCTCTCAACGGGCAGTGGTAGACTCCTCGGTTCCTCAACCGTGAGTGGGTTTTTCCATGGCCTCATTTAATTGCTGCTACACCTATCGCGTCAAATGGCAGTGCTATTCTAAATTTAGGTGCCGCCGTTGTAGGTTTTGTAGGTGGTAATCATGGTAGGTAGACCAAGTTGGACTACCACGATGTGAAGGTTCATGATGTGAATACAAAAACAGACCCGTAACGAGATAAGTGCCTAAAATCATTGTTATTTGGAGAAAAAGAAGTGCAGTGCCTCCCAATGAGATAAACAGCCCTGCAATGTGAGTCGTTCGTGCGTTGGGACCGGTCAAACTAGAAGCCTCGCCGTGTAGCTGCCCGGTGGTAGAGTGGACAGGTGCACAGAGCCTCGGTATCGCCGTTCTCACTGCCCTGTGAGCCACGTGCACAGAGCCTCGGTATCGCCGTTCTCACTGATCTGAGATAGGAGATGTATCTAAATGCGTGCACGGGTCATCACCCCATATAATCACGGAACTGAAGCCTATACGGGCACGGATCACCACCCCATATAATCACGGAATTGAAGCCACCACAGGCACGGCTACGGAAGGAAAGCCACCACATCCATGTGAGTGAAGTCTCCAGAGAGACGGCAATGAAGCACAACCCCTCACAGACACGGTATTAAACCCTCTACGGGCACGGGTGTGCAGCCCCTATAGCCACGGTATTGAAGCCTCTACGGGCACGGTTATGCAGCCCCTATAGCCACGGTATTGAAGACTCTACGGACACGGGTGTGCAGCCCCCTATATAGCCACGGTTGTGAAGCCTATACGGGCACGGCTGTGCACCACTATAACCACGGAATTAAAGCCTATACGGGCACGGGTCAGCACCCCATATAATCACGGAACTGAAGCCTATACGGGCACGGGTCACCACCCCATATAATCACGGAATTGAAGCCACCACAGGCACGGCTACGGAAGGAAAGCCACCACATCCATGTGAGTGAAGTCTCCAGAGAGACGGCAATGAAGCACAACCCCTCACAGACACGGTATTAAACCCTCTACGGGCACACGTGTGCAGCCCCTATAGCCATGGTATTGAAGCCTCTACGGGCACGGTTATGCAGCCCCTATACGGGCACGGGTCAGCACCCCATATAATCACGGAACTGAAGCCTATACGGGCACGGGTCACCACCCCATATAATCATGGAATTGAAGCCACCACAGGCACGGCTACGGAAGGAAAGCCACCACATCCATGTGAGTGAAGTCTCCAGAGAGACGGCAATGAAGCACAACCCCTCACAGACACGGTATTAAACCCTCTACGGGCACGGGTGTCCAGCCCCTATAGCCACGGTATTGAAGCCTCTACGGGCACGGTTATGCAGCCCCTATAGCCACGGTATTGAAGACTCTACGGGCACGGGTGTGCAGCCCCCTATATAGCCACGGTTGTGAAGGCTATACGGGCACGGCTGTGCACCACTATAACCACGGAATTGAAGCCTATACGGGCACGGGTCAGCACCCCATATAATCACGGAACTGAAGCCTATACAGGCACGGGTCACCACCCCATATAATCAAGGAATTGAAGCCACCACAGGCATGGCTACGGAAGGAAAGCCACCACATCCATGTGAGTGAAGTATCCAGAGAGACGGCAATGAAGCACAACCCCTCACAGACACGGTATTAAACCCTCTACGGGCACGGGTGTGCAGCCCCTATAGCCACGGTATTGAAGCCTCTACGGGCACGGTTATGTAACCCCTATAGCCACGGTATTGAAGACTCTACACGCACGAATCTCCACTAAAAGACAAGAATCACAATCCATCTGTACGACATATCTGAATATCTGTAATTCTGAATAACAATGTTTTGTACCAAATATTTTATTAAAAACATCTGCACACAAATAGACGCTGCATAAATGTTTTACTTCACACTCTATAAGTAACATATATATGGGGTGCGGCCCCTATAGGATAACTGCGCCAGAAGGTTGAAAATAACAGCAAGCTCCTGATCACGCTCTTTGAAGGTTATGAGCACCAAATTGTTTACTTCAATGGACGATGCCCGAAGAAAATTACTGAAACCTTCCTTCTTGAACACCATTCTACCACCCAAGCCAATAAAGTAGGAACAAGGAATGCTCACATATATATCATCATCTTGAGAATCCAAACCAATTTCAAGAGTTAAGGAACCAGTCTTAGGAATTGACAAAAAATCCTTCAAACTACTCACAACCAAGCTCGGAATAACCTGACAAAAAACATCAGGTTATATGATGTTCAGCTCTCAAATTTTAAAAAATAAATTCCAAAGCTCAACATACATAAATAACAAATAAGTAAACAGTAACCAAAAACAAGCTCACCATATGTTGATCATTGACATTCATGGATGTAATCCTGTGAACAAAAGGAAAACATAATATGTAGTCATCATCAAAGAGCTGTCGTGACATACATACATTTGATGATAATTCAAAGTGACACCACGACTATAAAAACAACTGTCAACAAGTTCCCTCCGAGTTTCACTCAGATCCTCAAGAGCTACAAAAAATAATTTCACAAACTGAGCAAAACGGAAAAATGTATAAACTGAAACAAAACTAAAAATCAGTCCAACAAATAACTTACCAACACAGGGTAGAGGGAACAACATAACACCATCCCGATGAAAATCGACACTAATCATAGTTCCATAGTGCTCAAGCCTAACAATCATAATGTCATGATGTCGGAGACCATAATCATTCACAAGTTCTTCCCACAAAGAACCATGAAATTTACTGCTCGTCCGACCATGTCTAAATAGAACATGGTATAAGTTACCCTCACTGTTGTGAAGAGCAAGATCAACATCTGTGTCACCCCTCCGAATAGCTAAAGCTCTGCACTCATCAATGTACCGAGCAAGATGTGATCTAACACTGCACGGAATATACTACAACAAGAATGGAAGCAAATATCATAATCATATAAACAAAAGCATTGAAATACATTCCAAACAAAACAACAACATCAAACAAGATTCTTACAACACGCCTTGAACAGCTACAATCCAGCACCACAGTGAACACAGACGCATAAGAATCAAAGGAAGAACAAGGGCCACCTGCAGCTCGGCAAAAGGGGCAAGTCATTACCTACAAAAGGACGGTGAACAATAAGAACTCATTCCACATCAGAATTGAAAGTTGACATTTGATCGTGTTGGAAGTCCCCACCCGTAATTTCCCCTGAAATCTCAATTTCCCGGAAATATAATGGGAAAAACGAAATCAGGAAAACAGGAAACAACGGGGCGATTTACCAGGAACAACCACTCCGACCCGACGACGGCGCGGCCACGAAGGAAGGTCGACGACACCGGGACGGACGACGGCAGGCAACCACAACGAGACGCACGACAGCAACACCGCCACAGCAGGACGGACGATGGCAAGACGACCACAGCGGAACGAATGGCGGCAGCGAACGGCGGCGGCGAGACGGGACGAAGAAATTCTAAACAAATAGATCGGAGGATTACTAGAAAACCAAAATTGTTCAGGGGCTTAATTGCTAAAAGGGAAAACCAAAAAAAGAGAAACCGGAAACCGAAAATAACGGGACTCTTCCCTGCGCGACAAGTGTCACGCACGGAGCGTTGTTGAAAGGTCTCCAACGCGCTCCGAACGCGACACTTGTCGCATGAAGGATACACCCCGCCTAATGGTTGCGAGGTGTACTCCCTAACTAGTGATTTCAGATTTATTTGGGCTGAAAAAATGGGTTGTGTCCTGTAAACTATCGATTATTTTGTTGGATGACCCAGTTTACGGGATCCGCTGGAGATGTTCTTAGACTTTTTCTCTCCAAAACCATATCAGGTGCTCATTTCCTGCACCCTTTTCCCACGGGAGCATGCCACTCGTAAACCAGTAGTTTTCTCGTCGCTAACGTTCATCACACATCTTCCTCTCCTCGCACTTTCTTAATCCACGACCGTGTCGTTTGCACCCTTCTCGTCCATATTCTTCATCCATGCCTATGTGTCGGCAAGACGCACGAAAGTACTAAGAGAGGGTCGAGGCTGAAGTGCTGGATGGTACACTAGTCCAGAAAAGCCTAGCTATGGCGTGGCAAAAAGGGACCTGTTGGCGTGAACACCCAACACAACCAATATGACGCCACTGTTAGAATATAGTGGCGACGTTGGAGACTACACTAGCAGTATTTAGAATATCTATAACATTGGACAGAGTTGCACGCCGGCACTGTCCTATCTATCTATTAAAAAAATACTACCAGGTTCACAAACTAAATGTTTCAATAACTCTCACGTTTAAGCTATTCACAAAAGATGTTACAAGCTCCAGAAACTAAATATTTCACGAAATTCACGAAAGAAAAGTACCAAACTTCTCATTCTACAATGTATCGATTTTTCCCTCTTTCAAGAGTACCTAGTTTTTTGTAAGGACTAACTTAAGCTCACGAAGCTTATTCCAATTCATGTCCCCCTCCATCATGTAATGGGTTTTCTTCATCTTCAATTGATTGTTTTCGGACTTCAGGACTTCTATCTCCTTCTTGTAATGACTTATGTCAGTCCTTAGAGACTTGACCTGACGTTCGAGACTGAAAATCTTATGAATGACAATAGCATTGTCATCGATGACCTTGTCCCTCTTCTTCTCCGGGGAAGCATTAAACTCTTCCAGGGCCTTGGCAATACTCTCATGTGGCGCGATCAGCTCGTAATTGAGCACGTCCACATCACGTGTCTCTTGCACAACGGGTGTTGGAGAAGACGGACCGGATGGTACGTATGCTTCGCAGGGGTTTCAAATCATGCATGGTTAGATATATTGATGTTTGCGATGCTAACACATGTTTTTTGTGACCGTAACTACCTGGTTGGTGCTCACGTCATCTTTATCTTCCGCATACCCCGACCAATGGCCAGAGGAGCCTATCCACAAACTAGAGTCCGCCATGCTGTTACAAAACGGCCACATGGGAGTGTTTAATTAATATGGATGAAAAGAAGATAAGAAGAAGTATCTTCTAAACTTAACAAGAATAAACATGAAACAAATCAAATAAAAAACGAATTATGAGCGTGTTATCAAACACATACGAAAAATTAATTATGAGTGTGCTATCAAACACATATTAAAACATCCATCAGCAAGCATGATTTTGGTAACGGAGAAAAAGAGAGAACCAAATGAACTGTTGGTAACCTCGGCAAAGTTGCAATGCTATCTACTGAAATCTTTGTAATGATGTTCAAAACCAAAGTATCTCAATACAAAAACAACACAAAAATATCACTACTTGGATATGACAGAATAATATCATTGTTGTATGACAAAGTACAACAGTGATAGCACGTATGTATGACAAAGTACATACTCCCTCTATCCATATATATAGGGCCTAATGCGTTTTTCGAGGCTAACTTTGACCATATGTTAGAGCAATAATATATGACATGCAAGTTACACAAAGCATATCCTCACGTTCGTATGTCAAAGGAGCTTTCAATGATATAATTTTTATATTATACATTTCATATACTATTAATCTTATCAATATTCAAAGGCAATCTTGAAAAATGCATTAGGCCCTATATATATATGAATGAAGGGAGTATGATTTGTACTAATATCAAAAGGAATAAAAAGAGAAAACAAGTCTAATTATGCAAATCGATGAGACTAGCACATATGTATGACAAAGTGCATTCCGAAAACAACTAGATCATTCCAATCTTTAGTTGGCAAATGATTTGTTCCAATCATTATATAAGATAAACAAGCAAAAATGTCGAATAAGATAAACTAGTACATATAACAAAAATGTCCCATAAAGGCCATTGTGTGGAACTGCTATCTAGAATCAAGAAACAAATTATGTTGCATATTTGTTTACGGCGGGAGGGGGCGCCGGACTTACCATGGATGTTCTCGGGGACAAGGAGAGGTGTGCCGGCGGTGTCGAGCGGAGACAGCGGGCGGCGTCGGGCAAAAGCGTCGGGCGGAGGCGGCAGCACTGTCGGGCAGGGCGACGGCGACGTCTGGCAGGGCGGCGGAGACGTCGGGCGGCACGGCGACGGGGATCAAAAGGAGGACCGGGTGGAATTGGGATCGAGAGAAGGACGAAAGGACAACTCTTTTTACCGTCGAGAACTGTTAAAACCTACTAGTCGGGAACTTTTCATGCCGACGCTAAGCGAATAGCTATGGAGTATGAATTTAATTCACGACAACACTATTTAAAAATAATAGTGCTGACGTTGATCAGAAACGACACGTCATCAACATAAATTATGGCTAACGTTCATCATGGCGCCTCCTTATCACACCCAACGTTCGAGCGGAAAGTGCAACTTGTGGTGAACAAAATGACGTCCAAGGCTGCAAGTTTGCAACTGCATTCGGAAGTCCTCGGGGATATGAAAAAAGAGAGATAAAGTGGGTGAACAATCTATTTTTTGCAGCCACATACTGGTGCCCTCACCAATTGAATGCTCATCGAACAAATGAATACTCGGATATATGTTGGTCTCAAAAAGATGTTTTTTTTAAAAAGGAGGATGATCCCCGACCTCTGCATGTGAAAGATGCATACAATTATTTTATTAATTATTTATAAAGATCTTACGAAATAATATATCAATATGTCTGAAGCCATCATCTTAACAACATATGTTGCTCCTCCTATCCATTGATAAAGAGCCGAATACCAAACAGACATCACATCAAAACCTAACACCTAAAACCGGATGCCCCGACCAAGCCACATACCAGGTCCAGGGTCTAAACCGATCCAACGCACTCTCGTAGGTCGTCGCCACCGTCTTCCATCAATGAATCTTCAAAGCAGGTACCGATTCATCAACCTTGCCACGCCTGCCGTCGGCGTCCCCACGTTGCCAGACAACGCCTCCTCCCTACGCGCATTCATCATCATGCATCCGTCGTCGAGACTTTGTTGCGCCTCGCCGCCGAGACTCCACGACGTTGATGTGTCACACGGAACGCCGCTCCACCACAGATGTCGTCCACTGGTCGTTCGAGCCTATGCATACCTTCAAGAATGACGCACTCAAGAGGGGCATGACACATGATTGTCGTTGTCATCGGATCGACTGATCTAGGCTTTCCCTCGAAGGTGACAAATAGGGATCTATAGCCTCTCGAGAACGATGCTTTCAAGAAGGGGGTGACGCAAAAAAAACACCATCATCGTCGACCTTGACATTCCGTCAAGAGTAGGTTTTCATCATGATCCGCTCGAGGACCCTCCGTCCAGCATCGTGTCCACCGTGGCCCGGCAACCGAAGACCAGCCTTGCCCAGCACCCCAAGCGCTTAAGTACCCACCCCACCTACAACGCTTGAGCTGCTCCACAACCAACCCATCCACGATTGGGGCCAAACCATCAGAGAAGAAACGCACCGAGCCTGATCCACACCAGGTCGCGGTGAACTTTTGTGGAAATATTTGAGATGTTTTATAATTCTGCTGAACTTTTATGATAGATCCGATCATTCTTGCGGGAAAATAAATAAATTGTGCATGTTCACATATTTTGCTAGGATGATGCTACGTGACGTCTATACAAGTCTAGAGTGCATTGTGGCAATTGGCATCTCCATCTCCTGAAAACACTCTGCCGTTTGTTCCGTTGATCAGTCGGTTCGATTTGCTTTGGCCTCGCGATAACGTCTCTGGCCAGCGTTCATCATGGCGTCTGCTTATCCCACCCAACGTTCGAACAAAAAGGTGCAACTTCTGGTGAACAAAATGACGTCGAGGGCTGCAAGTTTGCAACTGCATTCGGGAGTCCTTGCGGACATAAAAAAGTGATAGAGTGGGTGAACAATCTATTTTTCTCAGCCACATACTTGCACCCTGACCAATTGAATGCTCATCGAACGAATGAATACTCTGATATATGGTGGTCTTTTCGGACCCCAAAAAAAGTTGAGGTTCGAACTGGGTACTCACAAGAAAGTTTCTGAATTCGATGCTGGCAGACTTATGTCCGGTTTTATCCGTCTCGAGAAACGCACCTCATCCACGTTATTCAGGAAAATTTGCCAGGAATTTTCTGACCCGGATTTCTGCTTTGTTAACCTGAAATGCGCAAGTAACCGTCAGTTGCCTGCAGATCTTACGGTGCAACAGGATAACTGACAGGAATTATCTGAGTTCTGAGGAATTCTGAAGTTCAGGAGGATAAGTGACAGTGGTATTGGCCGGTGCCTTCTCATCGAAGCCGGTGCTCATCATTCGCCTTTTGAGCTCACCGCACCGGCCGATAACAAACTCCGGCCGACATATCCATCGATGCACCGGCCCAACGGAGCATTGAAGCCGAACACACCGGAATATGTTCTGCAAGTTGCCCACCGGCATGCTCCAGCACACTATATATACCTGGCCAGACACACCAGCTGAATCCATCAGTTCTCCATCGTCCTCATCTTCCAGAGCACAGCTAGCTAGAGCTCAAGATCATGGCGAACAAACACATGTCCCTCTCGCTCTTCCTCATCCTCCTTGGCCTCTCGTGCAGCTTGGCCTCTGGGCAAGTCCTGTTTCAGGTAAGACTAAGATCTTGATCATCTTGTCCGTCGGCAAGCGCCGTGTCCGGCTCCTGGGTTTTGTACTGAGCTTTGGGTTCTGCTGCGCTCGACAGGGTTTTAACTGGGAGTCGTGGAAGCACAATGGCGGGTGGTACAACTTCCTGATGGGCAAGGTGGACGACATCGCCGCCGCCGGCGTCACGCACGTGTGGCTCCCCCCGGCGTCGCAGTCCGTCGCCGAGCAAGGGTACATGCCGGGCCGGCTCTACGACCTGGACGCCTCCAAGTACGGCAACAAGGCGCAGCTCAAGTCCCTCATCGGCGCGCTCCACGGCAAGGGCGTCAAGGCCATCGCCGACATCGTCATCAACCACCGCACGGCGGAGCGCAAGGACGGCCGGGGCATCTACTGCATCTTCGAGGGCGGCACCCCGGACGCGCGCCTCGACTGGGGCCCCCACATGATCTGCCGCGACGACCGGCCCTACGCCGACGGCACCGGCAACCCGGACACCGGCGCCGACTTCGGGGCCGCGCCGGACATCGACCACCTCAACCCGCGCGTCCAGAAGGAGCTCGTCGAGTGGCTCAACTGGCTCAGGACCGACGTCGGCTTCGACGGCTGGCGCTTCGACTTCGCCAAGGGCTACTCCGCGGACGTGGCCAAGATCTACGTCGACCGCTCCGAGCCCAGCTTCGCCGTCGCCGAGATATGGACGTCGCTGGCGTACGGCGGGGACGGCAAGCCGAACCTCAACCAGGACCCGCACCGGCAGGAGCTGGTGAACTGGGTGAACAAGGTGGGCGGCTCCGGCCCCGCCACCACGTTCGACTTCACCACCAAGGGCATCCTCAACGTGGCCGTGGAGGGCGAGCTGTGGCGGCTGCGCGGCACCGACGGCAAGGCGCCGGGCATGATCGGGTGGTGGCCGGCCAAGGCGGTGACCTTCGTCGACAACCACGACACCGGCTCCACGCAGCACATGTGGCCCTTCCCTTCCGACAGGGTCATGCAGGGATATGCCTACATCCTCACGCACCCAGGGACCCCATGCATCGTGAGCGTCATCCTACCAATACATCATATCAAAATTTTCTGTTCTTTTTTCCGTTCATAACAAGAAATCATGACCGAACTGATGGAAAATAATTGTGATTCTTCAGTTCTACGATCATTTCTTCGACTGGGGCTTGAAGGAGGAGATCGATCGTCTGGTGTCAATCAGGACCCGACAGGGGATACACAGTGAGAGCAAGCTGCAGATCATGGAGGCCGACGCCGACCTTTACCTTGCCGAGATCGACGGCAAGGTCATCGTCAAGCTCGGGCCAAGATACGATGTCGGACACCTCATTCCTGAAGGCTTCAAGGTGGTCGCGCATGGCAATGACTATGCCGTATGGGAGAAAGTATAAAGCAAAATTAACGGAGCGGCTCTACAAATTAGTCCGAGCTCGTGTTGTCCACATAGTACGATTTTAGTACTTCCTCCATGTAAAAAAGGAGGATGAGGGACATCCATTGTATTTTTCATAAATAATACAATAATCAATAAGCATTTTCGCTACCCATGGTTTAGTCGATGTTCGTTTACCACAGATTGTAACTCCAAGCTTGAGGCCTGACAGGCCCGACGAACAACATTTTTTTCACCCGGAAGGGTAGGAGCTCTGCCTTTGCATCAAGGATTAGGGCTTTACATAAGGGAAGGAAAAATCTACATAAGGCGATGTTCGTGTATCAGCTTAGTTATACAGCGCTACATCTATCAGTTCTAAGTCAACTTTGATCAGAGTTGCTACTCTGTCGTTGGAGGTTTGTGTTGGAGAAAAATCCGAAGATTTCTTGCATTCAATATGCGCCAAGCAAGCTATGCTGCCGCACTTGCAGTCTTCTTCGGGCCAGAGAAGAGGTGGTAGCACCATTCTTGGATGTAACAGAAGCTGTTCATCTGAGTTGCACCAGGGCGTGGCATGCTGCAGCTAATTTCGAACCATGTTTCTGTGGCAAACCAATAGGTAGTCATGATCACGGTCTCTTTCATGCGGCATGTCACTTTTGAGGCTCCGCATTATCTCAAGCTCCGGCCTAGCAATTTACCCCAGGAACTGACTAGAGCATTGCCCCAAATCCAGTTTATGTCATCTTGTCCAGTGCTCAGGTTGACTTTGCAGCCCCGTGTGATTCTTCCTTGCAAGCAAGAAAAGATCCAGGACAATGTGCCGGTAGGCGGATACGTTTTAGCACGCTAGGATACAATTTCTCTTTTTTCTGGAATATCTTTTGAAACAGAAAGGTAAATCGATTCAAACGTAACTAGGGTATGGTAGATCCTGCTGCAACTGCAAAGACTAGCTGGTGTTTGAAGGCTCTCCAAATGCATCGAGAGATACAGTAACGTCAAGCAGTGAAAAGGCGGGAGCATGAAGAAACAACATTCAACTGACATACCGATATACAAGAGAAAAAGAGTAAAGAAAAACTAATGCATTTGAAGTTGGTACTCCCTCCGGTCCTTTTTACTCTGCGTAGATTTCGGTCAAGTCAAACTTTGTAAAGTTTGACCAAATTTATATTAAAAAATATCAATATCTACAATACCAAATATATACATTATGAAACTACATTTCATAAAGAATCTAACAATATTGATTTGGCATGGTGAATGTTGATGATTTTTTCTATAAGTTTGGTCAAAGTGAAGATACTTTGACTTCAGACAAAACTTATATGCAGACTAAAAAGGACCGGAGGGAGTATTATCAACCATCGGCACCTTTAATTGAAGACCAGGCAATAAACATCTCGAGCTGAGGGCTCATGTGATCTCAGCATCTTCATCTCTGCCCCCACACGTACCACTGCCACTCAGGTAACGAGTGATTTACACGTCAGCTTGAAATAACAAAATAAATAAAGTTGTCGCTACTTTAATCTCTATATAGACGATTAGTTAATGCAACGGATGTATAGTCATGAAAAACACTAATACACTTTGCAGTAAATAGTGTCCTTGATTGCAATACTTTGTAACCAAAACATCCAAAATGGGACACCAAATCATCATCATGCTACAGACGACTCAGAAATTAATAAAAAGGAAGGATGCATCATTATCTGCCTGGAAACAATTTTCAGTTCACTCCTCTTGCAGCTCAAGCCGCATTTCCCTGCCAGGAGACAAAATAAATGATCAGGTTGGTGGGTGGACTAACATGCTGCCTTCGGAAACTGAAAAAGAAAAAATATACCTTTGGTTTAGACTTGTTGGGCTTGGAGTCAGCAGCAGCTTGTTTGCTATCAAGAGGCCGCTTGAAAGGAAGGAAATCTATTCCAAGCATGAATGGCCGCAACACCACTGGCACCTCAACACCACCCTCCCGCTGGTAGTTCTCCAGAATACAGCATAGGGTCCTCTCAGTTGCAGTCAGCGTAGAGTTCAGCATATGAACAAACTGCTTGGATTGCTCATCATTCTGCGATTTCAACAGAAATACATCAGTGGTCAGACATTTCGAGACACAAGTAAGCAGAGTCGTCTACCAGTATCCATCAATCTAAACAAAAATAAAACTACCTTTTTCTGGCCATAGCCTATTCCAAGTCTCCTTGCCTGATAATCAGTGCAATTTGAACAGGATACTAGTTCTCTGAAGGTTTTTGATGCAGGGAACCATGCTTCCAAATCATACTTCTTAGCTGCAGCATCATTAAGAGCACCAGAGACAATCGACACTAGTTGATATGGTAGCCCAATCTGCAAGCAATGTTCATACATATCAGCAGCACGCAGTCAAGGATATCAACACTGTGTTGTTTAAGGTTCGCAAAGCTTCGGGTACTTACCGCCTGATAAAAATCTTCTGCATTTTTAATCATCTCCTCATGCATTTCCCAGGATACGTTGTCATTTGGATTTGTGGCACAGAACTGCTCGATCTTTTCAAACTGGTGGACTCTGAAGATGCCAGCTGTGTCCCTCCCGTGTGAACCAGCTTCTTTCCGGAAGCACGTGGAGAACCCAGCATATCTAAACAGGCAATGTTTGTTATCAGATTACTTGCGTCGACTGACTAAAGACAATCTACATAAAATTAGGCACTACCCACCTGATCGGCAAATCTGCAGGATAAATTCGATCACCTAGATGATAAGCACATAGCGGTTGCTCCGATGTTGCTATGAGATACTTATCCTCTCCGTCACCTGTTACCTGCCAAATGCAACTAATGGTCATGGACATATTATTACACATGTTGGATCAAATAATACTACCGAAACATCATTAGTTCAAATCAACAATGATCATGAGGAACCAGTGTACTAATAACATAATATAAACAAAAAAATGGTGTTTCGAACTTTCCCCAGAACTGCAAATGTTAAGGCTTGCCAGATAGTTAGAACTGGAATTGGAAGGTTACTGGTCTGAGAACCATTACCAATCAACCTAACAGAATGTAACTTCAACAAAACTGGGTGATGCTTACTGATGCTGTGAACATACAACGGCTAACTAGCAAGAAAATACATTACCACACCCTGAGAAAGCACGGCCTTATTTTTAAATAAAGAAACAAATGAAAATACAGTTGCTCAATAACACCAGAATATGCGAAGGACGCCTCTTCGGACTTACTTTGTAGAGCTCCTCATCAAATTGGGCCAACTGGGCACATTTTGCCATGATTTCCTTTCTCATGAAAAAAGGAGTTTGCATTGGTGTAAAGTCTCGTTTTCTCAGGAATGATAGCCCAAAATTTATCAACGCCTGGTTCAGGAGGACACCGTCGCCTTTCAAAAAGAAACCTCTTCCACCAGCGACATCAGCACCTGCGAACGAGTGGGCAAAGTATGAGGGATGGCTTAAAATTTAATAAAGCAAGGGTTCCGCAAATTGAGTAACTCCAGCGAGCTTGTGCTATCACAGGAAAAAAAAACTTCATAAGTTTGAATGAAGAATGGTTTTCCATAAGCTTAAAGGTAGTGCAAGTAGATGGAAACATAAGAATTTGTTACTATTCTGCTACTATATTTGATGATCTTGTGTTCCTTAACATGGTAGACAGAGGAATACAGGGATAGAAAATCAATCACATCCCATATACGTATCAAGCACATCAATTGGATAATGATATGTGCGATACCAAGTACCGGGGCCAACATGCTAACACAACAGAATCAACAGTGCTACTTAAAACCAGAAATTTCAGATGCATACAGCAGTGCTAGTTGAAACCAGAAATTTCAGTCAAATACACAGAATATTATTGGTATGTGTTTAGCGTAAGACACATACAAATTGTAGAGCTATGCTGATTATTAAAAATTCCTCAAGAAAAAACCTATATTTGTCGGTAAGCTAGTTCTCCTAAAGTTCGGAACAAAAATTTGTTGTGTCGCAGAGAGGTAGAACAGAATCACAGACAGCCATTCTAGAATGGCAGCAAGCTACACAACAAAAGAAGCAATTTATTATGATAACTGTAGGCAGGTAAAAAAAAAGCATTCAACTTTCAATTAAACTTGAACCAAACTAATCACAGCACAATGAGAAAACATTTGCCCAACAGAGGATTGTTTTTGAGCATTTACCCTTATCCAAAGATACGATGTCAAGCATTATGCAAAGATCCACATGATTCTTCAAGTTCTCCTCCAATCTTTTCTCTCCCCATGTCCGCACAATAGCATTGTTCGCCTGTGAGAAGAAACTAATAAGCAACTTGAGATGTCTCTATATCAGTTCTGTGAAGCAAATCTATATTTCATATTTCAAGAGTAGGCACATCCTGTTGCTCACAAGCAGATTCAAACCCAACTCAATGCAATGCAGTGATGTTTTTTGTATTACTATAGTTACCTAAATTGCAATGGGAATACTGACAGCAGAAACAGGGGAACGAGAAATAAGTTATATTACAGCTAGCAGTTCCAAACAATCCCTAAAAAAGACTACTGGTATCTTTCACAAAGTCATAAAACCAATGTTGCCTTGGTTATCTGTAGAACCACGAAATGTGGGGTTGGCACTTCCAACGCACCTCGTCGTTGCTGATGGGCACAGATTCATGCACAAGGTTGCCGATGGTAACGAGCTTGACATCGAGGGTGGTCTTGGCCTCCTGCACCTCAGTCTCCTTGGCGGCCAGCCTCTTCTTAATCTCCTCCGTGCTCTGTATCAGCTCCGTCGCATCCTGCTTTTTCTGCAAAGCGACATGCCCGCCGTCACATACAAATCCAGAGCCCCCCGCCGAGGACTGAAAAAGAAACCGAAGCAGAGCAAATCGACGCGGGACGTACGGCCTTGAGCTTGCCGATCTCCTTGCTGGTTTTGTTGAGCTCCTGCCGGATCTTGTCGAGCTCGAACTGCCCTGCGGAGACGATACGTCCTGGGGGTCAGGGTCCGCGGATCTGGAAGATCCTGGGGGGGAGAGGAGCAGGTCTTACTCTGGCGCCAGGCCTCGTCGAGGACGATGACCTCGTCGACGAGCTCGACGGGGGCGAAGCGGCTGCGCTGCGACTGGCGGACGAGCTCAGGGTCGCCGCCCTTCTCCTTGCGGAAGAGGTTGATGTCGAGCATCTTCTCGTGCGGCCGCGGCTAGGCCACCTTCTCCGCGGACGAGCTCGACGGGGCCGAGGCGGCTGCGCTGCGAGTGGCGGCGGCGGCGGAAGGCGGAGACTGGGAGGGTTCTTCTGACGAGAGACGGATGACAGGGAAGGAGGGAGGGAGGGAGCGATCGAGACCAATGCGGCAAAGGGGCGCTGCTACAGTTGCCTGCCGGCCCGTTACAGCGCCGCGAGCTGTTTTTATTTTGCCTTGTTTTCTGTTTTTTCTTTACTTTTATTTTTGAATAAGGAATGTTTTGGTCATTCAAACAAGTGTTCATGTCGATTGATCTACTAAAAAAATTATACAAAATTTACAACACTTATTTGGGAACGGAGGAAGTATTTCTTTTGACTTCAAGAAAGGTGTTGTAAGGAAAGTTGGGTTACTGTTAGAGCATATATCTCCATATGTGGTTTTGGTAATTGATGACAATTTCTATGGACTAATGGTTGTCTTAAGTTATATTTATAGGATTTGTTCATAAACACTTCTTGAAGTCCATCTGTTGGGTTCAAGGAGTTTATATGATGACTAAGATGGTATTCAAGGTATTATCCAAAGAATGGTCATAGAGAGGTTGATCAAGATCGTCAGACAAAGAGTAAATCAAGATGATCAACACATAAAGCGTACAAGATGTATCGAGAGGGATCAAGTGATCCCATGGTATTTATGTACTAACCCATGGTCTTCGTGAGAGTTCTATGTGGGGTTAGGTGTTTCCATGGACTTGCGTCAAGAGGAAGATCTCATACACCCCATGGAGGATGACGTCAAGTGGTGGAGGATGGTGGCAATGGACTTGTGAAGATATGCTAAAGAGCGGCTCACCCATAGTGTGTATGGGGGAGCAATCAACTAGTCTTCATCAAGCCAACGCAATCAAGAAAGATGGTCCATCTTGAGGAAGCCAAGATCATCGTCATCTAGCTCAACAGGACGAGGTGCAAGGTATAGGTTTTCCCTTCATAGGTTTTATGTTTTAGGATAGACTGTCGTACTGTCAAGGGGGGCTCTCAAGTGATTAGCTTGATCGTATCGTTCGTTGAGAGCTCAAACCATTTGCATCCTTGCATCATACTTCTTGGTTCTTGTTTGGTATTTCTCTTTGTGAGTTTTAGAGCTTATGGTCATCTTCATGACGCGCTCGAGTTCATCGAAAACGGAGTCCATATGCATCTTCTACGATGTTTTCGATGTTGGGAGTTTTTACCGGTCTTATTCGAAGAAGGGTTCTCACCATTTTCTTATGGGACTTTTCTCACTTGCTTCTTATTGATATTTCTATCAATATTGTGTTAGCCCATGTCGTTAGCTTTCCAACAAACTTGGTTTCGTTGAATTCGGAGTCCGTATGCGAAAGTGACAGCAGTTTCAGTATCCAGCGGTAGTACCGCCCCCGGAGAGGTAGTACCGCCCCCGGAGCGGTAGTAATTTTTTACTACCGCTCCCTAGTGGTAGTACCGCTCCAGGAGCGGTAGTACCGCTCCGTCAGACTGTTTTTTGCATCCTCAGCATGGTTGGTGAACCTACCGAGCGGTAGTACCGCTCCCATGAGCGGTAGTACCGCTCTGTGCGGGCTGTGAGGCTTAACGGTTGGATTTTTCCCCACCTATAAAAGGGGGTCTTCTTCCCCATTGAACCTTATCTCTTTAGCTCGTGTTCTTCCCCCATTGTTGACCTTCTTCGAGCTTGCTAACTCTCAATCCCTCCAATGATTCTTACTAGTTCTTGAGGGAAAAGAGAGAGGAGATCTAGATCCACATTTCCACCAATCACTTTCTCCTCTAAGTGAGGGGAACCCATTGGGTCTAGATCTTGGAGTTCTTCGTGTTCTTCTTCATTCTTCCTCTCATTTTCCTCCCTAGCATTAGTTGCTTTGGTGGGATTTGGTAGAGAAGGATTTGGGCACTCCGTGTGCCCTTGCCATTGCATTTGGTGCATCGGTTTGAGTTCTCCACGGTGATACGTGGAAGTGAGAAGTTGAGAATCTTATTATCTTTGGGTACTTGGTACCCCTAGAATCTTGGTGGTGCCTCGGAGCTCAATCATTGTGGTGTAAAGCTCCGGGCAAGCATCGGGGTCTCCAATTAAGTTGTGGAGATTGCCCCGAGCATTTGTGGTCACCTCGAACCCATATGCCATTGTGGTGAAGCTTTGTGGTGTTGTTGGGAGCCTTCAATTAAGTTGTGGAGATTGCCCCAACCTTGTTTGTACGGGTTCGGTGACCGCCCTCAACGGTCGCTTAGTGGAATCACGACATCTTGCATTGTGTGAGGGCATGAGGAGATTACGGTGGCCTTAGTGGCATCTTGGGGAGCATTGTGCCTCCACACCGCTCCAGCGGGGATTAGCATCCGCAAGGGTGTGAACTTCGGGATACATCATCGTCTCCGCGTGCCTCGATTATCTCTTACCCGACCCCTTTACTTATGCACTTTACTTTGTGATAGCCATATTGTTTCTTGTCATATATCTTGCTATCACTTAGTTGTTTATCTTGCTTATCATAAGTTATTGGTGCACATAGTTGAGCCTAGTTGTTTTAGGTTTTGTGCTTGACAAATTAAACGTTAGTTTTATTCCGCATTTGTTCAAGCCTAAACCGTAATTATTTTAAAGCGCCGATTCACCCCCCCTCTAGGCAACATCCACGTCCTTTCAGTTACAGCAAACGTGCATGGCAATATCAATGAAAAGCCGGGGATCTTCATCATATGGGCCAATTGTCGAGGACTTTAGGGTTTTGTAGGTGCGACATTCGGAGAACTAAGTAGTAGTGAACTAACTAGTGAAGGTTGCAGAAATAAACTATGTAGGACTTGGTTTCACAAAGAAGTAGAACATGTTGTTTCAGGCTTCCAGCTAATATCGTCAATAAATTCTTGACTATTACATCAGAACATATTCATGTTTAAAGTATAAATGAGGAAAAAAAAGTAAATAAAATAGTAATATAATATAAAGTAAACCGGAAAGAAAAAATAAAATAGTAGCATAACATAAAGTAAACTAAAAGGAAAAAAAGAAAAAACCTAGAAATCCGAACAAAATAAAAGAACAAAAACAAAATTGAAACCAAACCAAAAGAACGACATATCTCTGGAACTAAAGGAAACACATAACAAATTAACAATGCAAGTCGTATCCTAGAAAACTATCTATAGTAAAAACTGCAAAGAAAGTAGGAAAAGCCTTCGGATATCGGTTTCTGAGCCCGGGCTCAACTGATCCCGAAACCTTCCTCACCGGCTCGCATGTGGATATGTGTCCTCAGTTGTATTTCCATACCGTATATTTCTAGAAATAGGACAGCAAACCGACACAATGAATGTGATGGCATGTCGCACTATGTTGCCTGACCGGATGCTGGATGCACGACTCAACCATATTTGTGAGCCCACATGAGCCGCCCCATGCCACAATGGTCTTGTCCCATAGTGTGGGGCTGTAGGCGGTGCCACACTATTACCCGTTAGAGATAGGTCCAATTTACAGATGTGAACTAACTCATTGATTTAAGGTTCAACCTCCTAAGTGTATCGAACATAAACTAGAGTAGTACAAAGACAAATACAATTCAGATGAATGTCTTCACTCAAGAATGAACAAGCCAGGAGTGGAGCCGGCTCATTAGCATTGGGTTCAAGTGAACCCAATGAAATTTGGCATGTCCCTTATAAATTTACACTAGCCTAAAATTAAACAAAGAACTGAACCCACTCTTTAGTAGATCTGAACCCAATGGTTGATAATCCTGGCTACGCCCCTGGAACAAGCAATGGCTTCACAATACTAAACAATATGTAAAGGAGTGGAAAGGTAGAACCAGTTACTTGACCAAGACACGTGATTTGTTGGACCAGTTCCAATTCCTATGACAATTGTACTGTGGTTAGGGAGGTTGCACTTTAACTCAGAAGGCCTTGTCTTCACCTTATTCCCCTTGAGCCAAGGTCTCTTAGACCTCACCCAATCACTCTGGTAAGTCCTGAGGGGAGACTTCCAAAACCCGTACAAACTCGGTCACCCGGCAATCCACAATGACTCTTGGATACTCATGACCATGATGCCTAACCATGTAGAAGATCACATTCTTCAAGTGTAATAATGTTGGGGAACGTTGCATGGGAAACAAAAAAATCCTACGCACACGAAGACCTATCGTGGTGATGTTCATCTACGAGAGGGAGATCGGATCCACATACCCTTGTAGATCGCTAAGCGGAAGAGTTATTAAACGCAGTTGATGTAGTGGTGCGTCTTCACGATCCGTCCCACGAACCATCCCATGATCCATTCCACGAACCATCTCGTGATCCGTCCCGATCAAGTGCCGAACGGACGGCACCTCCACGTCCCGCACACGTACAGCTCGATGACGATCTCCGCCTTCTTGATCCAGCAAGAGAGACGGGGAAGTAGATGAGTTCTCCGGCAGCGTGATGGTGCGCCGGTGATGGTGATGATCTATTCCTGCATGGCTCCGCCCGAGCTCCGCAGAAAACCGATCTAGAGGAAGAACTACGAACTAGAGGAGAGGGCAGCACGTGGCAAAGTTGTGTCTCAAAAGCCCTAAACCTCTAGTATATATAGGAGGAGGGGGAGGCAGCCTTGGCGCGCCAAGGAAGGCCTCCTTGGGTCGGCCGAAGTGGGGAAGAGAGGAGTCCTCCTCCAATCCCACTTGGATTAGGACTCCTTCCTTATTTTCCCACCTCTTTTGGATTTTCCACTTTTTCCTCATGGGCTTTCCTTGGATGACTTTTATAGCCCATTATAACTTATTGCGCATCCAATAAACCCACATGGACCCATTGGGGCATGGTGGGCCCACCCAGTAGGCCCCCGGAACCCATTCGTCACTCCCGGTACACTTCCGGCAATGCCCGAAAACCTTCCGGAGTCCAAACACCAACTTCCTATATATCAATCTTCGTTTCCGGACCATTCCGGAACTCCTCATGATGTCCAGGATCTCATCCGGGACTCCGAACAAAACTTCGGTCACCAACACATATAACTCAACTATACCGAAACGTCACCGAACCTTAAGTGTGCAGACCCTGCGGGTTCGAGAACTATGCACACATGACCTGAGACACTCTCTGGTCAATAACCAACAGCGGGACCTGGATGTCCATATTGGTTCCTACATATTCTACAAAGATCTCTATCGGTTGAACCTCTATGTCAAGGATTCATATAATCCCGTATACTATTCCCTTTGTCCTTCGGTATGTTACTCACCCGAGATTCAATCGTCGGCATCTCTATACCTAGTTCAATCTCGTTACCGGCAAGTCTCTTTACTCGTTTCGTAATACAAGATCCCGTAACTAACTCCTTAGTCACATTGCTTGCAAGGCTTGTTGTGATGTTGTATTACCGAGTGGGCCCCGAGATACCTCTCCGTCACACGGAGTGACAAATCCCAATCTTGTTCCATGCCAACCCAACAGACACCTTTGGAGATACCTATAGAGCACCTTTATAGTCACCCAGTTACGTTGCGACGTTTGATAAACCACAAGGTATTCCTCCGGTGTCTGGGAGTTGCATGATCTCATGGTCATAGAAACAGATACATTGACATGCATAAAACAGTAACAATAATCTGACACGATCATATGCTACGTTTATAATTTGGGTCTTGTCCATCACATCATTCTCCCAATGATGTGATCCCGTTATCAAGTGACAACACTTGCCTATGGCCAGGAAATCTTGACCATCTTTGATCAACGAACTAGTCAACTAGAGGCTCACTAGGGACAGTGTGTTGTCTATGTATCCACACATGTATTTGTGTTTCCAATCAATACAATTATAGCATGGATAATAAACGATTATCATTAACAAAGAAATATAACAATGACTAATTTATTATTGCCTCTAGGGTATATTTCCAACAGTCTCCCACTTGCACTAGAGTCAATAATCTAGTTCACATCACTATGTGATTGTAATGAATGTAACACCCATACAGTTCTAGGGTTCGATCATGTCTTGCTTGTGAGAGAGGTTTTAGTCAACGGTTCTGAACCTTTCAGATCCGTGTGTGCTTTACAAATATTTATGTCATCTTATAGATGTTGCTACTACGTGCTATTCGTAAATATTCCAAATGTCTATTGTACTATACGAATTGATTTTACTACTCAAAGTTATTCAGATTAGTGTCAAAGCTTGCATCGACGTAACCCTTTACGACGAACTCTTTAACCACCTCCATAATCAAGAAAAATTCCTTAGTCCACTAGTTACTAAGGATAACTTTGACCGCCGTTTTAGTGGTTCAATCCTGGATCACCTTTTGTACCCCTTGACAGAATCATGGCAAGGCACACATCAGGTGCGGTACATAGCTTGGCATACTTTAGAGCCTACGGCTAAGTCATAGGGGACGACCTTCGTCCTTTCTCTTTCTTCTGTCGTGGTCGGACTTTGAGTCTCACTCAAATTCACATCTTACAACACAACTAAGAAATCCTTCTTTGCTGATCTATTTTGAACTCCTTCAAAAACTTGTCAAGGCATGCATTTCTTTGAAAGTTCTATTAAGCGTTTTGATCTATCTCTACATATCTTGATGCTCAATGTCCAAGTAGCTCTATCCAGATTTTCCTTTGAAAAAAACTCCTTTCAAACAACCCTTTATGCTTTACAGAAATTCTACATTACTTCCGATCAACAATATTTTAACCACATATACTTATCAGAAATTCTATAGTGCTCCCACTCACTTCTTTGGAAAGACAAGTTTCTCATAAACCTTGTATAAACCCAAAATATTTGATCATCTCATCAAAGCGTATATTCCAACTCCGAGATGCTTGCACTAGTCCATAGAAGGATCGCTGGAGTTTGCATACTTGTTAGCATCCTTAGGATCGACAAAACCTTCTGGTTGTATCACATACAACCTTTCCTTAAGAAAACCGTCAAGGAAACAATGTTTTGACACCTTATGTGCAATATTTCATAAATAATGCAACAACTGCTAACATAATTCCAACAGACTTTTAGCATCGCTACGAGTGAGAAAGTCTCATCATAGTCAACTCCTTGAACTTGTCGGAAACATCTTTGCGACAAGTCGAGCTTTTCTTAATGTTGACTTTCACCATCATCGTCTGTCTTCCTTTAAAAGATCCATACGTACTTAATAGTCTTACGACCATCAAGTAGCCCTTCCAAAGTCTACACTTTGTGTTATACACGGATCCTCTCTCGGATTTCATGGCCTCCAGCCATTTGTCGGAATCTGGGCCCACAATCGCTTCTCCATAGCTCGTAGGTTCATTGTTGTTCAACAACATGACCTCCAAGATAGGGTTACCGTACCACTCTGTAGTAGTATGCGACTTTGTCAACCTACGAGGTTTGTACTAACTTGATCCGAAGCTTAATGATCACCATCATCAGTTTCTACTTCAATTGGTGTAGGCGCCACAAGAACAACTTCCTGCGCCCTACTACACACTGGTTGAAGTGACGGTTCAACAACCTCATCAAGTTCCACCACCCTCCCACTCAATTCTTTCGAGAGAAACCTTTCCTCGAGAAAGGACCCGTTTCTAGAAACAAACACTTTGCTTCTGGATCTGGGATAGGAGATGTACCCAACTGTTTTGGATATCCTATGAAGATGCATTTATCTGCTTTGGGTTCGAGCTTATCAGACTGAAACTTTTTCACATAAGCGTTGTAGCCCCAAACTTTCAAGAAACGAGAGCTCAGGTTTCTCCAAACCATAGTTCATATTGTGTCATCTCAACGGAAATACGCGGTGCCCTATTTAAAGTGAATGTGGCTGTCTCTAATGCATAACCCATAAACGATAGTGGTAATTTGATAAGAGATATCATAGTATACACCATATCAAATAGGGCGCAACTATGACGTTCGGACACACCATCACACTATGGTGTTCTAGGTGGCATGAATTGCGAAAAAAATTCCACATTGTCTTAACTGTGTATCAAAACTCGCAACTCAGATATTCATCTCTGTGATCATATCGTAGACAGTTTATCCTCTTGTCACGAAGGTCTTCACTCTGAAATAGATTTGAACTTTTCAATATTTCAGACTTGTGATTCATCAAGTAAATACTCATGTATCCACTCAAATCATCAGTGAAGTAAGAACATAATGATATCCACTGCGTGCCTCAGCACTCATTGGACTGCACACATAAAAAATGTATTACTTCCAACAAGTTACTTTCTTGTTCCATGTGGTATGATTTGCATGTCTCAAGTGATTCAAAATCAAGTGAGTACAAACTATCCATCTGCATGGAGTTTCATCATGCATTTATACCAACAAGTATGGTTTGCATGTCTCAAACGTTTCAAAAATGAGGGAGTACAAAGATCCATCAGCATGGAGCTTATTTATGCATTTTACACCAACATGACTCAGGTGGCAGTGCCACAAGTAAGTGGTACTATCATTACTACTTTGTATCTTTTGGCATCAATATTATGAACATGTGTATCACTACAATCGAGATTCAATAAACCATTGAAGGTATTTATTCAAGCAAATAGAATAACCATTATTCTCTTTAAATGAATAATCGCATTGCAATATACACGATCTAATCATGTTCATGCTCAATGCGAACACCAAATAACAATTATTTCGGTTTAACACTAATCCCGATGGTAGAGGGAGTGTGCGATGTTTGATCACATCAACCTTGGAAACACTTCCATCACATATCGTCACCTCGCCTTTAGCGAGTCTCTGTTTATTCCGTAGCTTTTATTTCGAGTTACTAAAACTTAGCAACTGAACCGGTATCTTATACCCTCATGCTACTAGGAGTACTAGTAAAGTACACATCAATATCATGTATATCAAATATACTTCTGTCGACTTCGCCAGCCTTCTCATCTACCAAGTATCTAGGATAGCTCCGCCTCAATGACCGTTCCGCTCATAACAGAAACACTTAGTCTCGGGTTTGGGTTCAACCTTGGGTTTTTTTATTAGAGCAGCAATACCCTTCTAGCCCTTGCCCTTCTTGAAACAAGTGGTTTTACTAACCATCAACAATTGATGCTCCTACTTGATTTCTACTTTCGCAGTGTCAAACATTGCGAATCGCTCCAGGATCATCATATCTATCCTTGATATGTTATAGTTCATCACGAAGCTCTAGCAGCTTGGTGGCAGTGACTTTGGAGAACTATCACTATCTCATCTGGAAGATTAACTCCCACTTGATTCAAGCGACTGTTGCACTTAGACAATCTGAGCACATGCTCAACGATTGAGCTTTTCTCCTTTTACTTTGTAGACAAAGAATCTTGTCGGAGGTCTCATACCTCTCAACAAGTGCACGAGCATGAAATCCCAATTTCATCTCTTAGAACATCTCATATGTTCCGTGACGTTTAAAAACGTCTTCGGCGCCTTACTTCTAAGCCGTTTAAGTAGTACGCACTGAACTATCACATAGTCATCAAAACGTGTATGTAAGATGTTCGCAACATCCACAGACGATGCTCGAGGTGCAGAACACCGAGCGGTGCATTAAGGACATTAGCCTTCTGCGCAGCAATGAGGACAATCCTCAGTTCACGGACTCAGTCCGCAAAGTTGCTACTATCATCTTTCAACTAAATTTTCTCTAGGAACATATAAAAACAATAGAGCTACACCGCAAGCTACAACATAATTCGCAAATACCTTTTGACTATGTTCATGATAATTAGTTCAATTAATCATATTACTTAAGAACTCCCACTCAAAATATACATCCCTCTAGTCATTTGAGTGGCGCATGATCCAAATCCACTAACTCAAATCCGATCATCACGTGAGTTGATTATAGTTTCAGTGGTGAACATCTCCATGTTGATCATATCAACTATATGATTCATGCTCGAGCTTTCGGTCTCTTGTGTTCCGAGGCCATGTATGTACATGCTAGGCTCGTCAAGTTTAACCGGAGTGTTCCACGTGTGCAACTGTTTTGCACCCGTTGTATGTGAACGTTGAGTCTATCACACCCGATCATCACGTGGTGTCTCGAAACGACGAACTGTCGCAACGGTGCACAGTCGGGGAGAACACAATTTTATCTTGAAATTTTAGTGAGGGATCACCTGATAATGCTACCGTCGTTCTAATCAAGATAAAGTGCATAAAAGGATTAACATCACATGCAATTCATAAGTGACATGATATGGCCATGATCTTGTGCTTCTTGATCTCCATCATTAAAGCACCGGCATGATCTTCATCATCACCGGCACCACACCATGATCTCCATCATCGTGTCGCCATCGAGGTTGTCATGCTATATATGCTATCACTACTAAAGCTACAACCTAGCAATATAGTAAACGCATCTGCAAGCACAAACATTAGTTTAAAGACAACCCTATGGCTCCTGTCGGTTGCCATAGCATCGACGTGCAATTCGATATTAACTATTACAACATGATCATATCATACATCCAATATATCACATAATGTCTTTGGTCATATCACATCACAAGCATACCCTGCAAAAACAAGTTAGACATCCTCTAATTTGTTGTTGCATGTTTTACGTGGCTGCTATGGGTATCTAGTATGATCGCATCTTACTTACGCAAAACCACAACGGAGATGTGCAAATTGCTATTTAACCTCTCTCCAAGGACCGCCTCGGTCAAATCCAATTCAACTAAAGTTGAAGAAACAGGCACCCGTCAGTCATCTTTATGCAACGAGTTGCATGTTAGTCGATGAAACCGGTCTCTCGTAAGCGTACGAGTAATGTTGGTCCGGGCCGCTTCAATTCAACAATACCGTCGAATCGAGAAAAGACTAAGGAGGGCAGAAAATCGAACATCAACGCCCACAAAAACTTTTGTGTTCTACTCGAGATTACATCTACGCATGAACCTAGCTCATGATGCCACTGTTGGGGAACGTTGCATGGGAAACAAAAAAAATTCCTACGCACACGAAGACCAATCATGGTGATGTTCATCTACGAGAGGGAGATCGGATCCACATACCCTTGTAGATCGCTAAGAGGAAGCATTATTAAACGCGGTTGATGTAGTGGTGCGTCTTCACGATCCGTCCCACGAACCGTCTCGTGATCCATCCCGATCAAGTGCCGAACGGACGGCACCTCCGCGTCCTGCGCACGTACAGATTGATGGCGATATCCTCATTATTGATCCAACTAGAGAGACGGGGAAGTATATGAGTTCTCTGGCAGCGTGACGGCGCGCCGGTGATGGTGATGATCTATTCGTGTAGGCCTCTGCCCGAGTTCCGCAGAAAACCGATCTAGAGGAAGAACTACGAACTAGAGGAGAGGGCAACACGTGGCAAAGTTGTGTCTCAAAAGCCCTAAACCTCTAGTATATATAGGAGGAGGGGGAAGGCAGCCTTGGCGCGCCAAGGAAGGCCTCCTTGGGTTGGTCGAAGTGGCGAAGGGAGGAGTCCTCCTTCAATCCCACTTGGATTAGGACTCCTTCCTTATTTTCCCACCTCTTTTGGATTTTCCACTTTTTCCTCATGGGCTTTCCTTGGATGACTTTGTCAGCCCATTATACCTTATTGCGCATCCAATAGACCCACGTGGACCCCTTGGGGCATGGTGGGCTGATACGTCTCAAACGTATGTATAATTTTTGATGGTTTCACGCTGTTATCTTGTCTTCTTTGTATGTTTTATGTACCTTTTTTTATATATTTTTGGGGACTAACTTATTGATTCAGTGCCAAGTGCTAGTTCCTGTTTTTCCGTGTTTTTGACTTTTTCAGATCTGATTTTGGAAAGGAGTCCAAACGGAATAAAATCCCCGAAATGATTTTTTTTCCCGAACGAAAGAAGACCAGGGAGCCTTTGGGCCAAGCCAGGTGGGCCCTAGGGAGCCCACAAGCTTGCACCACGCCACCAGGGGAGGCGGCGGTGGGCAAGCTTGTGGATTCCCTGGCCGCCTCCTGACCTAGGTTTTGTGCCTATATATTCCCAAATATTCTGCAAAAAACCAGGGGAGCCTTGAAAATACTTTTCCGCCGCCGCAAGCTTCCGTTTCCGCGAGATCTCATCTGGAGACCCTTCCCAGCGCCGTGCCGGAGGGGACTTTGGAGGTGGAGGGCTTCTTCATCATCATCATAGCCCCTCCAATGACTCGTGAGTAGTTCACTTCAGACCTACGGGTCCGTAGTTAGTAGCTAGATGGCTTCTTCTCTCTCTTGGATCTTCAATACAAAGTTCTCCATGATCTTCATGGAGATCTATCCGATGTAATCTTCTTTGGCGGTGTGTTTGTCGAGATCCGATGAATTGTGGACTTGTGATCAGATTATCTATGATATATATTTGAGTCTTTGCTGATTTCTTATATGCATGATTTGACATCCTTGTAAGTCTCTCCAAGTCTTGGGTTTTGTTTGGCCAACTAGATCTATGATTCTTGCAATGGGAGAAGTGCTTGGTTTTGGGTTCTACCATGTGGTGACCTTTCCCACTGACAGTAGGGGTAGCAAGGCACACATCAAGCAGTTGCCATCAAGGGTAAAAAGATGGGGGTTTTATCATTGGTTTGAGATTATCCCTCTACATCATGTCATCTTGCTTAAGGCGTTACTCTGTTCTTATGGACTTAATACACTAGATGCATGCTGGATAGCGGTCGACGTGTGGAGTAATAGTAGTAGATGTAGACAGTATCGGTCTACTTGTTTCGGACGTGATGCCTATAGAAATAATCATTGCATAGATATCGTCACGACTCTCCACAGTTCTATCAATTGCTCGACAGTAATTTGTTCACCCACCGTCTACTTGCTTTCATGAGAGAAGCCACTAGTAAACACTACGGCCCCCGGGTCTATTCACATCCATCGTTTACACCTCCGCTTTACTTTGCTTTGTTACTTTGTTGTTTTCAGTTCTCACTTGGCAAAGAATCTATAAGGGATTGACAACCCCTTCATAGCGTTGGGTGCAAGCTTTTGTGTTTGTGCAGGATCTTGAGATACTCTTCCGCCGGATTGATACTTTGGTTCTCAAACTGAGGGAAATACTTACCACCGCTACGCTACATCACCCTTTCCGCTTCGAGGGAACACCAACGCAAGGCTCCAAGGACATGGGGGAAATCCTTTGCATACTTGCCTTGGAAGTCCCTTAAGGCGTAGCCGCAGCTGAAGGATTCCTGGTGCCGTTGCTAAGGAGTATCAAGCAACACTCCTATTTCTAGCGCTGTTGGAAGGTCTTTTGTTGCAGTAGTAGAAGAATTTTTGGCGCCGTTGCCGGGGAGGAGAAATCAAGATCTATCCAAGTAGGTCCCACAAACTCTTCTCTTGCATTTACTTTTGTTGCGAGTTGCCTCTCGTTTTCCTCTCCCCCACTTCACATTTGTCGTTTTCATTCGCCTTTCTTCTTCGCCGTTTTCTCCTTTGCCTTTTTCGTTCGCCCTTTTCTCTCGCTTGCTTTCTGTTCGCTTCTGTGCCATGTGCCTTCAATATGCTTGCATCTTCGCTTGCTGAAAATCTAGTGATATGGATCCTCATCCACTTGCTAGTCTCTTTAAGAGACCCACTCGTGTGGAACAAATTGCTATTGAGTTGAGGGAAATTGCCTATTTCTTTGGAGTTTTGCGTAAGATGCGTGAATCTGAAAATTGTGAGGTAGAAATTCATGAAGTGATTCACAAGGGCTCCTTGGATGAAAAGCATGATTGCAATGGTTTCACTATAAATTCTATTAGTGATAATCATGCTAAAAATATGCAAAACCCTAAGCTTGGGGATGCTAGTTTTGCTTTGTCCACTATTTGTTGCAATAATCATGATTGGGGTGATGATCTTTCTTATGATCTTGAAAATTTGTTAAATCCTCATGATGAATATGATATTTGCAACAATACTGAAAGTGGGATTAGAGAAGTCATGACTTTATTTGATGATAATCCCATTATTTTTGAAGAGCGTCAACTTTGCATGCATGTGGATCATGAAAAGAATATCCTATGGGATAGTTACATTGTGGAATTTGAATATGATCCCACATGTAATTGCTATGACAGAGGAAAATATTTTGGTAGAAACTTTCATGTTACCAAATTACCTCTCGTTATGTGGAGATTGCTATTGTCTCTTTCTTCTTCCTTGCATATGGAAACTATTGGTTGTCTCGACAATCTGTTTTCCTATAAAATCCCTATGCATAGGAAGTATGTTAGACTTAGATGTGATTTTCACATGCTTTATGATGCTCTCGTTGTGCTTCAATTCTTGTCTTTTGTGAGAGCATCATTGAATGCCTAGCTAAGGGCGTTAAACAAAAGCGCTTGTTGGGAGGCAACCCAACGAATCTATCCTTTTTATTTATGTTTTGTGTTTTCCACACTTTCATAATTCTGTTATGATTGTGTTTTTTGTGTTTCTTTTTGCGTTTGTGCCAAGCAAAACCGTTATGATTAGTCTTGAGGATGATCGTTTGGTCATGCTGGGAAAGACAGAAACTTTCTGCTCACGAAACAAATTTTCATTTTTTTTGTAAGAGATTTTGAGTTGATTCTTTTTGCTGCTGATTTATATGCAAATTTTTCAGACTGCCGTAATGTTTCAGAATTTTTGAAGTACCAGAGGTATATGAAACATACAGATTGCTACAGACTGGTCTGCTGTTAACAGATTCTGTTTTAGTTGTGTTGGTTGCTTATTTTGATGAAACTATGGATAGTATCGGGGGGTACTAGCCATGGAAGATTGAAAGTACAGTAACCCAAAATCAACAAAAGTAGAATTTAAGTTTGCTACAGTACCTAAGGAAGTGATGGTTTGCTTTCTTGTACTAATGTTATCACGAGTTTCTGTTTAAGTTTCCTGTTGTGAAGTTTTCAAGTTTTGGGTGAAGTTCTTATGGACAAAAAGATAAAGAGTGGAAATAGCTCAAGATTGGGGATGCCCAAGGCACCCCAAGAGATTCAAGGATGCCGTAAAACCCTAAGCTTGGAGATGCCTCGGGAAGGCATCCCCTCTCTCGTCTTCAATCCATCGGTAACGTTACTTGGGGCTATATTTTTATTCACCACATGTTATGTGTTTTTGCTTGGAGCATCTTGTATCGTAGGAGTCTTTTATTTTTGTTGTGTCACAATCATCCTTGCTGCACACCTAGAGAGAGATACATGCACACACCGTGATTTTGTCGAGCTTCACTTATATCTTTTGGTAGACAATTCAGCTCACATGTGCTTCACTTATATCTTTTGAGCTAGATACTTTTGCTCTATGTGCTTCACTTATATATTTTAGAGCGCAGCGGTGCGTGGCTTGGTAGTTGATCTATGCTTTGAAAGTAGCCTCAAAAGGGGTAGTTATCCAAAGGGATACGAAAACTTCCTCCTTCATGTGCATAGAATAGTTAGAGAAGTTTGATTCATCTCAATTAGTTTTGAGTTGTGGTTATGGTAATATTGAAATCATGCTAGTGAGGTGTTGTGAATCTAGAAATACTTGTGTTGAAGTTAGCGATTCCCGTAGCATGCACGTATGGTGAACCGCTATGTGATGAAATCTGAGCATGATTAGTCTATTGATTGTTATCCTTTGCGTGGCAGTCGGGATCGTGCGATGGTTTATACCTACCAACCCTTCCCCTAGGAGTATGCGTTGAATGCTTTGTTTCGATTACTAATAAAACTTTTGCAACAAGTATATGAGTTATTCATGACTAATGTTGAGTCCATGGTTTAGATGCACTTTCACCTTTCACCATCACTATCTTCTTAGTGTCGTGCAACTTTCAACGGTGCACAAAACCCACCATTAGCCTCCCTCAAAACAACCACCATACCTACCTACTATGGCTTTTTCAAAAGTCATTCCGAGATATATTGCCATGCAACTACCACCATGACATGTGCCACCACGTCTACATTGCCTTTGCATGATTGTAAGATAGCTAGCATGATGTTTTCATTGATGTCTATGCCATGCTAGATCTTTGCCACGGTACACTACCGAAGGCATTCCATATAGAGTGATAGTTGCTCTAAGTTTTGAGTTGAAAGTGTGATGATCATCATTATTGGAGCATTGTCCCATGTGAGGAAATAAAAGAGGCCAAAGAAGCCCATAAAAAAAGTCCAAAGAGCCCACCCAAAAAAAAATTGAAAATGAGAGAAAATGAGAGAAAAAGAGAGAAGGGACAATGCTACCACTTTTTCCACACTTGTGCATTTTGAGCACCATGATCTTCATGATTGAGAGTCTCTCGTTTTGTCACCACCATATAGCTAGTGGGAAATTCTCATTATATAACTTGGCTTGTATATTCCAGTGATAGGCTTCCTCAAAATTGCCTTAGGTCTTCGTGAGCAAGCAAGTTGGATGCACACCCACTAGTTCTCTTTAAGAGCTTTCACATACTTGTAACTCTAGTGCATCATTTCTATGGCAATCCCTACTCATTCACATTGATATCTATTGAAGAGCATCTCCAAAGCTCATTGATATGCCTAGTTAATGTGACTATCTTCTCCTTTTTTGTCTTGCAACCTCCACCACATTCCACACCATCTATAGTGCTATAACCATGGCTCACGCTCATGTATTGCGTGAGAGTTGAAAATGTTTGAGAAAGTAAAGGTGTGAAACAATTACTTGGCCAATACCGGGGTTGTGCATGATTTAAATTCGTTGTGCAATAGCTTTTGTAGGGATAACTTTCTTTTGGCCTTGTTATTTTGAAAGTTCATGATTACTTTGATAGTTTGCTTGAATTATTATTGTTTCCACGTCAATAGCAAACTATTGTTTTGAATATAATGGATCTGAACATTCACGTCACATAAGAGGAATTACAAAGGACACCTATGCTAGGTAGCATGAAAGCATCAAAAATTCATTCTTATCACTTCCCTACTCGAGGACGAGCAGGAGTTAAGCTTGGGGATGCTTGATACGTCTCAAACGTATCTATAATTTTTGATGGTTTCACGCTGTTATCTTGTCTTCTTTGTATGTTTTATGTACCTTTTTATATCTTTTTGGGGACTAACTTATTGATTCAGTGCCAAGTGCCAGTTCCCGTTTTTCCGTGTTTTTGACTCTTTTCAGATCTGATTTTGGAACGGAGTCCAAACGGAATAAAACCCCCGAAATGTTTTTTTCCCGAACGAAAGAAGACCAGGGAGCCTTTGGGCCAAGCCAGGTGGGCCCCAGGGAGCCCACAAGCTTGCACAACGCCACCAGGGGTGAGGCGGCGGTGGGCAAGCTTGTGGCTTCCGTGGCCGCCTCCTCACCTAGGTTTTGCGCCTATATATTCCCAAATATTCTGCAAAAAAACCAAGGGAGCCTCGAAAATACTTTTCCGCCGCCGCAAGCTTCCGTTTCCGCGAGATCTCATCTGGAGACCCTTCCCGGCGCCCTACCGGAGGGGACTTTGGAGGTGGAGGGCTTCTTCATCATCATCATCGCCCCTCCAATGACTCGTGAGTAGTTCTCTTCAGACCTACGGGTCCGTAGTTAGTAGCTAGATGGCTTCTTGTCTCTCTTGGATCTTCAATACAAAGTTCTCCATGATCTTCATGGAGATCTATCTGATGTAATCTTCTTTGGCGGTGTGTTTGTCGAGATCCAATGAATTGTGGACTTGTGATCAGATTATCTACGATATATATTTGAGTCTTTGTTGATTTCTTATATGCATGATTTGATATCCTTGTAAGTCTCTCCGAGTCTTGGGTTTTGTTTGGCCAACTAGATCTATGATTCTTGCAATGGGAGAAGTTCTTGGTTTTGGGTTCTGCCATGTGGTGACCTTTCCCAGTGACAGTACGGGCAGCAAGGCACACATCAAGCAGTTGCCATCAAGGGTAAAAAGATGGGGTTTTTATCATTGGTTTGAGATTATCCCTCTACATCATGTCATCTTGCTTAAGGCATTACTCTGTTCTTATGGACTTAATACACTAGATGCATGTTTGATAGCGGTCGACGTGTGGAGTAATAGTAGTAGATGCAGACAGTATCGGTCTACTTGTTTCGGACGTGATGCCTATAGAAATAATCATTGCATAGATATTGTCAAGACTCTGCACAGTTCTATCAATTGATCAACAGTAATTTGTTCACCCACCGTCTACTTGCTTTCATGAGAGAAGCCACTAGTAAACACTACGGCCCCCGGGTCTATTCATATCCATCGTTTACACCTCCGCTTTTACTTTGCTTTGTTACTTTGTTGCTTTCAGTTCTCACTTGGCAAACAATCTATAAGGGATTGACAACCCCTTCATAGCGTTGGGTGCAAGCTTTTGTGTTTGTGCAGGATCTTGAGATACTCTTCCACCGGATTGATACCTTGGTTCTCAAACTGAGGGAAATACTTACCACCGCTATGCTAGATCACCCTTTCCGCTTCGAGGGAACACCAACGCAAGGCTCCAAGGCCACGGGGGAAATCCTTTGCATACTTGCCTAGGAAGTCCCTTAAGGCGTAGCCGCAGCTGAAGGATTCCTGGTGCCGTTGCTGAGGAGTATCAAGCAACACTCCTATTTCTGGCGCTGTTGGAAGGTCTTTTGTTGCAGTAGCATGGGCCCACCCAGTGGGCCCCCGGAACCCATTCGTCACTCCCGGTACATTGTCTGCAATGCCCGAAAACCTTCCGGAATCCAAACACCAACTTCCTATATATCAATCTTCGTTTCCGGACCATTCCGAAACTCCTCGTGACGTCCAGGATCTCATCCAGGACTACGAACAAAACTTCAATCACCAACACATATAACTCAACTATACCGAAACGTCACCGAACCTTAAGTGTGCAGACCCTGCGGGTTCGAGAACTATGCAGACATGACCTGAGACACTCTCTGGTCAATAACCAACAACATGACCTGGATGTCCATATTGGTTCCTACATATTCTACGAAGATCTCTATCGGTTGAACCTCTATGTCAAGGATACATATAATCTCGTATACTATTCCCTTTGTCCTTCGGTATGTTACTTGCCCGAGATTCGATCGTCGGTATTTCTATACCTAGTTCAATCTTGTTACCGTCAAGTCTCTTTACTCGTTTCGTAATACAAGATCTCGTAACTAACTCCTTATTCACATTGCTTGCAAGGCTTGTTGTGATGTTGTATTACCGAGTGGGCCCCGAGATACCTCTCCGTCACACGGAGTGACAAATCCCAGTCTTGTTCCATGCGAACCCAACACACACCTTTGGAGATACCTGTAGAGCACCTTTATAGTCACCTAGTCACCTTTGGAGATAGCTAGAGTGATTATCCCATTGTGAAGTGCTATTTATCGACTAGAGGGGAGGGGCCGGGGTGGATAAGCGATTTTTATGGAAAGCTTCAAAACAGTAATGTCTTTGAAGTGAGCGGGAATGATTCAGGGTCAGTTAGGGATAATCGTCAAGGATCTAGTCAATGCATGTAGTGAGATGAAGATATTCACGCAAGTGTGGCATAATCATTATGCAAACATAAGTGAATCGAACATAAACTAGAGTAGTACAAAGAGAAATGCAGTTCAGATGAATATCTTCACTCAAGAATGAACAAGCAATGGCTTCATAGTACTAAACACTGTGTAAAGGAGTGGAAAGGTATAACCAGTTACTTGACAAAGACACATGATTTGTTGGACGAGTTCCAATTCCTATCACATTTGTATGTGTGGTTAGGGAGGCTGAGATTTAACTCAGAAGGCCTGGTCTTCACCTTATTCCCCTCGAGCCAAGGTCACTTAGACCTCGCCCAATCACTCTGGTAAGTCATGAGAGGAGACTTCCAAAACCCGTATAAACTCGGTCACCGATACGTCCATTTTGCATCATGATTTCATGTTGATATTTATTGCTTTTTGGGTTGTTATATTACATGTGGTACCATATTTATGCCTTTTCTCTCTTATTTTGCAAGGTTTATTTGAAGAGGGAGAATTTAGGCAGCTGGAATTCTGGACTGGAAAAGGAGCAAATCCTAGTCCACTATTCTGCACATCTCCAAATGCCCAAAAAAGTTACGTGGATTTTTCTGGATTATATAAAAAATATTGGGCGAAAGAACTAACGGAGGGGGGCCACCAGGGCTCCACAAGCCCTGCCACCGCCACCACCCCCCTGGTGGTGCAGGGCAAGCTTGTGGGCTGCCTGACGGCCCACTAGCCCCCCTCTTTTGCTATATGAAGGGTTTTGGTCCAGAAAAAAAATCAATCGGGAGCTTTTTCGTGGTTTCGCCGCCGCCACGAGGCGGAACTTGAGCAGATCCAATCTAGAGCTCCGGCAGGACGATCGTGCCAGGGAAACTTCCCTCCCGGAGGGGGGAATCATCGCCATCGTCATCACCAACACTCCTCTCGTCAGAGGGGAGGTATCTTCATCAACATCTTCATGAGCACCATCTCCTCTCCAATCCCTAGTTCATCTCTTGTAACCAATCTTCGTCTCGCAACTCCGATTGGTACTTGTAGTTGATGCTAGTTGGATTACTTGGTGGAAGAGTTTATGTTCAGATCCTTGCTGCTATTCATTACACCTTAGATCATGATTATGATTATGCTTTGTGAGTAGCTACTTTTGTTCCCGAGGACATGGGATAAGTCATGTTGATAATAGTCATGTGAATTTGATATTCGTTCGGTATTTTGATATGTTGTATGTTGTCTTTTCCTCTAGTGGTGTTATGTGAACGTTGACTACATAACACTTCACCATATTTGGGCCAAGAGGAAGGGATTGGGGAGTAGTAAGTAGATGATGGGTTGCTGGAGTGACAGAAGCTTAAACCCCAGTCTATGCGTTGCTTCATGAGGGGCTGATTTGGATCCACTAGTTTAATGCTATGGTTAGACTTTGTCTTAATTCTTCTTTTGTAGTTGCGGATGCTTGCGAGAGAGGTTAATCATAAGTGGGATGCTTGTCCAAGTAAGGGCAGTACCCAAGTGCCGGTCCACCCACATATCAAACTATCAAAGTAACAAACGTGAATCATATGAACATGATGAAACTAGCATGACAGAAATTCCCGTGTGTCCTCGGGAGCGTTTTTTCCTCCTATAAGACTTTGTTCAGGCTTGTACCTTGCTGCAAAAGGGATTGGGCCACTTGCTGCACCATTGCTACTACTTGTTACTTGTTACTCTTTGCTTGCTATGTTTCACCTCGCTACACAATCACTTGTTACCGCTACTTTCAGTGCTTGCAGTTATTACCTTGCTAAAATCCGTTTATCAGAGCCTTCTGATCCTCGTTGGGTTCGACACTCTTACTTATCGAAAGGACTACGATTGATCCCCTATACTTGTGGGTCATCAAGACTCTTTTCTGGCGCCGTTGCCGGGGAGTGAAGCGCCTTTGGTAAGTGGAAATTGGTAAGGAAACATTCTTATACTGTGCTGAATTTTATTGTCACTTGTCACTATGGAAACTGTTTCTTTGAGGAGTTTGTTCGGGGTATCTTCACCACGAACGGAAGCACGAGGAGTTGCTCCTCAACCTTAGGGACCTACTGAAAATATCTTTTATGAAATTCCTTCGGGTATGCTTGAGAAACCACTGGCTAATCCTTTTACAGGAGATGGATCTTCACATCGAGACTTGCATCTAATCTATGTAGATGAAATTTGTGGTTTATTTAAGCTTGCAGGTTTGCCCGAGGATGAGGTAAAGAATAAAGTCTTTCCTTTATCTTTGAAGGATAAGGCGTTGACATGGTATAGGCTATGTGATGATACTGGATCATGTGGCTACAATCGGTTGAAATTGGAATTTCATCAAAAGTTCTATCCTATACATTTAGTACATCGTGATCGGAACTTTATTTATAACTTTTGGCCTCGTGACAGGGAAAGCATAGCTCAAGCTTGGGGGAGGCTTAAATCAATGCTATATTCATGCCCCAATCATGAGTTCTCGAGAGGGATCATCACTCAAAACGTTTATGCTCGGCTTTCTCATGAAGACCGTACCATGCTTGACACTTCTTGTGTCGGTTCTTTAATGAAGAAGGATATTGATCACAAGTGGAATTTATTGGAGAGAATCAAACACAACTCTGAATATTGGGAGCTGGAGGAAGGTAAGGAGTCAGGTATGAATTTCCAGTTTGATTGCGTTAAATCTTTTGTTGAGACAAACACTTCTAGAGATTTTAGCGCTAAGTATGGACTTGACTGTGAGATAGTAGCTTCTCTATGTGAATCTTTTGCTGCTCATGTTGATCTTCCCAAAGAGAAGTGGTTTAAATATCATCCTCCTGTAGAAAGCAACATAGCCAAAACCAATCTAGTTGAGGAGACAATCATTGCTTTTAGTGATCCTGTTGTTCCTTGTGCTTACACTGAGAAACCACCATACCCTGCTAGGATAAAGGATTATTCTAAAGCTCCAACTGTGATACATAGGGGTTACATTAGATCACTTGCACCCCCTGAGGAGATTAGAGTTGAACCTAGTGTTGCCATTATCAAAGATCTCTTAGCCGAAGACATAGATGGGCATGTTATCAAATTCTGTGAGGACTCCGCTAGAATTGCTAAACCTCACGCAAAAGACAAACACGGACTTGTAGTTAGCCTGCCCGTTGTTTCTGTTAAGATAGGAGATCACTGTTACCATGGTTTATGTGATATGGGAGCTAGTGTTAGTGCAATACCCTGTTCTCTATATGATGAAATCAAAGATGAGATTGCACCTGCTGAGTTAGAACCCATTGATGTCACTACTATGCTAGCTAATAGAGACACTATTTGCCCTCTGGGAATTGTGAGAGATGTAGAAGTCCTGTGTGGTAAGACGAAGTATCCTACTGATTTCCTCGTCCTTGGTACTGCACAAGATAGCTTTTGTCCCATTATATTTGGTAGACCCTTTCTCAACACTGTCAATGCTCACATTGATTGCATTAAGCAGACTGTCACAGTAAGTTTCGAGGGTGTGTCTCATGAATTTAACTTCTCCAAGTTTGGAAGACAAACCCATGAAAGAGAGTCGTCTGGTAGAGATGAAATCATTGCTCTTGCCTCTATTTTCGTACCTCCTACGGATCCTTTAGAGCAATATCTGCTTGAGCATGAAAATGATATGCATATGGAGGAGAGAGATGGGATAGATAAAATTGTCTTAGAACAATATCCTATTCTCAAGAATAATCTGCCTATTGAACTGCTTGGGGATCCTCCCCCGCCAAAGGGTGATCCTGTGTTCGAGCTTAAACAGTTGCCTCATACTCTTAAGTATGCCTATCTTGATGAGAAGGAGATATATCCTGTCATTATTAGTGCTCTCCTCTCAGAGCGCGAAGAGAAGAAGTTACTAAAAACTCTGAGGAAGCACCACGCTGCTATTGGATATACTCTTGATGATCTTAAGGGTATTAGTCCTACTCTATGTCGGCACAAGATTAAACCGATCCTGACTTTAAACCAGTTGCTGATCATCAAAGGAGATTAAATCCTAAGATGAAAGAGGTCGTTAGAAAAGAAATATTAAAGCTTCTGGAAGCAGGAATCGTTTATCTTGTTGCTCCTAGTGATTGGGTAAGTCCAGTACATTGCGTACCTAAGAAGGGAGGTATCACCGTCGTTCCTAATGATAAGGATGAACTAATCCCACAAAGGATTATTACCGGCTATAGAATGGTGATAGACTTCCGGAAACTGAACAAGGCAACCAGGAAAGATCATTATCCTTTGTCGTTCATCAACCAAATGCTAGAAAGGCTATCAAAACATACACCTTCTGCTTTCTAGACGGTTATTCAGGTTTCTCGCAAATACCTGTTGCACAATCTGATCAAGAGAAAACCACTTTTACCTGCCCTTTCGGTACCTTTGCCTATAGACGTATGCCTTTTGGCTTATGTAATGCACCTGCCACCTTCCAAAGATGTATGATGGCTATATTCTCTGACTTTTGTGAAAAGATCGTCGAGGTTTTCATGGATGACTTCTCCGTTTACGGGTCTTCCTTTGATGATTGCCTCAGCAACCTTGATCGAGTCTTACAGAGATGCGAAGAAACCAACCTCGTCTTGAATTGGGAGAAGTGCCACTTTATGGTTAATGAAGGTATCGTCTTAGGACACAAAATCTCTGAAAGAGGCATTGAAGTTGATAAGGCTAAGGTTGATGCAATTGAGAAAATGCCTTGCCCCACAGATATCAGAGGTATACGAAGTTTCCTAGGTCATGCTGGTTTCTATAGAAGGTTCATTAAAGACTTCTCTAAGATTTCTAGGCCTCTTACCAACCTCTTGCAGAAGGATGTTCTTTTTGTTTTTGATGAGGATTGTGAGGAAGCTTTCGAAATACTTAAGAAGGCTTTGATAACCGCACATATTTTTAACCACCTGACTGGAACTTGCCCTTTGAAATCATGTGTGACGCTAGTGATTATGCTGTTGGTGCTATTCTAGGACAAAGAGTTGACAAGAAGTTGAATGTCATTCACTACGCTAGTAAAACTCTAGACAGTGCCCAAAGAAACTATGCCACTACGGAAAAGGAGTTTTTAGCAGTCGTGTTTGCATGTGAAATGTTCAGATCTTACATAGTTGACTCCAAGGTCACTATTCACTCTGATCATGCTGCTATTAAGTACCTCATGGAGAAGAAGGACGCTAAGCCTAGGCTGCTCAGATGGGTTCTCCTGCTACAGGAATTTGATTTGCACGTCGTTGACCGAAAGGGTGCTGATAACCCTGTAGCAGATACCTTGTCTAGGCTAGAGAATGTCCTTGATGACCCACTACCTATTGATGACAGCTTTCCTGATGAGCAATTAAGTGTCATCCGCACTTCACATAGTGCACCGTGGTATGCAGATTATGCAAACTATATCGTAGCCAAATACATACCACCAAGTTTCACCTATCAACAAAAGAAGAAATTCTTCTTTGATTTGAGACACTACTTTTGGGATGATCCTCACCTTTATAAGGAAGGAGTAGATGGTGTTATTAGATGTTGTGTGCCTGAACATGAACAGGGACAGATCCTGCAGAAGTGTCATTCCGAAGCCTACGCAGGACACCATGCTGGAGATAGAACTGCCCATAAGGTATTGCAATCAGGTTTCTATTGGCCCACTCTCTTCAAGGATGCTCGTAAGTTTGTCTTGTCCTGTGACGAATGCCAAAGGATAGGGAACATCAGTAAGCGTCAAGAGATGCCTATGAACTATTCACTTGTCATTGAACCATTTGATGTCTGGGGATTTGATTATATGGGACCCTTCCTGAGTTCCAATGGGTACACTCACATCTTAGTTGTTGTGGATTACGTTACTAAGTGGGTAGAAGCTATCCCCACTAAAAATGTTGATCACCACACCTCTATTAAGATGCTTAAAGAAGTCATATTCCCAAGATTTGGAGTCCCTAGATACTTGATGACTGATGGCGGTTCACACTTCATTCATGGTGTTTTCCGCAAGATGCTAGCTAAGTATGATGTCAACCATAGAGTTGCATCTCCTTATCATCCTCAGTCTAGTGGTCAAGTGGAGTTGAGTAATAGGGAGATCACGTTGATCCTACAAAAGACCGTCAATAGATCTCGAAAGAACCGGTCTAGCAAACTTGACGATGCACTATGGGCTTATAGGACTGCTTATAAGAATCCCATGGGCATGTCACTGTATAAAATGGTTTATGGTAAGGCCTGTCATTTACCTCTTGAGCTGGAACACAAAGCTTATTGGGCAATCAAAGAGCTCAACTTTGATTTCTAACTTGCCGGTGAGAAGCGGTTGTTTGATATCAGCTCGTTAGATGAATGGAGAGCCCATGCATACGAGAATGCGAGGTTGTTCAACGAAAAGGTTAAGAGATGGCACTGCAAACGAATACAGAAACGAGAGTTCAATGTAGGTGATTATGTCTTGCTTTATAATTCTCGTTTGAGATTCTTTGCAGGCAAACTTCTCTCTAAATGGGAAGGTCCCTATGTTATCGAGGAAGTATATCGTTCCGGTGCCATCAAAATCAATAACACGGAAGGAAATTTTCCTAGAGTGGTAAATGGGCAAAGAATCAAGCATTACATCTGTGGTAATCCCATAAATGTTGAGACCAATATCATCAATGTCATAACTCCAGAGGAGTACATAAGGGATGTTTATCAGCTTATTTCAGACCTTGAAAACGAAGATGTATATGTTTCGGTAAGAAACTGGACTCCCATACTTTTCCAACAGGAAATTTCTTCCGTTTTGGAATTTTTAGAAAATTAGAAAAATAAAAAGCAGTCCGGAGAGCGAACGAGGCAGCCACAAGCCCTGCCACCGCCCCTACCCCCTGGTGGCGGAGGGCAAGCTTGCGGGCACCTCGTGTGCCTCCCGGACTCCGTTTTCTTGCGGAGGACTCCTTCTGGCCCAAAAAAAATCAATATATAGTCACCCGAAGGTTTTGATCTACGTATCGCGCAGTTTTCCTCTGTTTTCGTTTCGAGCTTGTTGTGCCGCAGATCTAGGTCAAGATGTCTTCTCAAGATTCACAGGGAGAGAGCTATGTGGCTGACTACCTTGCTAACCGCAAGGTCTATGGGGACTTGGAACCATATGGCTGGACCACTGATGAGGAAGAGGACTATGAGCCCAAAGGGAAGGAGCAAACGAGTTCCGATGAAGAGGAGGCTCCTCTACCTCAACCTGCAAACACCCATGTGGAGTTCAAGAAGTCAAGCTTCCCTGACCATAGGAAGAAGCCTAAGACCTTGTTTATCCCTTCTCGTTTCTTGCAGGAGAGTAAGCAGGAGCTTTGCCATAGAGTTTTGAAACTCGAGGAGGAAAATGACGATCCCAGGGAGCAGAACTTTTTGCTCAAGTGGAAATTAGACAAGCTCAAGACTGCTCCAACAACACCACCATCACCACCAAAGGAAGACAACTAAGCATTGGTATGGGCAATCCCCTTGGCTTCTGCCAAGCTTGGGGGAGTTGCCCTGTTATCGTATCACCTTTATATCTTTTGCTTTTACCTTTGTTTTAGTTCTTTCCTTTGTCAGTTTTTATTTCTTCTTTTAGATGAATAAGTCTTTAGTTTTTAGTTTGAGTCTTTTGCTTTTGTCTCTCCCCCGATGTATTCGAGCTTATGAGCTATATAATAAAGAGTGTCTTAGTCAAGGGCTTTGCTTTGTGCCATGATAAAAAAGTATGAAAAGAACGATAGCATGAAAGATCATGAGACGATCTTATGGAAAGTGATAACTTCACTTATGACACATATGATGATTGAAACTTGTTGAGAATAAATCAACATAGACCTCAGTCATTGTTGCAATTAATAAGAAGTAATAAGGAAAGAGAGGTTCACATATAAATATATCATCTTAGACATTTTTACAATTGTGAGCACTCACCAAACTATTACATGCCTAGGAGTAGATGTTGGACAAGGAAGAAAACATAATGAATTGTGTTTGCTTGGTTCCAAACAACGTTATATGATTAGAGACCCCTTAGCATGTGACGATTGCTTCCACCTCATATTAGCCAAAACTCCCGCACCAAGTAGAGATACTACTTGTGCATCCATAAACCTCCAACCAGTTTTGCCATGAGAGTCCACCATACGTACCTATGGATTGAATAAGATCCTTCAAGTAAGTTGTCATCGGTGCAAGCAATAAAAATTGCTCTCTAATATGTATGATCTATTAGTGTGTGGAAAATAAGCTTTGTACGAACCTGTGATGAGGAAGACATAAAAGCGACAGACTGCATAATAAAGTTCTTTAGCACAGGAGGCAATATAAAGTGACGTTCCTCCGCACTAAGAGGACACACATTCAAACCTCAAAAGCGCATGACAACCTCTGCTTCCCTCTGCGAAGGGCCTATATTGTACCTTTACTTTTTACCCTTGTAAGAGTCATGGTGATCTTCACTAATTCCCTATTTACCTTTGTCTTGGCTACCGTCACATGCTTGGGAAATATCTATATTCATATATCAACTTGGAGTTGAGTATTCATGCTTTATTGTTGTTGACTTTATCCTTGAGGTAAACCGTTGGGAGGCAAAACTATAAGCCCCTATCTTCCTCTGTGTCCAGCTGAAACTTTGACACCATGAGTACCACGTGAGTTGTAACAATTGTGGAAAACAAAAGAGATGATTGAGTATGTGGGTTTGCCTTACAAGCTCTTATTTGACTCTTTCTGATGTTGTGATAAATTGCAATTGCTTCAATGACTATGGATTATTGTTGGTTACTTCTCGGTAAGGTTTTTGCTTCATGCTTTGCTTTGTGAAGGAATTGTTACTTTCCCATAAGAATCTTTATGATGTATTGCTGTTCTATGTGTGATCATGATGCACTCATGTCCGTATTATGTTTTTTTCGACACCTTCGTCCCTCAACATGTGGACATGTTTATGGAACTTGGTTTTCCCTTGAGGACAAGCGAGGTCTAAGCTTGGGGGAGTTGATACGTCCATTTTGCATCATGCTTTCATGTTGATATTTATTGCTTTTTGGGCTGTTATATTACTTGTGGTACCATATTTATGCCTTTTCTCTCTTATTTTGCAAGGTTTATTTGAAGAGGGAGAATTTAGGCAGCTGGAATTCTGGAGTGGAAAATGAGCAAATCCGAGTCCACTATTCTGCACATGTCCAAATGCCCTGAAAAGTTACGTGGATTTTTTCTGGATTATATAAAAAATACTGGGCGAAAGAACTACCGGAGGGGGGCCACCATGGCTCCACAAGCCCTGCCACCGCCACCACCCCCCTGGTGGCGCAGGGCAAGCTTGTGGGCTGCCTGACGGCCCACTAGCCCCCCTCTTTTGCTATATGAAGGGTTTTGGTCTAGAAAAAATCAATCGAGAGCTTTTTCGTGGTTTCGCCGCCGCCACGAGGAGGAACTTGAGCAGATCCAATCTAGAGCTCTGTCAGGACGATCCTGCCGGGGAAACTTCCCTCCCGGAGGGGGGAATCATCGCCATCGTCATCACCAACACTCCTCTTGTCGGAGGGGAGGCATCTTCATCAACAACTTCATCAGCACCATCTGCTCTCCAATCCCTAGTTCATCTCTTGTAACCAATCTTCGTCTCGCAACTCCGATTGGTACTTGTAAGGTTGCTAGTAGTGTTGATTACTCTTTGTAGTTGATGCTAGTTGGATTACTTGGTGGAAGAGTTTATGTTTAGATCCTTGATGCTATTCATTACACCTCTGATCATGATTATGATTATGCTTTGTGAGTAGTTACTTTTGTTCCCGAGGACATGGGATAAGTCATGTTGATAATATTCATGTGAATTTGATATTCGTCCGGTATTTTGATATGTTGTATGTTGTCTTTTCCTCTAGTGGTGTTATGTGAACGTCGAGTACATAACAGTTCACCATATTTGGGCCTAGAGGAAGGCATTGGGGAGTAGTAAGTAGATGATGGGTTGCTGGAGTGATAGAAGCTTAAACCCCAGTCTATGCGTTGCTTCGTGAGGGGCTGATTTGGATCCACTAGTTTAATGCTATGGTTAGACTTTGTCTTAATTCTTCTTTCGTAGTTGCGGATGCTTGCGAGAGGGGTTAATCATAAGTGGGATGCTTGTCCAAGTAAGGGCAGTACCCAAGCACTGGTCCACCCACATATCAAACAATCAAAGTAACGAACGCGAATCATATGAACATGATGAAAACTAGCTTGACAGAAATTCCCATGGGTCCTAGGGAGCGCTTTACCTCCTATAAGACTTCGTCCAGGCTTGTCCCTTGCTACAAAAGGGATTGGGCCACTTTGCTGCACCATTGTTACTTTTGTTACTTGCTACTTGCTACGAATCATCTCACCACACAACTACTTGTTACCGATAATTTCAGTGCTTGCAGATATTACCTTGCTGAAAACCACTTGTCAGATCCTTCTGCTCGTCGTTGGTTTCGACACTCTGACTTATCGAAAGCACTACGATAGATCCCCAATACTTGTGGGTCATCAAGACTCTTTTCTGGCACTGTTGCTGGGTGAAAAGACCTCGATGACGCCTAGAGGGGGGGTGAATAGGCTATTTAAAAACTTCTTCGGATTTGGCTTGAAACTAATGCGGAAATAAACTAAGAGGGTACTTGTCAAGCACAAATACTAAATGCACTAGGCACTGCAATGTGTATCAACAACACGATCTACCAAGATGGACACAATACAGTTACTAACAAGCACAAGTAAGTTACACAAACTTACTTGAGCTATATCACACGACAAGTAGGTGAACAACACAAGATACTAGATCACACTATATCACACGATATATCAAAGGCTGCAAGTATGAACGTGTGGATGTAGAGGGTATGCTTGAATGATTAATCTTGTACAAGAAATAGCCAACACAATATAATGAGCACAAACAATATGCAATGTATGTATGCTCAAGTAACACAAGTAAACCACAAGTAAGGAGTTAGGGTTAAGGATAACCAAGGTCACTGAGACGAAGATGTATCCAGATGTTCACTTCCTTGGAGGGAAGCTAGTCACCGTTAGAGAGGTGGATGTTACCACGAAGGCACACCAACGCCACGAAGGCTCACCCTATTCTCCCTTTGAGATAACACCACGAAGGCGTTTCTCAACCACTAGTGGTAAGCCTTTGAGGTGGCTTCCAAACCCTCACAAACTTTTCCGGGGGGTAATCACACGGATTGATTCCTCTCCGAAGAACTCCTACCGCCTAGGAGTCTCCAACCTCCAAGAGTAACAAGATCACGGGGAATGCTCAAAACTTGCTCAAATCTCAAATGGCTTGGGTTGAGAGGAGGAGAGGGAGACGATCTATCTTTTGATTGGAACAACTCTCAAAGGGGCTCACAAATGCTCTTGGGATCTAAGATTTGGTGTGAGCAAATGTGTGTGAGATAGAAGTGTGTTCTTATGAGGATGAGGCTGTGTTGGGGCCCCCTCTCACGACGTGGGAGAGGGGTATTTATAGTGGGGAGAGAAAAACAGCCGTTGGGGACACTTTAAGTCACACAGGGTCCGGACGTCCGGCAGTTCTCGGAAGTCCGGGCGTTCGCAAGGGGTCGGACGTCCGACAAGGGTCGGTCGTCCAAGGGTTGTAGCTATGACTGGAAACACTGTGAATTGAACAACGACCGGACGTCCGGAGAAGGCCGGAAATCCGAGTTATTCGACTCAACTTCTTCTGGAGGGAGGTTCCGGATTTCCGAAAGGGGACGGACGTCCGGCCCTCGGACATCCGGAGGGAGCCGGAAATCTGAGTTATAGGGCTCAAGTTCTTCTGGTGCGGGGCTCCGGATTTCCGAAGCCTGTCGGTCGTCCTGCCCTTGACCGGCCCTCGGACGTCCGGAGGGAGCCGGAAGTCCGAGTTATATGGCTCAAGTTTCTCTGGTGCATAGTTCCGGAATTCCGAAGGTGGTCGGATATCCGGGCCTCGGACGTCCGGAGGGAGCCGGAAGTCCGAGTTATATGGCTCTAATTTCTCTGGTATAGGATTCCGGATTTCCGAAGCAGTCGGTCGTCCGGCCCTCAGACGTCCGGAGGAAGCCGGATGTCCGAGGCACTGGTTCTATTTTCAGATAACAGCAGAGCAGTGGAGATGTGGTTTGAGCAGAACAGTGGAGATGTAGTTTGAGCAAGTTCATCGCAAAACCTGTGATCCCCTCTTAATAGTGTGGGATCCCTAAAGACTCAAGAATCATAAAAGGGGTACTGATGATCCATACTTGAGTGTATACTTTTATTCGCTGATCATCACTCCACACAACTAACGTCAAAGGAACTGATACCTTTGAGTTAGCCCTTTCACTTGAGCTTGATGTTGTTGTTCCTTCTTGGCTCAAGTTGAAAGCAAGACATGATGAAGTCTTCAAGTAGCTCTCCCATACACCATGTGGAAAGCCTAGCTTATGTATTCATCTTCATTTTTCCACCATGTGAACATCCACAAGAATCAAGCATGTAGTGCTCAGGAATGCTTATCTTGATCTTGTCCTTGTTAGCACATGACCTTGTCCTTATCAACACATGATCATTAACAATAGTTTCAATGATATATTCGTGATGATCCACTTGAACTTGCACACCACAATCTTGATGACGATCGCCACTTGACGTCATCCTTCATGGGTTGTATGAGATATTCCTTTTGACGCAAGCCCATGGAAGCACACCTAACCCCCACATAGGACTCTCACAAAGACCATGGGTTAGTACACAAACACGTAATGTACAATGCTTACCATACCATGGGATCACTTGATCCCTCTCCGTACATATTATACGCTTTGTGTGTTGATCATCTTGATTTACTCTTTGTCTAAGATCTTGATCAACCTAGTGTCTCTATGACCATTCTTTGGATAATACCTTGAATACCATCTTGGTCATCATATAAACTCCTTGAACCCAAGAGATGGACTTCAAGAAGTGCCTATGGACAAATCCTATAAATATAACTTAAGGCAACCATTAGTCCATAGGAATTGTTATCAATTACGAAAACCACATATGGAGATATATGCTCTAACACCGGGGAGTGAAGCGCCTTTGGTAAGGAAACATTCATATAGTGTGCTGAAATTTATTGTCACTTGTCACTATGGAAACTAATCCTTTGAGGGGCTTGTTCGGGGTATCTTCACCTCGAACGGAAGCACAAAGAGTTGCTCCTCAACCTGCTGCACCTACTGAAAATATTTGCTATGAATTTCCTTCGGGTATGCTTGAGAAACTGCTGGCTAATCCTTTTACAGGAGATGGAACATCACATCCAGACTTGCATCTAATCTATGTAGATGGAGTTTGTGGTTTATTTGAGCTTGCAGCTTTTCCCGAGGATGAGGTCAAGAATAAGGTATTTCCCTTATCTTTGAGGGATAAGGCGTTGACATGGTATAGGCTATGTGATAATAGTGGATCATGGAACTACAATCAGTTGAAATTTGAATTTCATCAAAAGTTTTATCCTATGCATCTAGTACATCGTGATCGGAATTATATTTATAGTTTTTGGCCTCGTGACAGAGAAAGCATCGCTCAAGCTTGGGGGAGGCTTAAATCAATGCTATATTCATGCCCAAGCATGAGCTGTCGAGAGAAATTATCATTCAGAACTTCTATGCTCGGCTTTCTCATGATGATCGCACCATGCTTGGCACTTCTTGTACCGGTTCTTTTATGAAGAGAGATATTGACTTCAGATGGAATTTATTGGAAAGAATTAAATGCAACTCTGAAGATTGGGGGTTTGATGAAGGTAAGGAGTCAGGTATGAATTTCAAGTTTGATTGCGTTAAATCCTTTGTTGAAACAAATACTTTTTGTGATTTTAGCGCTAAATTTGGACTTGACTCTGAGATAGTAGCTTCTTTGTGTGAATCATTTGCTGCTCATATTGATCTCCCTAAAGAGACATGGTTTAAATATCATCCTCCCTTAGAAGTCAATGTAGTTAAACCTAATCCAGTTGAAGAGAAAGTCATTGCTTATAATGATCCTATTGTTCCGAGTGCTTACATTGAGAAACCACCTTTCCCTGTTAGGATAAAGGATCATTCTAAAGTTTCAAATGTGATATGTTGGGGCTACATTAGAACACCTACACCCCCTGAGAAAATTAGAGTTGAACCTAGCGTTGCTATTATCAAAGATCTCCTGTCCGACAATGTTGATGGCCATGATATTCACTTATGTGAAGATGCTGCTAGAATTGCTAAACCATATGCTAGAGACAAACATAGGCCTGTTGTTGGCATGCCTGTTGTTTCTGTTAAGATAGGAGATCATTGTTGTCATGGTTTATGTGATGTGGGTGCTAGTGTTAGTGCAATACCTCAATCCTTATATGATGAAATTAAAGACGAGATTGCACCTATTGAGATAGAACCTATTGATGTCACTATTCAGCTTGCCAATAGTGATACTATCTGCCCTATAGGAATTGTTAGGGATGTTGAAGTCCTGTGTGGTAAAACGAAGTATCCTGCTAATTTCCTCGTTCTTGCAACCACACAAGATAGCTTTTGTCCCATCATATTTGGCAGACCCTTCCTCAATACCGTCAATGCTCATATTGACTGTGAGAAGCAAACTGTCACTGTTGGCTTTGAAGGTGTGTCACATGAGTTCAATTTCTCCAAGTTTGGTAGACAACCTCATGAAAAAGAGTTGCCTAGTAAGGATGAAACTATTGCCTTAGCTTCTATTGCCGTGCCTCCTACTGATCCCTTAGAGCAATACTTGCTTGAGCATGAAAATGATATGCATATGGATGAAAGGGATGATATAGATAGAGTTGTCTTAGAACAATATACTATCCTTAAGAATAATTTACCTGTTGAACTGCTTGGAGATCCACCCCCACCAAAGGGTGATCCGGTGTTTGAGCTTAAGCAGTTACCTGATACTCTTAAGTATGCTTATCTTGATGAAAAAGAGATATATCCTGTTATAATTAGTGCTAGCCTCTCAGAGCATGAAGAAAACTCTGAGGAAGCACCGTGATGCTATTGGATATACTCTTGATGATCTGAAGGGCATTAGTCCCACTCTATGCCAGCACAAGATTAAAACCGATCCTGATTTCAAACCAGTTGCCGATCATCAACGGAGATTAAATCCTAAGATGAAAGAGGTAGTAAGAAAAGAAATACTAAAGCTCCTAGAAGCAGGTATTATCTATCCTTTTGCTCATAGTGATTGGGTGAGTCCGGTGCATTGCATCCCTAAGAAGGGAGGTATTACCGTTGTCCCTAATGATAAGGATGAATTGATCCCACAGAGGATTATTACTCGTTATAGGATGGTGATCGAGTTTAGGAAATTGAATAAGGCCACTAGGAAAGATCATTACCCTTTGCTTTTTATCGACCAAATGCTAGAAAGACTGTCTAAACATACACACTTCTGCTTTCTAGACGGTTATTCTGGTTTCTCCCAAATACCAGTTGCACAATCTGATCAGGAGAAAACCACTTTCACCTGCCCTTTCGGTACCTTTGCTTACAGGCGTATGCATTTTGGCTTATGTAATGCACCTGCTACCTTTCAAAGATGTATGATGGCTATATTCTCTGACTTTTGTGAAAAGATTGTTGAGGTTTTCATGGATGAATTCTCCGTTTACGGGTCTTCTTTCGATGATTGCCTCAGCAACCTTGATCGAGTCTTGCAGAGATGTAAAGACACCAACCTTGTCTTGAATTGGGAGAAGTGCCACTTTATGGTTAATGAAGGCATCGTCTTAGGACATAAAATTTCTGAAAGAGGTATTGAAGTCGATAAGGCTAAGGTTGATGCAATCGAGAAAATGCCATACCCCACAGATATCAAAGGTATAATAAGTTTCCTTGGTCATGCTGGTTTCTATAGGAGGTCCATTAAAGACTTCTCTAAGATTTCTAGGCCTCTTACCGATCTCTTGCAAAAGGATATTCCTTTTGTTTTTGACGATGATTGTGAGGAAGCCTTCGAAATACTTAAGAAGGCTTTGATAACTGCACCTATTCTTCAACCACCTGATTGGAACTTACCTTTTGAAATCATGTGCGATGCTAGTGATTATGTTGTTGGTGCTGTTATAGGACAAAGAGTTGATAAGAATTTGAATGTTATTCACTATGCTAGTAAAACTCTAGACATTGCCCAAAGAAACTATGCTACTACTGAAAAGGAATTTTTAGGAGTCGTGTTTGCATGTGAAAAGTTCAGGTCTTACATAGTTGATTCCATAGTCACTATTCACACTGATCACGCTGCTATTAAGTACCTCATGGAGAATAAAGACGCTAAACCTAGACTTATCGGATGGGTTCTCTTGCTACAAGAATTTGATTTGCATGTTGTTGACAGGAAGGGTGCTGATAACCCAGTAGCAAATAACTTGTCTAGGTTGGAGAATGTTCTTGATGACACACAACCTATTGATGATAGCTTTCCTGATGAGCAATTGAATGTCATCAATACTTCACGTAGTGCATCGTGGTATGCTGATTATGCAAACTATATCGTTGCCAAATATATACCACCTAGTTTCACATACCAGCAAAAGAAGAAATACTTCTTTGACTTGAGACATTACTTCTGGGATGATCCGCACCTTTATAAGCAAGGAGTTGATGGTGTTATTAGACGTTGTGTACCTGAACATGAACAGGGACAGATCCTACAGAAGTGTCACTACGAGGCCTACAGAGGACACCATGAGGGAGATAGAACTGCACACAAGGTATTGCAATCAGGTTTCTATTGGCCCACTCTCTTTAAGGATGCTCGTAAGTTTGTCTTGTCTTGTGACGAATGTCAAAGAATAGGTAATATCGGTAAACGTCAGGAAATGCCTATGAATTATTCACTTGTCACTGAACCATTTGATGTTTGGGGCTTTGATTATATGGGACCTTTTCCAAAATCCAACGGGTATACTCATATCCTAGTTGTTGTTGATTACGTCACTAAGTGGGTAGAATCTATCCCCACTAGTAGTGCTGATCACAACACCTCTATCAGGATGCTTAAAGAAGTTATTTTCCCTAGATTTGGAGTCCCTAGATATCTAGTGACTGACGGTGGTTCACATTTCATTCATGGTGCTTTCCGTAAAACGCTTGCTAAGTACGATGTCAACCATAGAATTGTGTCTCCCTATCACCCTCAGTCCAGTGGTCAAGTAGAGCTAAGCAATAGGGAGATTAAACTAATTCTGCAAAAGACTGACAACAGGTCTAGAAAGAATTGGTCTAAGAAGCTTGATGATGCACTATGGGCTTATAGAACTGCCTATAAGAATCCCATGGGCATGTCTCCATACAAAATGGTGTACGGTAAAGCATGTCATTTACCTCTCGAGCTAGAGCATAAAGCTTATTGGGCAATCAAAGAGCTCAACTTTGATTTCAAACTTGCTGGTGAGAAGAGGTTATTTGATATTAGCTCGCTTGATGAATGGAGAACTCAGGCATATGAAAATGCCAAGTTGTTCAAAGAAAAGGTTAAGAGGTGGCATGATAAAAGGATACAAAAGCGTGAGTTTAATGTAGGTGATTATGTCTTGCTATATAATTCTCGTTTAAGATTTTTGCAGGCAAGCTTCTCTCTAAATGGGAAGGTCCCTATATTGTTGAGGAAGTATATCGTTCCGGTGCCATCAAGATCAACAACACGGAAGGTAATTGTCCGAGAGTGGTAAATGGGCAGAGAATCAAGCATTATATCTCAGGTACTCCCATAAATGTTGAAAGAATTATTATCAATACCATAACTCCGGAGGAATACCTAAGGGATATTTATCAGCCTGTTTCAAACTCCGAAAACGAAGAGGTTTGTGATTCGGTAAGTAAACACACTCCAAAACTTTTCCAGTAGGATTTTTTCTCCGTTTTGGAATATTTATAAAAATAGAAAAATTTTAAGTAGTCCGGAAAGCGCACGAGGAGGCGACAAGCCTGCCAGGCGCAGGCCACCCCCTGGTCGCGCCTGGGGGGCTTGTGGCCACCTCGTGTGCCTCTCGGACTCCGTTTTCTTGCGGAGCACTCCTTCTGGTCGAAAAAAATCATTATATATTCTCCCGTAAGGTCTGACCCTCGTATCACGCAGATTTCCTCTGTTTTCGTTTCGAACCTGTTTTCTGCTGCAGATTTAGAGCAAGATGTCGTCTCAGGAATCTGTGGGGGAGAACAATCTCCCTCAAATCCATGGAGAAGTAAATGCTGATCTGAAAAGAATGGAGGTCATGGAGGCCAAGGAAAGGCTACCTAAAGAAACCAAGGGCAAAACTAAGGAGAAGAATCAGGCGTGGGACGAATTACAAACTGTGTTCAACAAGGAAGAAGTTGAAGAAGTGGATTTCCTCCAACCCTACCTCCACCTACTGTCTCCATCCTTGATTGAACTCTTGAGGTTTTGTGACACAACTCGTGCTCGCAATAGTTATATCACCCATGAAGTTGTTTTGCTAGAGAAACATATCACAGATCTCCAAGGTATAAATCAAAGATTGATGGCCCTCTTGGAATCAAAGGACAAAACAACTCCACCACCATCACCTCCAAAGGAAGACAACTGAGCATGGGTATGGGCAATCCCCTTGGCTTGTGCCAAGCTTGGGGGAGTTGCCCCGGTATCATATCACCATCACATCTTTTGCCTTTACCTTTGTTTTAGTTTGTTCCTTTTCAGTTTTCTCTTTCTCTAGTAGATTAAAGGTCTTAGTGTTCTAGGCTTGAGTTTTGTTTTGTGTCAATGATACGTCCATTTTGCATCATGCTTTCATGTTGATATTTATCGCTTTATGGGCTGTTATAATACTTTGTGGTACCATATTTATGTCGTTTCTCTCTTATTTTGCAAGGTTTATTTGAAGAGGGAGAATTCAGGCAGCTGGAATTCTGGACTGGAAAAGGAGCAAATCTTAGTCCACTATTCTGCACATCTTCAAATGCCCTGAAAAGTTACGTGGATTTTTTTGGGATTATATAAAAAATATTGGGCGAAAGAAGTACCAGAGGGGAGCTACCAGGGCGGCACAAGCCTGGTAGCCGCCACCCCCCTGGTGGCGGCTAGCAAGCTTGTGGGCTCCCTGACGGCCCACTGGACCCCCTCTTTTGCTATATGAAGGGTTTCGTTCCAGAAAAAATCAATCGAGAGCTTTTTCGTGGTTTCGCCGCCGCCACGAGGCGGAACTTGAGTAGATCCAATCTAGAGCTCCGGCAGGACGATCCTGCTGGGGAAACTTCCCTCCCGGAGGGGGAAATCGTCGCCATCGTCATCACCATCACTCCTCTCGTCGGAGGGGAGGCATCTTCATCAACATCTTCATCAGCACCATCTCCTCTCCAATCCCTAGTTCATCTCTTGTAACCAATCTTCATCTCGCGACTCCAATTGGTACTTGTAAGGTTGCTAGTAGTGTTGATTACTCTTTGTAGTTGATGCTAGTTGGATTACTTGGTGGAAGAGTTTATGTTCAGATCCTTGATGCTATTCACTACACCTATGATCATGATTATGATTATGCTTTGTGAGTAGTTACTTTTGTTCCTGAGGACATGGGATAAGTCATGCTAATAATAGTCATGTGAATTTGATATTCGTTCGGTATTTTGATATGTTGTATGTTGTCTTTTCCTCTAGTGGTGTTATGTGAACGTCGACAACATAACACTTCACCATATTTGGGCCTAGAGGAAGGCATTGGGGAGTAGTAAGTAGATGATGGGTTGCTGGAGTGACAGAAGCTTAAGCCCCAGTCTATGCGTTGCTTCGTAAGGGGCTGATTTGGATCCACTAGTTTAATGCTATGGTTAGACGTTGTATTAATTCTTATTTCGTAGTTGCAGATGCTTGCGAGAGGGGTTAATCATAAGTGGGATGCTTGTCCAAGTAAGGGAAGTATCCAAGTGCCGGTCCACCCACATATCAAACTATCAAAGTAACGAACGCGAATCACATGAACATGATGGAAGTAGCATGACAGAAATTCCCGTGTGTCCTCGGGAGCGTTTTTCCTCGTGTAAGACTTTGTTCACGCTTGTCCCTTGCTACAAAAGGGATTGGTGCACTTTCTGCACCGTTGCTACTACTTGTTACTTTTTGCTTGCTACGTTTCACCTCGCTACACCATCACTTGTTACCGCTACTTTTAGTGCTTGCAATTATTACCTTGCTGAAAACCGTTTATCAGAGCATTCTGCTCCTCGTTGGGTTCGACACTCTTACTGATCGAAAGGACTACGATTGATCCCCTATACTTGTGGGTCATCAAGACTCTTTCCTGGCGCCGTTGCCGGTGAGTGAAGCGCCTTTGGTAAGTGGAAATTGGTAAGGAAACATTTATACACTGTGCTGAAATTTGTTGTCACTTGTCACTATGGAAACTGTTCCTTTGAGAAGTTTGTTCAGGGTATCTTCACCACGAACGGAAGGACGAGGAGTTGTTCCTCAACCTGAGGTACCTACTGAAAAATATCTTTTATGAAATTGCTTCGGGTATGCTTGAGAAACTGCTGGCTAATCCTTTTACAGGAGATGGATCTTCACATCCAGACTTACATCTGATCTATGTAGATGAAGTTTGTGGTTTATTTAAGCTTGCAGGTTTGCCCGAGGATGAGGTAAAGAAGAAATTCTTTCCTTTATATTTGAAGGATAAGGCGTTGACATGGTATAGGCTATGTGATGATACTGGATCATGGGACTACAATCGGTTGAAATTGGAATTTCATCAAAAGTTTTATCCTATGCATTTAGTACATCATGATCGGAACTTTATTTATAACTTTTGGCCTCGTCACAGGGAAAGCATAGCTCAAGCTTGGGGGATACTTAAATCAATGCTATATTCATGCCCCAATCATGAGCTCTCGAGAGAAATTATCACTCAAAACTTTTATGCTCGACTTTCTCGTGAAGATCGTACCATGCTTGACACTTCTTGTACCGGTTCTTTTATGAAGAAGGATATTGACCACAAGTGGAATATATTGGAAAGAATCAAACGTAACTCTGAAGATTGGGAGCTGGAGGAAGGTAAGGAGTCAGGTATGAATTTCCAGTTTGATTGCGTTAAATCTTTTGTTCAGACAAACACTTCTAGAGATTTTAGCGCTAAGTATGGACTTGACTCTGAGATAGTAGCTTCTCTATGTGAATCTTTTGCTGCTCATGCTGATCTCCCCAAAGAGAAGTGGTTTAAATATCATCCTCCTGTAGAAAGCAACATAGCGAAAACCAATCTAGTTGAAGGGAAAGTCATTGCTTTTAGTGATCCTGTTGTTCCTTGTGCTTACACTGAGAAACCACCATACCCTGCTAGGATAAAGGATTATTCTAAAGCTCTCACTGTGATACATAGAGGTTACATTAGACCAGTTGCACCCCCTGAGGATATTAGAGTTGAACCTAGTGTTGCTATTATCAAAGATCTCTTAGCCGAAGACATAGATGAGCATGTTATCTAATTCTGTGAGGACTGTGCTAGAATTGCTAAACCTCACGTGAAAGACAAATACGAACCTGTAGTTGGCCTGCCTGTTGTTTCTGTCAAGATAGGAGATCACTCTTACCATGGTTTATGTGATATGGGAGCTATTGTTAGTGCAATACCCCGTTCTCTATATGATGAAATCAAAGATGAGATTGCACGTGCTGAGTTAGAACCCATTGATGTAACTATTACGCTAGCTAATAGAGACACTATCTGCCCTCTGGGAATTGTGAGAGACGTAGAAGTCCTGTGTGGTAAGACGAAGTATCCTACTGATTTCCTCGTCCTTGGTACTGCACAAGATAGCTTTTGTCCCATCATATTTGGTAGACCCTTTCTCAACACTATCAATGGTCACATTGATTGCATTAAGCACACCGTCACTGTTAGTTTCGAGGGTGTGTCTCATGAATTTAACTTCTCCAAGTTTGGAAGACAACCCCATGAAAAAGAGTCGTCTGGTAGGGATGAAATCATTGCTCTTGCCTCTATTGTCGTACCTCCTACGGATCCTTTAGAGCAATATCTGCTCGCGCATGAAAATGATATGCTTATGGAGGAGAGAGATGAGATAGAAAAAATTGTCTTAGAACAATACCATATTCTCAAGAATAATCTGCCTGTTGAACTGCTTGGGGATCCTCCCCCACCAAAGGGTGATCCTGTGTTCGAGCTTAAATAGTTGCCTGATACTCTTAAGTATGCCTATCTTGATGAGAAGGAGATATATCCTGTTATTATTAGTGCTCTCCTCTCAGAGCACGAAGAGAAGAAGTTGTTAAAAACTCCGAGGAAGCACCGTGCTACCATTGGATATACTCTTGATGATCTTAAGGGTATTAGTCCCACTCTATGTCAGCACAAGATTAAAACTGATCCTGACTTCAAACCAGTTGCTGATCATCAAAGGAGATTGAATCCTAAGATGAAAGAGGTGATTAGAAAAGAAATATTAAAGCTTCTGGAAGCAGGAATCATTTATCCTGTTGCTCATAGTGATTGGGTAAGTCCAGTACATTGCATACCTAAGAAGTGAGGTATCACCGTCATTCCTAATGATAAGGATAAACTAATCCCATAAAGGATTATTACTGGCTATAGGATGGTGATAGACTTCCGGAAACTGAACAAGGCAACCAGGAAAGATCATTATCCTTTGCCGTTTATCGACCAAATGCTAGAAAGGCTATCCAAACAAACACACTTTTGCTTTCTAGACGGTTATTCAGGTTTCTCGGAAATACATGTTGCACAATCTGATAAGGAGAAAACCACTTTCACCTGCCCCTTCGGTACCTTTGCCTATAGACGTATGCCTTTTGGCTTATGCAATGCACCTGCCACCTTTCAAAGATGTATGATGGCTATATTCTCTGACTTTTGTGAAAAGATTGTCGAGGTTTTCATGGACGACTTCTCCGTTTACGGGTCTTCCTTTGATGATTGCCTCAGCAACCTTGATCGAGTCTTACAGAGATGCGAAGATACCAACCTCGTCTTGAATTGGGAGAAGTGCCACTTTATGGTTAATGAAGGCATCATCTTAGGACACAAAATTTCTGAAAGAGGCATTGAAGTTGATAAGGCTAAGGTTGATGCAATTGAGAAAATGCCTTGCCCCACAGATATCAGAGGTATACGAAGTTTCCTAGGTCATGTTGGTTTCTATAGAAGGTTCATTAAAGACTTCTCTAAGATTTCTAGGCCTCTTACCAACCTCTTGCAGAAGGATGTTCCTTTTGTTTTTGATGAGGATTGTGAGGAAGCCTTTGAAATAGTTAAGAAGGCTTTGATAACCGCACCTATTGTTCAACCACCTGACTGGAACATGCCCTTTGAAATCATGTGCGACGCTAGTGATTATGCTGTTGTTGCTGTTATAGGACAAAGAGTTGACAAGAAGTTGAATGTTATTCACTACGCTAGTAAAACTCTAGACAGTGCCCAAAGAAACTATGCCACTACGGAAAAGGAGTTTTTAGCAGTCGTGTTTGCATGTGAAAAGTTCAGATCTTATATAGTTGACTCCAAAGTCATTATTCACTCTGATCATGCTCTATTAAGTACCTTATGGAGAAGAAGGACGCTAAGCCTAGGCTGATTAGATGGGTTCTCCTGCTACAGGAGTTTGATTTGCACGTTGTTGACCGAAAGGGTGCTGATAACCCTGTAGCGGATAACTTGTCTAGGCTAGAGAATGTCCTTGATGACCCACGACCTATTGATGACAGCATTCCTGATGAGCAATTGAATTTCATCCGCACTTCACATAGTGCATCGTGGTATGCCGATTATGCAAATTATATCGTAGCCAAATACATACCACCCAGTTTCACCTATCAGCAAAAGAAGAAATTCTTCTTTGATTTGAGACACTACTTTTGGGATGATCCTCACCTTTATAAGGAAGGAGTAGATGGTGTTATTAGACGTTGTGTGCCTGAACATGAACAGGGACAGATCTTGCAGAAGTGTCATTCCAAAGCCTACGGAGGACACCATGCTGGAGATAGAACTTCTCATAAGGTATTGCAATCAGGTTTCTATTGGCCCACTCTCTTCAAGGATGCTTGTAAGTTTGTCTTGTCTTGTGACGAATGCCAAAGAATAGGGAACATCAGTAAGTGTCAGGAAATGCCTATGAACTATTCACTTGTCATTGAACCATTTGATGTCTGGGGCTTTGATTATATGGGACCCTTCCCGAGTTCCAATGGGTATACTCACATCTTAGTTGCTGTGGATTACGTCACTAAGTGGGTAGAAGCTATCCCCACTAAAAATGTTGACCACCACACCTCTATTAAGATGCTTAAATAAGTCATTTTCCCAAGATTTGGAGTCCCTAGATATCTGATGACTGATGGCGGTTCACACTTCATTCATGGTGTTTTCCGCAAGATGCTCGCTAAGTATGATGTCAACCATAGAGTTGCATCTCCTTATCATCCTCAGTCTAGTGGTCAAGTGGAGTTGAGTAATAGGGAGATCAAATTGATCCTACAAAAGACCGTCAATAGATCTCGAAAGAATTGGTCTAGCAAACTTGATGATGCACTATGGGCTTATAGGACTGCCTATAAGAATCCCATGGGCATGTCGCCGTATAAAATGGTTTACGGTAAGGCCTGTCATTTACCTCTTGAGCTGGAACACAAAGCTTATTGGGCAATCAAAGAGCTCAACTTTGATTTCAAACTTGCCGGTGAGAAGCGGTTGTTTGATATCAGCTCGTTAGATGAATGGAGGGCCCAGGCATATGAGAATGCCAAGTTGTTCAAGGAAAAGGTTAAGAGATGACACGACAAACGAATACAGAAAGAGAGTTCAATGTAGGTGATTATGTCCTGCTATACAATTCTCGTTTGAGATTCTTTGCAGGCAAGCATCTCTCTAAATGGGAAGGTCCTTATGTTATCGAGGAAGTATATCGTTCCGGTGCCATCAAAATCAATAACACGGAAGGAAATTTTCCTAGAGTGGTAAATGGGCAAAGAATCAAGCACTATATCTCTGGTACTCCCATAAATGTTGAGTCCAGTATCATCAATGTCATAACTCCACAGGAGTACATAAGGGATGTTTATCCGCCTGTTTTAGACCCTGAAAACGAAGAGGTATCTGTTTCGGTAAGAAATTGGACTCCGATGCTTTTCCAATAAGAAATTTCCTCCGTTTTGGAATTTTTGGAAAATTAGAAAAATAAAAAGCAGTCCGAAGAGCGACGAGGCGGCCACAAACTTGGAAGCCGCCACCTACCCCCTGGTGGCGGGTAGGGGGCTTGTGGGCACCTCGTGTGCCTTCCGGACTTCGTTTTCTTGCGGAGCACTCCTTATGGTCTAGAAAAAATCATTATATATTCGCCCGAAGGTTTTGATCTCCGTATCACGCAGTTTTCCTCTGTTTTCGTTTCGAGCCTGTTTCTGTGACAGATCTAGATCATCATGACTTCCCCAAACGCTCCTAAGGACAAGATCTTAGAGAAGGTCATCAATCCCGACCTCACGGAAGTGCTGAAACACCCTCAATCTATCAAGATGATCAAGGGGATGTTGCACATCTGTGATGTTGAGGGGCCTAAGAAGATCGGAAGCGTGGAGACGAGGCTCGAAGCAATGGAGCAACAAGTCTTCAAGTGCCAAGGGATGGTGGAGCGTGGACTCAACGCCAACCACATGATGGTCACGGAGTTCACCAGCAAGCACAAGATGGATGCCATTGACATTGGGAAACACCTCTCCAGGCTCTATGACAGGGTTGATCAACTTCAGAGCCAGATCTATGACCTGCAGAACAAAAACTGTGAGTATGAGTATAGATTTAAATCAATAAGATTGGCTGCAGATTTGAGGATTCCGGCGACTCGTTCATCCTGCCATGATGGAGCACCTATGCCTTGGAAGACGGAGGATCAGACCACTCCAACAACTCCACCACCATCACCACCAAAGGAAGACAAGTAAGCATTGGTATGGGCAATCCCCTTGGCTTTTGCCAAGCTTGGGGGAGTTGCCCTGGTATCGTATCACCTTTATATCTTTTGCTTTTACCTTTGTTTTAGTTCTTTCCTTTTCAGTTTTTATTTCTTCTCTTAGTGGAATAAGTCTTTAGTGTTTAGTTTGAGTCTTTTGCTTTTGTCTCTCTCCCGATGTATTCGAGCTTATAAGCTATATAATAAAGAGTATCTTAGTCAAGGGCTTTGCTTTGTGCCATGATCAAAAGTATGAAAAGAACGATAGCATGAAAGATCATGAGACGATCTTATGGAAAGTGATAACTTCACATATGACACGTATGATGATTGAAACTTGTTGAGAATAAATCGACATAGACCTCAGTCATTGTTGCAATTAATAAGAAGTAATAAGGAAAGAGAGGTTCACATATAAATATATCATCTTAGACACTTTTTACAATTGTGAGCACTCACCTAACTATTACATGCTTACGATTAGATGTTGGACAAGGAAGAAAACATAATGAATTGTGTTTGCTTGGTTCCAAACAATGTTATATGAGTAGAGATCCCTTAGCATGTGACGATCGCTTCCACCTCATATTAGCCAAAACTCCCGCACCAAGTAGATATACTACTTGTGCATCCATAAACCTCCAACCCAGTTTTGCCATGAGAGTCCACCATACCTACCTATGGATTGAATAAGATCCTTCAAGTAAGTTTCATCGGTGCAAGCAATAAAAATTGCTCTCTAATATGTATGATCTATTAGTGTGTGGAAAATAAGCTTTGTACGAACCTGTGATGAGGAAGACATAAAAGCAACAGACTGCATAATAAAGTTCTTTATCACAGGAGGCAATATAAAGTGACGTTCCTCCGCACTAAGAGGACACGCATTCAGACCTCAAAAGCGCATGACAACCTCTGCTTCCCTCTGCGAAGGGCCTATCTTGTACCTTTACTTTTTGCCCTTGTAAGAGTCATGGTGATCTTCACCAATTCCCTATTTTTGCCTTTGTCTTGGCTACCGTCACATGCTTGGGAAAGATCTATATTCATATATCAACTTGGAGTTGAGTACTTATGTTTTATTATTGTTGACTTTACCCTTGAGGTAAATCGTTGGGAGGCAAAACTATAAGCCCCTATCTTCCTCTGTGTCCAGCTGAAACTTTGACACCTTGAGTACCACGTGAGTTGTAACAATTGTGGAAAACAAAAGAGATGATTGAGTATGTGGGTTTGCCTTACAAGATCTTATTTGACTCTTTTTGATGTTATGATAAATTGCAATTGCTTCAATGACTATGGACTGTTGTTGGTTACTTCTCGGTAAGGTTTTTTGCTTCATACTTCTCTTTGTGAAGGAATTGTTACTTTCCCATAAGAATCTTTATGACGTATTGCTGTTCTATGTGAGATCATGATGCCCTCATGTTTGTATTATGTTTTATCGACACCTTCGTCCCTAAACATGTGGACATGTTTATGGAACTTGGTTTTCGCTTGAGGACAAGCGAGGTCTAAGCTTGTGGGAGTTGATACGTCCATTTTGCATCATGCTTTCATGTTGATATTTATCGCTTTATGGGCTGTTATATTACTTTGTGCTACCATATTTATGCCTTTTCTCTCTTATTTTGCAAGGTTTATTTGAAGAGGGAGAATTCAGGCAGCTGGAATTCTGGACTGGAAAAGGAGCAAATCTTAGTCCACTATTCTGCACATCTCCAAATGCCCTGAAAAGTTACATGGATTTTTTTGGGATTATATAAAAAATACTGGGCGAAAGAAGTACCAGAGGGGAGCTACCAGGGCGCCACAAGCCTGGTAGCCGCCACCCCCCTGGTGGCGGCTAGCAAGCTTGTGGGCTCCCTGACGGCCCACTGGCCCCCCTCTTTTGCTATATGAAGGGTTTCGTTCCAGAAAAAATCAATCGAGAGCTTTTTCGTGGTTTCGCCGCCGCCACGAGGCGGAACTTGAGCAGATCCAATCTAGAGCTCCGGCAGGACGATCCTGCCTGGGAAACTTCCCTCCCAGAGGGGGAAATCATCGCCATCATCATCACCAACACTCCTCTCGTCGGAGGGGAGGCATCTTCATCAACATCTTCATCAACATCTTCATCAGCACCATCTCCTCTCCAATCCCTAGTTCATCTCTTGTAACCAATCTTCGTCTCACGACTCCGATTGGTACTTGTAAGGTTGCTAGTAGTGTTGATTACTCTTTGTAGTTGATGCTAGTTGGATTACTTGGTGGAAGAGTTTATGTTCAGATCCTTGATGCTATTCATTACACCTCTGAGCATGATTATGATTATGCTTTGTGAGTAGTTACTTTTGTTCATGAGGACATGGGATAAGTCATGCTGATAATAGTCATGTGAATTTGATATTCGTTCGGTATTTTGATATGTTGTATGTTGTCTTTTCCTCTAGTGGTGTTATGTGAATGTCGACTACATAACACTTCACCATATTTGGGCCTAGAGGAAGGCATTGGGGAGTAGTAAGTAGATGATGGGTTGCTGGCGTGACAGAAGCTTAAACCCCAGTCTATTCGTTGCTTCGTAAGGGGCTGATTTGGATCCACTAGTTTAATGCTATGGTTAGACGTTGTCTTAATTCTTCTTTCGTAGTTTTGGATGCTTGCGAGAGGTGTTAATCATAAGTGGGATGCTTGTCCAAGTAAGGGCTGTACCCAAGCGTCGGTCCACCCACATATCAAACTATCAAAGTAACGAACACGAATCACATGAACATGATGAAACTAGCATGACCGAAATTCCCATGTGTCCTCGGGAGCGTTTTTCCTCCTATAAGACTTTGTTCAGGCTTGTCCCTTGCTACAAAAGGGATTGGGCCAATTGCTGCACCGTTGCTACTACTTGTTACTTGTTACTTTTCGCTTGCTATGTTTCACCTCGCTACACCATCACTTGTGTTAGAGCATATATCTCCATACGTGGTTTTGGTAATTGATGACAATTCCTATGGACTATTTGTTGCCTTAAGTTATATTTATAGGATTTGTCCATAGGCACTTCTTGAAGTCCATCTGTTGGGTTCAAGGAGTTTATATGATGACCAAGGTGGTATTCAAGGTATTATCCAAAGAATGGTCATAGAGACACAAGGTTGATCAAGATCGTCACACAAAGAGTAAATCAAGATGATGAACACACAAAGCGTACAAGATGTACCGAGAGGGATCAAGTGATCCCATGGTATGGTAAGCATTGTCCACTACGTATTTGTGTACTAACCCATGGTCTTCTTGAAAGTTCTATGTGGGGTTAGGTGTGTTTACATGGGCTTGCGTCAAGAGGAATATCTCATACAACCCATGGAGGATGACGTCAAGTTATGGAGGATGGTGGCAATGGACTTGTGTAGATATGCTGAAGAGCGGCTCACCCATAGTGTGTATGGGGGAGCAATCAACTAGTCTTCATCAAGCCAACGCAAGCAAGAAAGGTGGTCCATCTTGAGGAAACCAAGATCATCAGCATCTATCTCAAGAGGACGAGGTGCAAGGTATAGGTTTGCCCTTGATAGGTTTTTCTATTTTAGGATAGATTGTCGTACTGTCAAGGGGGGCTCTCAAGTGAGTAGCTTGATCGTATCGTTCGTTGAGAGCTCAAAACATTTGCATCCTTGCATCATACTTCTTGGTTCTTGTTTGGTATTTCTCTTTGTGAGTTTTAGAGCTTATGTTCATTTTCATGACACGCTCGAGTTCATCGAAAACGGAGTCCATATGCATCTTTTATGATGTTTTCGATGTTGGGAGTTTTACCGGTCTTATTCGAAGAAGGGTTCTCACCATTTTCTTATGGGACTTTTCTCACTTGCTTCTTATTGATATTTCTATCGATATTTTGTTATCCCATGTCATTAGCTTTCCAACAAACTTGGTTTCGTTGAATTCGGAGTCTGTATGCGAAAGTTGCAACAGTTTCACTATCCAGCGGTAGTACCGCTCCTGGTGCCAGCGGTAGTACCGCTCGTGTAGCTGTAGTACCGCCCCGGAGCGGTAGTAATTTTTTACTACCGCTTCCTAGCGGTAGTACCGCTCCGTCGGACTGTTTTTTGCATACTTTTTCGCCTCAGCATGGTTGGTGAACCTACCGAGCGGTAGTACCGCTCCATGAGCGGTAGTACCGCTCTGTGCGGGTTGTGAGGCTTAACGGTTGGATTTTTCCCACCTATAAAAGGGGGTCTTCTTCCCCATTGAACCTTATCTCTTTAGCTCGTGTTCTTCCCCCATTGTTGACCTTCTTCGAGCTTGCTAAATCTCAATCCCTCCAATGATTCTTGCTAGTTCTTGAGGGAAAAGAGAGAGGAGATCTAGATCCACATTTCCTCCAATCACTTTATCCTCTAAGTGAGGGGAACCCCTTGGGTCTAGATTTTGGAGTCCTTCGTGTTCTTCTTCGTTCTTCCTCTCATTTTCCTCCCTAGAATTAGTTGCTTTGGTGGGATTTTGGAGAGAAGGACTTGGGCACTCCGTGTGCCCTTGCCATTGCATTAGTTGCATCGTTTGAGTTCTCCACGGTGATACGTGGAAGTGAAGTTTGAGAAGCTTATTACCTTTGGTACTTAGTACCCTAGATATTGTTCTTCGTGGATGCTTTGGCGTCCTATAAGCTTGGTGGTGTCTCGGAGCTCAATCATTGTGGTGTAAAGCTCCGGGCAAGTGTCGGGGTCTCCAATTAGGTTGTGGAGATTGCCCTGAGCAATTTGTACGGGTATCGGTGACCGCCCCCAAGGTTTGCCATTTGTACGGGTTCGGTGACCGCCCTCAAGGATCCCTTAGTGGAATCACGGCATCTTGCATTGTGCAAGAGCGTGAGGAGATTACGGTGGCCTTACTGGCATCTTGGGGAGCATTGTGCCTCCGCGCCGCTCCAACGGAGATTAGCATCCGTAAGGGTGTGAACTTCGGGATACATCATCGTCTCCGCGTGCCTTAGTTATCTCTGACCCGAACCCTTTACTTATGCACTTTACTTTGTGATAGCCATATTGTTTATTGTCATATATCTTGCTATCGCTTAGTTGTTTATCTTGCTTAGCATAAGTTGTTGGTGCACATAGGTGAGCCTAGTTGTTGTAGGTTTTGTGCTTGACAAATTAAACGTTAGTTTTATTCTGCATTTGTTCAAGCCTAAACCGTAATTATTTTAAAGCGCCTATTCACCCCCCTCTAGGCGACATCCACGTCCTTTCAATTGGTATCAGAGCTAGGTCTCTCTTTATTAGGTTTAACCACCTAGAGAGTAAGGATGTCGACTAGGGGTTTAGGATTCACTGACACTCTTAGTTTTGATGGCACAAATTTTGATGTTTGGGTAATTCGCATGCTTAATCACTTTCGGGTCTTGGACCCAAATTTAGAGCGAATTGTAGATATGGGTTTTTCTCCTCCAAAGGATTCTCAAAATATATCTTTAGAGGATGAGAAAAACTCTTATCTCAATGCTCAAGCTTCTAATGTGCTTTTTGATTCTTTGAGCAATGTAGTTATATTTCAACTCATGCCATTCCGGGATGCTCATGAGTTGTGGACAAAGCTTCAAGATAAATATGGTATGTCCAAGATTTGTGGGAATGATTGTTCTCCCTCCACCTCCGGTCGTGTGGTCTTCTCAACTTCATCTACTTCACCTACATATGGATTTCCACAAGGTAATGATATGGTGAGTAGTGGTGATCATTGCAACGATGAAAGTGGGTTTATTGTTGATGATCCTTCATCACTATATTATTGCAATGCTTCATCTTTGGGCATTAACACTTCGAGCACTCTAAATGTTTTACATGCTTGTGTTGATAGTCCTTGCATATCATGTAAAAACTGCTTGACTAAATCTCATGATGATATGCTTCCTATATCTTGTTGCCATGATAAAAATGTATATATTTCCTCAAGTTGTTGTGCTAACAACGTAGAGGAAATTCATCACTCCATGGAACAAGATGTGGCCTTGAATGATGCTTCAAGGGATCCTACATCATCATCTATTGTGACTCACTTTTGCCTTATGGCTAAGGCTTCAAAGGTATCTCCTACTTTGAATCCCAATATATCTCATGATGATGATGTTGATGGTAATGGGGATGAGAATAATGATGAAGAGAGTGATAATATTGCATCCTTAAAAATTAAGGGTGAAATGATTTTTAAATCTCTTTATAAGAATAAATTTGCTTGTTCCAACTTCTTGGATATCATGTCTATTGCCACTGAGGGCAAGAAATACATTGAGGAGTTGGAAGCTCATCTCGAGGAGCATGAGGCCACCATTGAGACAATGGAAGGTCATGAGCGTGAATACGCTAACGAGATCGCGGAGCTATCTCAAGCTCTTGAAAATGAACAAACCACTAAGGAAACTCTTGAGGAAACCTTTGCTATAGAATTATCTAGATTAAAGGAATCCCATGATAGAGCTCTCGAGGTGGCTAATGATTTTAGAACTAAAAACCGATAAGCTTGAAGTTGCACATGCTAAACTCGTTGAGTACTATGAGCACCTCGAAAGTGGCTCAAAGGCTATTAAGAGTTCGCTCATCGAACTCACCGAGTCCCATGCTCAACTTGAAGCTTCGTATGCTAAAGAGCTTGCCAAGTTTCCTTCTCCTCTTATTGTTAATAATGATGCTTGTGCTACTAATTCTACTTCTTGTGAAGCATCCATTTTAAAGGAGAATGTTGAGCTAAGGGCTCAACTCGAGTTGCTATCTAGCAATTATGGAAAATTGGAAGAAAGTCATGTAATGCTCACAAGCTCTCATGATGATCTTCTAGTATCCCATAATGTGCTAAAATTAGCTCATGAGGCTATTACTACCAAGGTAACATCGAGTGAGCCTCATGTGGACATTAGCACTACTTCTAGTCAAAAAGCTATATTGCCATGTGCTAGTCCTCGTAATTCATCTACTCACAATGTTGCTACATCTTGTGATGAATTACTTTCCATGCCTTGTTGCTCTAACAATGCAGCTTATACTTCCTCTAGTACTTGTGTTGATACTAACCATGTAGAGGAAATGAAAGAGCTCAAGGCCCAATTCACTTCATTGAAGAAAGACTTGGAAAAGAGTCATGAAGGAATGTCCACACTCAACAATGACTTGTGTGGGTAAAAATCCCCAAATGACAAATATGGACTTGGATTCAACTCCAACAAGAAGAATAAGTCCAAAAGCTTCAAGAAGAAGGGCCAAGAACAAGTCAAGAATTCGGCCAAGATTATTTGCTTCAAGTGCAAAATTGAAGGGCACCATGTTAGATCTTGCCCACTAAAGAAGATGCCCCAAAGTCACAAGCAACAAGGGAAGAGGCCACAAGTGCACTCACATACTCAACTACAAGTTGAAGAAAGGCCCCTTCCCAAGAAGACCCAAGCCAACACTCCTCATGTTAAGAAATCAATAGGGAAGAAATTAAAGGGTAGATGTTGCTACTTATGTCGTGAGAAGGGTCACTTCGCTTCTTCTTGCATGAGAGGTAATTTATCCAACCCAATCATTATTTATGATATATATTCACTTGGGAAGGATAAGGTTGGCAATGTGTTTGCCAAGTTTGTTGGTACTCAAAGTGGTGTCAAGAAAAGTACCATTTGGGTTGCCAAGCCTATTGTGACTAACCTCTTAGGACCCAACGTGGTTGGGGACCAACAAGCTCAAACTTTATCAATAGGTGTTTGTGGATGACATTAGAGACTTTGATACATGATGAAGAATTAAGGGGTCTTCATCATTCATATTTTCTCAAGCCAAGTCATTTGGATTATCGAGTTTCTATCTTATATGCAATGTGCCTCCTTACGGTAACTTGTACTTAAATTGTTTACATTGTTAGTTGCTTCCCCCTTTGCATGTTGTGGTTTTGTACCTTGCATGTGTTTGTACATGTTGTGCTTCCAACTTGCTTATGTTGAGTAATCGAGTATGTGTATGTTGGTTTGCATATCATGTACATTTGAGTCTTGTATTGTGCCTTTTGCATCTTGTTTGTATCTTTGTTGGCTCTTGTGAGAGATTAATTGATTATCCCATTGTGGGGGAGTGATGTGCTTTGCACACCTCACAATCCTATAAATGTGTATACATGGGGAATACCACTTAGGATTGATATTTCAAGATTATATAGTTTCTATGTGGTATGTCTTACTAATGAGAAATTCAAATTATATATGGTCCATTAATTATCTCTTGTTGGTTTTAATTTGCCACTTGTTAATATTGTTGGGTTATCACATTATGGGGGAGTAATATGCTATGTGCATATTACAAGCCTAGAGAATGTGTACATTTGAGGTATTGCCACTTAGTGTTGATATTGTAAATTATCTTGTTCCTAGGTGGCATGTTTGCTCTACAACTGTCATTTGCTTGCGTTTTGTGGGTAAAGATGATCTTGGATATATTTGCGATCTACCAATGAGTATCATTTCCAAAATACTTCTTCTCCTTGACAATTGGTATTCCCATCATGTGGTAGGAATTGCTAATCGTCTTTACATTGGATTTTGTTTTTCGTTTGTCTTCCTTGCCTCTTGTGGATCTATTTTAACATGTCTAGTGTTTTTATAGATATAGAGAAAGTGATGATCCCATCTTGTGAATTTTGTATTTAAATGCAAATTCTATATAATGCACATCCCTTGGGGGAGCTATCCTATTTTCTTTAGAACACTCTCTTTATTCGCCCATCATAAAATCTTTTGATCCCCATCAAGTGTGTGTTGATGGGAGGCAAGTATTGCTCTTTATGATGCTTTGTGCCATCATGAAAATTTGTCTAGGGTTTGGTTTGTTGGAACCTAGCTCTTTTTTGGAAACTAGATACCTCGTGTTTTGTTTTCCTTCAGTTGGTATCTTGTTTCCTTTTATTTGGCATGTGTAAATGGATATCTCTTTCCTTGAGGTATCTTTTAATTGATATCCTTCAAGTGATAGTTTTTCGTTTGGTATCTTATTATCACTTGATACCTTGTCTTTTGGTGTATTATCAACTTTGTGTTGAGTTGATTCTTGAAAGCCTTGAGCATGCATATTTACTATATATAGCTTCTTTTGCTTGCTTTCTTTCTTTGACCCAATATATAGGGGAAACTCCACCTTGTCATAAATTGGCTAAAGTGTGTATGAAATTCAAATTCATATATATATGTGCACATATGTATGTGGAGTTTGTCCTATGTATTGTTGGTTTTCTAACTCTTTGGTCCTAATGAGCTTGGGCACCATTTTGTTTGTTTTGTTGTTCCAGGAACAATTGGAGATGCGTTGGATGCTCGGCTCACCTATAAGGAAGGTGTTGAGACCATGTGGTTATTGGAGCCAAGTTAGGATGCTCAACGAACAACTATCTACTACATCAATCCAATGTTGTCTCGGTAACAAGTATCTACTTCATGCATTCATTTCTTGCAAAGGCCCAAACCTGTCTTTTCTTTTCCAGGTTGCATCATGGCATGAATCTCTTGATTCGTTCTTGTAGTACTTGTTTCCTTTCTCAAAGCATCCGCACAATGATGTCTTATTGCTAGTTGGGATGTCTTTGATGTTTGTATGTTGGAAGTTCATATTATACAATAAGAAAATATTAGGCCATGTGCTATGCTTCCAAGCAAAGATCTTATTGATATATTTATGACTTCCTTTTGGATATCTTGTTTGTTCCTTCTTGTAACCATTTCGTGTGTACATCCTTCTTTGTGGATATATATCATCATGATTGTCTTCTACTTAGAATCTTTTACACATGAGAGAAATTACATCTCTAATTGATATCCTCTTTTCTTTCACGTCCACCGTTGCATTTCCTTTTTCAGTTTTTGGTGGCTTCGTGAAAGGATTTGTCTTGAGTGTGTATCTTATTTTCCTACATCTTGATGCACTCTTTGTCCGTGAAGATTATTTTTCCTCATGCTTGTCTTGATGAGGGTTTTGCCATTTTGATTGGTATCCCTCCTCTTGACAAGGTTCTTATTTCCTATCTTCACCATGGGTTGTCACAAGCGTTGGTTCTTATTTTGTTTATTAGTAAGCTTGTGGACCCATTTTCTAGTATGTGTGTGTGGGAATGATATGTCTTACACTTTGTGTCTCATTTCATCAAGACTATGTTGATGAGTAATGCTCATCCTTATCTTAGTCTTCTCAAGTGTTTTTCCATGACTCACACACATTATTTTGGTTGGGCCTATTCTTAAGTTGCTTCTTTTACATGTTGCTCAACCATTTGTTTTGTGCAAGTGATATACTTATTGTCTCATTTATCTTCTTGCACTCGTTGTGTGTTTTTATTAATTTTGGGGGAGCAACGATCCTATTTTGTGCACTTGTATCAAATACAAAAATCTCTTATTAGTGCACAAATCATGGGGAGCTTCTCTAGTTTTGATAAAACACTCTGTTGCCTTTACAATAATATCTTTTATTCATGTGGTTCGAAGGACCATATGGTTGTTTGTTCCATCTCGTATCTTTTGATTGCTTGCCTCTATTTTTGTATGTCTTTGTGGCATACGATCCTTTCATTTGCAATCTTTGGGTCCTCAATATAGTTTGTTTTCCTCCAACTACTTATCATTGTATTTATGTATTTCTTTGCACTCATTTGCTGAGAAGTACACACTTTTTGGAGGATCAGCAAATATATTGGCTTTCTAAACTTTTCGTCCATTTTGGCAATCGATGCCAATGGGGGAGAAGTTTAGAGAGTTTACTTTGGATATGTTTAGAGGGTTTTGCTTTTATTGCGTAAGCATTTACATCTTGCACGCATGCATTATTGCTTTGTATGTGGGCGCTTGGTTATGCTGATTTCCTTCTATAAACTCTCTTGAAGTGGTTGTCATCAATTACCAAAATGGGGGAGATTGTTAGAGCATATATCTCCATATGTGGTTTTGGTAATTGATGACAATTCCTATGGACTAATGGTTGCCTTAAGTTATATTTATAGGATTTGTCCATAGGCACTTCTTGAAGTCCATCTGTTGGGTTCAAGGAGTCTATATGATGACCAAGGTGGTATTCAAGGTATTATCCAAAGAATGGTCATAGAGACACAAGGTTGATCAAGACGTCAGACAAATAGTAAATCAAGATGATGAACACACAAAGCGTATAAGATGTACCGAGAGGGATCAAGTGATCCCATGGTATGGTAAACATTGTCCACTGCGTATTTGTGTACTAGCCCATGGTCTTCTTGAAAGTTCTATGTGGGGTTAGGTGTGTTTCCATGGGCTTGCGTCAAGAGGAATATCTCATACAACCCATGGAGGATGACGTCAAGTGATGGAGGATGGTGGCAATAGACTTGTGAAGATTTGCTGAAGAGCGGCTCACCCATAGTGTGTATGGGGGAGCAATCAACTAGTCTTCGTCAAGACAACGCAAGCAAGAAATGTGGTCCATCTTGAGGAAGCCAAGATCATTGTCATCTAGCTCAAGAGGACGAGGTGCAAGGTATAGGTCTGCCCTTGATAGGTTTTTTCTGTTTTAGGATAGATTGGCGTACTGTCAAGGGGGGCTCTCCAGTGAGTAGCTTGATCGTATCGTTTGTTGAGAGATGAAACCATTTGCATCCTTGCATCATACTTCTTGGTTCTTGTTTGTAATTTCTCTTTGTGAGTTTTAGAGCTTATGGTCATCTTCATGACACGCTCGAGTTCATCGAAAACGGAGTCCATATGCTTCTTCTATGATGTTTTCGATGTTGGGAGTTTTTACTGGTCTTATTCGAAGAAGGGTTCTCACCATTTTCTTACGGGACTTTTCTCACTTGCTTATTATTGATATTTCTATCAAGATTGTGTTAGCCCATGTCGTTAGCTTTCCAACAAACTTGGTTTCGTTGAATTCGGAGTCCGTATGCGAAAGTTACAGCAGTTTCAGTATCCAGCGGTAGTACCGCTCCTGGTGCGAGCGGTAGTACCGCTCTTGTAGCGGTAGTACCGCCCCCGAAGAGGTAGTACCGCCCCCGGAGCGGTAGTAATTTTTTACTACCGCTCCCTAGCGGTAGTACTGCTCCACGAGCGGTAGTACCGCTCCGTCGGACTGTTTTTGCATACTTTTTGGCCTCAGCATGGTTGGTGAACCTACCGAGCGGTAGTACCGCTCTTTGCGGGTTGTGAAGCTTAACGGTTGGATTTTCCCCACCTATAAAAGGGGGTCTTCTTCCCCGTTGAACCTTATCTCTTTAGCTCGAGTTCTTCCCCCATTGTTGACCTTCTTCATGCTTGCTAACTCTCAATCCCTCCAATGATTCTTGCTAGTTTTGAGGGAAAAAAGATAGGAGATCTAGATCCACATTTCCTCCAATCACTTCCTCCTCTAAGTGAGGGGAACCCCTTGGGTCTAGATCTTGGAGTCCTTCATGTTCTTCTTTGTTCTTCCTCTCATTTTCCTCCCTAGCATTAGTTGCTTTGGTGGAATTTTGGAGAGAATGACTTGGGCACTCCGTGTGCCCTTGCCATTGCATTAGTTGCATCGTTTGAGTTCTCCACGGTGATACGTGGAAGTGAAGTTTGAGAAGCTTATTACCTTTGGTACTTAGTACCCTAGATATTGTTCTTCGTGGATGCTTTGGCGTCCTAGAAGCTTGGTGTTTGATGGGGTTATTGTCCCAGGGTAGGGTCATAGGTCTGCCCTATAGGTCGTACCCAAGGACTATCCTTCATAGAGGACAAGGCTCTTAAACAGTTCCGGCTGAACTAAGGACCCCCCATCATCCAGTCGGTGACGAGCATTCGGAGCATATTTATCGTACCGACTGAATTCCACTCTGTACATCGTAACCTCCCAGGAGGGCAACGGTCATACGTTTTCATACACCATTATTAGCATTTAAGGCATACGTTACCTGTAACGTAGGCATTTATTCGCCACTATTCCATCCCTGTCCACCGGGCCGTTGTGGAGGGCAGCGCACTCTATATAAGCCGCCCTTCCCCACTGGTGCAGGGGTTGGCTTTTACTGTAATCCTATATTCCACTCGACACTAAGCTCCCAAGAGCACTGAGACGTAGGGCTTTTACCTCCACCGTAGAGGGGCCTGAACTCATACAACCTCGCCGTAGCTAAGGCTCTACCCATCCTTTTGTACCCTACACATCTACTGTCAGACTTATACCCACGACAGTTGGCGCCAACCGTGGGGCAGGCGTCTAAGCGACTTCCGGTGAGTTTGCAACTTCATCTTTTCATCATGTCGTCCGGTGGAGATTTGAGCATGGGTCGTGAGATCCTCTTCGGCGCACTCTCCTTCATCGTCGACGATTCGGCATGGCTTCGGGATGCACCTCTCGAAACCGAGGTGCTTCCCAGTCGCGGGGCTTCTTACTTCCGTGCCGGTGCCCGCGGCGTCCTTCTTCTCCAGCAATCGGCCCCGATGTCGATCTTCCCCCCCGTCACGCACCGCAACAAGCGGTCCCGCCGTCCGCGGCTCCACCGTTGGGTGCAACACGCCTAGGCGCGACAGAACGCGTCCTCTCAAGTGGCGGTCCTCGAGTCGGTTGTGGTCGCGCCGCCGACCCAGTGCTTGGACTCAGTTCCGACCGAGTTACCTTCCGAGTACTTGGGTCGCGGGCCTGCAGCCGAAGTTCTCATGGCCAATTCCCATGAAAGTCCCCACCGGACTGGTCGGAACGAGCACGAGGTCGGCGAATCATCCGGCGCTCGCCGTCAACACCACCGTTCTGCCAGTCGACGCACTCGTCAGAGCAACGTCGAGGTGTTCCGCACACCCGTCCTCAACCTGGCTGCCGCTGCCAAGATAGCCGATTCCCTCCAACCGACTGATTTAGAGGCTGGTAGAGGGATCGAGCAGATCCGTGCCTTGTTGCACACGGCGCAGCAGCAGAATTCGGCGGTCTCCCGGTCGCACAACAGGATCCACAACAGTTCTATTCACACGAACACGCATCGGTCGGTTTTCAGCCCCGACTCTCATCAGCGACGCCGAGGGGGCAGCCGTTCCATGAATCCCGAAGATCGTCGCCGTTCACGCACCCCTCCGCGGGGCGGGCCTTACGGGCCCCGTCATCACGGTGATCGGCGTCCAGTCGGTGACACGTATGATCCAAGGCCCGACGCAAGAGGGTACATCGCCCAGAGGAAGGTCGACAGGAGTCGAGCCCACCGTGATGGTCACGATAGAGACCGTCCAAGTGGAAGCAGGACCATCGTCTCTGGCCCCGAGTGCTTCAGTCGGGCCATCCGTTCAGCTGACATCCCTCCCAACTTCCGATTGGCGACGGGGATCAGCAAGTTCACAGGAGAATCCAAGCCAGAAACATGGCTGGACGACTACCGAGTGGCGGTCCAGATCGGTGGCGGAGATGACCAGGTCGCCATGAAACACCTCCCCGTGATGCTCGACGGCTCGGCACGAGCGTGGCTGAACCAGTTGGCTCCATCAAGCATCTACATCTGGGCAGATCTGTCCCGAGTGTTCATCAGGACCTTCGAGGGCACGTGCAAACGCCCTGCTGGTCTCGTGGAGCTCCAGCACTGTGTCCAGAAGCAGAATGAGCCCCTGCGCGATTTCATCCAGCGCTGGACGACCCTCTACCACACGGTGGAGAACGTCACAAAGCATCAAGCAGTCTGCGCGTTCAACGCAGGCGTGCGGTACAGAGATCTGTACCTGAAGTTCGGTCGGACATGCGACATCTCCATAAGCAAGATGATGGAGATAGCCGCACGCTATGCAAATGGCGAAGAAGAGGACCGCATACGTAGCGGCAAGCACAAGGCAGTCGCCGACGGAGATGGGAACAGCAATCGGAAGCAAAAGCAGAAAGCTCCGTCCACTCCGCAGGCAGAGGCAGCAGCCGTTACCAATGCCAAGTTCAAGGGCAAGGGGAAAGCTCAGTACACCCCCAAGAAGAAACAGTTCGGGAATTCCATCCTGGATCAGCCATGTCCAATCCACACGAAGATGGATGAAGAAGGCAACGCCATATTCCCGAAGCACACCAGTCGGCAATGTCGCCTCCTGATCCAAGGGTTTGGCGAAGGTCAGCCGAGTGAAAAGGATAACGAGCAAGATGATGAGGACAAGGAGGATCCGTTCCCCCAAGTCCATGCAACATTGATGATTTTTGCTGACGTGGAAAGCAAGAGTCGACTGAAGCTGGTGAACAGGGAGGTGAACATGGCCACCCCGAGCAACCCCACGTTCCTCAAATGGTCTCAGACTGCGATCACCTTTGACCAGTCGGACCATCTAGCACATGTGCCCACCCCACGGAGGCAGGCTCTGGTCGTCGACCCGGTGGTGGAAGGAGTCCGACTGCGCAAAGTCCTCATGGACGGCGGCAGCGGCTTGAACATCATGTACGCTGACACTCTCAAGGGGATGGGCATTCCGATGTCCAAACTTAGCGAGAGCAGCATGCAGTTCCACGAAGTCGTCCTAGGACGAAAGCCCAAGTCACTCGGCCAGATCGCGTTGGACGTCGTTTTCGGCTCCGACAAGAACTTCCGCAAGGAAAAGCTGACATTCGAGGTGGTGGACTTCCAGAGCGCATACCATGCGATTCTGGGCCGTCTGGCGTATGCGCATTTCATGGCCCGTCCATGTTATGTGTATTTGAAGCTGAAGATGTCGGGTCCCAAAGGCGTGATCACGATCACACGCAATCGGCAGCGGGCCGAGGAGTGTCTGCAGCAGGGGTCGAGGATTGCCGATCAGCAAATGGCTATCCTCGAGCTGGATGAGTACAAGAAGACAGCCGACCCCGCTGACTTGATGCGTTCGAAGAAGCCAACTTCGGAGTCCGCATTCCAGTCGGCGGGCGACACGAAGAAAGTCCGCATCCACCCGACGGACGACACTGCCGCCCCGACGAACATCTCCACCACCCTTGATCCAAAATAGGAAGCCGAGCTCATCCAATTCCTCCGTGAGAACTGGGACATTTTCGCATGGAAGCCCGCTGACATGCCAGGTGTACCCAGGGAGTTGGCTGAGCACCGACTGCATGTGGATCCTGCTGCTCGTCCCGTCCGAGAACGCCTGCGTTGGTCCGCCGCGCACAAAAGGAAGGCAATCGGAGAGGAGGCGGCTAAACTTTTGGCAGCCAACTTCATTCGCGAGGTACACCACTCCGAGTGGCTCGCCAATGTTGTCATGGTGCCCAAGAAGGACAAGTTCCTCCGTATGTGCATCGACTTCAAGCATCTCAATAAGGTCTGCCCGAAAGATCATTTCCCGCTCCCTTGCATTGATCAAATTGTCGATTCGACTGTGGGTTGCGAGCGTTTATCATTCCTTGATGCCTATTCGGGCTATCATCAGATCCGTCTGTATGGTCCGGATGAATTAAAAACAGCCTTCATCACCCCATTCGGGTGTTTCTGCTACATCACTATGCCATTCGGTTTGAAGAATGCAGGAGCAACTTTTATGCGCATAATCCAAAAATGCCTCCTTGACCAGATCGGTCGAAATGTGGAGGCATATATGGATGATATCGTAGTCAAGTCACGCAAAGGTTCCGACCTGCTAACTGACTTGGCAGAAACATTCGCCAACCTTCGTAGGTACGATATCAAGCTCAACCCTGCCAAATGTTCATTCGGTGTTCCCGGAGGAAAGTTACTCGGTTTCTTCGTTTCCGAACGAGGGATCGATGTCAGCCCCGAAAAGATCGGGACCATCATCCGAATGGAGCGGCCGGTCAGAATACATGATGTTCAAAGGCTCACAGGTTGCCTAGCAGCTTTGAGCAGGTTTATCGCTCGACTCGGCGAGAAGGCGTTACCTCTGTACTGACTCATGAAGAAATCAGATACTTTCGAGTGGACAGACGAAGCCCAAATTGCATTCGACGACCTCAAAGCCCTGCTTTCCACCCAGCTGGTTCTTACTGCCCCGCTCAGTAAAGAACCCCTTCTTCTGTACATCGCGGCTACAAATCAAGTCGTCAGCACTGTTCTCACAGTCAAACGCGAAGAAGAAGGCAAAGCGTACAAGGTTCAGCGGCCAGTATATTATGTCTCTGAAGTCCTGACTCCTTCCAAGCAGAGGTATCCCCATTATCAAAAGCTTATTTATGGGATCTACATGACTGCAAAGAAGGTGGCTCATTATTTCCAAGACCACTCGATGTCTGTCGTTTCTGATGCTCCGTTGTCGGAAATCCTCCACAATCGAGACGCATCAGGCCGAGTGGCGAAGTGGGCTATGGAGATGTTATACTGCGACATCAAGTTCGAAGCCAAGAAGGCTATACAGTCTCAAGCTCTGGCTGACTTCATAGCAGAATGGGTAGAACAACAGCAACCGACTCACATCTACTAGGCTCATTGGACTATGTTCTTCGATGGGTCCAAGATGTTGAATGGCTCCGGCGCTGGCGTAGTGATCATATCGCGAAAAGGTGATAAACTTAAGTATGTGTTGCAGATACATTTCGATTCTTCCAACAATGAGGCAGAGTATGAAGCTCTCCTTTATGGATTGCACATGGCCATCACACTCGGCGTCCGTCGCCTGATGGTCTATGGCGATTCAGATTTGGTGGTTAATCAAGTGATGAAGGAGTGGGATGTCAGGAACCCCACCATGACTACATACTACAACGCACTAAGGAAGCTTGAGAAGAAGTTTGAAGGTCTGGAACTCCACCACGTTCCGCGACTGAAAAACCAAGCAGCTGATGGGTTGGCAAAACTCGGATCCACTCGGAGACGAGTCCCGAGTGATGTCTGCCTCAAGCACTTACATCTCCCTTCGGTGAAAGAAGATCCTTTTACAGAGGAACCGGTACAACCAAAGAGCTCAACAGACCCAACTGAAGTCGAGGTCCCCGCTGTGGTGGATTTGATCATGGAGATTCTTGCTCTCATCCCCGATTGGACTGTGCCGTTCATTGCATACATCCTGAGGCAAGAATTACCAGAAGACGAAGTCCAAGCGAGGCAGATCGTCCGCAGGTCGAAGTCCTTCACCGTCATTGATGGTCAGTTGTACAAGGAAAGTGTTTCAGGAGTCCTTCAGCGATGCATCTCCCCTCAGGAGGGACAGTTAATCCTGGAAGAAATTCACTCGGGAACCTGCGGCCATCATGCCTCCTCAAGAGCAATCGTCGCCAAAGCATTCAGAGCTGGCTTCTTTTGGTTGCAGGCGTATGAAATGGCAAAGGATATGGTCGACCGATGCGAAGGCTGTCAATTCTATTCGAACAAGTCCCACAAGCCAACGTCTGCGCTGAAGACAATCCCTCTTGTTTGGCCGTTCGCGGTGTGGGGATTAGATACCGTCGGTCCATTCAGAACAGGCCAAGGGGGATTCACTCATTTGTTGGTAGCAGTCGACAAGTTCACCAAGTGGATCGAAGCCAAGCCCATCAAGAAGCTCGACGCCCTTACGGCCATCAAGTTTGTCAGAGACATCATCGCCAGATTCAGGGTCCCGCACATCATAATCACCGACAATGGCACAAACTTTGACTCGGACAGATTCAAGGGTTTTTGCACAGGCCAAGGTATCCGAGTGTATTTTGCATCTGTGGCGCATCCCCAAACAAACGGGCAAGCAGAGCGGGCGAATGGACTTATTCTTCAAGGATTGAAGCCTCGACTCCTGCGAGAAGTTGGACATGCCGCCGGTGCATGGGTCACCGAGCTGCCTTCGGTGTTGTGGGGCCTCCGCACAACTCCGAATAGATCTACAGGGCGATCCCTGTTCTTCATCGTTTATGGAGCAGAGGCGGTCCTTCCGAGTGACTTACTTCACAACTCTCCACGAGTCGAACTCTTCTCCGAAGCCGAAGCAGAGCAAGCCAGGCAAGACGGAGTGGATCTACTAAAAGAAGAGCGCGAGATGGCACTGACTCGCTCAACAATTTATCAACAAGATCTGCGGCGATTTCACGCGCGGCACGTCAGGAGTCGCACATTCCAAGCAGGCGACCTGGTGCTCCGAGTGGACCAGTAGAGGCCTCACAAGTTGGCTCCCGCCTGGGAAGGACCCTTCATCATCTCTAAGGTGCTGAACAACGGAGCATACCGACTCTACAACCTCGACAGGGAAACGGACGAGCCGCGAGCATGGAACGGAGATCTCCTGAAGCGCTTCTACACGTGACCGCCGACGGAGGCAATGTAAAGAACAAGTATCATCGAAGTAATACAAAGCAGACTGATTTTTTGCAGGTCCAAAATTCTTCCGCGTTTGCAGACTCCGGTCTAAAAAACTCTCTCCGAGTGTGCACTAAAAGTCGCACTCGAGGACTTAGCTGCGACCCAGAATCGCCTAAGTACAAACTCTCTCCAAGTCTGCACTAAAAGTCGCACTCGGGGACTTAGCTGCGACCCAGAGTCGTCTAAGTAAAAAACTCTCTCTGAGTGTGCACTAAAAGTCGCACTCGGGGACTTAGCTGCGACCCAGAATTGCCTAAGTACAAACTCGCTCCGAGTGCGCAGCAAAAGCCGCACTCGGGGACTTAGCTGCGACCCAGAATCGCCTAAGTACAAACTCGCTCCGAGTGCGCACCAAAAGCCGCACTCGGGGACTTAGCTGCGACCGAGAATCGCCTAAGTACAAACTCGCTCCGAGTGCGCACCAAAAGCCGCACTCGGGGACTTAGCTGCGACCCAGAATCGCCTAAGTACAAACTTGCTCCGAGTGTGCACTAACAGCCGCACTCGGGGACTTAGCTACGATTCAGAATCGCCTAAGTACAAAACTTGCTCCGAGTGCGCACGAAAAGCCGCACTTGGGGACTTAGCTGCGATCCAGAATCGCCTAAGTAAAAAGCTTCCTTCGAGTGTATCCTCGAGATCCACTCGGAGGCTTAGCAGACCCTCATTGAGGCTCATGTGGATGTGAAGACAACTGACAACTACATGAGTATCAACTCACTCTGAGTGCGCACGAAGAGTCACACTCGGGGACTTAGCTGCGATCCAGAATCGCCTAAGTAAAAAGCTTCCTTCGAGTGTATCCTCGAGATCCACTCGGAGGCTTAGCAGACCCTCATTGAGGCTCATGTGGATGTGAAGACAACTGACAACTACATGAGTATCAACTCACTCCAAGTGCGCACGAGATGCCGCACTCGGGGACTTAGCTGCGATCCAGAATCGCCTAAGTAAAAAGCTTCCTTCGAGTGTATCCTCGAGATCCACTCTGAGGCTTAGCAGACCCTCATTGAGGCTCATGTGGATGTGAAGACAACTGACAATTACATGCTCCGCATGTTTGCCATTGGCTTCACCAAGAAATGCCAAACAAAAACCACGAGCCAAAATTGTGTCAAAAAAAAACTTGGTGAAAGAAGAGCAAAATATTCGATTCGAATTCAAAGTTGGATCGGCTCGGTGTAGATCAAGCTTATCCACACCGAACCACAAATGTGACGGCCAACAGCAGTGGCCAAAGTTTGATACAAATAACACTCGGCATTCCGAGGCAAAAGTGCGTTCACCGCAAAGTTTTTCAAGCGTCACCAGGACTGGCAGGCTCCACAAAGGTGTCAAGGTCGATCCCGTCTGCGATGCGAGTGGCTGTGTCGATGAAGGTCTCCATGAAATCTTCGAATCGAAGCTTCTTGGTGTTGGCGACCTACAACGCCTTCAGCTTTTCTTCGCGAGCTTCTTTGCAGTGCACTCGGACAAGAGATAGGCCACGTACGCACCACAACGAGCAGCAGACTTCTTCCATGCCTGCACTCGGTTCGGGACGTCCTCCAGCCGAGTCATTAACCCTTCTATTTCCTGCCGGGAATCGTCTTCGGGCCACAGCTCCTTGTCGATCCGGCCGATGACTTCTCTCAGGCGGACGATGAAAGGCCCCACTCTGCCAAGGCGAATATGTGCTCGGAGCATGTCCCGATTGGCTTTGTCACTGAGTGGAACGTTCGGAACAACCGACCGTTCAATGTCGGCTGCTTCAGCCTCAGCGTCCAGACAAAAATCTGCCAAGAAAAGACAAGCAGAAAGTAAGCGCAGAATAAACTCCAAAGACAAGAAGCACTCGGCAAAAAGCTTACCACCGAGCAGTGCAATCATCTTCCTTGCCCAGTCCCTGACGTACTTCTCCTGCGAAATGCACCGACTGTTCATCAACTTCATCTGACCCATCAGTTCAGTTCTTTGCTTGCCCATTTTCTCAATTTCGGCCACCAATGCCTTGTTGGTCTCCCGGGACTCCTCCAAAGACTTCTCTCGGTCAGCAAGAGCCCCCTTCACACCAGCCAAGTCATTCACAGCCACCTCCAATTCCGCAGCAAGCTGAATCTTTTCAGCCTTCAGAGCATTGTACGCGGATCCCATTTCGCACGTCTTCTGCCAAATCAGCGCAAAGGGAAGATCAGACACATTCACACAAGGAAAGCTCAAAGTTCTTCAGACCCCTGCCGATGCAAGCAATCGACAGCGGTCTCGGGGACTACACCCAGTGCGTTCACTAAGAGTGACCCCACTGGCATGAAGCTCGAACAGGCCGGCCCTATTGAGCTACATGACAAACAGACAAGCATATGAGACTACTATTACCCGACCTGAGTAACACTACTCTCGGGGACTACACCCAGTGGGTGCACTCGGAGTGCCCCCACTGGTACCATTCGGGCAGATCAGCTCTGATCTGACCAGGTCATGGAAAATGCATATAAAGACAACTGCCGGTGCAAGCACTCGATAGAAGTCTCGGGGACTACACCCACTGGGTTCACTCGGAGTGAACCCACTGCAAAATAATCCTACTGTATCCGAGTATGTCACTTAAACCCCGAGTGGGTTACAAGAGGAAAGTAAACACTTACTAGCGCACTTACTCGGATATCGTCCCGGAGCTCCAAGCTTCTCTTGTACAAAGACGCGATGGAGTCGTACGCTCCCTTGGCATCACCCACCATCAACTCCTCCTGCACCATGGCCTCCTTGGCGGCTCCCACTTGGTCTTCCGGGAGGTGTCGGGCGTCATACTGGACGGTTGACGGACCTGGCACGATAGAAGACTCCTTGGGCATCCCAAGTCCCGCTCCAGTCGGTTCCGCCGCGAGGGGCACCGTCTTAGTCGGCGACATCATCTCGGTCGGCGGCACGTCCATGGTGGGAGCAGCAGCAGATGGGACAACCTCAAGGACAGGCGCCAAAGCTGGCCCTGACCCCCTTTGGTCGCCGTCCTCCAGGTGAATTACCTCTGAAGGAAGCCCGACTGAACGACATGAAATTACAGAAAAAGGGCAAGATTAAAGACAACACTCGCGAAACAATAATACGAACTCTCGGAGTCGTGACAGCGTACCTTGCTGAGATGTGGCAGCGTTGTCCGTGTCCATGGGATCATCACCTTGCCGCGGCAGAGAGGTGGCGGAGGTAGCAGCTCTGTCGAGTAAAATCCACTCGACGGATAAGCATGAGTTCAACTAGATATTGAAGCAAGATGAGAGAACAAGACACTTACGCTGAGGCGACTGGAACAACGATCCTCATCCGAGACAAAGCTTTCCGAGGCTTGGGCCCGCTAGGTTTCGCCACCTTGGATGGTTGATCCGTGGGCTCGGCAGCAGCGTCCCTAGTCCTCTTCACGCTCCGAGCACTCGGAGCCATGGGAGAGGCTGGCGGAGCACTCAGAGCCGCTGGAGGAACCGGCGGAGCCGCACGTTCGTGAGGCGCTTAGTTCGAGGCTCTGATGGTGGAGGTGGCGAGCTCTGCTCCCCAACCTCCCCCTCCTCCTCTTCAGTCTCCTCCTCCGTCTCCCCACTGTCGGAGACGTACTCGGCGCTATCCACGCTGCCCTCCTAGATGCCCTCCTCTTCCTCAGCGGGATTCCCGTTCGAGACGGGAGAATGCGAGTTGGTCCACTCCTGCACAAAATACAGTCGACAACGTCAGACATCAGGCGGCGACACAAGAAAAGCGATAAATCTAAGAAGATTGAAAGCACTCGACAAGAGGCGCTCACCTCATTCGGAGGAGGATTATCTGCGCGGAAGGGCTTCACCCGACGGGCTCCTCTGGGGTTGTCGCATGCGCCTGTGATGCCGCGGACCCACGCTGTCACAACCTCCCCGGTCACGCATTCTGGATGAGTCAGAGTGGAATCCTCAGGCCCCGCATAGTGCCACATGGCGTGGTGTCGGGCTTGCAGCGGCTGGATGCGCCGACCCAGAAAAGTCTCCAGCAAATCTGTGCCGATGACTCCCTTGCGGACGACAGCTATCAGCGCGTCGACCAGAGGTTGGATCTGGATCTTTTCCACCTTTGAGAGCGCAAGCTGCCTAGGAGGGGCCGGACGGTCTAGGCTAAAGGGCGGCAACCCAATCGCGGCATTCGGACAAGCGATGTCCTCGCAGTAGAACCAGGTCGACTGCCAGTTCCTAACTGACTCGGACAACTGGAGAGGGGGATAGCTACTCTTCGTTTTCTTCTAGAAGCCTAAGCCCTCGCAGAGCTGGAGGAGATGAGTTTTATCGTCCGACTGACTAAGTTTTTTGACAGTCTGGGACCTAGCGGAGAAGATGTACTTAAAGAGCCCCCAATGAGGGGGACATCCGATAAAGCACTCGCAAAGGGTGACGAATGCGGCAAGATGGGCTATCACATTGGGAGGAAAATGATAGAGCTGTGCCCCGAAGTGATTCATAATACCTCTAAAGAAGGGGTGGGGAGGCAAGGAGAAGCCCCTGAACACGTGGCTGAGCAGCAAGACGCGTTCCCCCTCCTGCGGCGTCGGCTCCGTCTCGCCCTCCGCCGGTAGCCTCCACGACTTGTTGGCGATCATGCCGTGCTCCACCAGCTCCAGCAAGTCGTCCGCCATCATCGTGAATGTGAGGAAATCCCCCTGGATCCAACCCGCCGGCAGTGCCCGCTGTCGTCGCTGAGCAGGGGCCGCCCCCTTCTTCTTCTTCTTCTTCTGCGACTCGAGCTTGCTGGTATGTCCCTTCGTCATGGTGAAGGCGATAGATCCGACGAGGAAGTGAGGAAGGAGGAGGCTTGGAGCGTGCAGGGAGCTACGGGAAGAGCGGAGTGAATGCGAGTAACAAGGGCAGCGCAACAAGAAACCCCCGCCGGAGAGGCTTAAATAAGCTTCCGACTGGGTCACTAACAGGTGGCCCCGAAATCCTATCCCCGACCGGCTGCTGCGATGTTAGTGGAGAAGATAACGGCGCGGTAATCGAGGCGGCAGAAACTACTCGATGGCGATGTCGGCATCCCCGCTGAGCGCGCGGCAACCGAAATTTGAGGATCCCAGAAAATCCGCCGCTGTCAGTTTGACCGGTCACATCAAAAGATTCCGCGGAAGCACTCAGTCCCTGACGGTTCGTTTCACTGGTATATTCACTCGGATCACTGGTCGAAAGGATAAAATGGATCGGGGCAAACAACGCCAAAGTCACATCGATACCAGTCGGATCCGTACTCCACGTATCACTTTGTCATTCCAACCCCGATCCATTCGGGGACTAATGATGGGGTTATAGTCCCAGGGTAGGGTCATAGGCCTGCCCTCTAGGTCCTACCCAAGGACTACCCTTCATAGAGGACAAGGCCCTTAAACAGCTCTGACTGAACTAAGGACCCCCCATCATCCAGTCGGTGACGAGCATTCGGAGCATATCTATCGTACCAACTGAATTCCACTCTGTACATCGTAACCTCCCAGGAGGGCAACGGTCATACGTTTTCATACACCATTATTAGCATTTAAGGCATACTTTACCTGTAACGTAGGAATTTATTCGCCACTATTCCACCCCTGTCCACCGGGCCGTTGTGGAGGCCAGCACACTCTATATAAGCCGCCCTTCCCCACTGGTGCAAGGGTTGGCTTTTACTGTAATCCTATATTCCACTCGACACTAAGCTCCAAAGAGCACTGAGACGTAGGGCTTTTACCTCCACCATAGAGGGGCCTGAACTCATACAACCTCGCCGTAGCTAAGGCTCTGCCCATCCTTTCGTACCCTACACATCTACTGTCAGACTTATACCCACGACAGTGGTGTCTCGGAGCTCAATCATTGTGGTGTAAAGCTCCGGGCAAGCGTCGGGGTCTCCAATTAGGTTGTGTAGATTGCCCCGAGCAATTTGTACGGGTATCGATGACCGCCCCCAAGGTTTGCCATTTGTACGGGTTCGGTGACCGCCCTCAAGGGTCCCTTAGTGGAATCACGGCATCTTGCATTGTGCGAGAGCGTGAGGAGATTACGGTGGCCTTAGTGGAATCTTGGGGAGCATTGTGCCTCCACACCGCTCCAACGGAGATTAGTATCCGCAAGGGTGTGAACTTCGAGATACATCATCGTCTCCGCGTGCCTCGGTTATTTCTTACCCGAACCCTTTACTTATGCACTTTACTTTGTGATAGCCATATTGTTTATTGTCATATATCTTGCTATCACTTAGTTGTTTATCTTGCTTAGCATAAGTTGTTGGTGCACATAGGTGAGCCTAGTTGTTGTAGGTTTTGTGCTTGACAAATTAAACGTTAGTTTTATTCTGCATTTGTTCAATCCTAAACCATAGTTATTTTAAAGCGCCCATTCACCCCCCCTCTAGGCGACATCCACGTCCTTTCAACTTGTTACCACTACTTTCAGTGCTTGCAGTTATTACCTTGTTGAAAACCGTTTATCAGAGCCTTCTGCTCCTCGTTGGGTTCGCCACTCTTACTTATCGAACGAACTACGATTGATCCCTATACTTGTGGATCATCAGTCACCCCCGATGTATTCGAGCTCGTGAGCCATATAATAAAGAGTGTCTTAGTTAAGGGCCTTGCCTCATGCCATGATCAAAAGGATGAGAAAAGAACAAAAGCATGAAAGATCATGTAATGATCTTATGGGAAGTGATAGATTCACATATAAAAGAATGTTGATTGAAACTTGTTGAGGGTAGACAAACGTAGACCTTGGTCATTGTTGCAATTAATAGGAAGTGATAGAGAAGGAGAGGTTCACATATAAATATATCATCTTTGACACCATTTATGATTGTGAACACTCACTAAACTATTACATGCTTAGAAGTAGATGTTGGACAAGGAAGACAACATAATGATTTGTGTTTGCTTGGTTCCGAACAATGTTATATGACTAGAGATCCCTTAGCATGTGACAATTGCTTCCACCTCTTACTAGCCAAAACTCCCGCACCAAGTAGAGATACTACTTGTGCATCCACAAACATTCAACCCAGTTTTATCATGAGAGTCCACCATACCTACCTATGGATTGAATAAGATCCCTCAAGTAAGTTGTCATCGGTGCAAGCAATAAAAATTGCTCCCTAATATGTATGATCTATTAGTGTGTGGAAAATAAGCTTTGTACGAACCTGTGATGAGGAAGACATAAAAGCGACAGAGTGCATAATAAAGTTCTTTATCACATGAGGCAATATAAAGTGACATTCCTCCGCACTAAGAGGACACACATCCAAACCTCAAAAACGCATGACAACCTCTGCTTCCCTCTACGAAGGGCCTATCTTGTACCTTTACTTTTTGCCCTTGAAAGAGTCATGGTGATCTACACCAATTCATTATTTCGCCTTTTTCTTGGCTAACGTCATATGCTAGGGAAAAATCTATATTCATATGTCAACTTGGAAGTAAGTATTCATGAACTATTACTGTTGACATTACCCTTGAGGTAAGTGGTTGGGAGGTGAAACTATAAGCCCCTATATTTCTCTGTGTTCAGCTGAAACTTTGATCTCATGAGCACCACGTGAGTTGTAGCAATTGTAGAAGACAAAAAGATGATTGAGTATGTGGATTTGCTTTACAAGCTCTTATTTGACTCTTTCTGATGTTATGATAAATTGCAATTGCTTCAATGACTAAAGGCTATCGGTTGTTAATTCTCGGTAAGGCTCTTGACCCATACTTTACCTTGTGAAGGAATTGTCACTTTAGCATAAGAGTTCATATGATAGTATTGTTGTTCTGACTATGCTCATGATGCCTGCATGTTCGTATCTTGTTTTGTCGACACCTCTCTCTCTAAACATGTGGGAATATTTATTGATCTTGGTTTCCGCTTGAGGACAAGCGAAGTCTAAGCTTGGGGGAGTTGATACGTCCATTTTGCATCATGCTTTCATGTTGATATTTATCGCTTTATGGGCTGTTATTACACTTCACGGTACAATACTTATGCCTTTTCTCTCTTATTTTGCAAGGTTTACATGAAGAGGGAGAATGCCGGCAGCTGGAATTCTGGCCTGAAAAAGGAGAAAGTTTGAGATACCTATTCTACACAACTCCAAAAGCCATGAAAATCAACGTGGATTTTTTTGGGATTTATAAAAAATACTGGGCCGAAGAAATTCCGGAGGGGCGCCAGCAGGAGGCCACAAGTTTGCTAGGCGCGGGCCCCCCTCGCCGCGCCTAGGGGGCTTGTGAGCTCCCTGCTGGCCCACTGGCCCCCTCTTTTGCTACAAGAAGGGTTTAGGTCTGGAAAAAATCAAGAGGAGGCTTTTCGGAGGATTCGCCGCTGCCACGAGGCGGAACTTGCGCAGAATCAACCTAGAGCTCCGGTAGGACGATCCTACCGGGGAAACTTCCCTCCCGGAGGGGGAAATCGTCGCCATCGTCATCACCAACACTCCTCTCATCGGAGGGGACTCATCACCATCAACATCTTCATCAGCACCATCTCATCTCCAAACCCTAGTTCATCTCTTCTAACCAATCTCCGTCTCGCGACTCTCATTGGTACTTGTAAGGTTGCTAGTAGTGTTAATTACTCTTTGTAGTTGATGCTAGTTGGATTACTTGGTGGAAGAGTTTATGTTCAGATCCTTGATGCTACTCATTACCTCTCTGGTCATGAATATGATTATGCTTTGTGAGTAGTTACTTTTGTTCCTGGGGACATCGGATAAGTCTTGCTATAAGTAGTCATGTGAATTTGGTATTCGTTCGATAATTTGATGTGTTGTATGTTGTTTTTCCTCTAGTGGTGTTATGTGAACGTCGACTACATAACACTTCACCATTATTTGGGCCTAGAGGAAGGCATAGGGAAGTAGTAAGTAGATGATGGGTTGCTAGAGTGACAGAAGCTTAAACCCTAGTTTATGTGTTGCTTCGTAAGGGGCTGATTTGGATCCACTAGTTTAATGCTATGGTTAGACTTTGTCTTAATTCTTCTTTCGTAGTTGTGGATGCTTGCGAGAGGGGTTAGTCATAAGTGGGATGCTTGTCCAAGTAAGGGCAGTACCCAAGCGCCGATCCACCCACATATCAAACTATCAAAGTAACGAACGCGAATCATATGAACATGATGAAAACTAGCTTGATAGAAATTCCCATGTGTCCTCGGGAGCGCTTTACCTCCTATAAGACTTTGTCTAGGCTTGTCCCTTGCTACAAAAGGGATTGGGCCACTTTGCTGCACCGTTGTTACTTTCGCTACTTGCTACTTGCTACGAATCATCTCACCACACAACTACTTGTTACCGATAATTTCAGTGCTTGCACATATTATCTTGCTGAAAACCACTTGTCAGATCCTTCTGCTCCTCGTTGGGTTTGACACTCTTACTTATCAAAAGGACTACGATAGATCCCCTATACTTGTGGGTCATTACCACCGCGTGCGGACCGACACTCGATGATGGGCGCCGACAAGGCCGCCGCCTCCCCCTCCGCCTCCGCCGCGCTCTCCTCCTCCTGCCGCGAGGTTCGCCCCTCTCGCCCCCTCCCTCCCTTCACGCCTCCTTCGTTCCCCTTCACAAAAACATTCATAGAACCATTGTCACTAGGGGATTGATGAACATTGATTGACGTGATTGAGATGCCTATACAAGTGTAAGATTAGTGATGTTTTAATCTTCACATTATCTTCTCCTACTGCGCTATGATCATAAGGCATCAATGTCAATACCAAGTGTTATGGAGTTAATTAAACCTTGTTGCTATTCTGTCTTGGAGAAAAATGTTGTAACTTCTCTTGTTAACTTGGGTTGGTGCTGTTTAATCTTCTTCACATTCTCCTCCCATGCTATGACTATAAGATGGAGTTGATTAAACATTTTTCCTATCATCTTGTGATTTTGATCATCAAAACAAATTAATTTCAGACTAAGAAATAGTTATCTGTTTGTCATCTTGTTGGCCTGCTTGTAGTGTAGTTTTACAATCTCCAGAAGGAAACACTTGCGCTCTTGTCATCTCTATATTATCTGAATCTCAACCACAAGAGAGCTATGCCCTATGGTGAACCTGAACCTTTCTTTTAAATCTGAAGTTGATCATAAGATATGAGCAGTGCCACTCTGAAATCTATGGGGTTGATTAAACCTTGTTGTGATGCTCTCTTTTTCCTGATGAGACGGGACTGGGGTGCCGCATGTATTGTAGAATACGTATGGTGGGTGTGGCTACTAGTCCTTGAGATTGGCGTTGTAATGGCCAAAAGGCTTTGAATCTGATTGCTTCTACTTAATGCAATTATCGGCACGCTTATGCTTATTCTAGAAAAGAATAGTTTATGTTGAAATCTTTGCTTTCACTACTTGACTTATTGTTATATCCCTGCTTTAGTTTACAGGCCATTATCTAAATCTTCTTTCCTATTTAATGAAAATCATAACTCTTTTGTCTTGTTTGAAGAAAGGAAAAAACTCCGGACATCTTACATAGCTAGGGAGGACAGAACAAATTTAACCAAAAAATGCTTACGTCTCGTTTTGTATATAAAGCAACGATCATACCGGTACGAAAAGTTTTGATGATTAAAACAATATATTAGAACACATGAGACTGTAAGTGATACTTCAATGAGGGTCAATGTATTAAGAACCTGTCCACTTCTAGGACCATCTGAGTTGCGCTGAGAGGAGCCTCCACACCACACTGTGGAAGTAGCACGACCGAATGTTGAAGAAGTACCAAAATAAGCAAAAGACACAATGACTGAATGTTACTACTTACCATCAAAGAGTCCAAAGTACCTTCAAGAAATGCACAAAAAGAACAAGCGGCATTAAGCAAAGTGTGTCAATAGACTCAATACTTATTAGAAAGCCATTGTAGCATGAAGAAACTCACACCTTTATCGATGGCACAATCAAATGATTCGTCAGAAAATTTACTCATATCCCTAACATCCATTTGCATGTCTACAGCTCATAAGGAGATCAACAGAAACTAGATTTCACTTCCCGGACAAAGAGGGAATTTAAAATATTTAAGGATACATTGTAGTTGTGGAAGATCGAAGTACTTCTTTCTCATCATCTCAATTAAAACTGAAGAAATGTCAATGTTTATTATCTCCATGTAGCCATCAGCGACCATATCCTCTGACATAACTGCAAACAGCAGAGCATGGGAAGAAAATTTAAATTAGCACAGGGAGCGTAATCATCGAGAGCTGTTGTTAATTTGTGATGGTGTTGTTTAATCCTCACATTCCCCTCCTATGATATGATCATAATACGGAGCTCCACAAACATTCAGTGGTTAATTGGAGTAGCTAGTTGCCAGCAGACAACAATTATTTGCCTAGGGTGCTTGCCGTGCTGAAAGAAAATCCGAACCAATTATTATCTGACAAAGATGAAAGTAGAATGGTGATGTTCTTTATTCTTGTTCATTCATGCTTTTCCTTTTTGATACTTCCCTTGCACCGAAAGAGTGCTCTTCATGTTTGGTAGCTTTGCTTGTTTTGCCGGAATGTTGATTCATTTCCATTCCGGCAAATTTCAGGCGCTCCATATGTCCATTTTTTAGTAAATGTCATGCCCAAATTTTCTCTGTTTTAGGAAATGTCGTGTGACGACGAATTCGTTATGTGCGAATACTGCCAAGACAAGCGCGGCCTTTGCGACACGCCTTTCCTAGTTGATGATAGGCGCTTCAGCATCATGCTGGATGAGGACTTCGAAGTGGATACAGTAAGTCACAACGACAAGTCTTTTTTCGTAATTAAGCATGACTTCTTTTGCTTCAACTTATAATTTTTATTTTTTACTATTCTACTAGCGTATCCCCTACCATGCAAGACATTATGTGTTGGACAAGATTGGTTTTAGTACTGAAATAAATATGGAGGTAAAGATAGTTCACTTGAGGACCGAGCATGGTTATACTTTTGCCGTAAAATTGTACAATGCAGACACCTACTCCTTTTTGGAATGCAAAACTTGGGTAGCACTATGCAAGGCTTATGCATTTCGGCCTAATATGCTTATCACCTTTGATATTCGTCCGGAAGATGAAATTGAAGGTAATATCGACATCTGGGTCGATGTGCAGACGCCTCCAGTTCTACCATTATGTGAGTTTCTCAACCACATTTATTAAGTAATTTATATTGTTTATTTAAGAATAGTTGATGACTTTCCGATTAGAATAGGACTACACCAAGGGTCAGCTTTGAGCCCTTATCTTTTTGATTTGGTGATGGATGAGGTCACAAGGGATATACAAGGAGATATCCCATGGTGTATGCTCTTTGCAGATGATGTGGTGCTAGTCGATGATAGCCGAACGGGTGTTAATAGAAAGTTAGAATTATGGAGGCGGACTCTAGAATCGAAAGGTTTTAGGCTTAGTAGAACTAAAACTGAATACATGAGGTGCAGTTTTAGTGCTACTAGGCACGAGGATGGAGAGGTTAGCCTTGGTGGGCAGGTGGTACCGGAGAGAGACACGTTTCGATATTTGGGGTCCATGTTGCAGAAGGATGGCGATATCGATGAAGACGTGGGCCACCGAATCAAGGCTGGGTGGATGAAGTGGCGCCAAGCTTCCGGCGTACTCTGTGACAAGAGAGTGCCACAAAAGCTAAAAGACAGGTTTTATAGGACAGCTATCCGACCTGCAATGTTGTATGGCGCGGAGTGTTGGCCAACCAAGAGACGACCAACAGTTAGGTGTAGCAGAGATGCGCATGTTGAGATGGATATGTGGCCGCACAAGGAAGGATCGGGTACGGAATGACGATATACGAGAGAGACTTGGGGTAGCACCGATTGAAGAGAAGCTGGTCGAGCATCGTCTCAGATGGTTTGGACATATTCAACGGAGGCCACCGAAAGCGCCGGTGCATAGCGGACGGATAAAGCATGCTGAGAATGTTAAGAGGGGTCGTGGTAGACCAAACTTGACATGAGAGGAGTCCGTTAAGAGAGACCTGAAGGTTTGGAATATCGACAAAGACTTAGCCATGGACAGGGGTGCGTGGAAGTTAGCTATCCACGTTCCAGAGCCATGACTTGGCTTCGAGATCTTATGGGTTTCAACTCTAGCCTACCCCAACTTTTTTGGGACTGAAAGGCTTGGTTGTTGTTGTTGTTGTTGTTGTTGTTGTTGTTGTTGTATTTAAGAATAGTTGACAACTTATTTTCATTGACAGCTTATTTTCATTCTTCAAAAAAATGTACGGAAAATGGTAGATAGAACCTATTACTACAATCATGAAGCATAATTAACTTGTAAGGAGAAACATCATCTTGTCCAATTTATAAATGATCTTGAGAATTACAATACCTATGAGCAAACTCCCCAACATTATGGTCAATATGTGCCACTAGTGCACGTGGTGAACTGCGGTAACATGCATGGAGATTGCATGGTAAGATTTTCTACTATTACGACATCCATGCATCTTTTGCATAAATTCTTGTAAAACTAAACTACATTGCTAGCTACAAAGCTAATACTATGTTTTTCAACAGAAAATCCCAGAAGATTGTGTGCCTCATCTGATGTTACCAAGAGGTCGCGTTGATGTTCTGATGATACGACCAGCACTGCCAGGTCAGCCTAGGTATCTGATTTACTCCTGTCCATACCGGATTTCTAAAACCGATGAAGTCATGACAATCAAAGATTGAAAAAAAATGTATGGTCTATCCTAGAGAGCTACTTGGAAGCACCATTGTGCGTAGGCCAATAATTGGAGACAAGATTATCTCCATTCTCCATAATGGAGAGTCAGGGCCTATCTTGTTTTATATTCTACCTAAGCAGAGGAGTAGGCCCTAGGTACAATGTGTTATTATGTGCTACAATGTGATGATGTGCTACAATGTGTTAATGTGATGATGTGCTACAATGTATTAAATAGTATTGGTGGTAATGACTATGATGATTATTAGCTATTTTCGAGATGATGTGATGATGTGCTACAATGTGTTAGAGTTGTGATTATGACTAGTGACCAACTTTTGTTATATGATGTCTCATTGACTATGATGATTACTTCTACATCACTATGTATCGCTATTTTCGAGATGATGTGATGATATTTTATGAAACTGTTGTACAGAATATGTATCACTTACTTCTACATCGCTTATATTCTGTGTTGTAATGTATTTTGTAACCTCTGCAAATATCATAAAAACAATTTTTTTCCTAATATTCATAGTAGTGACGCACCATCTAAAAGTGCGCCATTAGTAACCCACAAGAGTGGCGCACTTCTGGGCCTAGTAATGGCGCATCAGGTGGTGCGCCACTGTTATATAGATTAACAGTGACGCACCAGGAGTGCGCCATTACTATTTATTAGTAGTGGCGTGATAATAGTAGCGCACCTATAGTGCGCCATTAATAGACAAAATAGGTGCGCCACTAATAGCCTTTTTCCTAGTAGTGTGGGATGTGATTGGTCTCTAGGCCGGTGATGCAATTGTCAGTTATTTTAAGGTATCCTTAGACTCCAGCCTATCTGTATACTCGGACGCACCTTCACGGCTAAACCAACGACAAGAGTAGCATGTCGAGTATCAAGAGTGTAATTATCTTTAACATCGGCTATCATTATCTTGTGTAATTGATAGAGTGGGCGACTTCTTTTAGTTACCATCTCTTCATTAAAACTATGTGCACCATGTTAATTAGACAAGGACTTATTAATGGAGCCACGTCAGTATTCATATGTGTCCTATTGGTATTGATGACTTCACAGGGTTAGTTTTGAAAGCCTAGAAAGACGTCCCAAAGAACCCCGTCTAGGTAGACCATCGCATGAGGGTATAGCGCAGCCAAATATAATCGCCACCAACAAACCAAATGTCTATAATACACTTGTAATGCACCGCCTACATGCCGGAACCATTACAATAACTCCTACGAGAGGGATAGCCAAGTGAGATCTAGTTATGCCTGACCCCACGAGCTTGCATGGTTGGGCCCGGTGCAGACGAACACAATAGCGCGACCAGCAAACCAATTGTGCCTAGCCGGAACACATGATCGTACCAAACAACCCTTTTTTCGACCATCTGCTCGTATAGAATATATCTTGCTTAGTTTCTTGTTGTTGTTGGTTTTTGCGCAGTTGCAGACAGTTGGACAGAGAAATCATTTACGAACAGAGTCTCATGTCATCAAAAACAAATCGCCAGAGAAAGTCGGGCGATGCACATCAAATCAACACTATGGGCAATGGTATCGTCAACACAAATATAAAGGTAGTATGAACATAATCATTCATAAATAGTGGAGGAAAAAAATCCTTGAAATAGTTAGCTTAACTTTAGGATGCGGTTGAGGAAAAAAAATCCTTCTAATGCAAAAAAAAATGGGAATGCCACTTCCCAACATCCGCAAACAAAGCTGGTCAGCCAAACCCCTCATAGACATGCATGTCACTCTCTCGGATGTTAAGTTGCCCTCGCCAGCCAAAGAAAAACATGGAAAACGATCGCCCTTATCTGTCGTTGGTACATATACATGGTAGATACAAATACATTACGGCCGTAATGACTTGCATACCATTCGCAAGAAACATCCTTGAAACAACTCACTTAACATCCTATTTATGTTTTAGATTACTAGCAAAAGGACCGCGCGTTGCAACGGGAGAAAAAATTATTATAATCTTCAATGGTGCTTATCATATTATGTTTGTAAAATTTCATGACATTTATTGAAATGCATGAACATTTTTTGAATTAGCAAACATTTTGTTCAATTGCATTGAAAAAATAATACACAAACCTTTTCAAAATCATGGACTTTTGTAGTTTTCACCAACATTCTTCTAATAATTATGAACATTTGTCTCTATATGCGAATATTTTTACAAAAAACTCGAGCATTTTTTGAATTCACAAAAGAAAAAAAATTTGTTCCACATTTTATTTAAAAATTATTAGTTTTATAAATTGCAAAAAAATTAAATTTATTAATTATTTAAAGTAGAAAAAAAAATGGAACAGAAAAATGAAATAAAAAACAAGACTAAAAATACAGGCACAAACTGTTTTTAAGATTTTATACGGACTTTTCTTCAAAATCATTGACTTTATTTATTTTACGGACATTTTCTTAAAATTGCAAACATGTTTTATATGCAAACATTTTTAATATTTTACTCAAAATAATATGTTTTTAATATTTTACTTCGAAATTCCCAGTGTCTTAAAATTAGGAAAAAATATTTATAGTTCTAAACTATTTAAAGTAGAAAAACAAAATGGAACTGAAAAAAAAAGGAAACTAAAAAGCAGGCGCCCATGCATGGGACGGCCCAAACAGGTGTACTACATTTTTCCATCGCGCAGTGCGCAATATAGGAGGTTTTTACATGGGCCGACCCAGTCCAGAGATTTTTCCTGTTTGAAACGTTTTCTATGACTTATAGGTGGCATTGGTGGGTAATTTTAATCAACTTTAGGGGTAATTTGAATGACGTATGACAGAAGCAGTATTTTAGATATTTTAGATTTAGATTTTAGATTTAGATTAGATTTTAGATTTAGATTTTAGATTTAGATTTTAGATTAGATTTAGATTATACAACCATCCCTACTCAATATTCATCGTGCGTGGAAAAGGCTCACCAACATGCAACCATGCATGCAAGAATTGTTTAAATATTTTGATAATTATATTTTATTACTTGTACCAATAAATGTTTTAGAATTATACAGTAATCATGTGCATTTTTGTTTTAGATCTTATATCAATAACTCAAATATTCATTTTCATATAACAAAATCTCATTAAAATATATTGCAAGCAATTTCAACAGCAGTGTGTAGAGTATCATCTAGTTTAACCGGTAACAATAATAGATCAAGGGATGGTAGTCTCCTCGATCACGCAAAAACGCCATCGTGGCTTCCTGCCAACCTTAGAATATATGCTAGAATATATTGGTGTAATCAATCTGATTAAATAATCCTCCATATGGCATATCGCTAGTCGTGGAAAGAAATGCTATTGTGGTGGAGACTTCGAGTCAATATTAGAATATATGCTTTATTAGCGAGTAAGCACGACCAATATGCTCTCAAATTAACGGGAAAGTCCCATCTTAGCTTGAGCTCATATGAGCTTGCCATGAACGGTAAAATCCAAAAATAAAAAATCTAATTTTTATTATGATAAATATTTTGAGCGTTTGCAAAGTTTCAACTTGAAATGGCATTCATGCACCGCAAAATGCTTTTGAAAATAGTATTTTCAAAGCATTGATTTTGTTTTTTTGCCAACACTTACACAAATGACATTCCATGATGAAATTTTACGAACAATCAAAACATTTTGCTAATGTTTGTAAAAAAAATAAAAAAAATCGGATTGCACTGTTCACTTGAGCTCTCATATGAGCTCGAGCTGAGACAACCGGCCTGCTTCCGAAATTAACCCCACTTATCTCGGTCCATCATCTGCGCGCTATCTCACGTATGCAACCCACGTAGGGCAGACATCAGAACACCATAATACGGCTGACTTCAGCAGCAAAGAAATTTAGGATGCCTTGGCTAACGAATTTCCACAAGAGAAGTGGATGATGAGGCTCATCCACCATATGTTGCCTCGACTAAAGGTATGTACGAATTATTCCCATCATACCATTGGGGCATTGACTGGTTGACTAGATGATCCGATCTAGGAGTAAGTTAGATAAGGACTCAGCAGCAGCTGCTTAGCACCTTTAACCCAACTAAGTGTAACCACAGGCACACACGTGCAACCCACAACATGTTCTTACAGCTCTATAAAATGCGCCATCCTTCACACACATTTGGTACAACCACACACGGTACAACAATACTCGAACAGACAACAAACCCGTAGCTGCACTTGCACAAGAATGGCGTACAAGTACCAAGGTGGCACGAGTATGGGTATGGCCTACCCCGACGAGGCCTACCAGTGTCCCGCCGGCAGGCATGGCGGCAACATGGCCTTCTCCGACACGAGCAAGTACTCCGGTACCAGGAGCATCGTGGCGTACTCCAACTCCGATGAGTGTTATGATAGCGCAAGGCACGGCGGTAGGAGGGGATACGAGGCTGGCGAGCATGGTGGCAGGATGGTCTACTCCGACGAGGGCAACCACGCTGCCAAGCGCGGTGGTGGCATCGTCTACTTCGACGAGTCCTACGACGACGGTAGGCGCGGAGGCAGGAGGGTCTACTCCGATGAGGCCTACGACGACGGTAGGCGCGGAGGCAGGAGGGTCTACTCCGGTGAGGCCTATGACGACGGTAGGCACGGAAGCAGGAGGATCTACTCCGACAAAGCCTATGACGACGGTAGGCACGGAGGCAAGAGGGTCTACTCCGACAAAGCCTATGACGACGGTAGGCACGGAGGCAGGAGGGTCTGCTCCGACAGCCGCTACGTGGCTGGCACCGACGGGCATGCTGGCATGATGGTCTACTCCGACGAAGGCTACCATGCTGGTAGGCACGGTGGTGGAGTTGTCTACTCCGACGAGGGCTACAACGATGGAAGGCACGGTGGCAGGATGGTCTACTCCAACGCCGACCACTACGAGAGGAGGCAGGGTGCAGCGCACGGCGACGAGTACGTGTACAGAGCGCATGACAAAGTTTGCTCCAAGGAGGAGAGGGAGGGGATGGGCGATCGCCCAAGGCCGGCGGCATACACCAACAGTTCTGGCCACACGAGGGTCGCCAATGGCCAGCAGGAATACTACAAAAGCGAGGAGGGCGCTATAGCCGCTGGTGGCGGCACCGTCTACTCCAGCGAGTACGCGAGAGTTGCCGGCGGCCAGCAGGGGTACCACAAGTCAGCACGCAAAATAGAGGAGGGCATGTCGGCGATGACGCTGGGCAGCGCCGGCGGTTCCGCTTCCGGCGAGCGTAGCGAGCGGCATGATGCGACCTACTACAGCAAAATGGAGAAGCAGCACGGGCGCAGGGAGACGCTCGGCCACCTTGGTGCAATGGCCGCCGCAGCCTTCGCAATGGTACGTGAATCTAGCCCACCGATCGAGATGATCTATTGCTTTTTTCATGGGTTCGATCGGTTGGTTATTTGTTTTTTCATGTGGTTGGAACGCACAGCATGAGAAGCACAAGGCAAAGAAGGTGGATCCGGAGGACGCTGAGGCGCACATTATCAAGGAGGCCATGGCCACGGCAGTTGCCACCAGCAGCGCCGACTGGGCGATCCATGAGTTCCGCCGGAAGAAGGAGGCGCAAAGCCATAAATCCAGTGTCGTTGAATGATTGTGCTGCTAGCTGCATCAGGTGCACGAGCACACGAGGTGTGTGCATGCGATGCGTGCATGTATACTATACGTACGTAGATTGGGTCCCAATGTGGTCTATACGTTGAATAATTTCGCGTGCAAGTATTTTTATTTCTGTCCCGAGTCGCGACAGCCGTGATCAGCATACCCATTGCGTGTCATGAGCCTGCGTACGGCATGTTACCTCGAGGTGTACTTTGGTCCACGTCGGAGCAAGCCATGTGTGTTAGTATAACGTGGGCACGTGGCATGATCTGCACTTGTGCGTAAATAAAATATTAAAATATATTAAATGATGGATCTAGTGATTGTGGTTTACTATCAGTGTGCCCTTCTCTCTCTTTAATTGTTGTGTCACATCAACATTTTACGTACTCCTTCTGTCACGATTTAAAAGACATGGTTAAATTTACGTGCATTTTCATAATAAACAAAGTTTAAGACGCGTTGCATTTACTCTTAGCAGCTAAGTAGTACTCCCTCCGTTCCTAAATATAAGTCTTTAAAGATGTTTCATTAATAGACTACATACGGATGTATATAGACATACTTTAGAGTGTAGATTCACTCATTTTGTTCCGTATGTAGACTTCTAGTGAAATATCTTAAAAGACTTATATTTAGAAACGGAGGGAGTACTTTGTTGTACTACTTCTATATGCATGTGTAGTGTGAATGCTATTTTTTAGCCTATCTCACGACCAATCAATAACCACCTAGGTTCCAGAAAATTTTCATATACGCCTTTTAAACCGTGATGGAGGTAGTACTATGAATTTGTGCCTTTTTTACTTGCTAAAAATCTAGCATTGGGAGTGCTTTAATGGGGCCTTAATGGGCATGGCTGAACCGCTGAAGGCCCACTATGGTTAGCGAATCCAAACCTGGTCAACTGGGTTTGTGCCCAAACCCAGATGAGACATCAAATTTGGGACGTAATAAAGGGGATAAGCTCCTTGAATGCCGCCCTTTGGCTTTGCATAGGGGGTTTCAATGGAGTCTTATGACCAAATGAGCAAGAAGGTATAGGAGAAAGAAGTAATGCAGAAATACATGAGTTTCGAGATGCGGTTGGAGTTTGTATGTTGATGGACATCGGGTACCAAGGCCGTTTCTGGACATTTGAGAAAAAGGTGGCAGGAGGCAGCTATACAAGGGTCCCCCTTGATACGACTCTAGTATCTGCAAACTAGGCGTCGCGGTTCCCGGATGCTCAACTATCTCACTTAACAGTCGCAGTGTCGGATCACAACCCGATTATGCTGACTTTGAGGGAAGGCGGTGCTGCTTGCTTACCTTTTTTGCTTCAAATATGAGACGATGTGGGAAACACATAACACCTGGAGAAGTACACTTCTCGAGAGTTGGTCATCGGGCGGACAATCTTTGTAGGTCGAACAACTGCGAGCCGAGTTGGGGGCAGTTTCTTCGGACCTGAGTAACTGGAACAGGAATACTTCCGGTTTTGTCAGAAAAGAGATTAAAACTTTGAAGAACGAACCGGATAGACTACGGGGGGAACCAGGGAGGCCTGGACCGTCCCACGTTGAGCTGAAGATTAATGAGAAGCTGCTTGAACTTTATCATAGGGAGGAACTCATGTGGCGCGAGAGTTCAAGACTGGAGTGATTCTCGGCTGGTGATCGGAACACACGTTTTTTTCCATCTGTGGGCCAGCAAAAGGCGGAAGAGAAACATGATCAAAGCACTAACCAATTCTCTTGGAGTGCAAACATCGGATGCTCGGGAGCTAAAAACCTTGGTGTGGGATTTTTATAAAACCCTTTACACTTCAGAGGGGGTCCAGGGGACGGATGAGGTTATGCAACACGTTCCGCACAAGGTCACACAACAGATGAATGGTATCCTCGTGGCGTCATACACTAATGATGAGGTAAAAACTGCTCTCTTTCAAATGTTTCCGACTGAGGCGCCGGGGCCTGATGTGTTTCCGGCACACTTCTACCAACGACATTGGGACATTTGTGGCGAGGAGGTAACTAGCGCGGTTTTGATAATAGTCCGTGGAGAGGATGCGGCTGATTGTGTTAATGATACGGTGATGGTGCTTATTCCCAAGGTATTGAACCCAACACAACTATCTCAATTCCGCCCGATTAGCCTGTGCAACGTAATCTACAAAATTGCCTCCAAGGTTGTGGCAAACAGACTTAAACTCATCCTCCCAAAGATCATCTCAGCTAGGCAGTCGGCTTTTGTTCCCGATCGACTAATCACTGACAACATTATTTGTGCATACGAGTGCTTACACTTTATGAAACGGAGCAAGAAAAAGTCAAATAGCTTATGTGCCCTAAAACTAGACATGATGAAGGCATACGACAAGCTGGAATGGCCCTACCTTCGAGCTATCATGGAAAAAATTGGGTTCGCCCAATCATGGATTCAATTAATCATGGTTATGGTTTCCTCCGTATCTTTCTCAGTCATTTTCAATGGTGAGAAGTTTCAACAATTTGCACCATCACGAGGTATTCGACAAGGAGACCCTATCTCCCCTTACCTTTTCTTGATTGTAGCAAAGGGCCTTTTGTGCCTTTTAAGATCCAGTTCTTAGTCGTTAGAGTTTCAAGGGGTTAGGGTGGCTCCAACAGCTACAACTGTTAACCACCTCCTCTTTGCAAATGATAGCCTGTTGCTTTTCAAGTCAAGTGTTGAGGGGGCGGCAAAGGTGTCCAACCTGTTGAATATATATTGCAATGCGTCTGGCCAGAGGGTAAACCATGATAAGTCCTCAGTTTTCTTTAGTAAGGGATGCCCCGAGGTGACGAGAGATAATATAAAAAAACTTGTTGCAAGTTCACAACGACTCCTTAAGCGACAGATACCTTGGGATGCCAACGGATGTGGGGCATTCGAAGATGGGAACGTTTAAGTACATCAGAGATCGTGTTTGGGAGAAAATCAGAGGATGGATGCAAAAATTATTATCTGCGGTTGGGAAAGAAATGTTGATTAAATTGGTTGCCCAATGGATTCTAGTTTACTCCATGTTATGCTTCAGGATACCTCGAGACCTATGTGACAACATTACATCAGCATAAGGCAAGTCTGGTGGGGAAGTAAACAGGGAAAAAGGAAGATGACATGGGTATCTTGGGATGTAATGACACGGCCGAAACATCTTGGTGGACTGGGCTTTCGGGACATGGAGATTTTTAACTTAGCACTTCTTGCCCGTCAGGCTTGGCGAGCTTTTTAGGAACCCAACTCTGTGAGTGCTCGCATCCTGAAATCGGTCTACTTCCCAAACAATACACTTTTAGAGGCTCAGCTTGGCGCCTACCCTTCGCATATTTGGGGTGCAGTCCTCGATGGAAGGGATATTTTGAAGCAAGGGCTGATCTGCAGAATAGGAAACGGAGCAACTACTGATATATGGGAAACCAACTGGATTCCGAGAGTAGGGCCAATGAGACCTATTGCAGCGCTGGTTGATAATCCGCCTAGGTTGGTCTCACAACTTATTGACGCAACTACCAACAACATGGAGGTATGATCTGATCCGGTCAACTTTCTTACAACTGATTCGGAAGCCATCCTCGCTATACCACTTTGCACTAGGAACGTTGAAGACTTCTGGTCCTCGAGTTGCGAAAGGAAAGGGGTTTTTACTATTGGGGAACGTCGCATGGGAAACAAAAAAATTCCTACGCGCACGAAGACCTATCATGGTGATGTCCATCTACAAGAGGGGATTTCCGATCTACGTACCCTTGTAGATCGCACAACATAAGTGTTAGTGAACGCGGTTGATGTAGTGGAACGTCCTCACGTCCCCCGATCCGCCCCACGAACCGTCCCACGAACCGTCCCGCGATCCGACCCACGATCTAGTGCCGAACGGACGACACCTCCGCGTTCAGCACACGTACAACTCGACGATGATCTCGGCCTTCTTGATCCAGCAAGAGAGACGGAGAGGTAGATGAGTTCTCCGGCAACGTGACGGCGCTCCGGAGGTTGGTGGTGATCTAATCTCGGCAGGGCTCCGCCCGAGCTCCGCAGAAACGCGGTCTAGAGGTAAAACCGTGGAGGTATGTGGTCGGGCTGCCTTGGAAAAGTTGTCTCAAATCAGCCCTAATAGCTCCATATATATAGGAGGAGGGAGGGGAGTCTTGCCTTGAGGCTCAAGGAGCCCCAAGGGCTGCGCACCAAGGGGAGAAGGAGTCCTCCTCCAATCCTAGTCCAACTAGGATTGGAAGGTGGAGTCCTTCTCTTCCTTCCCACCTCTTTTTTCTTTTCTTTTCTCTTTGATTTTCTATCTATGGCGCTTAGGGCCTTCTTGGGCTGTCCCACCAGCCCACCAAAGGCTGGTGCGCCACCCCCAAGGCCTATGGATTTCCCCGGGGTGGGCTGCCCCCCCCCCCCCCCCGGTGAACATCCGGAACCCATTCGTCATTCCCAGTACATTCCCAGTAACTCCGAAAACCTTCCGGTAATCAAATGAGGTCATCCTATATATCAATCTTCGTTTCCGGACCATTCCGGAAACCCTCGTGATATCCGTGATCTCATCCGGGACTCCGAACAACATTCGGTAACCAACCATATAACTCAAATACGCATAAAACAACGTCGAACCTTATGTGTGCAGACCCTGCGGGTTCGAGAACTACGTAGACATGACCCGAGTGACTCCTCGGTCAATATCCAACAGCGGACCTGGATGCCCATATTGGATCCTACATATTCTACGAAGATCTTATCGTTTGAACCTTAGTGCCAAGGATTCATATAATCCCATATGTCATTCCCTTTGTCCTTCGGTTTGTTACTTGCCCGAGATTCGATCGTCAGTATCCGCATACCTATTTCAATCTCGTTTACTTGCAAGTCTCTTTACTCGTTCCGTAATACAAGACCCCGCAACTTACACTAAGTTACATTGCTTGCAAGGCTTGTGTGTGATGTTTATTACCGAGTGGGCCCCGAGATACCTCTCCGTCACACGGAGTGACAAATCCTAGTCTCGATCCATACTAACTCAACGAACACCTACGGAAATACCTGTAGAGCATATTTATAGTCACCCAGTTACGTGGCTACGTTTGATACACACAAAGCATTCCTCCGGTGTCAGTGAGTTATATGATCTCATGGTCATAGGAATAAATACTTGACACGCAGAAAAAAGTAGCAACAAAATGACACGATCAACATGCTACGTCTATTAGTTTGGGTCTAGTCCATCACGTGATTCTCCTAATGACGTGATCCAGTTATCAAGCAACAACACCTTGTACATAGTCAGAAGACCCTGACTATCTTTGATCAACTGGCTAGCCAACTAGAGGCTTGCTAGGGACAATGTTTTGTCTATATATCCATACATGTATATAAGTCTTCATTCAATACAATTATAGCATGGATAATAAACAATTATCTTGATAGAGGAATTATGATAATAACTATATTTATTATTGCCTCTAGTGCATAATTCCAACAGTCTCCCACTTGCACTAGAGTCAATAATCTAGCCCTCACATCACCATGCGAATTACATTGTAATAAATCTAACACCCATACAGTTCTCGTGTTGATCATGCTTTTGCCCGTGGAAGAGGTTTAGTCAGCGGGTCTGCTACATTCAGATCCGTGTGCACTTTGCATATATTTACGTCCTCCCCTTCGACGTAGTCGCGGATCAGGTTGAAGCGCCGTTTGATGTGTCTGGTCTTCTTGTGAAACCGTGGTTCCTTTGCTAAGGCAATGGCACCCGTGTTGTCACAGAACAAGGTTATTGGATTCAGTGCGCTTGGCACCACTCCAAGATCTGTCATGAACTGCTTCATCCAGACACCCTCCTTAGCCGCCTCCGAGGCAGCCATGTACTCCGCTTCACATGTAGAATCAGCTACGACGCTTTGCTTGGAATTGCACCAGCTTACCGCACCCCCATTAAGAATAAATATGTATCTGGTCTGCGACTTAGAGTCGTCCGGATCTGTGTCAAAGCTTGCATTGACGTAACCCTTTACGGCGAGCTCTTCGTCACCTCCATACACGAGAAACATCTCCTTAGTCCTTTTCAGGTACTTCAGGATATTCTTGACCGCCGACCAGTGATCCACTCCTGGATTACTCCGGAACCTGCCTGCCATACTTATGGCCAGGCTAACGTCCGGTCTAGTGCACAACATTGTATACATGATAGATCCTATGGCTGAAGCATAGGGGACGGTGCTCATATGCTCTCTATCTTTATCAGTTGCTGGGCACTGAGTCTTACTCAATCTCGTACCTTGTAAAACTGGCAAGAACCCTTCTTGGACTGTTCCATTTTGGACCTTTTCAAAACTTTATCAAGGTATGTGCTTTGTGAAAGTCCTGTCAGGCATTTCGATCTATCCCTATAGATCTTAATGCCTAGAATGTAAGCAGCTTCTCCTAGGTCCTTCATAGAGAAACTTTTATTCAAGTAATCCTTTATGCTCTCCAAAAACTCTACGTTGTTTCCAGTCAGCAATATGTCATCCACATATAATATTAGAAACGCCACAGAGCTCCCACTCACTTTCTTGTAAATACAAGATTCTCCAACCACTTGTATAAACCCAAATGCTTTGATCACCTCATCAAAGCGTTTATTCCAACTCCGAGATGCTTGCACGAGTCCATAAATGGACCGCTGGAGCTTGCATACCTTGTTAGCATTTTTCGGATCGACAAAACCTTCGGGTTGCATCATATACAACTCTTGCTTAAGGAAACCGTTAAGGAACGACGTTTTGACATCCATCTGCCAGATTTCATAATCGAAAAATGCAGCTATTGCTAACATGATTCTGACAGATTTAAGCATCGCTACGGGTGAGAATGTCTCATGGTAGTCAACTCCTTGAACTTGTGAAAAACCCTTTGCCACAAGCCGAGCTTTATAAATGGTCACATTACCGTCAGCGTCCGTCTTCTTCTTAAAGATCCATTTGTTCTGAATAGCCTTGCGGCCCTCAGGTAGTACTTCAAAAGTCCACACTTTGTTTTCATACATGGATCCTATCTCGGACTTCATGGCCTCCAGCCATTTGTTGGAATCTGGGCCCACCATTGCTTCTTCATAATTTGCAGGTTCATTGTTGTCTAACAACATAATTGACAAAACGGGATTACCGTACCACTCTGGAGCAGCACGTGGTCTCGTCGACCTGCGTGGTTCGATAGGAACTTGAACCGGAGTTTCATGATCATCATCATTAACTTCCTCCTCAATCGGCATCGCAACGACATGGGTTTCCCCTTGCCCTGCGCCACCATCCAGAGGGATGAGAGGTTCGACAACCTCATCAAGTTCTATCTTCCTCCCACTCGATTCCCTCGAGAGAAACTCCTTCTCGATAAAAGCTCCATTTTTAGCAACAAACACTTTGCCCTCGGATTTGAGATAGAAGGTGTACCCAACTGTCTCTTTTGGGTAACCTATGAAGATGCACTTTTCCGCTTTGGGTTCCAGCTTTTCAGGCTGAAGCTTTTTGACATAAGCATCACATCCCCAAACTTTAAGAAACGACAACTTTGGCCTTTTGCCATACCACAGTTCGTATGGTTTCGTCTCAACGGATTTTGATGGTGCCCTATTTAAAGTGAATGCAGCTGTGTCTAATGCATAACCCCAAAACGATAACGGCAAATCGGTAAGAGACATCATAGATCGCACCATCTCTAATAAAGTACGATTACGACGTTCGGACACACCATTACACTGTGGTGTTCCAGACGGTGTCAACTGTGAAACAATTCCACATTGTCTTAAGTGAGCACCAAACTCGAAACTCAGATATTCACCCCCACGATCAGACCGTAGGAACTTGATCTTCTTGTTACGATGATTTTCAACTTCACTCTGAAATTGTTTGAACTTTTCAAATGTTTCAGACTTGTGCTTCATTAAGTAGACCTAACCATATCTACTCAAATCGTCAGTGAAGGTGAGAAAATAATGATATCCGCCGCGTGCCTCCACGCTCATCGGACCACACACATCGGTATGTATGATTTCCAACAAGTGACTTGCACGCTCCATTGTTCCGGAGAACGGAGTTTTAGTCATCTTGCCCATGAGGCATGGTTCGCACGTGTCAAGTGAATCAAAGTCAAGTGACTCCAAAAGTCCATCGGTATGGAGCTTCTTCATGCGCTTTACACCAATATGACCTAAGCGGCAGTGCCATAAAAACATGGCGCTATCATTGTTAACTCTTACTATTTTGGTCTCAATGTTATGTATGTGTGTGTTATCACTATCAAGATTCAATATGAACAATCCTCTCACATTGGGTGCATGACCATAAAAGATATTACTCATAGGAATAGAACAACCATTATTCTCTGACTTAAACGAGTAACCGTCTCGCAATAAACAAGATCCAGATATAATGTTCATGCTCAACGTAGGCACTAAATAACAATTATTCAAGTTCATAACTAATCCTGATGGTAACTGAAGTGAAACTGTGCCGACGGTGATTGCATCAACCTTGGAACCATTTCCCACGCGCATCGTCACTTCATCTTTCGCCAGCCTTCGCCTGTTTCGAGTTGCAAATATGAGCAACAGAACCGGTATCGAATACCCAGGCACTACTACAAGAGCGGGTTAAGTACACATCAATAACATGTATATCAAATATACCTGATTTTTCTTTGGCCGCGTTCTTATCAGCCAGATACTTGGGGCAGTTACGCTTCCAGTGACCCATACCCTTGCAATAGTAGCACTCTGTTTCAGGATTAGGTCCAGCTTTGGGTTTCTTCGTCAGATTGGCAACAGGCTTGCTGCTCTTCTTTGAATTACCCTTCTTCCCTTTGCCGTTTCTCTTGAAACTAGTGGTCTTATTCACCATCAACACTTGATGCTCTTTACGGAGTTCAGACTCTGCGACTTTCAGCATCGCAAACAACTCGCCGGTGACTTGTTCATCCCTTGCATGTTGTAGTTCAACACAAAGCCCTTATAGCTTGGCGGCAGTGATTGAAGAATTCTGTCAGTGATAGCCTCTTGCGGGAGTTCAATCCCCAGCTCAGCTAGACGGTTTGAGTACCCAGACATTTTGAGCACATGTTCACCGACAGACAAATTCTCCTCCATCTTGCAAGCATAGAATTTATCGGAGGTCCCATACCTCTCGATACGGGCATTCTTCTGAAAGATAAACTTCAACTCCTGGAACATCTCATATGCACCATGACGCTCAAAGCGACTTTGAAGTCCCGGCTCTAAGCCATACAAGACTGCACATTGAACTACCGAGTAGTCCTCCTTACGTGTTAACCAAGCGTTCTTAACATCGTGGTCAGCTGTAGTGGGTGGTTCATCTCCTAGCGCAGCATTAAGGACATAATCCTTCTTCCCAGCTTGTAGGATCAACTTAAGATTACGAGCCCAGTCTACAAAGTTGCTTCCATCATCTTTCAACTTAGCTTTCTCTAGGAACGTATTAAAATTCAGGGTGACTGTCGCGTGAGCCATGATCTACAACACAAATATATTCAAAGTGGACTTAGACTATGTTCAAGATAATTAGAGTTTAACTTAATCAAATTACTTGCTAAACTCCCACTCAAAAAATACATCTCTCTAGTCATTTGAGTGGTTCATGACCCACTTACACTAGCTCAAGTCCGATCATCACGTGAGTTGACTATAGTTTCAGTGGTAAGCATCCCTATGCTAATCATATCAACTATATGATTCATGATCGACCTTTTGGTCTCATGTGTTCTGAGGCCATGTCTGCACATGCCAGGCTCGTCAAGCTTAACCCGAGTGTTCCGCGTGTGCAACTGTTTTGCACTCGTTGTATGTGAACGTTGAATCGATCACACCCGATCATCACGTGGTGTCTCGAAACGACGAACTGTAGCAACGGTGCACAGTCGGGGAGAACACAATTTCGTCTTGAAATTTTAGTGAGAGATCACCTCATAATGCTACCGTCGTTCTAAGCAAAATAAGGTGCATAAAAGGATTAACATCACATGCAATTCATAAGTGACATGATATGGCCATCATCACGTGCTTCTTGATCTCCATCACCAAAGCACCAGCACGATCTTCTTTGTCACCGGTGCCACACCATGATCTCCACCAACGTGTCGCCATCGGGGTTGTTGTGCTACTCATGCTATTACTACTAAAGCTACATCCTAGCAATATAGTAAACGCATCTGCAAGCACAAACGTTAATTTAAAGACAACCCTATGGCTCCTGCCGGTTGCCGTACCATCGACGTGCAAGTCGATATTATCTATTACAACATGATCATCTCATACATCCAATATATCACATCACATCATTGGCCATATCTAATCACAAGCATACCGTGCAAAAACAAGTTAGACGTCCTCTAATTGTTGTTGCATGTTTTACGTGGTGACCATGGGTATTTAGTAGGATCGCATCTTACTTACGCAAACACCACAACGGAGATATATGAATTGCTATTTAACCTCATCCAAGGACCTCCTCGGTCAATTCCGATTCAACTAAAGTTGGAGAAACCGACACCCGCTGGTCATCTTTGAGCAACGGAGTTACTCGTAGCAATGAAACCAGTCTCTCGTAAGCGCACGAGTAATGTCAGTCCGAGCCGCTTCGATCCAACAATACCGAGGAATCAAGAAAAGACTAAGGAGGGCAGCAAGACGCACATCACCGCCCACAAAGACTTTTGTGTTCTACTCGAGATTACATCTACGCATGAACCTAGCTCATGATGCCACTGTTGGGAAATGTCGCATGGGAAACAAAAAATTTCCTACGCGCACGAAGACCTATCATGGTGATGTCCATCTACGAGAGGGGATTTCCGATCTACGTACCCTTGTAGATCGCATAGAAGAAGCGTTAGTGAACGCGGTTGATGTAGTGGAACGTCCTCATGTCCCTCGATCCGCCCCGCGAACCGTCCCACGAACCGTCCCGCGATCCGTCCCACGATCTAGTGCCGGACGGCACCTCCGCGTTCAGCACACGTACAACTCGACGATGATCTCGGCCTTCTTGATCCAGCAAGATAGACGGAGAGGTAGATGAGTTCTCCGGCAACGTGACGGCGCTCCGGAGGTTGGTGGTGATCTAATCTCAGCAGGGCTCCGCCCGAGCTCCGCAGAAACACGATCTAGAGGTAAAACCGTGGAGGTATGTGGTCGGGCTGCCTTGGAAAAGTTGTCTCAAATCAGCCCTAATAGCTCCATATATATAGGAGGAGGGAGGGGAGGCTTGCCTTGAGGCTCAAGGAGCCCCAAGGGATGCGCACCAAGGGGAGGAGTCCTCCTCCAATCCTAGTCCAACTAGGATTGGAAGCTGGAGTCCTTCTCTTCCTTCCCACCTCTTTTTTTTATATTCTCTTTGATTTTCTATCTATGGCGCATAGGGCCTTCTTGGGCTGTCCCACCAGCCCACCAAGGGCTGGTGCGCCACCCCCAAGGCCTATGGGCTTCCCCGGGGTGGGCTGCCCCCCCCCCCCCCCCCGGTGAACATCCGGAACCCATTCGTCATTCCCGAAACATTCCCGGTAACTCCGAAAACCTTCCGGTAATCAAATGAGGTCATCCTATATATCAATCTTCGTTTCCGGACCATTCCGGAAACCCTCGTGACGTTTGTGATCTCGTCCGGGACTCCGAACAACATTCAGTAACCAACCATATAACTCAAATACGCATAAAACAACGTCGAACCTTAAGTGTGCAGACCCTGCGGGTTCGACAACTATGTACACATGACCCGAGTGACTCCTTGGTCAATATCCAACAGCGGGACCTGGATGCCCATATTGGATCCTACATATTCTACGAAGATCTTATCGTTTGAACCTCAGTGCCAAGGATTCATATAATCTCGTATGTCATTCCCTTTGTCCTTCGGTATGTTACTTGCCCGAGATTCGATCGTCAGTATCCGCATACCTATTTCAATCTCGTTTACTGGCAAGTCTCTTTACTCGTTCCATAATACAAGATCCCGCAACTTACACTAAGTTACATTGCTTGCAAGGCTTGTGTGTGATGTTGTATTACCGAGTGGGCCCCGAGATACCTCTCCGTCACACGGAGTGACAAATCCCAGTCTCGATCCATACTAACTCAACAAACACCTTCGGAAATACCTGTAGAGCATCTTTATAGTCACTCAGTTACGTTGCGACGTTTGATACACACAAAGCATTCCTCCGGTGTCAGTGAGTTATATGATCTCATGGTCATAGGAATAAATACTTGACACGCAGAAAACAGTAGCAACAAAATGACACGATCAACATGCTACGTCTATTAGTTTCGGTCTAGTCCATCACGTGATTCTCCTAATGACGTGATCCAGTTATCAAGCAACAACACCTTGTACATAGTCAGAAGACCCTGACTATCTTTGATCAACTGGCTAGCCAACTAGAGGCTTGCTAGGGACAGTGTTTTGTCTATGTATCCACACATGTATATAAGTCTTCATTCAATACAATTATAGCATGGATAATAAACGATTATCTTGATACAGGAATTATAATAATAACTATATTTATTACCGCCTCTAGGGCATAATTCCAACATTTACTGTCCGATTGGCTTATCATATGATCATTAACACTAAGTTTCACAGGGAGAACTGGCTTGAGGAAAATGGCGGCCCCTCCAAGGCATGGACATCTATGTGGAAAGTCAATGTGCCCTCTAAACTCAAAGTTTTTTGTTGGTGGCTAGCCCATCACTCTATGCCATCTGCAGATGTGCTTCATCATTGACACATGGCTGATTCTTCTCGGTGTACGCTTTGTGGGATGCAGGACTCGTGGAGACACGCACTTCTGAGCTGCACCATGGCCCGTTCCATTTGGTCTTTGGTTGAAGAGAAGCTGGTACACCAACTAAGCTTGAATCAAGACTGCAATGCCAGGAACTGGATCTTTGCCATGCAGGAGAAGCTATTTGAGGAGTTCCTATGTTGTGTGGTAACTTTGTGGGCAATTTGGAGAGCTAGAAGGAAGGTGATATATGAAGATATATTCCATAGCCCACTCTCCACTCATCACTTCTTACATTTCCAATCTAGAAACAGTTAACAGCTTTGGTTCCTCAACGTCAATAGCCCAAGCACCTACTCACAGACCAGCGGGCTGGCAGCAGCTGCCGTAGAACTTCTCCAAGCTAAACACTGATGCATCAGTTAGCAGGAACCAACGTTATGGCTCTGTTCTGCAGTTTGTAGATCACATGAAGGTTTGTTCCTGGGTGCCTCTGCAATTATATTTGGAGGAATCCATGACCCACCAACTCTTGAGGCACTAGCGGTTCGAGAGGCCCTTGCGCTAGCAGAGGACATGAACCTACAAGAGATCCATGTTGCATCTGATTGCAAAGTGGTGGTGGAGGACATCAAGGAGAAGAACATGGCTACATATGGTGCCATTATACATGAAATATTAGAGTATGGTAGTTCTTTTAATACCTGTAATTTCGTTCATGAATTTAGGAGCTCGAATATTGAGGCTCACAATTTAACGAAGCATGTTTTAAAGTTGGGGGTTGATCGCCATGTTTGGTTAGGTCACCCCGGGAATCTTTTCTTCCTCCCTGTAAACCTTGTGATGGCTGAATAAAAGCTTCGCGAGATTGTCTTAAAAAAAACTAAGTTTGTGCCTGACAAGCCGTCCCGTTAGCATGGGTGTCATTGCCGTGAGTGGTCGGCCTAACACGTGGCCAACCGGGTGGTGCCTGCCTAGTGCCATATCTCGGCCTGAAGGCTGGACACACAGTTTATTTAGATTTTTTTAATTTTATAGTTCAAATAGACAACCTAATAGACTAAATAATAGGTGGGCTTTTAGATAATAGATGGGCTAACGGCTAAAAATGTCGATGGATTTAAATGAGGAGATAAGTGACGTATTGTATGTGTGTCACTTGTCGTAACCTTAGAGTTTTTCTTTTTTTTGTAGATTCATATTTTCAAAACGTCTTATCTTTTAAACCATATTTTTAAATCTCAAATCATTTTCATCATGGGGTTTTTCGCGTCGAGGTCTTCAAAACAAGATTTCATGTTGATAGGTTTTGACCAAATTTTTTCACGAAAAAAATCGAACGAAAGAACCGTACCTCTCGTGATAGAAACAAAAATGTGTTTTTTTCATTTTCGAGAGGCACGACAACCATGCCTCTTACAAAAAAACAACAACAAAAACACGTTTTTTTATTTTCGGGAGGTACGGTCGTGCCCCTTGCGAAAGCAAAATCGTGCCTCTTGGGGAAGCAAAACCGTATCTGTCGCAAAAAAAATATTATTTTTCTCCATTTTCGAGAGAAACGGTCGTGCCTCTCGTGGAAGCAAAACCATACCTTTCAGGAAAGCAAAATCGTGACTCTCACAAAAAAACGTGATTTTTTCGTTTCTGAGAGCGCAAAGACAAAATTGTGTCTCTCACGAAAGCAAAATCGTGATCTCAAAGCAGGCCCGTGTACTAAACGTGCCTGGCTGGGCCGTGCGTGCCTGGCCTGTTTATCTCTGGGCGGCCGGGACAGGCCATTTGGCCAGGTTTGAGCGAATTTGACGAACGCGCAGCCTGTGGGTCCTGCGGTGAAATCACCAGCCTCTGGTCACCATGGTTACCGTCGCCGCCGCAGCCGCCAGTTACGACGACGAGGTTCACAGCCGTGCCGCGCTGCGGGAGGCCTTCGGAGACTCATCAGACAGCGAATCCGACGCGCCCCGCGGCGCGGCTAGCACCCCGCCGGTTCACGGGGAGGACCGCGAGCGCTGGAGATGGACGGCGGTGGCGGGGGTAAGGGGCCTGTGGCTCTGCGCCGCCTTCCTCTCGCCCGACGAGCAGTCGCGCCTTCTCGCCGCGATCCAACGGGGTGAGTAGTCGGCTGGTCGCCTCGTATCTTCGTCTGCCTATCTTTTTAGCTGCGCACTGTGTCCAGATTTGATTCGAACCACCATATCTCAGAGGAAATTTAGGTCTAGCTTGCTATCGCTTTAATGAATCCCAAGTGCGGATGAGATGATTCAAAGTGTTGATGTTCACATTTGCGTTCTTTTTTTTTTTGCAGAAGAATGGTTCAGTGATGCACACAACCAAGTAACTTTATTTCCCCTCGATTGTTTCAGATCTGGGAAATGTGCTTTACATTTTCGTCAGTCGGTTTTAATGTTGAGAAATCTTTCAAAATCGATGTACTAGGCAATGAGATTTGGTGATCTCCCTCCATGGGCTGTCGAACTTTCTGCACTTGTTAGGGAAGCTATTTGCGTTGGTAGTGTTGATGATGCTAGTGTTGGCACTGGGTGGATGAACGAGGATGAAGACGCATGTCCTTTGCCGTCAGATTTGCTGTGGAGAGAACCGCTTTTTGATCAACTGATTGCAAACACATACAAGCCAGGTGAGGTATGGAACTGTTATTCTCCTCTATAGTTTGGAGCCTATGTGCAACATCAAGCATACAGATAGTGCTATAATTCAAACAATCTTTCTTCAATATATATCCACAAAGGCAACTACACAAGTAAAGCAGCAAGATACAATTTTCTTTTCATTTTGATGGGAGTATACACTTTTTGTCCAGTCATCTGTTGTAACAAACTGATATTGCAATCTAGGGTATCTGTGCCCATGTTGATCTGATGCGCTTCGATGACGGGATTGTTATAGTCTCTCTCGAGTCTGCATGTGTGATGCGCTTCAGTCGAGAAGGTGCTGTCTGTGATACGCAAAAGCCCGGGGAGAGCGAGTGTACAAACGTTTCTGTCTACCTGAACCCAGGCTCACTTGTCGTCATGTCAGGCGATGCACGATATCACTGGAAGCATGAGATTAACCGCAAGCCAGGTGCTCAGCTCTGGAATGGGAGGGAGCTTGAGCAGCAGAGGAGAACTTCAGTTACTCTGCGGAAACTCGGGGCTTCTCCCAACTAAAAATGTCATTGTTAACATTTGCTGTATAATGTTATCGTTTTAGCAATGATATACCGATTATTTTGCAGTGTATCATGTAGAAGTTTAGTTAGGTTGCCACAGACAACCAGCTAAATGTTTTGGGCATGTGAATACAATGATATGCATTTAAAACTCTATTGTTGACTGCTTCGAAACTATGCATGCAAGATTTTTCTTTCTTTGTGCAGGCATTGAGACATATGATCTACTTGTAAAATATTGATGAACGAATACACCAATTCTCTAGTCATGACATTAGTTGTTGATCTTTTTTACTTAATCAGTTGATCATGGTGATATTTGCATCCATCCTAGCAGGATGTATTTCTTTAAGCACAACTGCAAGTTTGCAGAAACAACGCACACGGCACACATGTTAGTAGATGGATGCTGAACTGGTGATGGCTCGATAGTGAGCCTCATACTTGAATCAGACAAATGATCATGTTGTGGACTATGAAAAGCATAGCTCTTGTGTTATTCAACCATTCCCAGACAATATATAGTGATGCACATGGTTCTTAACCACACAATTCCATAATCCTTGCCCATATATGGGGGTTTAGGCACTGGCGTGGATTTTTTTTTTTGACCTGAAAAAAAAAAGCAAATGAGAATAAAAGGTTTGCTGCTTCCTATTTTCTGATAGAACAATGGGAATTCCCCAGTCAAGCATTGCACCTTTTGCATTTTATTGTGAAAGGTAACTTGTTGCACTTACGAACATGACAGGATCCAAGGATCGAGCTAACAACTAGATTACCGCAACATTACCGCATGTACAAGGCAGAAATATTGAGCTAGCAAAAGAAAGGATAGGTGGCCTATTGATTATGCTAGGACTAAAGGCATAAAGTTTATGTACAGTACTGAAGCCACTGTTGTTTAAAGTGACCTGCTAGTTCCTACTATCTATCCAGCAAAATATGTATTCCCCAAATCAAAATATTACAAACCTGATGCCCAAAAGAAGTACGAAAATGATAAATCCCGAACGTTCGGATTTTAAGCATGGCAATCCAAACGTTTTTCATGGTAACTTTAGTTCACACGAGGTTAGCAAACATGGCAATTTTCTGACAAAAAGACGAACTAGGACAAAGTTGCCATGTTTTAACAACTAAAGTTGCCACTTGGCGCCAACTAAAATTGCTTAAAATAAGAACGTTCGGGATTTATCAGGGTCCAAGAAGTAACATACTAGCCTATTGGCAGGAACAATTCATGGGTAGCAAACAGATTCCATATGAATCGATCATATGGATGGAATATTCAATTGTAACTGAAAGTAATAAGCTTCAGACTATGACCTGCAGGCTTGAACTGTTACCAACAGGTTGTATTTTCAATCAAATCATGCTGATGATAAATCAGTACTTGAGTAACAATAATAATGGCTTGAACTATCACTAACAATCTAACATAGAGTACTAGGTTTTACAATACTATAAAAAATTAACCACCATATGGTCATATCTAATTTTCTGAATTTTGCTTTGCTTTTTGGTCCTCTGCGAGCTTTTCATCCACATGTCATGCAGTGAATTCTCCAAATCCATTACAAACTAAAGCTCATAGAGACGTTTCATCAGACACTCTAGAAGTGCCAATACCCAAAGGAGACAAAGAACCAACAAGATTTTGCCATACCACGGAAGATGACCAGACCATGGCAATGTACAGATGAAAATCCCTACGGTCACCATTTGGCAGTTTTTCTGTATGGGTTGGACGTCCAGATAGCAACCCGGACATCCAGCCCCGTAGTTTTTGAACTACAAAAACTAGAAACACCAAAACAGAGGGCAAGGCAGAGCTTCACCAAGACGTCTGGATAGCACCCCAGACAGTCAGGCGGATGCCTGGATTTCGGAGATGTCACCCAGACAAACCGGCTATAAGGGAGAACCTTATGTTATTCGGCGCGGTGTATCCGGACATCCGGCCAGCAGCCCGCAAAGTGGGATATCCCAGACGAAAGTGCTTTATGTGTCCGAGCTGTCCTTGGACATTCAGGAAAGGTTCCCGGATGCTTCGACTTGGGCAAACTTTATGTTGTCTTCGGTCAGTTAGCCGAACGTCCGGGTAGCAAACCGGATGGTCCGGCTAGCAACCCCGATAGTGCGGCAGATGACATGTGTAATGTGGCTAGGATGACTTATCTGACATTAGTAGTGACATGAGTGCAATGGTGCTAGGAACATGTCTTGAGAAAATCTAACCTCGGTTTGATCCTCTCTTTATAATGTGAGATCCCTATAAATCAATTGAAACGCTACGCGTCCGTCGGATGATTTTTAAAAATTATCCGTCACCTAGCTAGCCGTCGGATGCCGATCTAACGCCCCGCATCCCCGCTGCATTGTCAGTAGTTATTTCCTGAAACGACGTTCGAGTTGCGGAAACTTTCGCTTTGTTGCAAGAAATAAACTTTGGATCCGTTAATTCCTGAAACAACGGTCGAGTTTCAGAAACAATTTGCTTGTTGCAGATTTTTTTCTTCGTCTTTCTGTAACATAGGTATTTTTACGGAAGAATTTTTTGCAACAACGGTCGAGTTTCAGGAATTTTTGCAACGAAAGTCACGTTGCAGCCGGGATCCATGCTCAACGGAGAGTCGGACGCGCGAGCAGGGACACATCTCCAGCGAGGCAGAGAAGCTCGCCGGCGACCGCGCCGCACACCTCCTCGTTCGCCGCGCGAGGTGGGGATCCAGTGATCCGGCGAGGGGCTGGATCTCGTCGACGAGGTGGGGATCCGGCGAGCTGGCGAGGACCGACGGCGGCGGCGGTTCGCCGGACTCCGGCAGGCTCGTCCCCGGTAGCAGAGGAGCCACGACGAGGAACCTGGAGTGCTCCAGCTTCAGCCCCCGTTCCTGAAACAACGTTCCAATTTCTGAAACAACGCTCCAGTTTTTGAAACAACGAACCAGTTTCGGGAAATGGTTCGTGATCGAATCAAGATCTAACGGACGAGCGGGCGGCGGATGGATCAACCGGATCAGCCGGTGGGATGTAATCTTTTCCCTAATTCTTAATATGGAATGTGCCTATTCTGGAATATGCCAAATAAGGCAGGCTCAAGAACATCCCATGTTCTTTACATTGTTGTAGTTTGATCCTGTGAAATGTTTCTTTTGTTGTTTGTGGTGTTTTTATGCAAGCAAACATATCAGTATGATATATGGAATTGGTCTACAAAATCCCAAGAAATCCAATGGTGGTACTGGAATTCAGTTTTGAGCATTCCTGTAGAAAAGTCACCTTGTGGCGAGGTGGCACTAGTTTATATGTGTAGGGTGGTTTATGTGTATGATTAAAGGTTGTGCATGCTTGCATCATTTTGTGTGTTGCATCATCATCTTCTTGTGTTCATTAGTTGTTGTTTCTTTCGGGTAGCTACTGGGGCCGCAAACGAGTTCGAGGAGTCCGGTGAGTTCGTGCAGGAAGATTAGGAACAGTTCCACTTTAAAGAAATCACACGCAAGATGATCGTGACCTTGACACCGTTTCTAGCTTTGTTATGCTTAGTGCTATGTTTCTTTCGTTACATCTCCGCTACCTACCACATAATATATAGGCCATCAAACAATGCCATGAAACCTCAAACACCTCCCCTCCTAGCAAATATTGCTTGGCTAAGTTAGGCTTGCTCAACCACTAATTTATTAGCGTTTCTAGTTGCAGGTGCGAGATAGCATGGGCAATTGATATCATCTTATTTAAATTGCTATTAATTAATGCACCTATATACTAGGTAAATAGCGGAAGGACTAGCATTTTGCCGGGTGATTTGTTCCGGTGTTGCTGCCTTAGTTTTGGCAACCGGTGTTTTATTCCCTAACTGAGCGCTTCTAACACGTTCGGGGTTGTTATGGGGGCCCCCTTGATAAATCGTTTAGTGTTAAGGCTTGTCCGGCAAGATCCAACTTTGGTGTTAATTTGCTAACAACTTAATTAAAAGCATAGGGAATAGCTACCCCGAGGAACTTAATCAACCCCCGGGCCAGTGCTCCTCATGAGTGTTGGTCCAACCTAGAGCACTGTGCGGGGCCAAACCAGGGCAACTTAGGTGATTTCTATCAAGCCACCGTACGCGTAGCTTATCCGACGTGTCCTGAGACTGAGATACGCGGCTCTTAACGGGTTCGTCGACGCGTCAAGAGGTCTTGCTGGAATTGTCTTACCTTAGCAATATATCTTGCGCATTGGGATTCCGGTTAGGCTTTGAGACTTCTCAGAGTTGAGGTTTTCCACTAAGGAATCCGACGAGATCACGAGTTTCGTGGTAGAGGATTACTATGCGGCATGTGGTAATTTGTGATGGACTAGTTGGAGCACCCCTCCAGGGTTGAATCTTTCGGAAAGTCATGCCCGCGGTTTTGTGGCAAACTTGGATATTTTGTTAACATCCGGTTCTAGATAACTTAAAGTATCTGAAATAAAACTTGCCAAGTGTGCGTGTAACCGTGACTGTTTCTTTCAGAGCTCCTTCTCTGATCGAGAACATGGTGGAGTTATAAATGGCGTAAGTAGGTGTTCACGATCACGTAGTGATCATCCTAGTTTCGACCGTCTTACGTAGACCACCATAACTTAATTCTATTCTTCGTAAGTTAGCCACCATATATGCTTAGGATGCTGCAAACTCAAACACTTAACCCTACCTCACCTATTAACTTAGTTAGCTAGACTCGATACCAAGGTCATGAGATTGTTGAGTCCTCGTGGCTCACAGTTTACTACAACCACCCACAGGTACAGGTACTCCAGATGCAGACGTCCCCGAGGATACCCAGCTGCGGTGGGAGTTCAGCAAGGACAGTGGCAGACTGTATGTGACGTATCCTGAGGATTAGAGGCGCTTGGTCGTGATCATGGGCATCGCAGAGCAGGATAGCATGATTTTGCCATTTATCTTGTCCGTAGACGGACTCTGTCTTATGTATGAATAATGAATGCTTGTGTGGATTGTAATCTAGCATGTGGCGAATGTAAGCCGAATCTTATCTCACTATTTATGTAATGGTAATGTTATCCTACTTGCGAAACGCTGAGATGCGCCCCTTTCCCCTTTTGAGGCCTTGCCCCCAAATAAGGAAAGCGCCGCATCTTAGTCGTTACACATGCGAAGAGCCTCGGTGCATTTCTTATAAGAGGAGAAGCCAAGCTTGACAAGGGCATCCTCTTAATAGTAAAAGTATGCATCAAATGCCACCACTTCTCTTGAATACAATTAAACACATGTCTCGCCATCCATAAGCGGCGACAAATTGATGTGGTTTGAAGAGTGAGGGATTCTCAAAATAATCAACGTATAACAGGGCGAGTCCGCTCTCCCTATTGCGATTCAAGGCCAGAGCATGGACCAAGATAGTTTTCCTGAACCGAGGCTGCTACCTAGCAATGTTGTCATTGACGACCAAAGTAGCAACCACTAACTATTCGTCATCCGAGGATGAATCATCTGACGAACAAATGAAGTTGTGGAAAAACAACTCATCCCCAATGTCTATGATACCTTGTGAGCAAAGTTTCAAACATCTAGAAGTCATGGTAGAGACACGGCTCGGAAGGGCACCTTGAGCTCACCCACAAAGGCAAGGTTGGCATTAACAGACTGCGACTGCGGCTTTTACAATGTTTGCTGGATGGTGTTGGGTTCGATGGGCGTCACCAGTGGTCGTAACTTCCCACGCACCTGATGTGGTGACAAAAATATCACAATGCTACCATGAACTCCTCTACATCGCGGGCATGTGGAGGCTGATACGTCTCCAACATATCTACTTTTCCAAACACTTTTGCTCTTGTTTTGGACTCTAATTTGCATGATTGGAAAGAAACTAACCCAGACTGATGTTATTTTCATCACAACTACCTTGGTGTTATTTTTGTGCATAAATAAAATTTCTCAAAGTTGGACAAAGCTTTTTGTGAGTTTTTTCTGGGGATTATAAGGAATTATGAAGAAAAGATCCACCAAAAGGGGTGTCCTGTGGCCCACGAGGCAACAGGGCTTGACCACCCCCTAGGGCGCGCCATGTTGTGTGGTGGGAGCCACGAGGCTCCTCCGACCATATTTCTCGTCCTATAAATTCACATATTCGGAGAAAAATCTGAGAGAAGTTATCATCGCAATCTACGAGACGGAGCCACCGCCACTTCCCGTTCTTCCTTCGGAGGGCTGATCTGGAGCCTGTTTTGGGTTGTAAAGAGGGGGATTCATCATCGTCGTCATCACCAACTCTTCTCCATCAACAATTCCATGAGGCTCACCACCAAGAGCGGGTAATTCCTTTGTAGACTTGTTGGTCGGTGATAGGGTTTGTATGAGATTAATCATGTGATCGAGTTAAGTTGATAGGGCTTTATCTCTAGTATCCATTATGTTCTAAAATTGATGTTGCTATGACTTTTCTATGCTTAATACTTGTCACTAGGGAGCGAGTGCCATGATTTCATACCTAAACTTATCTTGCAAGTTTTCACTGTCACTATTGTTACTATTGTTGTTTTTGCTGTCACTACTGTTAGAAAGTTGTCGCTATCACTGTTACAACTACTACTATTATTTGCAATGCTATTAAACCTTTGTTGGAGAGCGGTATCCTAGGTGCGGTTGAATTGACGACTCAACTATCAAGACCGATAAATATTCTTTGGCTCCCCTTGTGTCGAATCAATAGATTAAGGTGAAATACTATCCGTGAAGACTGCTGCGATCCCTATACTTCTGGGTTATCGGAGGCTATGTGTAGGGGGTGGTCGTAGTTTGGGGTGGTCATACTTGACAGCATGGAGGCGATCGTAAAATGGGCGTCGGCTAGGGAAGGGGGCGTAGGGAGGGACAGGCCGCGTGGGGGAAAGAAAATGGGTTTGTGTCCCAGACGGGTGGGGAAGGGAAGGCAAATGGTGTGCATCCCGACATCCCCATGTTGTCACTTTTGACGCAAATGCATTTCAAATTTGAGCCGGGAATGAGTCGGCAGCGGACAAACAAGAACACTTTTACGTCTACTCCCGCGCGTTGGGCCACCATTTGTTTCCATTTGGAGTCAAACAGATGCAGTCGTAATCCATGCCTTGGATTTAGCCTAAAATATGGTCGCTTCTCCCATCCTTGGTCTGTCCACAACTTACACATGGATCGTGATCTGATTAAATGGAGTAACTCCCCACGGGCTGCTTGTTGGGGAACATCGTATGGGAAACAAAAAATTCCTATGCACACGAAGACCTATCATGGTGATGATCATCTTCGAGAGGGGAGATCGGATCCACATACTGTTGGAATTATGCCCTAGAGGCAATAATAAATATAGTTATTATTATAATTCATGTATCAAGATAATCGTTTATTATCCATGCTATAATTGTATTGAATGAAGACTTATTTACACGTGTGGATACATAGACAAAACACTGTCCCTAGCAAGCCTCTAGTTGGCTAGCCAGTTGATCAAAGATAGTCAGTGTCTTCTGATTATAAACAAGGTGTTGTTGCTTGATAACTGGATCACGTCATTAGGAGAATCACGTGATGGACTAGACCCAAACTAATAGACGTAGCATGTTGATCGTGTCATTTTGTTGCTACTGTTTTCTGCGTGTCAAGTATTTGTTCCTATGACCATGAGATCATATAACTCACTGACACCGGAGGAATACTTTGTGTGTATCAAACGTCGCAACGTAACTGGGTGACTATAAAGATGCTCTACAGGTATCTCCGAAGGTGTTCGTTGAGTTAGTATGGATCGAGACTGGGATTTGTCACTCCGTGTGACGGAGTGGTATCTCGGGGCCCACTCGGTAATACAACATCACACACAAGCCTTGCAAGCAATGTGACTTAGTGTAAGTTGCGGGATCTTGTATTACGGAACGAGTAAAGAGACTTGCCGGTAAACGAGATTGAAATAGGTATGCGGATACTGACGATCGAATCTCGGGCAAGTAACATACCGAAGGACAAAGGGAATGACATACAGGATTATATGAATCCTTGGCACTGAGGTTCAAACGATAAGATCTTCGTAGAATATGTAGGATCCAATATGGGCATCCAGGTCCCACTATTGGATATTGACCAAGGAGTCTCTCGGGTCATGTCTACATAGTTCTCGAACCCGCAGGGTCTGCACACTTAAGGTTCGACGTTGTTTTATGCGTATTTGAGTTATATGGTTGGTTACCGAATGTTGTTCGGAGTCCCGGATGAGATCACTGATGTCACGAGGGTTTCCGGAATGGTCCGGAAATGAAGATTGATATATAGGATGACCTCATTTGATTACCGGAAGGTTTTCGGAGTTACCGGGAATGTACCGGGAATGACGAATGGGTTCCGGGTGTTCACCGGGGGGGGGGGGCAACCCACCCCGGGGAAGCCCATAGGCCTTGGGGGTGGCGCACCAGACCTTAGTGGGCTGGTGGGACAGCCCAAGAAGGCCCTATGCGCCATAGGAAGAAAATCAAAGAGAAAAGAAAAAAAAGAGAGGAGGTGGGAAAGGGGGGAAGGACTCCTCGTTCCAAACCTAGTTGGACTCGGTTTGGAAGGGGAGGGTTGCCCCCCTTGGCTCGGCCGAAGTCCTTGGGGGTCCTTGGACCCCAAGGCAAGGCTCCCCCTCTTCCCCCTATATATACGGAGGTTTTAGGGCTGATTTGACACAACTTTGCCACGGCAGCCCGACCACATGTCTCCACGGTTTTACCTCTAGACCGCGTTTCTGCGGAGCTCGGGCGGAGCCCTGCTGAGATAAGATCATCACCAACCTCCGGAGCGCCGTCACGCTGCCGGAGAACTCATCTACCTCTCCGTCTCTCTTGCTGGATCAAGAAGGCCGAGATCATCGTCGAGCTGTACGTGTGCTGAACGCGGAGGTGCCGTCCGTTCGGCACTAGATCGTGGGACTGATCGCGGGACGGTTCGCGGGGCGGATCAAGGGACGTGAGGACGTTCCATTAGATCAACCGTGTTTCTTAACGCTTCTGCTGTACGGTCTACAAGGGTACGTAGATCGAATATCCCCTCTCGTAGATGGACATCACCATGATAGGTCTTCGTGCGCGTAGGAAATTTTTTGTTTCCCATGCGTTGTTCCCCAACAGTGGCATCATGAGCTAGGTTCATGCGTAGATGTCTTCTCGAGTAGAACACAAAAGTTTTTGTGGGCGGTGATGTGCATTTTGCTGCCCTCCTTGGTCTTTTCTTGATTCCGCGGTATTGTTGGATCGAAGCGGCTTGGACCGACATTACTCGTACGCTTACGAGAGACTGGTTTCATCGCTACGAGTAACCCCATTGCTCAAAGATGACTGGCAAGTGTCAGTTTCTCCAACTTTAGTTGAATCGGATTTGACCGAGGAGGTTCTTGGATGAGGTTAAATAGCAACTCATATATCTCCGTTGTGGTGTTTGCGTAAGTAAGATGCGATCCTACTAGATACCCATGGTCACCACGTAAAACATGCAACAACAAAATTAGAGGACGTCTAACTTGTTTTTGCAGGGTATGATTGTGATGTGATATGGCCAACGATGTGATGTGATATATTGGATGTATGAGATGATCATGTTGTAATAGATAACATCGACTTGCACGTCGATGGTACGGCAACCAGCAGGAGCCATAGGGTTGTCTTTATACTAACGTTTGTGCTTGCAGATGCGTTTACTATTTTGCTAGGATGTAGCTTTAGTAGTAATAGCATGAGTAACACGACAACCCCGATGGCGACACGTTGATGGAGATCATGGTGTGGCGCCGGTGACAAGAAGATCGTGCCGGTGCTTTGGTGATGGAGATCAAGGAGCACGTGATGATGACCATATCATGTCACTTATGAATTGCATGTGATGTTAATCCTTTTATGCACCTTATTTTGCTTAGAACGACGGTAGCATTATGAGGTGATCTCTCACTAAAATTTCAAGACGAAATTGTGTTCTCCCCGACTGTGCACCGTTGCTACAGTTCGTCGTTTCGAGACACCACGTGATGATCGGGTGTGATAGACTCAACGTTCACATACAACGGGTGCAAAACAGTTGCGCACACGGAACACTCGGGTTAAGCTTGACGAGCCTAGCATGTGCAGAGATGGCCTCGGAACACATGAGACCGAAAGGTCGATCATGAATCATATAGATGATATGATTAGCATAGGAATGCTTACCACTCAAACTATACTCAACTCACGTGATGATCGGACTTGAGCTAGTGTAAGTGGATCATGAACCACTCAAATGACTAGAGAGATGTACTTTTTGAGTGGGAGTTTAGCAAGTAATTTGATTAAGTTAAACTCTAATTATCTTGAACATAGTCTAAGTCCACTTTGAATATATTTGTGTTGTAGATCATGGCTCGCGCGACAGTCACCCTGAATTTTAATACGTTCCTAGAGAAAGCTAAGTTGAAAGATGATGGAAGCAACTTTGTAGACTGGGCTCGTAATCTTAAGCTAATCTTAGAAGCTGGGAAGAAGGATTATGTCCTTAATGCTGCGCTAGGAGATGAACCACCCGCTACGGCTGACCAGGATGTTAAGAACGCTTGGTTAACACGTAAGGAGGACTACTCAGTAGTTCAATGTGCAGTCTTGTATGGCTTAGAACCGGGACTTCAACGTCGCTTTGAGCCTCATGTAGCATTTGAGATGTTCCAGGAGTTGAAGTTCATCTTTCAGAAGAACGCCCGGATCGAGAGGTATGAGACCTCCGATAAATTATATGCTTGCAAAATGGAGGAGAACTCGTCTGTCAGTGAACATGTGCTCAAAATGTCTGGGTACTCAAACCGTCTAGTTGAGCTGGGGATTGAACTCCCGCAAGAGGCTATCACTGACAGAATCCTTCAATCACTGCCGCCAAGCTATAAGGGCTTTGTGTTGAACTACAACATGCAAGGGATGAACAAGTCACCCGGCGAATTGTTTGCGATGCTGAAAGTCGCAGAGTCTGAACTCCATAAAGAGCATCAAGTGTTGATGGTGAATAAGACCACTAGTTTCAAGAGAAACGGCAAAGGCAAGAAGGGTAATTCAAAGAAGAGCGGCAAGCCTGTTGCCAATCCGACGAAGAAACCCAAAGCTGGACCTAAGCCTGAAACAGAGTGTTACTATTGCAAGGGTATGGGTCACTGGAAGCGCAATTGCCCCAAGTATCTGGGTGATAAGAAGGCGGCCAAAGAAAAATCAGGTATATTTGATATACATGTTATTGATGTGTACTTAACCGGCTCTCGTAGTAGTGCCTGGGTATTCGATACCGGTTCTGTTGCTCATATTTGCAACTCGAAACAGGAACTACGGAATAGACGAAGGCTGGTGAAAGATGAAGTGACGATGCGCGTAGGAAATGGTTCCAAGGTTGATGCAATCGCCGTCGGCACAGTTTCACTTCAATTACCATCAGGATTAGTTATGAACTTGAATCATTGTTATTTAGTGCCTGCGTTGAGCATGAACATTATATCTGGATCTTGTTTATTGCGAGACGGTTACTCTTTTAAGTCAGAGAATAATGGTTGTTTTATTTCTATGAGTAACATCTTTTATGGTCATGCACCCAATGTGAGAGGATTGTTCATATTGAATCTTGATAGTGATACACACATACATAACACTGAGACCAAAAGAGTTAGAGTTAACAATGATAGCGCCATATTTTTGTGGCACTGCAGCTTAGGTCATATTGGTGTAAAGCGCATGAAGAAACTCCATGCCGATGGACTTTTGGAGTCACTTGACTTTGATTCACTTGACACATGCGAACCATGCCTCATGGGCAAGATGGCTAAAACTCCGTTCTCCGGAACAATGGAGCGTGCAAGTGACTTGTTGGAAATCATACATACCGATGTGTGCGGTCCGATGAGCGTGGAGGCACGCGGCGGATATCGTTATTTTCTCACCTTCACTGACGATTTGAGTAGATATGGTTATGTCTACTTAATGAAGCACAAGTCTGAAACATTTGAAAAGTTCAAGCAATTTCAGAGTGAAGTTGAAAATCATCGTAACAAGAAGATTAAGTTCCTACGGTCTGATCGTGGGGGTGAATATCTGAGTTTCGAGTTTGGTGCTCACTTAAGGCAATGTGGAATTGTTTCATAGTTGACACCGCCTGGAACACCACAGCGTAATGGTGTGTCCGAACGTCGTAATCGTACTTTATTAGAGATGGTGCGATCTATGATGTCTCTTACCGATTTGCCGTTATCATTTTGGCGTTATGCATTAGAAACAGCTGCATTCACTTTAAATAGGGCACCATCAAAATCCATTGAGACGACACCATATGAACTGTGGTATGGCAAAAGGCCAAAGTTGTCATTTCTTGAAATTTGGGGATGTGATGCTTATGTCAAAAAGCTTCAGCCTGAAAAGCTGGAACCCAAAGCGGAAAAGTGCATCTTCATAGGTTACCCAAAAGAGACAGTTGGGTACACCTTCTATCTCAAATCCGAGGGCAAAGTGTTTGTTGCTAAAAATGGAGCTTTTCTCGAGAAGGAGTTTCTCTCGAAAGAATTGAGTGGGAGGAAGATAGAACTTGATGAGGTTGTTGAACCTCTCATCCCTCTAGATGGTGGCGCAGGGCAAGGGGAAACCTCTGTCATTGCGACGCTGGTTGAGGAGGAAGTTAATGATGATGATCATGAAACTCCGGTTCAAGTTTCTGTCGAACCACGCAGGTCGACGAGACCACGTGCTGCTCCAGAGTGGTACGGTAATCCCGTCTTGTCAATCATGTTGTTAGACAACAATGAACCTGCAAATTATGAAGAAGCAATGGTGGGCCCAGATTCCAACAAATGGCTAGAATCCATGAAGTCCGAGATAGGATCCATGTATGAGAACAAAGTGTGGACTTTGGAAGTACTACCTAAGGGCCGCAAGGCTATTCAGAACAAATGGATCTTTAAGAGGAAGACGGACGCTGACGGCAATGTGACCGTTTATAAAGCTCGACTTGTGGCAAAGGGTTTTTCACAAGTTCAAGGAGTTGACTACGATGAGACATTCTCACCCGTAGCGATGCTTAAGTCCGTCAGAATCATGTTAGCAATAGCTGCATTTTTCGATTATGAAATCTGGCAGATGGATGTCAAAACGGCGTTCCTTAACAGTTTCCTTAAGGAAGAGTTGTATATGATGCAACCCGAAGGTTTTGTCGATCCTAAGAATGCTAACAAAGTGTGCAAGCTCCAGCGATCCATTTATGGACTGGTGCAAGCATCTCGGAGTTGGAACAAACGCTTTGATGAGGTGATCAAAGCATTTGGATTTATACAAGTGGTTGGAGAATCTTGTATTTACAAGAAAGTGAGTGGGAGCTCTGTGGCGTTTCTAATATTATATGTGGATGACATATTGCTGATTGGAAACAACGTAGAGTTTTTGGAGAGCATAAAGGATTACTTGAATAAAAGTTTCTCTATGAAGGACCTAGGAGAAGCTGCTTACATTCTAGGCATTAAGATCTACAGGGATAGATCAAAACGCCTGATAGGACTTTCACAAAGCACATACCTTGATAAAGTTTTGAAGAGGTTCAAAATGGAACAGTCCAAGAAAGGGTTCTTGCCAGTTTTACAAGGTACGAGATTGAGTAAGACTCAGTGCCCACCAACTGATGAAAATAGAGAGCATATGAGCACCGTCCCCTATGCTTCAGCCATAGGTTCTATCATGTATGCAATGTTGTGCACTAGACCGGATGTTAGCCTGGCCATAAGTATGGCAGGTAGGTTCCAGAGTAATCCAGGAGTGGATCACTGGACGGCGGTCAAGAATATCCTGAAGTACCTGAAAAGGACTAAGGAGATGTTTCTCGTGTATGGAGGTGACGAAGAGCTCGCCATAAAAGGTTACGTCGATGCAAGCTTTGACACAGATCCAGATGACTCTAAGTCGCAAACCGGATACGTATTTATTCTTAATGGGGGTGCGCTAAGCTGGTGCTGTTCCAAGCAGAGCGTCGTAGCAGATTCTACATGTGAAGCGGAGTACATGGCTGCCTCGGAGGAAGCTAAGGAGGGTGTCTGGATGAAGCAGTTCATGACGGATCTTGGAGTGGTGCCAAGTGCACTGAATCCAATAACCTTGTTCTGTGACAACACGGGTGCCATTGCCCTAGCAAAGGAATCACGGTTTCACAAGAAGTCCAGACACATCAAACGACGCTTCAACCTCATCCGCAACTACGTCGAAGGGGAGGACGTAAATATATGCAAAGTGCACACGGATCTGAATGTAGCAGACCCGCTGACTAAACCTCTTCCACGGGCAAAGCATGATCAACACCCGAACTGTATGGGTGTTAGATTTATTACAATGTAATTCGCATGATGATGTGAGGGCTAGATTATTGACTCTAGTGCAAGTGGGAGACTGTTGGAATTATGCCCTAGAGGCAATAATAAATATAGTTATTATTATAATTCCTGTATCAAGATAATCGTTTATTATCCATGCTATAATTGTATTGAATGAAGACTTATTTACATGTGTGGATACATAGAAAAAACACTGTCCCTAGCAAGCCTCTAGTTGGCTAGCCAGTTGATCAAAGATAGTCAGTGTCTTCTGATTATAAACAAGGTCTTGTTGCTTGATAACTGGATCACGTCATTAGGAGAATCACGTGATGGACTAGACCCAAACTAATAGACGTAGCATGTTGATCGTGTCATTTTGTTGCTACCGTTTTCTACGTGTCAAGTATTTGTTCCTATGACCATGAGATCATATAACTCACTGACACCGGAGGAATACTTTGTGTGTATCAAACGTCGCAACGTAACTGGGTGACTATAAAGATGCTCTACAGGTATCTCCGAAGGTGCTCATTGAGTTAGTATGGATCGAGACTGGAATTTGTCACTCCGTGTGACGGAGAGGTATCTCGGGGCCCACTCGGTAATACAACATCACACACAAGCCTTGCAAGCAATGTGACTTAGTGTAAGTTGTGGGTTCTTGTATTACGGAACGAGTAAAGAGACTTGCCGGTAAACGAGATTGAAATAGGTATGCGGATACTGACGATCGAATCTCGGGCAAGTAACATACCGAAGGACAAAGGGAATGACATACGGGATTATATGAATCCTTGGAACTGAGGTTCAAACGATAAGATCTTCATAGAATATGTAGGATCCAATATGGGCATCCAGGTCCCGCTATTGGATATTGACCAAGGAGTCTCTCGGGTCATGTCTACATAGTTCTCGAACCCGCAGGGTCTGCACACTTAAGGTTCAACGTTGTTTTATGCGTATTTGAGTTATATGGTTGGTTACCGAATGTTGTTCGGAGTCCTGGATGAGATCACGGACGTCACGAGGGTTTCCGGAATGGTCCGGAAACGAAGATTGATATATAGGATGACCTCATTTGATTACCGGAAGGTTTTCGGAGTTACCGGGAATGTACGGGGAATGACGAATGGGTTCCGGGTGTTCACCGGGGGGGCAACCCTCCCCGGGGAAGCCTATAGGCCTTGGGGGTGGCGCACCAGCCCTTAGTGGGCTGGTGGGACAGCCCAAGAAGGCCCTATGCGCCATAGGAAGAAAACCAAAGAGAAAAAAAAAGAGGAGGTGGGAAAGGGGGGAAGGACTCCTCCTTCCAAACCTAGTTGGACTCGGTTTGGAAGGGGTGGGTTGCCCCCCTCGGCTCGGCCGAAGTCCTTGGGGGTCCTTGGACCCCAAGGCAAGGCTCCCCCTCTTCCCCCTATATATACGGAGGTTTTAGGGCTGATTTGACACAACTTTGCCACGGCAGCCCGACCACATATCTCCACGGTTTTACCTCTAGATCGCGTTTCTCCGGAGCTCGGGCGGAGCCCTGTTGAGATAAGATCATCACCAACCTCCGGAGCGCCATCATGCTGCCGGAGAAGTCACCTACCTCTCCGTCTCTCTTGCTGGATCAAGAAGGCCGAGATCATCGTCGAGCTGTACGTGTGCTGAACGCGGAGGTGCCGTCCGTTCGGCACTAGATCGTGGGACTGATCGCGGGACGGTTCGCGGGGTGGATCGAGGGACGTGAGGACGTTCCATTACATCAACCGCGTTTCTTAACGCTTTTGCTGTACGGTCTACAAGGGTACGTAGATCGAATATCCCCTCTCGTAGATGGACATCACCATGATAGGTCTTCGTGCGCGTAGGAAATTTTTTGTTTCCCATGCGTCGTTCCCCAACACATACCCTTGTAGATCGCTAAGAGGGGGCATTAAGAAACGCAGTTGATGTAGTCGAATGTCTTCGTGATACAATCACAATCCGCCCACGAACTCCATCCCGATCTAGTACCGAGCGGACGACACCTCCGAGTTCACTACACGTACAACTCGATCATGATCTCCGCCTTCTTGATCCAGCAAGAGAGATGGCGAGGTAGCTGAATTCTCCAGCAGCACGACGGTGTGGCGGTGATGATGGTGGAGCTACTTCGGCAGGGCTTCGTCGTGTCGTACCGAACTAGCTACGGGGTGTCACGAAGTAGTGGAGGGAGAGAGGGCTGCACAAAGGCTTGGGGTGCAAAAAGCCTCTCAAACATCCACTATATATAGGAGGAACAAGAGGGAGGGTGGCTTTCCTCCTACTCCAAGTAGGAGGGTTCGGCCGAGCCCAGGAGGGAGGAGTCCTCCTCCAATTCGGTTTGGTGGAGGACTCCTTCCCATCTTGTCCATCTCCTTTCTTTTATTTTTTATTTTTCCTTTTCATTATTACTCTTAGCCGAAATAGGCTTATTGGGATGGCCTCAACAACCCACTAAATGCTGGAGCGCCACTCATGGGCCTATTAGGTTCACTGCCGGGTGGGTGGCCCCTCCCGGTAAAACCCCGGAACCCATTCACCACTCCCGGTACTTTACCGGTAATTCCCAAAATCTTTCAGGAAGCCAAATGCAACAATCTTATATATCAATCTTCGTTTCCGGACCATTCCACAGACACCCGTGATGTCCGGGATCTCATCTGGGACTCTGAAAAACATTTGGTTACCAACATCAATAATTCAACTATACCGAAATGTCATCGAACCTTAAGTGTGCAGACCATGCGGGTTCGAGAACTATGTAGACATGATTGAGACACTCTCCGATCAATATCCAATAGCGTGACCTTGATGTCCATATTGGATCCTACATATTCTATGAAGATCTTATCGGTTTGGCCTGTATGTCAAGGATTCGGTTAATCCCGTATAATGTTCCCTTTGTCCTTCGGTATGTTACTTGCCCGAGATTCGATCGTCGGTATCTCTATACCTATTTCAATCTCGTTACTCACAATTCTCTTTACTCGTTCTATAATACAAGATCATGTGGTTAACTCTTTAGCCACATTGCTTGCAAGGCTTGTTTGTGATGTTGTATTACCGAGTGGGCCCCGAGATACCTCTTCGTCATACGGAGTGACAAATCCCAGTCTTGATCCATGCTAACTCAACGGACACCTTCGGAGATACCTGTAGAGCACCTTTATAGTCACCCAGTAACTTGCGAAGTTTGATACACACAAGGCATTCCTCCTGTGTCAGTGAGTTACATGATCTCATGGTCATAGGAACATACACTTGACATGCACAAAACAATAACAACAAAATGACACGATCACATGCTAGTTTGGGTCTTGTCCATCACATCATTCCCCTAATGATGTGACCTCGTTATCAACTAACAACACGTGTCTATGGCTAGGAAACCTTAACCATCTTTGATCAACGAGCTAGTCAACTAGAGCCTCACTAGGGACATTGTTTTGTCTATATATCCACACATGCATTTGTGTTTCCATTCAATACAATCATAGCATGGATAATAAACAATTATCTTGAAACAGGAAATATAATAGTAACTATTTTATGATTGCCTCTAGGGCATATTTCCAACACGGCTCGCAAGTGCTTCGTCACGCGCACGACATTTGAGTTAGTCTTGTTCTAACACCAAAGCTTAGTCTCATTGTCGGTGCTTCTGAGCATGAGCAATCCCAACTTAGGAGTTTTCTCTATTGTTTATAGGTAAAAGTGATCCAAACAATAAAAAGAACATGATTTAAGTCGCTTCTTGTCAATCCTTCATCGTGAAAAGAAGCTTATGCACATCAACACTTGCCATATTTTAGGCATAAGTCTATGGTCGATGATAGAATCACTACGGGAGACATACATATGGTAGTCATATCTACATGGTGAATTTGTGTTTGCGTGAACCACCATAAAAACTTGTGATATTTTAATAATTGCCCTCCCACCAAAGGTATTGCGTGCGTCTCTATTTATCTACACCACAGGCCATTCTTGGCAATAACTCGTGTGTCAATGTGTTAGACTTCTATACGTTTGCACACTAACGGTTCCATCTTTTAGGCAGAAATGTTGCGGTCGACGACAATATCTTGTCATCTCGCTCGGGTCTGTTGGCATGTTGGACACTACATAATCATATGTTGACAACTCACGAACTACTCATAAGTCATTGTGCTAGACTTATCTTAGTACCCACATGGCAGTTCCATTTAATACACAAAGGTACATGAACGACCATAGACACTACATAACTTTCTTGGATGTGTGTCCATGTTGCACACGGCATATGCACGTGTCACAAAAAGGGTCCCCAATGCATAATTGATGGACGCGTCCGTTTTTGTTCCATACACGCAAGCTTGCCTGGCGAAAGCACCGCAAAACACTATCCTATTGAAACTTTCAGTGGCAACATCGATCGACACGGCACCGCAAGACCTCTATAAAGCCCAAGGTACCCGTGTTGATCCCTTACAACAATCCAAACCCTCAATCAAGATCGACTTCCATCCACAACTATAATGAGGATTAGCCAAGTATTGTGCACAACTATTACCCTTATGCTCGTGATATCCTCATCTGGTATGCTTCTCACAAAGAATCAAATTAATTCATTTCGCTTGCACATATGTATCCTTAGTTCATTCCAAAATACTTTTCTTATGTGTGCTTATATGTGTTTACTTTCAGGCATGGAAAATCTACCACATCAAAGACGAACCACAAGAAGAATTCAGCCATCACGGATGGGTCATGCGGTGCCAACCAGTGCAAGACATAGTACCAAATCGAGTAACAAGGGACGGGCGCGTGTTTTCCCGAGGGGTGGAACTGCTCGTTCTGCGAGGATATTCATCCCCCAAGGAACCAGATATAGCTAGGTGCATCGTATGCCATGTATGAAGTTACTTTTAGCGAATGAAAGTCCAACTAAATAAATAAGGCAATTTTTTTCTTTTGGAAATCCATTTACCTTGAAATATGTTTTTCGCATAAGTGTAGAATGTGTGACACATTTTGCATCTAGGCAGTGTCCATGTGTCGTTTGAGTTCCACCACTTATCTGCTTTCATTTTCCATAGACAACCTCCCCTATCTCTTCAGACCCACTTGATCTAGCTAGGACACCGATTCCTCCCCTCCATCCTACATCCTCTCCATTCCGTTCTCTCCTTCCACGTTCCATCTGATCCCTCCACCACGCTCTTCTTCCACCTGCACCCCATGTCATGCTCTAATTTGACACTTCGGAACATTGTTAAGGAGATTTGTCCCGAGGAGGTCTGATTTATCATCCCATGCATTGAATTCCATAGTGGATCGTTATTATGGGGGTACCATGAAGGTCATTAGCTGCGTGGGAGGCTTGATTCACTTTCACCACTATGTTGAGTGGGCTCAACCCTGCTTAAGCAATCAATGACATTACCTCGTTGGGGTTGGGTGACCTTGATCCCAAGTGGTTAAAGATACATAGTTTGATTGGTGAGAGCACACACTCTAAATTGTAGGAGAGATGCTCAAACATATTTTCCAAGAGTGGATTTAGAAGCATGGAAGGTCAAAATTACTACTTAGTGTGATGGTTTGATCGCTTTTACCTGCGGTCAGTCTACCTCCGTTCCATATTAATTTTCTCTCAAATGCATGTATCTAGCACATGAATATGTCTAGATACATCCTTATGAGAGATAGTAAATATGGGGCGAAGGGAGTGCTATTTTAGACTTGCTCAGGAAAAAATGTACTCCCTCCGGTCCTTTTTACTCCGCATATTAGATTTCGGTCAAGTCAAACTTCATAAAGTTTGACCAAATTTATATTAAAAAATATCAATATGTACAATACCAAATATATACATTATGAAACTACATTTCGTAAAGAATCTAACAATATTGATTTGGCATGGTGAATGTTCATAATTTTTTCTATAAGTTTGGTCAAAGTAGAGATACTTTGACTTCGGACAAAACTTATATGCAGACTAAAAAGGACCGGAGGGAGTAGATTGCCATCTCATGTGTTCCCGCCCATGGCATTAATCTTTATGTCACGACAACTTGAACATTTTAGAATTCGTGTTTGAACTTCATGTATTGAATGTGCTTGACAAAATGATCAACTAAGTAGCATTTATGATTCTAATATAGTGTTTGACTTGTTTTTACCGGTTCTATCTGATGTTAGTTTTTGAATTTCTTGCATGTATGTGATTCTTTTGGATTATTGCATATCATCATTTAATACGAGCTAATTTATGATTGAGTTGTGATGTTTGGTTATGTGTCCGGCCAAGGAAAGAGCTAAGTACTTTAGTTTTATGTTGTTTGTTGATTAGTCGCCACAATAATAGTTTGTTAATATGAACTTAGGACATAATATCTAATTCTTAAGATAAACTTAAAATTCTAATATGTCCAATTTAAGGTTATCATTATGATGGTTATATAGTTATCCAGCTGCTAGGGTGGAGTTACCAACATGAAACCAATTAACCAGGAAACTTGCGAGGCTAGCAAGGCCCTCTCGGGTAGTGGTTCCACGCAGCTGAGTGTGCAGCTAATATTGGAGTGGCTCTATGGGCGCCCAATGGATGAAGATCTTCAGGATCAAAAGTGATATTGAAGGCGCTCACGTGGCAATCACTGCCACCAAGTCCCTTTATGAGATGGTAGAGATGGAGGTCATACAACAAGGACTTCACTAGAGACTCCCTTGACAGGGTGGTGGTGCTCATTACCAAGTGTGCATGGTGGCTGTTGGATTCTTGGGTCTGCATCCAAGAACTTCTCCAAGAATGAGGTTCGAACACTGGGGGGCATGGCTTGCGACCTACAACACAATGGTAAATACAGAAAGATTGACGGCGATCTCACTCCTTCTCATCGGAAACGACGGGGACACACGAGCTACCCAGGTTCCGGCCACCTGTGGTGCAAAACCCTACTCCTGCTTATGATTCGGAGGAGCTTGAGGCTCCACTACATGGGGTGTTAGGGGAAACAATAGCTCGATCCCTTTACATGGAGGTGGCCCTTCCCCTTTGTAGTGCCTCGGTCCTCTTCCTCAAAAATATCGGAGGGAAAGGATAGCCACATGGTGGCAATTCGAAGGGGGACAAGAGCCAGTCTGATCCTGACCAAAGGTGGTCTTCACCTGGTAAAGCAGTCTTCGTGACACAGTCGTGAGGTCAGCAGCGACCTTCGCCCTAGCATGTTGATCCATCGTGACCCTCTTTCACCGAAGTGGCAACCTTTGGGGAACTTGCTTTTGGAGGGGCAACACACGCTGCCCCCTAATCACCAAAAAAGAAACTATACCTAGCCACACCTGCTCGCACGACCTCTGTCATCTTCCTCCAAGCGAGGCGTCACCCACATGATGGGCACGAGGCCCTGCGACTGGTGCCCGTATGCCAAGCCTCGTGAGGCCACCCTGCTGGAGGAGCCACACGAAGCGGCCTCGTGCCTAGTAGCTTCGAGAAATCTTTGACCGATGGCAAGGGGCCTGGTGAGACATATCCCTCGCGAGGCAGCTTCCTTCAGAACCGCCGGGGTAGGGTCGTCTTCCTTGGGCCATCCCGCACGTCATCCTCTAGGCCAGCGGCCGACAGGTCATGGTACCCTAGTTCCCACTAGGCCGACAGTGGCTTCCATCCCTAAGGAGTATGTCGTTGCTATTGCAAAAGTGGAAGAAGCTTCCGCTTCCTCAGAAGTGTGTGAAGCAAAGAAAACCACATGTGAGATCTTTATTTTTATTATCGTCATAAGCACTTGGGCTATTGAGTTTTAGAAAGAAGGACTTCAAGAAAATATGAAGCTATTACCATTAGTATGCAATGCCTTTTCGGTCACTACTCTTTGTTTATGTAAAGAGGTACTTCACCGTGTGAATCTTGGGTATATGCATTAAACATAAGTGAATGAAAGGTCTCCATGTTGTAGACCCACTCTTGCAAACAATATGTGCAAAAGACAAGAGGTCATCCTGAACAAGGATATGATGCATATAATTACCTTGAGGTTCTTGAGCATCTTAGAAGTAGGAATACACTTGAGAAAACAACTGTTAGATAAGATAAGAGTATTCTATTGTAAAAATGCAAAGAGCTTCAATAGTACCAAGACATGGATGTCATATTGAAAGTATGGTTTGATGATAGATATGTCTCCAAGAATATTTAGAACTTTCTCCCCTAAGTATGAATATGTAAGATTTCCTCTCCCCTTGAATCATAGCATGTAGATATTTGGAGTAGGTAGGGTGAGACAAGTTGCCCTCTTATATTGGACTTCGATAACTCTCCCCCTTAAGGATTTCTGTTCCTTTGATATCTCTCCCCCTTAATGATATCTCTTCCCCTGAGGGATATATCTCCCCCTTAGATAAGCTTGGAATCTTTGATATATTTCTCCCCTTTTGGCATTAATTTCCAAAAATGTCAGAGGGTAAGGGTTCCTTGAGAGTAAGGATCTTGTATTCTTCTTCCTTTCATATAGATAAGGGTTCCTTGATATTTCTCCCCCTTGAGAATAGATAAGGGTTCCTTGAAACTTCTCCCCCTTTCAGTAGGTAAGGGTTCCATGAGATTTCTCCCCCTTTCTGTTGGGATCCTAGATGTTTCTCCCCCCTTTGAAATTTTGAGACCTTTGTCAAAGGAATTCCCCTTTAGCAAAAATTAAGATAAACACTAAGAACTTAGGTAGCATCAAAATTCAGAGTCTCGGCAAAATGGTTCGGTAGAACCAAGAATGAACTTGGGCCTCTCGGAAAGGTCGGTGTGACCAATTTTCTCACATCGGAGAGACCGATTTGCAAACATAGACTTGTCTACTTGAAGAATGGGATCTCTTCAAATCAAACGTAAATCCTTCCTAGCCATTTTGTCAACTAAAATTCTCAAATATTTAGGCCAAAGCTCTCAGAAAGCTTTCAAATGATTTTTAAGGAATTTTCAAATATATTTGCAAAGAATTTTCACAACTAGATGAGAATTAAATGGTTCCAAGAAATCATGCAATGAGAATTTGAACCATACGAGAATATTCATCTAGCCGTTGGTCGGTGACTACGTCACCTATATTAGAGTATATTAACTTAAGGAGCTAAGCAAGAATGCTTGATCATAGTTCATACTCATCTTCAAGCTCATAATGGGGTTGCCATTTTTCGTTAAGCATTTTAATGTCTTCATACACTTGAGTTGCTTTACCTCGTGACTTGGTGTAAATCTTTATCAAGGATATGAGTGCATACCTTCGAATGATGTTGATGACATGGCATGTAGGTGAAATAGTTTGTGGATGCTCAATGTTGATGAAGATCATCTAGAGTTGGGACCAATCCTTGTTGTTTTGATACACTTGTCACCTACATGGGTTAGTCATGCAAGGAAGAACATAATATATCCAAATGTCAAGAGTGAATTTATTCATAAACAGTTGTCAAGGATATGATTTTCTTGTCTTCTTCCTTCATCCTCAAAGAAAGGGTTGTTGATACTTGGCCACAACAAAATTGCTTTTATTGAGAGTTGATGGCAATCTTGTGGACTGTAGTTCTTGCAAGTACCTACAAAAGGTTAGATGCAATACAAGGGAGCATCGTTGTGGGTGCCTCGACTTGTAAGTCGTGATCACCGAATGCACGTGTATAGTGAACCCAGAGATCAATGCTCACTGAACACACAGAAGCTGAATAACAAGATTCTTACATCCATACATATCGTCTGATAGAGATACGGGCCATTAAGGCCAAGTCTAACATAGATAGGGCCTAGAAGGCCGACACACTAAACTTAACTATCAACGGATATATTGAATGAAAGCGTGAACCCATGCCATCTGCCTTAACCAACACGCATTCTGACTCGGAAGCGTCCTAGTTCGCATGTTCGTCACCGACGAACTCTTCTCCAAATCCCTGCTCTTCCATGCGTGACCAATTCAATAACCAGTGGCAAACCAACGAGTACTTTGAATGTACTCACAAGCAACCCTTGATATGGAACAAGGCAAAAATGAATCATGATATAACACTAGTATGTTATTTTGGGGAAAGCAGATTTTTATCCTGATGCAGTAACATGATCAACTTCTCATACGGGCACGCATCATGAGGTAAGCGGTAACCATGTGGAGAGGTTACAAGTGTCAATATCAACTGAGGACTGAATAACCCATGTTCGCCCATCATGCCAAGTCATCTAACTTAGCTCAGCATTCGTACTTCCACCATTCACACACACACACACATACTTGGTTTATGCGAAAACTCTTGGACGTATTGTTGGGGAACATCGCATGGGAAACAAAAATTTGCCTACGCACACGAAGACCTATCATGGTGATGTTCATCTACGAGAGGGAGATCATATCCACATACCCTTGTAGATTGCTAAGAGGTAAGCATTAAGAAACACGGTTGATGTAGTGGTACAGCTTCGTGATTCAAATCACCGTCGTCCCACGATCCGTCCCGATCTAACACCGAACGGACGTCACCTCCGCGTTCAACACACGTACATCTCGATGACGATCTCCACCTTCTTGATCCAGAAAGAGAGACGAGGAAGTAGATAAGTTCTACCGCAGTGTGATGGCGCGCCGGTGATGGTGATGATCTATTCCTGCAGGGCTCCGCCCGAGCTCCGTAGAAATCCGATCTAGAGGAAGAACTACGAGGTATAGGTTTGAGTTGCACGTGGCAAAGTTGTGTCTCAAAAACCCTAAAACCTCTAGTATATATAGGATGTGGGGAGGGGCTAGCCTTGGGTCTCAAGAGAGCTCCAAGGGTGTCAGCCGAAAGGAGGAGGAGGACTCCAACTCCAATTTGGTTTGGGAAGGAGGAGTCCTCCTCTTCCTTCCCACCGCCCTCTTTTTTTTTCTTTTGGTTTTCTTCTTGTGGCGCCATAGCCCACTTGGGATGGCCTCACCAGCCCACTAAGGGCTGGTGCGACACCCTAGGAATATTGGGCTCACTCTCGGGTGGGTGAGCCCCTCCCGGTGAAAACCCGGAACCCATTTGCCACTCCGAGTACACTTCCGGTAATGCCCGAAATCTTTCCGGTGACCAAATGAAACCATCCTATATATCAATATTTGTTTATGGACCATTCCGGAAACCCTCGGGACGTCCTTGATCTCATCCAGGACTCCAAACAACCTTCGGCCACCAACACCTATAACTCAACTATACCGAAACGTCACCGAACCTTAAGTGTGCAGACCCTGCGGGTTCGAGAACTATGTAGACATGACCTGAGACACTCCCCGTTCAATATCCAATAGCGGGACCTGGATGTCATATTGGATCCTACATATTCTACGAAGATCTTATCGGTTGAACCTCTATGCCAAGGATTCATATAATCCCGTATAACATTCTCTTTCTCCTTCAGTATGTTACTTGCCCGAGATTTGATCGTCGGTATCTCTATACCTCGATACCGGCAAGTCTCTTTACTCGTTCTGTAATACAAGAACCCGTGACTAACACTTGAGTCACATTGCTTGCAAGGCTTATATGTGATGTTGTATTACCGAGTGGGCCCCGAGATACCTCTCCGTCACACGAAGTGACAAATCCCAGTCTTGATCCATGCTAACTCAACGGACACCTTCGGAGATACTTGTAGAGCACCTTTATAGTCACCCAGTAACGTTGGGACGTTCGATACACACAAGGTATTCCTCCGGTGTCAGTGAGTTAGATGATCTCATGGTCATAGGAATGAATACTTGACACGCAGAAAACAATAGCAACAAAATGACATGATCACATTCTACGTTTATAATTTGGGTCTTGTCCATTACATCATTCTCCTAATGATGTGATCCAGTTATCAAGTGACAACACTTGCATATGGTCAGAAAACCTTAACCATCCTTGATCAACTGGCTAGCCAACTAGAGGCTTACTAGGGACATTTTTTTGTCTATATATCCACACATGTATCTATGCTTTCATTCAATACAATTATAGCATGGATAATAAACGATTATCTTGAAACAGGAAATATAATAATAACTATTTTATCATTGCCTCTAGGGCATATTTCCAACAGTTTAAGCAGCACCACCCAACTTTCCTTGATCGTGGACATGACTATTCGAATAGTTTTACACTCTGCCGAGGTTGCAAACTTTACGCACAAGACTCGTGAAACTTCTGTGTGAGGACACGACTCGCGGCATTTCTCATACCCGAGGTAAGTACCCAAACATCACCTTTCCCATGACGGTACTAGCAAGGAGACCATTCGTTGGTTATAATCCCTCGTGATGTACATCACACGTATCATCGACGAGGGCACGCAACGGTGTGCCCGATGTTTGTGAAAATAGCCCATGGTCGCCCTTTCTTGATGCGACCATGTCTCGAGAGTGACCACGTCACTCCCTCCACTAGTAATGCGGGCTCTCTACTAGCACCGATCATAGTAATCAGCAAAGCCCCGTCCCATGAGGGGTATTGTGGTTGTACATTTAAGGTTGGGACGGTCGTCAAATATTAAACCACGAACACAACTAGCCTCGGTATACCACTACCTTATCAAGTGGTTACCTAGCTCAACATAGCACCCTTGGGCACTAGTGGCACCCGAAGGGGTTTTGGTAAAACCTTTGAAATCATCTCCTTTTACCGTCACCATGCACGTATCCAATCCCATGTGTAGCACTACTAGCAACCTAACTACACCCCACCCGCACAACCCTCATAGGTAGGTAGGGTTATGCCCAAGTGCAAGTGTCATCGAGGAACTATCAGGAACACCCCACCCAGGTAGTTACCGATTCAACATGGCCTTATGCATCGGAATAAAATGCTAAATATGACATGCATGAAAGTATTCTCTTAAATATGGTCAAAGGGCTGCTTGCCTTGCTCAACAAAGTCTCCGTGGTCTTCAAAGTCTTCTCGTCCAATTCCCTCATCACCAACGCAATCTATCGTCGCAATATAAACAGGCAAACATAAGCACTCAACCAAAAACATAGAAAATAATCTACTCAGAAAAATGTCACGCCATTTTTGTGAAATACTAGGGTGAGTGTACGTAATGTAAAAATTATTGGGTTTTATTTTTAGGCTGTAAAAAGTTGTGGAAACTAATTTAACAGAGTATTAAAATACCTAAAACATTGTTTTAAAATAAATCATTGCATGCAACCTATTGTAAAAATTACATAGGTGGAACCCTAAAATACTTCACAATATTACAAGATTTTTGGTGGAGGAATATTTGAATTTGGACAAATATGTAATCCTAGGGGATTTTGGAAAGACTGTGGAGAAGAAATAAAAAAGAAAGGCAACTATTCCACCTGGGCCAAACCGGCACGGCAGAGCCGGCACACACGGGAATCGATCAGCCCGCGCGAGGCGGCTACGTCGAAGGCGCCAAGGCACTTTACGCCTTTAGACAAAGTGGCGCACACGCGTCTGGCGCGTTCAGACCTGATCGTTGGGCCCGAGCGGTCAGCGAAAGAGGGAGGGGGATATGAGGATGACACGCGGGCCCATGTCAGGGTCGTCTTCAAACTCCCGACTGGATGGGTGGCGAGCTCACCGGCGGCGAGAGGAGGCACGGGTGGTCTTGGTGATTATGGAAATGGAACTAGTGTCGTCCCGCCGTTCAATGGGTGGTGGAGGAAGGTGATGAGGTGTAGTGAGTCACCGGCGGCGAGGTCCCATGGTGGAGGCGCTTCGGGAGGGTAGTCGCCGGGGCCAAATCCTGCAACAAAAGAATAGGGGAGAGAGGGAGAAGCATCAGATTGGTGTTGCGGTTCCAATGGGGAAGAAATGAGAGCCGGAGCGGCTTTGTAACCGGGGATTGCCGAAATCCTCATGCAGCGGATCCGGAGCTTGATCTCGAGCTCAGGGGCCTCTGGTGATGAGTGGGTGGTTCAGGAGTGTGATTAGGAGTAGCAGGGGGTTGAAGGGGGGAGAGGGAGGCCCGGGGTGGTGTTTTATAGTGGGGGCATGGTTCACCGAAAGCTCGTGTGTCGGCGAGACCGTGGCGACGACCAGTGGAGGAGAGGGCACTTGGGGATGCGTATGCGGTCTTTGTGGACGCGGTGTGGGGTTGGAAAGGGAACGAGGAGGAGCGGGAGCTGGCTCTTGGCTTACCGCGGTGGCGGGTGCCATCTCACCAAGTCGGGCGGCTGGGGGCACACACCGTAGGGGGAGGAGAAAGGGAGAGAGGAGGGGCACGACGTGGCACAGGGTCTCTACCGTCGAGGGGGTCTCAGGGGACAGCTGGAGAGGGCCAAAGCTGGTCAGGGTTGGCCGCCCATAGTGCTGGGGGCGAATTTTAGCGCGTCCAGAGCGCAGTTTTGGCATGCTGGCATTCTTTGGTGCATCCCACCTTGTCTACTAGTGTGTGGGGGAAGTGGAGATGCCCCTTGGATGCCCTGGAGCCGAGGAGAGAGGTTGTGGTCAAAGGAGGCATGGGAGACAGTCTGTGCCAGGGTGAACCAGAGTGTTAATTGGATTCTTTGTCCACCTCTAATGTTAAAACAGAGTTGGGTCTCTCTGCTGCAGATGAGGGGCATCGTTGTGGGTTTGTGATGAAAATCTGGAGTGAAGGAGAATGGTGCAAGGGCTGAAAGTAGCAGTTTTACCAAATCACCAGAAGGTGTTTGATGTTGGTTTGAGAAAGATAAACCCCACCACTAGGTGAGGTAGGATTTGCATTGAAAAATCGGTGTGTGTGTGGGGGGGGGGTATGAGATGAACGACGTACCAACTTTCCCTTTAGGACTAGAGAAAAAGCAAATTGCATTGGTGGGAGGGGCTAGTAAATTGGGTAAGTTTGGAAAATCAGATTCGTGATTTTTCGTACGTTAGGAAAGTGCTAGTTTGGAACGAAAGAGTGAAGAGAAAAATTAACTCGTGGATAATAAAACCATCATGAAGAGGGTGGTGGGAGGTGAGGTGAAATAAAACTGCAGTACCGGCCAGCCAACTAGTCCTTTAGGAGTAGAGATTAGTTAAGGATATTTTCGTCTAAAATTCTTCTCAATTTTGTGCCTTGGTCACCTCGCCCAAAAATACACACTACATAAAGGAATAGAGGGAGTATAATTTGTGTGATGTATAGAAAGATTAATTAATGTGATTAAGCGACTTATGATAAGGTTAATTAAGTTAGATTTGATCTTTAAGGATTGATTAGAGATTGACCCTAATTGATTCTTTCCTATGAATACAATACTAAATAACCACATGGAAAGTTCTAATACATTCATATTACGGGTTGACTTACTTACGATCGATTGGTATGGCAAGAAAAATCGATTAAAAAATCCAGATTGAGGTGGGATTTGCATTGAAAATCGGTGGGGGTGGTACAAGATGATTGACGTACCAACTCCCCCTTTAAGAGTAGAAATGATTTGATTTTAGATTGATCTAGTGCTCGAATTCAAAAACATTTTCAATATGGTGCGCCATAATTTACATGTTAGTTTCCTTATAATACAAAATTTGTTTTCTTAAAATTTCTAATTTTTTCCTTAAAATAAGTTTTTTGTTTCCTAAAGCAAATTGAGTTGATGCAAGGGACTAGTTGATTTGGTACGTTAGAATAATTAGGTCCATGAATTTCCGTACGTTAGGAAGGTGCTAGTTTGGAAGGAAATAGCGGAGATAAAAATAAACCGGTGGATAAGAAAGCCATCATGGAGAGGGTGGTGGGAGGTCAGGCAAAAATAAAACCACATTATCGTCCTACCAACACCTCCTTTAGAAGTAGAGATTACTTAAGGATATTTTCGTCTAAATGTTTTCTCAATTTCTTGCCTTGGTCACCTTGCCCAAAATATACACCCAACATAAAGGAACAGAGGGATATAATTTAGGTGATGTATAGATATATTAATTAATGCAATTAAGCGACATATGATAAGGTTAATTAATTTAGATGTTCTTTAAATATTGATTAGAGATTGATCATGATTGAATTTTTCCTATAAATACATTGCTAAATAACTACATGGAAAGTTCTAACATATTCACATTACGGGTTGCCTTACTTACAATTGATTGGTATGGCAAGCAAAATCGGTAATAAAACCCGATTAAGGTGGGATTTGCATTGATAAATTGATGTGTGTGGGGGGTATCAGACGAAAGACATACCAACTCCCCCTTTAGGAGTAGAGATAAAGAAAATTGCATTGATGGAAGGGACCGGTCGATTGGGTAAGTTAGGGAAATTACATCCGTGATTTTTTGTACGTTAGGAAAGTGCTAGTTTGGAAGGAACGAGTGGAGAGAAAATAAACTTGTAGGTAAGAAAACCATCATGAAGAGGGTAGTGGGAGGTGAGGCGAAATAAAACCTCGGTACCAGCCTACCAACTCCTTCTTTAAGAGAAGAAATTAGTTAACAATATTATTGTCTAAAATTCTTCTCAATTCCGTGCCTTGATCACCTCGCCCAAAAAATACACACTACATAAAGAAATAGATGGACTATAATTTGGGTGTTGTATAGAAATATTAAATAATGTGATTAAGCAACGTATGATAAGGTTAATTAATTAAGATTTGTTCTTTAAAGATTGACCCTGACTGATTCTTTCTTATAAATATATTACTACATGACCACATGGAAAGTTCTAATACATTCAGATTACGGGTTGCCTTACTTACAATCGATTGGTATGACAAGAAAAATCGGTAATAAAAAGCCAGACTAAGGTAGGGTTTGCATTGGAAAACCAATGTGGTGGGGGGGGGGGAGGGGTACGAGATGAACGATGTACCAACTCCCCCTTTGGAAGTAGAGGAAAAGCAAATTGCATTAATGGGAGGGACCCGTTGATTGGGTAAGTTTGAAAAATTAGATCCGTGATTATTCATACGTTAGGAAAGTGCTAGTTTGAAAGGAAAGAGTGGAAAGAAAAAATAAACCGGTGGGTAAGAAAACCTTCATGGAGAGGGTAGTGGGAGGTGAGGTGAAAAAAAAACCATGGTATCGGCCTACCAACTCCTTCGTTTGGAGTAGATATTAGTTAAGGATATTTCCATCTAAAATTCTTCTCAATTATGTGCCTTGATCACCTCCCCATAAAATAAACCCTACATACAGGAACTGCAAGAATATAATTTGGGTGATGTGTATAGAAAGATTAATTAATGTGATTGAGTGACGTATGATAAGGTTAATTAATTTATATTTGGTATTTAAAGATTGATAACAGATTGACCCTGATGGATTATTTCCTATAAATACATTACTAAATAACCACATTGAAAGTTTTAATACTTCAGATTACGGGTTGCCTTACTTACGATCGACTGGTATGGAAAGAAAAATCCTTAATAAAATCCCACATTGAGGTGGGATTTGCATTGAAAAATCGGTGTGTGTGTCCATTGGGGGGGGGGGGGTACGAGACGAACGACATACAAACTTCCATTTTAGGAGTAGAGATTATTTCGGACACGGTGACCAAGACACATAATTATATACTCCCTCCGTCCTAAAATAAGTGTCTTAACTTTGTACTAGCTCTAGTACAAAATTGTACTAAGCTTGAGACAGTTATTTTGGGACGGAGGGAGTATATGTTAGGATGAATTTAATCTTGGCTGAATCATTGATTAGAGGCATCTAAATCATCTAGACTAGGAAACTAAAAAATACAAGCAATCTGAAGGGAGATATTTTTCTTTTTTTCTTTATAAGAAGAGATGCATGCAATCAGGATTGAGATACTTTTCTTTTTTCGAAGGGCTAATGATAGGATTACAAGGAATTAAAAAATGCACCTTATATTATAAAATTTTATTAAAAAATACACCTTATATAAAGAAATGAAGGGAGTATGTGCCATGATCTATATGAATTATGAAGTACGTTGTTTCGTCTATGTCATGAGATTGGATGGATTTGAGAGATAGCACATGAGGAAGGTGGCTAATTTCGAGGATACAATTGATTTCCATTAATCACTAATTTGTAGAATGCTGATTGGCGTATAAATGACTCTGATATGCGCATCTAATCATAATTAATTCCCATTGACTAGTACATATATGCCTCAGATATCACGCCAATTTGCAATTAAAGTGTTTCCAGAAATAGCCTTGCCACGCCACCTATAAAACCGTAGACCCATGCAGTACCTCTCCCTCGTCGGCCAAGCAAGGTAGGATACATCGTCTATACCACATCAGCATCATACTTGCTGCCTTCGTAAGCAAAAAAAGATGAGGACTGGTCAGATTCTGTTGGTCGCGCTCGCCCTTCTGCTGCTTTCTTCAGGCATGTGCTTCCATCCATTCCATCGATCTGTTTATACAATAATGCCTGGCATATATCCGTAGCATATATAGTCCGTCACATTTCAGAAGTATATACTAAACGATTCAAATTTCATTTTTTCGAAACCCTCAGATCGCATGCCGGCGAAGGTCTCGGCGGGGTTTGCAGGCAACGCTTGTGAATCGTATATTCTGTATCCGGACAAGCAGTGCGATCCGGCCAAGTGCAAGACGGACTGCGAGAAGAAGGTCCAGGGAGGCGTCGGCACCTGCTACGGCCCTCCTTACTATAAGGGATGTGCTTGCCAGTACTGCCCGCCTACCCTACCCAGGAAAATGAACCAGATGAACTAGCTAGCTAAGCTGGATCTCGATACGTCGAACCATGTGCTTGCATGCGTGTGTGCGTGCATGCTAGCAATTTTTGTAGAAACATAGTAACGACGGCAACCGATGGAATGGTGTGGTATTGCCTCGCGGTTTTACCGTCTATAATCTCTTCAATGAGCCACCAAATTAAGATTTTGTATGGAAGTGTGGAGCAGTATATGTTTTACTGTTGAATTGCTGTGTCTACCAGTCTTTTTCTTTACAGCAATAATACTTTATTCCTGAAATGAGAGACATATCATTTACAAATAAATGAGAAATAAAGTCAGGGATCGATCGAGGTGTCCCAAAAGCTAGAATATCTAGCACTATATGAGTTCTTTTTTCTAACCCATCTGCTACTGCATTTGCTTCACGATAACAATGAGTGTACGTGACTTTTGCAAAATTTATAGCAAGTTTTTTTCTTCTGCAAAATTTATCGCAAGCTGAAGCTGGTTACATTTCATAATGGTTGCTATTCCGGGTCCTTCATAATTGTCTAGATGCTGTATAGACTCAACGCACTAGTGGGGACGGGGCCTTTAGCCCCGGCCCGTAAGGGGCTTTAGTCCCGGTTCACCAACTGAGACTAAAGGGGCGGGAGACCTTTAGTCCCGGCCATGTTACAATCCGGGACTAAAGGTGCTCCACGTGGGCGCCTTGTAGCGCCCATGGGCAGGACCTTTAGTCCCGGTTCGTTACACGGACCGGGACTAAAGGTTTTCAGATTTTGCTGATTTTTGGGGTTTTTTTGAATGAAATTATTTTTGGGTTTTAGGGTTTTAGGGTTTAGGTGCTCGGGAGATTAACATGACGCCTCGTTTGGTGTTCGGGAATTAGTTTTCATATAATTTAAATAGAAATAAGATTAACTTATCTTACATGCGAGCATATATATACAATTATATGGAGATCTGAATTATCGGGACTAGAGCCCGTCTATTCGATTACATGGACGAACATCAGTAATGACCCCTAGTTACACTAAATCGTCCTTTGTCATCTATAGCTTCCGTCCTCAGAAATCCCGCAAGCTCCTCTGCAACAGCAATCGCGCGTTGCTCTGGTAGGACCTTCGTCCTCATGGCCGTGTGCTATATAAGAAGAGGAGATGAATATGAATATCAATCATGATAACAAAGAATGACGGATAAAAATAGAGGTGTGAATGTTCATTGCTTACGTCGAATCTGTGATCCTTGAGCTCAGAGGTAAACGTGCGAATGGTCTCGCAAACATAGTATCCGCATAGATGCGTTCCCCGTGGCTGCTGGTCGCACTTTACGAGAATAGAATATATATAATCAAAATAATAATCTAGCATCATAAACGTATTGAAAATTAATAGAAGTATATCATACTACTACTTACCTGAGCCGCTCTAAAGGTCAGCTTCTCAGAAAAGTTACCGGGAGTCACGCACTTGAACCGCTTCCAAACCCTGCCCGACAAGGATAATGATTTGCTAAGTTTTTCATTAATTGATATATCAGAAAATCATCGAAAGAGACCGATAGAGCGCAAGAATGATTAAAATTACCCTTGGAGCATGTCTTGCAGGCTTTGGAACTGTTCCAAGGGTCTCGATAATGGGTCGAAGGCATCAACTCTTCCCTTATCAATTTGAATGTCCAACAGAATCCAATGGAAGCTGCACATGTATATATATATATGTGTGTGTGTCAGTAACTTATCAATTACACTTATAAGTGAATGGACACAACAGAGTAAAGACCGTCACCTGAAGTTGTATGGAAACAGTATGTGGTCACAGAAATTTTGATCTATTAGAAACTTTAGAAGGTTTTCCTCCGTCTCCTTGGGTTTATCAGTTAGCGTCGCTATATGTATTTTATCTGGGTTAATAAACCCAATATTTAGGATGCTCTTACTTTTACAATCCAGAATCTTCATTCTGCATAATAGAGTACAAGTTATATATAGACAATGAATTGAAATAACTAAACAAGTTATATGTAGACAACGAATTGAAAAACTTACAGACAATAGCAACTCATAAGCGATTTGTCGAGGGCGTCGCCATTGTACATCTGGAAGATTTCATCAAAGTCGATATGGATTTCTTCGAAGCGGCCGTAGTACTCCCGTGGGACACTCAGCACGATCATCGTTCTCCCATTCTTTGATTCACTTAAGTACCATTTATGCAAGTAACGCATATTTGTTGGGAGATCATCTTTGCTGACCAAAGGCTCTCCCATGACAAACAGTGGCTTAGGTGCTACCACAGCCTTGGATATCCTGTCGTCTTGGGAAGCCAGCAAATCTTCAACCGGGATACTACATTCAGCCGCCAACTCCTTTGCTCTTTCAAAAGCTTGCCCCTGCACCGGAGGGGGAACATTCTCGGTTAACACCTTGAGGGGTGGGATCAACTGTTTGGCCTGTTGTCCAAGCTGAGGAACGTCTAATTTTTTCTTGCCTGTAGTTGAACTTGATTTGCTCCCACTTGCACTTGCACGTGAGCTGCTCTTTTTCACTTCCTTCTGCAATGTGCGTGTATAGTCATCAGGCTCATAGTGTAAGTCATACTATGATGGAAGGGTTATGTAGTCTTTTGCCCATGCTATTTGCTTCTCGGTGTATTCTGGGCGGGGCTCGGGTTCCTTCTTTTTCATCTGCTATCCTGGTGTTTTCCTGGGGGGTACGATCATAAGGTAAAGCTTGTTCCTTTGCTATCCTGGTGTTTTCCTCGGGGGTACGATCATAAGGTATGATAGGAATATTAGCATGAGGTACCTTTGGGAGGGGCGACCGTTTGCGCTTTGGGGGGCTCCGTCCCTTAGGAAACGTCGGCGGAGCGTTCTTGGTGGCACGCTTCCGCTTAGTATCCTGTGCGGGCAGCGGCGGAGACGGACGACCCAAGTCCGGCGGCGGTGATCGAGATGGACTCGTGTTGTGCTGGCCGACGTCATGTGGAGGGCTTGGAGGTAATGGAGGTGTAGGTGACCTGCGACGACTCGGAGGCGGTGTTGTCCTTGGGGCCGAGCCTGGAAGCTTGATGTAGTTCTTGTCCCATAGGATGACTCCACCCAGTACTTCTCCGAGTGTCCTCTCATCTTCGGGTCCATCTATGTCGAGCTCCATATCATTAAACCCCGTCATGATTTCATCCACCCCGACTTTAGCAAAGCCAGCTGAAATCTCACGGCCATGCCAGCGTGCATCAGGGCCAGAAGGTAAAGCTTGTCCGACGGCCACCTTCATGGATATGTTCTTGAATTTCTGATGGAGTTCACATGATGTTGACTCCTTGATTCCATCCACGGGGTAGCCGGGACCGCCCTCTATCATTCTTCGTGCATCGTCGGGCGGGGCCTCAGATTCAGCCACGCTGCTTTTCCGCTTAGATGGGGCGCCGGTAATATCAAGTGCAGGATCTTCCTGGCGCGGTACTCCTCTAAGCTCATCAATCTGCTTCTGTTGCTCGTTAATCCTGGCAAGCAACTGGTTGAACATGTCATTCTCCTCATCCTGCTGCCGCTTCTTTGCTCTCTCTCGGCTTCTGTAAGTGTCTTGGTCTCTGGAAAACCCAAGCCACCACGGGTAAGAAGGACCGAAGCCTCGCGTTCGTCCTCCATGTTCATGATTGCCGTGGACCAGTGTGAGCAAATCTTTATCTCTATCTGCAGTGAACTTTCTTTTTCCCTCCTTAATTTCTTTCACTATCCTTTCCCAATTCTCCCTGGGTATCCTAAGACCGTCATTGCAGATGAGGTCCCCTGTTTTTTCGTCGTACGACCCACCATGCGCAAGGAACCAATTTCTTGCTCTCAATTCCCACTCATCACGGAGTGGTTCAGGTACGATGCCTTTATCTGTCAGATCTTGCTCTTTCTTATCCCACTTTGGGATGGCAGTCTCATAGCCCCCTGGCCCCAGCTTGTGGTGATATTTCTTCTTGTCGGCATTTATCTTGTTCTTTTCTGATAATGCCTGAGCATCTTCTGACTCCTTGTACTCTTGAAATGCCTTCCAGTGATTCGTCTGCTTGGCTTGATACCCCTCGAATACTGGCACTTTCTTTGTCTTCAGATAGTTTTTCCATAGCTTCTTCTTCCATCTACGGAACAGTTCGGCCACCTTCTTCAGAGTCCACTGCTTGACTTTGGCCCTCAGTTTGTCTGTGGCGTCTTCATTCTCACATTCTGACAGGTTGAAATGTGACATGAGATCATTCCAAAGATTATCTTTGTACCTTTCGGCGACATAGTCACTATCGGTGCCCCTTTGCGCTTGTTCCACTCCCGAACGCTGATCGGGACGTGATCCCTAACGAGAACTCCGCATTGCTTCTTGAATGTGTCAGCAGCATTCTTAGGAAGCTTGGGTTCGCCCGTAGGAAATATCACCTCAAAGGTGTAATGCGTCCGTGCATCCAACTTTCTAGTCGGGCCTCGTTTCGTAGTTTTGCTCGATGTGGAGGCCTAAGAGGGAGAAACATTCGTCAAATGAATGTATATGTATACAATATAGAGCTATCTCCAATATTTTTCACATATTACAAGTGATTGTCGAACTTCATATGTATACCTCGCCAGACTTTATTATTTCTTCACCGGCTTCTCCATCAGTGGAGCTATCACCTTCTCCGTCATTGGACCTATCTCCTGCCCCATCGGCTTCATCTTCGTGTCGCTCGACCTCCATTCCAACGTCGTGGTTTAGATATGACGACGGAGATTCAACTGGTTCAACGTCGGGGCCGTCTTTGATTATATCTTCGAGAAGTTCTTCCTCTTCGAGGTTCCTGATATGTGGATCCATAGTTCTGCAAAAAACGGATTCTCTTAACCTTTGTAACAAAAAAGAATTATTCTATCAGGAACTCCGTTCCAAAACAACTTTAGTCCCGGGTCGTGGCTCCACCCGGGACTCCTAGATTTCTGCATAGTATTCAAAGTAGGAGTACTTTTACAATTTGAGCATTCAATAAGCAAAACCAAATCATAAAATAAAGTAGTATTCAAATTAGCATGCATTCAATTATAAGCTAATACATCATCTCTTTTGTCCGTACATCGTCAAATATTATCACTAATACTCCTCGAATACTATCATACATATAGCATCACTGATACATCTAGAACCGTAGCCCCCGTCGGGTATCGGCGCGGGTGGTGGACACCCAAAGAGAAGGAACCATCACAAGATCATAGCTCCAGTGAGATCCCCGAAGAACCTGCCACGTATGCTCGAACCTGCCCTCCAACGCAACCATGTAGCGACGGACGTGCTCATCCTCCTCGCTGACACGGTGACGTACCACCTCCGCGGTGTCCGGAAGCCTCGGCACCCTCACTGGCCCACGCGACCGCCACCAAACAAGGATCGGGTCAACGACGGGCTTCTCCATCGAGCTCCTCTCTAAAGCACGCTTAAGGGCCTAAACTCACTGAAAATTAAAACTATATTATAAATTGTAGAGAAAATTCAATCTAAATTCAAATGAGAATTTAGATTGAATTTTCTCTAGATTTCGAATATAGTTTCATTTTTTTTCTATTTTCATAATTAATAATTTTGACTATCCAAACTATTATCTATTTTGTTATTTTCAATTAAGAACTATGTTTATAAAAATTATTTTTGCATATTTGAGAATTTGAAAAAACTATGATAATGAAAAGTGTTTGAAATTGAATAAATAATGCAAAACTTTTTCCTATTTTCATAATTAATAATTTTGACTATCCAAACTATTATCTATTTTGTTATTTTCAATTAAAAACTATGTATATTAAAAATTCTTTTTGCATATTTGAGAATTTGACAAAACTATGATAATGAAAAGTGTTTGAAATTGAATAAATAATGCAAAACTATTTTCTATTTTCATAATTAATAATTATGACTATCCAAACTATTATCTATTTTGTTATTTTCAATTAAAAACTATGTTTATTAAAAATTCTTTTTGCATATTTGAGCATTTGACAAAACTATGATAATAAAAAGTGTTTGAAATTGAATAAATAATGCAAAACTATTTTCTATTTTCATAATTAATAATTTTGACTATCCAAACTATTATCTATTTTGTTATTTTCAATTAAAAACTATGTTTATTAAAAATTATTTTTGCATATTTGAGAATTTGACAAAACTATGATAATGAAAAGTGTTTGAAATTGAATAAAAAATGCAAAACTATTTTCTATTTTCATAATTAATAATTATGACTATCCAAACTATTATCTATTTTTTTATTTTCAATTAAAAAGTATGTTTATTAAAAATTCTTTTTTGCATATTTGAGAATTTGACAAAACTATGATAATGATTTTTTTTTTGAAATTGAATAAATAATGCAAAACTATTTGAACTCATTTGAACTCCATACTTTTTGTGTGTTAAAAATGCACCATTCTAAGGCACATCACAAAATTTCAACAATTTCTGACTTCATTTGGTATTCTTCGTGCATTTACTTTTTTTTTTGAGCTAGTTGACCCTGAAATTGAAAAGCACTACAAATGAACTCTGAAAATGTTGAAAGTTGGCATGCTATCATCATTTCACCCACATAGCATGTGTTAAAAAGTTGAGAGGGCTACGACAAAAACTGGATGCACTTCGTGTACAAAACGGACAATCTCTCTCGAAGTATCATGGTTTCGAACGAGAACTCATCTCTTACAAAGGGATTTCATTTTTTTGAACTTATTTGAACTCCATACTTTTTTGTGTGTTCAAAATGCACCATTCTAAGGCACATCACAATATTTTAACAATTTCTGACTTCATTTGGTATTCTTCGTGCATTTACTTATTTTTTTGAGCTAGTTGACCCTGAAATTGAAAAGCACTACAAATGAACTATGAAAATGTTGAAAGTTGGCATGCTATCATCATTTCACCCACATAGCATGTGTTAAAAAGTTGAGAGGGCTACGACAAAAACTGGATGCACTTCGTGTACAATACGGACAATCTCTCTCGAAGTATGAGGGTTTCGAACGAGAACTCATCTCTTACAAAGGGATTTCATTTTTTGAACTTATTTGAACTCCATACTTTATGTGTGTTCAAAATGCACCATTCTAAGGCACATCACAAAATTTCAACAATTTCTGACTTCATTTGGTATTCTTCGTGCATTTACTTTTTTTTTTGAGCTAGTTGACCGTGAAATTGAAAAGCACTACAAATGAACTGTGAAAATGTTGAAAGTTGGCATGCTATCATAATTTCACCCACATAGCATGTGTTAATAAGTTGAGAGGGCTACGACAAAAACTGGATGCACTTCATGTACAAAACGGACAATCTCTCTTGAAGTATCAGGGTTTCGAACAAGAACTCATCTCTTACAAAGGGATTTCATTTTTTTGAACTTATTTGAACTCCATACTTTTTGTGTGTTCAAAATGCACCATTCTAAGGCACGTCACAAAATTTCAACAATTTCTGACTTCATTTGGTATTCTTCGTGCATTTACTTCTTTTTTTTGAGCTAGTTGACCTTGAAATTGAAAAGCACTACAAATGAACTATGAAAATGTTGAAAGTTGGCATGCTATCATCATTTCACCCACATAGCATGTGTTAAAAAGTTGAGAGGGCTACGACAAAAACTGGATGCACTTCGTGTACAAAACGGACAATCTCTCTCGAAGTATGAGGGTTTCGAACGAGAACTCATCTCTTACAAAGGGATTTCATTTTTTTGAACTTATTTGAACTCCATACTTTTTGTGTGTTCAAAATGCACCATCCTAAGGCACATCACAAAATTTCAACAATTTCTGACTTCATTTGGTATTCTTCGTGCATTTACTTATTTTTTGATTGTCGATGATGGTCGCTATTCCTTCTTTCCCTAATGCATAACAAATATCTAGCACAAGGAGAAAAAGGAAAAGCGAGCCCCACAACAAAAGTGGTTCCGCGGCACGGCACGTGGTTCCGTTGCACGCCACGTGGTTCTGCTGCACGCCACGTGGGACTAATGGTCTTTCATTTTTAAATGACTGTTTTAATCAAAAACAGATTTGTTACAAAAGGGATTTCATTTTTTGAAATTATTTGAACTGAAGACTTTTTGTATATATACGTGGTCGAAATGCATGATACCATGAAGTTAGAAAGGGCTAAACCACTCAAAAGTAGCAAATGAAGTTAGAAAGGGCTAAACCATTCAAATTTCGAAACTATAATGGCACAAACAGAAACTAGACATATATAAATTGGTCCAAGCAGTACATGATACTAGTCCAAACAGTACATAATAATAGCTACCATAGATATATATACAAGTGTTCGACGTTCAGAACACTACTCGTCTGAATCGTCTGAATCAGAATGTCCACCTTCCTCGAGGTGACGCTGGCCATAGTTGACGACTCGAATCTTGCGGTACAACTCGTATGAAACGTATGCATCTTTTGCTGCATACTCAATGTTGATAGGATCAAGTGGGGCCTTCTCCCAAAGTTTGTGCTGAGACTTTGGGAAACTGGTCTTCATATCACCATATTCCTCGTCGATCAAGGCAACTTCCATATGAGCCATCGAAGTCCTGTCATGTCGAAGCCTGAATACCGTTTGGAGATCAACGAGGCAACCAGCTGGTATCTCAATACCGAAGCTGTGCCTCATCTTCAGCTTGTCGTTCCTTATGTCAACGGTAGCAAAAGTGATGCCGCTGCGAAGGAAGTCCATGAGTTCTGGACAATGCTTGTCACTCCTGCAACAGAAACAAATTAAAATGGAACAAATGTTACATACTGCTGCAATAAGGAAACATGTTTCACTACAACTAAAGAGAAAATTATCTTTAGGATTCAAATAGAACATATGCAATGGAACCTAGAGAGATCACTATAGCTATCCAATGGAACCTAGAGAGATCACTAGCTATATGCAATTTTCATGAGTATGACATATCATATTGTTATCCAATGGAACCTAGAGAGATCACTAGCTATATGCAATTTTCATAACCTTGGATCAAAGAACACCGCATAAAATTGTATCACTACAACTATGATTTCAATGGAACATATTGAACCAATCAGATTTTTCAGATTGTGGAACACTATTCCAATCAGATTGTGTTCCCTTCAACTAATCAAAATTGTTTCACTACAACTATTTGAAGCGAACCAACTATGATTCCAATGGAACATATTAAACACTAGTTGATTCTAATACGATTTTTCAGATTATGGAACACTATTCCAATCACATTGTGTTCCCCTTCAACTAATCAAAATTGTTTCACTACAACTATTTGAAGGGAACCAACTATGATTCCAATGGAACATATTAAACACTAGTTGATTATAATACAATTTTTCAGATTTTGGAACACTATTCCAATTAGATTGTGTTCCCCTTCAACTAATCAAAATTGTTTCACTACAACTATTTGAAGGGAACCAACTATGATTGAAACAAATAAACTTACAATGTCATTATCCTGGATCAAAGAAAGCCTCAAAACTTACCTCGCCCATTGGAAGATCAAGACATGGCGTGCGAAGCATAGTTGGATGACGGCAACACCACGTTGATCGGCCGTGTACTCCAGATCAAGCCCCAAGAACTTCTCATGATCCATTGCATCGTCAAACCATTTTTCCTTCAACTGTTCAAGAAAAAACGGCACCTCCCTACTCTCGTTCGTGTACACAACATCGAGCTTGGTCGTGCCATGTGCGAGCACCTTAAGAAAGCGACTGTGCTTCGGTTCGTGCTTGGTGGAAGAAGAGAAGGGAAAAAATGAAATCCCTTTGTAAGAGATGAGTTCTCGTTCGAAACCCTCATACTTCGAGAGAGATTGTCCGTTTTGTACACGAAGTGCATCCAGTTTTTGTCGTAGCCCTCTCAACTTTTTAACACATGCTATGTGGGTGAAATGATGATAACATGCAAACTTTCAACATTTTCAGAGTTCATTTGTAGTGCTTTTCAATTTCAGGGTCAACTAGCTCAAAAAAAATAAGTAAATGCACGAAGAATACCAAATGAAGTCAGAAATTGATGAACTTTTGTGATGTGCCTTTGAATGGTGCATTTTGAACACACAAAAAGTATGGAGTTCAAATAAGTTCAAAAAATGAAATCCCTTTGTAAGAGATGAGTTCTCGTTCGAAAACCTGATACTTCGAGAGAGATTGTCCGTTTTGTACACGAAGTGCATCCAGTTTTTGTCGTAGCCCTCTCAACTTTTTAACACATTCTATGTGGGTGAAATGATCATAGCATGCCAACTTTCAACATTTTCAGAGTTCATTTGTAGTGCTTTTCAATTTCAGGGTCAACTAGCTCAAAAAAAAAGTAAATGAACTAAGAATACCAAATGAAGTCAGAAATTTTTGAAATTTTGTGATGTGCCTTTGAATGGTGCATTTTGAACACACAAAAAGTATGGAGTTCAAATAAGTTCAAAAAAATGAAATCCCTTTGTAAGAGATGAGTTCTCGTTCGAAACCCTCATACTTCGAGAGAGATTGTCCGTTTTGTACACGAAGTGCATCCAGTTTTTGTCGTAGCCCTCTCAACTTTTTAACACATGCTATGTGGGTGAAATGATGATAGCGTGCCAACTTTCAACATTTTCAGAGTTCATTTGTAGTGTTTTTCAATTTCAGGGTCAACGAGCTCAAAAAAATAAGTAAATGCACGAAATATACCAAATGAAGTCAGAAATTGTTGAAATTTTGTGATGTGCCTTTGAATGGTGCAATTTGAACACACAAAAAGTATGGAGTTCAAATAAGTTCAAAAAAATGAAAACCCTTTGTAAAAGAGATGAGTTCCCGTTTGAAACCCTCAAACTTCGAGAGAGATTGTCCGTTTTGTACACGAAGTGCATCCAGTTTTTGTCGTAGCCCTCTCAACTTTTTAACACATGCTATGTGGGTGAAATGATTATAGCATGCCAACTTTCAACATTTTCAGAGTTCATTTGTAGTGCTTTTCAATTTCAGGGTCAACTAGCTCAAAAAATAAGTAAATGCACGAAATATACCAAATGAAGTCAGAAATTGTTGAAATTTTGTGATGTGCCTTTGAATGGTGCATTTTGAACACACAAAAAGTATGGAGTTCAAATAAGTTCAAAAAAATGAAAACCCTTTGTAAGAGATGAGTTCTCGTTCCAAACCCTGATACTTCGAGATAGATTGTCTGTTTTGTACACGAAGTGCATCCAGTTTTTGTCGTAGCCCTCTCAACTTTTTAACACATGCTATGTGGGTGAAATGATGATAGCATGCCAACTTTCAACATTTTCAGAGTTCATTTGTAGTGCTTTTCAATTTCAGGGTCAACTAGCTCAAAAAAAGTAAATGCACGAAGAATACCAAATGAAGTCACAAATTGTTGAAATTTTGTGATGTGCCTTTGAATGGTGCATTTTGAACACACAAAAAGTATGGAGTTCATTATCATAGTTTTGTCAAATTCTCAAATATGCAAAAAGAATTTTAATAAACATAGTTTTTAATTGAAAATAACAAAATAGTTAATAGTTTGGATAGTCAAAATAATTAATTTTGAAAATAGAAAATAGTTTTGAATTATTTATTCAATTTCAAACACTTTTCATTATCATAGTTTTGTCAAATTCTCAAATATGCAAAAACAATTTTAATAAACATAGTTTTTAATTGAAAATAACAAAATAGTTAATAGTTTGGATAGTCAAAATAATTAATTTTGAAAATAGAAACTAGTTTTGAATTATTTATTCAATTTGAAACACTTTTCATTATCATAGTTTTGTCAAATTCTCAAATATGCAAAAAGAATTTTAATAAACATAGTTTTTAATTGAAAATAACAAAATAGTTAATAGTTTGGATAGTCAAAATAATTAATTTTGAAAATAGAAAATAGTTTTGAATTATTTATTCAATTTCAAACACTTTTCATTATCATAGTTTTGTCAAATTCTCAAATATGCAAAAACAATTTTAATAAACATAGTTTTTAATTGAAAATAACCAAATAGTTAATTTTGAAAATAGAAAAAAATTGAAACTATATGAGAATTAATAGAGAAAATTAAACCTAAATTCAAAGTGACCTCACTTTGAATTCAGGTTTAATTTTCTCCATAATTTCAAATATAGTTTCAATTTTTAAATTTACAGTCAGTTTAGGCCCGTAAGCCTGCTTTAGAGAGGATCTCGATGGAGATGCTGCGACGGGGCTTATAAACTAGTGTTAGTCCCCCTCGCTAGGCGAGGTGGGACTAAACTTATAGTGCAGCTAGCGGAGGGGTTTTAGTCCCGGGTGGAGCCACGACCCAGGACTAAAGCCCCTCGCCTGTCGCCTGCCGAGCACGGGCCTTTAGTCCCGGGTCGTGGCTCCACCCGGGACTAAAGGGTGTCTTTAGTCCCGGCTCGAGCCCCGACTCGGGACTAAAGGCCCCTGCTTCCCGCCTTTTGGTCTGCCGAAAAAGGGCCTTTAGTCCCGGGTCGTGGCTCCACCCGGGACTAAAGGGTGTCTTTAGTCCCGGTTCGAGCCCCGAACCGGGACCAAAGATCCTACTATATAAGCGGGAGTTGGAAATTTCCAACCCAAATCGCCATTTCTCTTCTTCCTCGGACTCTCTCCTGCCCGGCGCGACACGAACTCGCGCGACGCCGCCAGGCTGCCCGTCGTCCTCCTCGCCGCCGCCTGCCGTCCTCCCCGCCGTCGTCGTCGTCCTCCTCGCCGCCACCGTCCTCCTCGCCGCCGCCTGCCGTCCTCCTCGCCGTCGTTGACGCCCTCCCCTCCCACTCCGGCCGGTAAGCCCCCCGCCCCCTCCTCCCCAACACTCCGGCCGGTAGAAGAAAAGAAGAAAAGAAGAAAAAGGGAAGAAAAGAAGAAAAAGGAGAATGAAAGAAGAAAAAGGAGAAGAAAAGAAGAAAAAGGGAAGAAAAGAAGAAAAAAAGAAAAAGGTGAAGAAAAGAAGAAAAAGGAGAAGAAAAGAAAAGATTTTTTTTGTCATTTAATTCCCATTGTTATTAGGTTTGTGCTAGATTATTAGGGTTAGTAATATTTAGAATTAGGTTAGGGTTACAAGAAGAAGAAAGATGAACCAAAATAAGAAAATAAGATTAGGAAAAAGGAAAATAAGAAGAGGAGGAGAAGAAAAGAAGAAAAGGAGAATAAGAAGAGGAGGAGAGGAGAAGAAGAGGAAAAATAGAAGAAGAGGAGAAGTAGAAGAAGATAAGTTGAAGAAGAAGCGGAGAAGAAAATAAGAAAGAAGAAGAAGAAGAAGAAGAAGAAGACATTTCTACGTATATAGATGCTTAATTAGTGTTTCTTAGATTATTGCTTAATTTTGCTATTGTATATGCTTAAGTGTTAATAGTTTATTTTACTATATATACAATTAGTTTATTTTTAGCAAGAAAATTAATAGAACTAGTTTATTTTTTTAGTTTATTTTACGATGCCTATCCCGCATCCTCGTGTCGACTCGGCGGAGGACACCTGCTTGATCAGAGGGGCCATGTCCGGGACTGGGCTCCGCCCGGCTGGTATTGGGAGGTGCTACCTTCCGGGGGGCGTAGGTTGGTGAGGAGCCAACCCGTGGTTGACCCGATCCTTGTTTGGTGGCGGTCGCGTGGGCCAGTGACGGTGCCGAGGCTTCCGGACACCACGGAGGTGGTACGTCACCGTGTCAGCGAGGAGGATGAGCACGTCCGTCGCTACATGGTTGCGTTGGAGGGCAGGTTCGAGCATACCTGGCAGGTTCTTCAGGGATCTCACTGGAGCTATGATCCTGTGATGGTTCCTTCTCTTTGGGTGTCCACCGCCCGCGACGATACCCGTCGGGCGCTACGGTTCTAGTTGTATTAGTGATGCTATATGTATGATAGTATTCGAGGAGTATTAGTGATAATATTCGACGATGTACGGACAAAAGAGATGATGTAGTTTTGCTTATAATTGAATGCATGCTAATTTGAATACTACTTTATTTTACGATTTGGTTTTGCTTATTGAATGCTCAAATTGGAAAAGTACTCCTATTTTGAATACTATGCAGAAATCTAGGAGTCCCGGGTGGAGCCACGACCCGGGAATAAAGTTGTTTTGGAACCGAGTTCCTGATAGAATAATTCTTTTTTGGTACAAAGTTCAACAAAGTCCTTTGACACTAGACAATGTGACATATAGAAGGGTAGATGAGATCAGGAAAAATAGGATCATTTTCTACACATCTAGAATGTCGCCATTTTTTTAAATCCTTAAAGGTTAAGAGAATCCGTTAGACATATTTTAGAGTTTAGGTTCTATCCAAGACCCGAGACTAAAGGTCCTCCTATATAAAATGACACTTCGAAGTTTCCAACCCCTCTTATATAGTTTGTTAGTTTATTAGTTAATCAAATGTCCGTTTTTTGCAGAACTATGGATCCACATATCAGGAACCTCGAAGAGGACGAACTTCTCGAAGATATAATCAAAGACGGCCCCGACGTTGAACCAGCTGAATCTCCGTCGTCATATCTAAACCCCTCCGGATGTGGAATGGAGGTCGACCGACAAGAAGATGAAGCCGATGGGGCAGGAGATAGATCCAATGACGGAGAAGGTGATAGCTCCACTGATGGAGAAGCCGGTGGAGAAATAATAAAGTCCGGCTAGGTATACATATGAAGTTCGACAATCACTTGTAATATGTGAAAAATATTGGAGATAGCTTTATATTGTATACATATACATTCATTTGACGAATGTTTCTCCCTCTTAGGCCTCCACATCGAGCAAAGCTACGAAACGAGGCCCGACTAGAAAGTTGGATGCACGGACGCATTACACCTTTGAGGTGATATTGCCTACGGGCGAACCCAAGCTTCCTAAGAATGCTGCTGACACATTCAAGAAGCAATGCGGAGTTCTCGTTAGGGATCACATCCCGATCAGCGTTCGGGAGTGGAACAAGCGCAAAGGGGCAGCCAATAGTGACAATGTCGCCGAAAGGTACAAAGATAATCTTTGGAATGATCTCATGTCACATTTCAACCTGCCAGAATGTGAGAATGAAGACGCCGCAAAAAACTGAGGGCCAAAGTCAAGCAGTGGACTCTAAAGAAGATGGCCGAACTGTTCCGTAGCTGGAAGAAGAAGCTATGGAAAAACTATCTGAAGACAAAGAAAGTGCTAGTATTCGAGGGGTATCTAGCCAAGCAGGCGAATCACTGGAAGGCATTTCAAGAGTACAAGGAGTCATAAGATGCCTAGTCATTATCAGAAAAGAACAAGAAAAATGCCGACAAGAAGAACTATCACCACAAGCTGGGGCCAGGGGGCTATGAGACTGCCATCCCAAAGTGGGATAAGAAAGAGCAAGATCTGCTAGCTAAAGGCATCATACCTGAACGACTCCGTGATGAGTGGGAATTGAGATCAAGAAATTGGTTCCTTGCGCATGGTGGTTCGTACGACGAAGAAACAGGGGACCTCATCTGTTGTGACGGTCTTAGGATACCCACGGAGAATTGGAAAAAGATAGTGAAAGAAATTAAGGAGGGAAAAAGACAGTTCACTGCAGATAGAGAGAAAGATTTGCTCACACTGGTCCTCGGCAATGACGAACATGGAGGACGAACGCGAGGCTTCGGTCCTTCTTACCCGTGGTGGCTTGGGTTTGCCAGAGACCAAGACACTTACAGAAGCCGAGCGAGAGCAAAGAAGCGACAACAGGATGAGGAGAATGACAAGTTCAACCAGTTGCTTGCCAGGATTAACGAGCAACAGAAGCAGATTGATGAGCTTAGAGGAGTAGCGCGCCAGGAAGATCCTGCACTCGATATTACCGGCGCCCCATCTAAGCGGAAAAGCAGCGTGGCTGAATCTGAGGCCCCGCCCGACGATGCACGAAGAATGATAGAGGGCGGTCCCGGCTACCCCGTGGATGGAATCAAGGAGTCAACATCATGTGAACTCCATCAGAAATTCAAGAACATATCCATGAAGGTGGCCGTCGGACAAGCTTTACCTTCTGGCCCTGATGCACGCTGGCATGGCCATGAGATTCCAGCTTGCTTTGCTAAAGTCGGGGTGGATGAAATCATGGCGGGGTTTCATGATATGGAGCTCGACATAGTTGGACCCAAAGATGAGAGGACACTCGGAGAAGTACTGGGTGGAGTCATCCTATGGGACAAGAACTACATCAAGCTTCCAGGCTCGGCCCCAAGGACGACACCGCCTCCGAGTCGTCGCAGGTCACCTACACCTCCATCACCTCCAAGCCCTCCACATGACGACGACCAGCACAACACGAGTCCATCTCGATCACCGCCGCCGGACTTGGGTCGTCCGTCTCCGCCGCCGCCCGCTCCGGATACTAAGCGGAAGCGTTCTAGCGCTCTGCCGATGATTTCTAAGCGAAGGAGCTCCCCAAAGCGCAAACTGTCGCCCCTCCCAAAGGTACCTCATGCTAATCTTCCTATCAGACCTTATGATTGTACCGCCGAGGAAAACGCCAGGATAGCAAAGGAACATCATGATGCGCAGATGAAAAAAAAGGAACGCGAGCCCCGCCCGGAATACACCTAGAAGAAAATAGCATTTGCAAAATACTTCACGAACCTTCCATCACAGTATGACTTACACCATAATCCTGATGACTATACACGCACATTGCAGAAGGAAGTGAAAAAGAGCAGATCACGTGCAAGTGCAAGTGGGAGCAAATCAAGTTCAACTACAAGCAAAAAAAGATCAGACGTTCCTCAGCTTGGACAACAGGCCAAACAGTCGATCCCACCCCTCAGGGTGTTACCCGAGAATGTCCCCCCTCTGGTGCAGGGGCAAGATTTGGAATTAGCAAAGAAGTGGACGGATGAATGGGGTATCCCGGTTGAAGACGTTCTCGCTTCCCAAGACGACAGGTTACCCAAGGTTGTGGTAGCCCCTAAGCCACAGTTTGTCATGGGAGCGCCTTTGGTCAGCAAAGATGATCTCCCAACAAATATGCGTTACTTGCATACATGGTACTTAAGTGAATCAAAGAATGGGAGAACGATGATCGTGGTGAGTGTCCCACGGGAGTACTACGGCCGCCCCGAAGAAATACATATCGACTTTGATGAACTCTTCCAGATGTACAATGCCGACGCCCTCGACAAATCACTGATGAGTTGCTATTGTTTGTAAGTTTTTCAATTCGTTGTCTACATATAACTTGTTTAGTTATTTCATTTCATTGTCTACATATAACTTGTACTCTATTATGCAGAATGAAGATTCTGGATTGTAAAAATAGGAACATCCTAAATATTGGGTTTATTGACCCAGATAAAATACATATAGCGACGCTAACTGATAAACCCAAGGAGACGGAGGAAAACATTCTAATGTTTCTAACAGATCAAAATTTCTGTGACCACATACTGTTTCCATACAACTTCAGGTGAGGGTCTTTACTCTGTTGTGTCCATTCACTTATAAGTGTAATTGATAAGTTACTCACACACACACACACACACACACACACACACACACACACACACACACACACATATATATATATATACATGTGCAGCTTCCATTGGATTCTGTTGGACATTCAAATTGATAAGGGAAGAGTTGATGCCTTCGACCCATTATCGAGACCCTTGGAACAGTTCCAAAGCCTGCAGGACATGCTCCAAGGGTAATTTCAATCATTCTTGCGCTCTATCGGTCTCTTTCGATGATTTTCTGATATATCAATTAATGAAAAACTTTAGAGCGGCTTAGGTAAGTAGTTCAAATGCGTGACTCCCGGTATCGAGCCTGAGAAGCTGACCTTTAGAGCGGCTCAGGTAAGTAGTAGTATGATATACTTCTATTTTCAATACATTTATGATGCTAGATTATTATTTTGATTATATATATTCTGTTCTCATAAAGTGCGACCAGCAGCCACGGGGGACGCATCTATGCGGATACTATGTTTGCGAGACCATTCGCACGTTTACCACTGAGCACAAGGATCACAGATACGACGTAAGCAATGAACATTCACACCTCTATTTTTACCCGTCATTCTTTGTTATCATGATTGATATTCATATTCATCTCCTCTTCTTATATAGTACACGGCCATGAGGGAGAAGTCCCTACCAGAGCAACGCGCGATTGCTGATGCAGAGGAGCTTGCGACCTTTCTGAGGACGGAAGCTATAGATGACAAAGGACGATTTAGTGTAGCTAGGGGCCATTACTGATGTTGGTCCATGTAATCGAATAGACGGGCTCTAGTCCCGATAATTCAGATCTTCATATAATTGTATGTATTTGCTTGCTTGTAAGATAAGTTAATCTTATATATATATGCATAATTATTTCTATTTAGAATTATATGAAAACTAATTCCCGAACACCAAATGAGGCATCACGTTAATCTCCCGAACACCTAAATCTTAAAACCCTAAAACACAAAAATAAACAAAATCTGCAGAAACTCTTTAGTCCCGGTCCGTGTTAAGACCTGGGACTAAAGGGCCTGCCCGTGAGGGCGCTCCGAGGAGCCCACGTGGAGCACCTTTGGTCCCGGCTTGGAACAGGGCCGGGACTAAAGATTAGGCCTTTAGTCCCGCCCTTTAGTCCCGATTGGTGAACCGGGACTAAAGCCCCTTACGGGCCGGGGCTATAGGCCCTGTCACCACTCCAGTTTACGTTGAAACTTTCAAGAAAATTTAAAGGCCACGTTCAGTCTACGCTCATTTTGTTGATGTTAAAATAATAATGCTACGATTATTGTTGTTGGTTCATGAGAGGTGAGTTCATGATCCCTTTGTCGATGGTAAACAACACGGGTACCTTTGTTTTTGTTTTTTCGCTTTCATTTATTTGCTTATCACTTTTTTTGGTTTACAGTTCCTTTTTAAAAAAAACTTTTGTCAAATATATTAATATAAAATCTAGCTTCAAAAATCTTAACGCAAGAAACGTAATTGTCAAAACAGTTCATGATTCATATCACGGTTTAAAATATTAAACATTTAAAATAATAATATAAAAAGGGTAAAAACAAATTTCAGAAGTTCTGACAGGCGTCACACATGCAATGAGAAACTTGTCACTACTAGAGAAGGGGAATGTCCTATACAACGCTCACCACATTGTATAGTCTATCCGTCACATAGAACTGCACTGGCCGGCCCATTTTAACAGCAAGCGAAACGTGTGCTACATCCAGTTTCTATCTTCCCTTTTTTTTGTTTTTTTTTATATTTGTTTTTCCTTCTTCTTTTCTTTTCAAAATACGTTCGGAATTTCAAAATTTGTTCGAAACTTCAAGAAAATGTTTAGAATTCATAAAAAGTCATGTTTATTAAAAACATTATGCATTTTTATAAAATATTCAAACTTTCAAACTTTTATTAATATTTAAAAAATACTTTCCATTTGTTTTTCAGAGTTCGAAATATATTTGGAATTTCAATTTCTGTTCATTTTCAATAATATTGGTCTATTCAAAATACTCCGAATTTGAAATTTTTATTCACTTTTTAAAACTTTAAAATTTGTTCGCGTGTTCTAAAAATGTTTTTTACACCTTTTTCACCTTGTATATTTGTTCACTATTTTGAAGAAATGTTTGAAACTTATAAAAAGAGGTTTGGATCACCTGCTGCAGCTAGTTCTTAATTTTCACATTGTAGATCAATCACTTTCACTTCTCAGTCATAGTGGCTAAGCACACTCTTTCGCTGGTGGGAGGTAAGTAGTTCAATTCCTCGTATGGGACATATGTTTTGTGTCATTTTTGCTCACTATGACCCTCGGGCTCCGTGTGTGCTTTGTGAGTGCATTTGACCCAATATGTGTTAAATAAAAGCTCTTCAAAGTAGGTGGGTATGATCTTTGCAAATGGTACCTCTTGATTACTGATTTCGCCATATGAATAGGTGATGAGGGATTTTTTAGCGAAAATAGCTAGGCTTTATTGAACATCAAGAATGTTTACATGGATTACGTCTGAATCATAAAGGTTGCCCAACTAAATATTTCTACCCTAGGTAAGGGAGACACCAAGCCTAGCTAGCCTATGTGCTTCAAAGTATGAACCTCTTAATTCATGTTGAGAGACACACACATGAAGAAAAACCTTTAGTGATCTCTTTGATTTCTATAATGATTCCTCTATGGGCACATATTTTTTGTGTCTTTTTTGCTCACTCCGATGTTCGGGCTCCGTGTGTACTTCACGGGTGTATTTAACGCAAAATGTGTTAAATAAAATCTCTCCAAAGTATGTGGGTGTGATCTTTGTAAATGGTACCTCTTGGTTATTGATTTCACCATATGAATAGGTGATGAGGGAAATAGCTAGGCTTTATTAAACATCAAGAATGTTTACAGGGATTACGTCCGAATCATAAAGGTTATCTAACTAAATATTTCTACCCTGGGTAAGGGAGACACCAAGCCTAGCTAGCCTATGTACTTCAAAGTTTGATGCTCTCAACTCATGTTGAGAGACACACACATGAATAAAAACCTTTAGCGGTCTGCTTGATTTCTCTAATGATGCCATCATAATTCCCTCATGCACCTTCTTGGATATGGTTGACCACGCAACATGTAGATGTTGCATACCCATATCCTGCACCAAAAACAATTCTTCTTGTCTGCTCAATTACATGGCCCATGCCAAAGGTTTCTTTTTCTTGCAGCAACTTATTGGGCGTGCATGGCCATTTTTCTAGCACCATGGCAGCTACCTCTCCCCTCGAAGCTGCTGCAAAAAGAAAAAATTGATACATCCCCATGCCGAAAATTTGTATCTAACACCATCACACCTCAATATCACCTCAACATGATAAAATTCTTCATCTCGGTACCTCGCCAATGTCTAAACCAAGAACAACAACGCACCCAAGTACCGGGTCAAAGGCCAACGAATGTTGGACTCCGACACCCCAGGCCCACCCAATCCCCTCTCCCGTTCTATTTCTTTACAATCCACCCATTTTCTTCCCTTGATTTGCATACACACCCTCCACCACTGTCGTCGTTGATGTACGTTTCTGGCTACCTCAAAGTCATTGTCGGACGTTCGCAAGCAGCACCGACGCACCCACTCACCTCTACGACGATGGTGCCAACCCTGGAGCCACTTGTTCACAAGCACACTCCGCCCCCATGTGGATGCCCTCCATGGCAGACACCATGTGACGGGCGTTCGATAAAATGCCACTGCGCTTATTTTTGAACGTCATGCAGTTTTTTAGAGTATGAAGGATGGTGAGCTACTCGACCATGCAGGACGAGTTGTTGTATGATGTGTGGTTCGCAGTGGTGTAGCCAGGATTTTATGTTAGGGTGGTTCGGTTGAAATTAAAAAAAATACACCGCAAATTGAACAAACCAACATGTGCAAACGAAGCATCAACCCTCTTCTTTCCTGGGTGTTTCATAAAAAGGGATACAACGTCTCCGGTCCTCTTCATTCCGTAACAATTCTACAATAAAAATAAAATTGATCTGTTAGGATTGATTGGACACATAATAATCATTCATCATCTGCAGTAAGGACTGTCTGAATCTGCAGTTAGGATTAAAGTTGTTTAAATTGTGAAATTAAATTATACTTTGAATAGAAAAAAAGATGCAGATCATACTTTAAAATCGGAGGAGATGAGATAAAAGATACAGATCATACTGGGAATAGAAAAAGGATGCAGATCAATGAGCTCATGCGGTCCTGCACTCCTACTCCGTGATGCACTGATGCAGATCAAACTGCTGCACTCCTGCACCGTATACGTGATGCAGATCGAACTCATGCACTCCTGCAGATCAATCCGCCTGTACCTGTCAGGAGCCGGTTGTGTGTCACCGGCGGCGCAATTACAGGGTGGTCCATGGACCACCATGTCCACCCTGTGGCTACGCCACTGATGGTTGGTCATATCCGCGGACTTCATTAGTAGGAGCGGAGGGAAGACCTTCTGAAAGCAAGTGCATGAATCGTTTCATCACCGAAAGCACATTGCGTCCTATGACATGTACACCATTCAAGCATGCAATGTGAGGTAGTTATCATATCGCTGGTACACTATCCACACGAGTGTCACCAAGTTTTGTAACATTGTTCATCAGCCGGAGGCAAGCTGATAATTGCATGCCATAGAGGATGAAATCCGTTAACATTTAAGAAAGCATAGGCTTTGCAACACCCCCTTGTCTAGCCATCTATTTCTGCATCGTGATTCATGCAAGAACTTTTGTATTTTTTGCTTCTTCCACATAAAACAACATATGACTTTCAAAGTTTGCACGACAATAAAACATTCTTATTCCAATGTGGTAAAATCTTTTAGATTTTTTTCGACCAACATAAATGTACAAAATGATTTTTTTACTCCAAATAATTGATTTTGTATATTTGTGTTTGATGAAAAAATCTGAAGGTTTTCGTGCAAACTTTAAAGTTCATATGTTCTTCTATTTGGAAGAAACGAAAAGGAAAATATTACATGCAGTAAGTTAGTTGTGTAGGACACATCTTAAAACAACATTGAAGGGTAAGGATAAGAGGTGTCTAAAAGCATATGCTTCAAAAATACACATTTGGACTAGTAAATTTTGCTTGTTCTTGCTTAATTTGTTGGTCGATTCGTTCACTTAATGTATGTCTATACATTATGTAGCCCGCACGCGCTGTCGTGATTTACCACAAGGCAGAGGGACAATCATCTACGTGCACATATTGTTGGATGAAGCTGAAAGGGGAAATATGTACGGGAGGGCATGATCTGTTGATGGAAAAATTGTTGAACATCTGATTAATCTAGACAAATTTAAGAATTTACAACCTTTGTATGCATAATTTATGCTATTTTCTATCCGAACTTTAATGAATATATGACCTGGTTTGCGGTCGATTTCACTGTTTTGACCCTTTTTACATAGTTTAGCCCGATTGACCCTATTTACGAAAAAAATCAGATCCGACCCTTTTTCCTACCGTCACCCGCTTTGGCGGTAGACATACACATCCTACCGCCATAGCCAGTGGCGGTACGGTCGTTTGACTCTGTTGACCCGAAGGAACCATCCGCATTGAGCTGACCCCTATTGCTACTGCCTGTGACGGTAAGATGTGTATGCCTACCACCATAGCCGATGACGATAAAAAAAGAGTCAGATGCCATTTTTTTTACAAACTGAGTCAGATCGGGCTAAAGTTAGCAAAAAAGGCTAAAAACCGTGAATTTGTCCCTGGTTTGCATGAATCGTTTTGAATGGTGTTTAAAATATATGCGGCAATAATGGACAAATGGATTGGTCCCCTATCCATGGACAAATGAGGGACAAAATTTGTTGTTGTCATTGAAGATGCCGTAAGAACAACCTTGTAAAAATTGCCTTCTCCATCTCAGTATACCACGCCAAAGTCTAAACCTAAAAGAACAGCGACGCGCGCGTGCTACCGGGACAAAGGCCAACAAACGACACGCACCCAATTAATTTGCGATCACATTCAGTGCACGATACTAATCAGTTGGCATGCATGCAAACGCTCGATCGATCGTTGAGGTCCTGCTCCTGCATGCATGCAGCTGCTTCGCTGTGCGTACAGCCGCGCCCACGAAACTGCGGGCCTCCTTGATGCTTCTAGCTAGCTCGGGGTACTTTGCTGATTACTGCAAGGAGGCGCAGGGCAATATATATATGGTCCAAGCACTAAACTAAATACTGGGCATGCATGTGTGATCACTGGCCAGCGTCACCAACCACATCCTCAGAATTCCAGCTAGGTGCTCTGGTGACATGTCTGTTGGCTGTTCGGGTCAGAAAGAGCCGCTCAGTTTTGCGTCTGTGTGTACTGCATGCTGTCGCAGTTGCGCACACACTGCATGCTACTCCTAGATCTCATTCTCAGCCATGTTGGCCCAAACAGAATCTAACCAAAACTTTACTGTCAACTGAAGCTTCCAGCCATGGCCAAGCGAAGTGAAACGAGATTCACCTTTCTTTCTCCCGTACGTGCGTGCGTGAGACCTGTCAGTGTAGTGTAAGCAAACAAGCAACAGATGGAGGCTTTGCCGGAAATAACCGCACGAGCAAACGCTGCGTGCGTGTCTGAAGTCTGAACCCTGAAAACCTCGCTCTAATGATATGCCGGCCGGCTGCCTTTCCATCCATCACCTGCTGCGACCGCGATGGATCTGGACGTAATTCGCCTTCTCGATCGGGACAGTGATCCGTCATTTTCCCCTCGAGAGTCGAGAGCGAGTCGACAGCGATCCGGCATCACCCCGCGTACCTTTTGCTCTCCCCCCACCTGCGTGGACTCTAGCAACGTCGCCGCCTGCACACGCGGTCGATCAAAGTCCAGACGACGCCCCGCGAGACAAGCAGGACCCGTAGCTCTCAGCAGGCCCAAAATGAAAAGGAAACATGTGCTGCGCGGCGAGCCACGACAGTGGCGTCGCAACAGCATCTTCGTTCCCCGTACCTCTCCGACGCTACGTCCACCGCGGCCGATGGCGCCACCGCCACGCAGACGGCGCGTACGTACCACCACCACCACCACCACCACGGCGAGGTCGGCCTCGGACTGCAACCGAACACGGGTCCGAGAGAGACAACCCTGCGATACTAATGGCGCCAGTGGCGTAGACCAGTCTGCTGATTGCTACGGCCCTTCCTTTTGGCTTTGAATTTCTCTCCCGTCTTTGGCAAGGAAAGCTGGCGCGACAAATCTGCGCCACTGCTAGCGAGAGTGACCGGACCGGGGCTAGCAACTGGGGCTCGGATGCCCCTAGACCTACACTGACGCATCGGCGTCGGGCTACAGGGGAATTCATGTGTGTGACGGATCAGGTCAATAACAATCTCAACAGATTAGATCGATGGTCCAATCAGGCCATTAGTAGCGTGGTTGGAACAGAGCCATCGCACCAGCAGTGACATGTCTGTATCTGTGGATCCATCCATCACACTCATATATACGGTTCACCGGCAGCCAATCAAACTGGCCTGGATCGTTCGTTGCGTTCGGTGTTAGTGGAGGCAGCCTTAATTAGGCTTAGCAAATGTTTCCAGAGGCGCATCAATTCAAGCAGCATCAATCTAATCTAACCATGCATGCATGGAGAGAGCTGCAGCACTCGTGCATTATTGTTTGGCCTGGCCCGGCCCGGCCGACCATGTTCTCCGGGAGGAAGCTTGCAGGCATTAGCTGGGGTGTCGCTCTCGTGCTGCAATTCGGAGGGTTGGCACTTGGCAACGGCGATTCAAACGTAATAAGTGTAAAAACAGATGAGACAACGCTTGCACTCGCAGGAGCGCCTCCGTGTTGATTTATATGCCAACCGGCTAGGGTTACAAGAGAATTACAAAGGAGGTTAGGTTGTTGGTTTGATCTACAAGTAATATCCCAACAACCTAATACAATTACAAACATATACCGGTTTATCTCTATACACCGGATATATGTTTTAACACTCCCCCTGAATCACAACTATCTAAGTTGAGATTGTTCCTAAATGCTTCTAGTTGCCGAATAGTGAGTGGCTTAGTGAAACCGTCTGCACCTTGATCACCAGTTGATACAAACCTGATATTCAATAACTTGTCTGCCACTCGTTCACGAACGAAATGATAATCGATTTCAATATGCTTTTTCCTGACATGAAAGATAGGATTACTAGACATATATGTAGCACCGAGATTATCACACCACAACGAGGCTGCCTTTGGATGGCGGACACCTAGTTCAGTCAACAAGTTCTGAACCCAAAAGATTTCGGCAGTTGCATTGGCTAAGGCCTTATACTCAGCCTCAGTACTTGACCTGGAAAATGTAGGTTGCTTGCGAGCACTCCATGAGACCAGGTTACTTTCAAGAAACACAGCAAAACCTTCAGTGGATCTCCTATCATCAGGACACCCAGCCCAATCTGCATCTAAGAATGCACTCACAAGCATAGAATCGGTTTTGCTGATTTTAAGTCCAAGACTCTTTGTTCCCTGAAGATATCTCAGTATCCTTTTCACTGTTGTCCAATGCACACTAGTAGGGGCATGCAAAAACTGGCACACTTTATTAACTGAGTATGAAATATCTGGCCTAGTTAGTGTCAAGTATTGTAATGCTCCTACAATGTTTCTATACTTGGTAGAGTCCTCTGCTCCTAATATTTTCCCATCATAAAGAGACAATTTTTCAGAAGTAGACAAGGGTGTAATAGAGGGTTTACAACCCTTCATCCCTATGCGCTGAAGTATTTCCTGCACATACTTTTCTTGTGACAAAAGAATTCCAGTACGTACATGTTTTACCTCAATGCCAAGAAAGAAATGCAAATCTCCAAGATCCTTGAGTGCAAAATCTCTGCCTAGATCCTTCAGGAGAGCCTCAACCGCTTGAGAAGAGGAGCTTGTGACCACTATGTTGTCAACATAAATGAGCATGAAAATAGTGATTCCATGCTTATGATAGAAGAGTGAGGTATCTCCTTTGGATGGAACAAAACCAAGAGACTGAAGCTTTGAAGACAACCGAGAGTACCAAGCTCTAGGTGCCTGTTTTAGCCCATATAATGCCTTCTCAAGCTTGCACACATAACAAGGTGAGTTAGAATTTTCATACCCAGGAGGTTGTCTCATGAACACTTTCTCTTCCAGAACACCATGCAAAAACGCATTCTTCACATCTAGCTGTCTCATGCACCAATTTCGAGATACTGCAACAGAGAGAATCAATCTAATCGTAGCAGCTTCAACTACAGGACTAAACGTGTCCTCATAGTCAATCCCATACCTCTGTTTAAATACCTTTGCAACCAGTCGTGCTTTATACCTGTCAACACTGCCATCAGCTTTCCTTTTTACCTTATACACCCATTTGCAATCAATGATGTTTTTGCCTGTGGCTGGAGGGACTAAACGCCAAGTCTTGTTTTTCATGAGAGCACAATACTCCTCATCCATTGCCTCCTTCAACCGAGGTGAGCTAAGTACTTCTTTTAAATTTTGTGGTTCACCTGTGGCACAAAATGAGCCCCAACAAATACAACCATCATGATATACCTTTGGTTTGATGACACCACCTTGAGATCTGGTGTGGGCTCACTCAGTTGGAAGCGGGACATGTCGTGAAAGTTGTAGCTGAAGGCGATTTGATGAGGAAGACATGGCGGATCCAGAATCCGCAGAGGATCCCGAGGAGGAGTCGTGTAGCGACTCCTGTAGAGATGGCGCCGGCAGTTCTGCTTCTGCATGCGCGCCTGCATGCGAATCAGCGCCAGGTGGTGGAGGCCCACATGTCCCTGCCGCGCCCGAAGACCCAGCCGCCGATGCAGTCAATCCGGTCCTGGCCAGTGGCGACCGCGCAACACCACGTGTGGGGGACCCAACTGTCCCCGCACCCGAGGAACCGACCAGCGTCCCTCCTGGCGTAGCGGCGGACGCACCACGTGCGAGGGACCCAGCTGTCCCTGTGCCTGAGATACCGACCAGCGTCCCGCCTGGCGCAGCGCCCAACGCCCCAACCAGCGTCCCGCCTAGTGCAGACGCAGTGCCTGACGCGCCAAGTCCTGAGGCCGATTCGCCTGGTGCATCGGATCCCGAGGCACATCCTGCCGGATTTCCTGTGGGATGACCTGCACTGTTGGGATGCATAAAATCATGAATATGTGCACTGATTTCTTCACTGTTTTCCTGCATACTTTCATCCGAAACATGATCAAAGGTAGTAGTATGAGACATTGGCATGTTAGCAACAATATTGTCCCCTTCGCCTAGAGGTAGATGTGATGAAGGGAGAAGGTGGGAAGGCAACAAAATAAGCTCTTTCCGGAGTTGAGCAACGACATTGGGATGAAGTTTCGCAAAAGGAAAGAGCTCATCAAACACCACATCACGTGACACATAGACCATACCGGAGGCTACATCAAGACACTTGTAGCCTTTGTGCATAGTGCTATACCCTAAGAAAACACATTGCTTAGACCGAAATTTAAGCTTATGTTTATTGAAAGGGCGTAAGTTTGGCCAAACCGCACAACCAAAAATGCGAAGAAAATTGTGGTTGGGTTTGATACCAAAGAGGAGTTCAAGAGGTGTTTGATTATGAATCACTTTACTAGGGACACGGTTGATAAGATACACGGCAGTGGAAAAAGCTTCATCCCAAAATTTTAAGGGCATAAAAGCATGAGCAAGAAGGGAAAGACCAACTTCCACGATGTGGCGATGTTTTCGTTCAGCGGATCCATTTTGCTGGTGGGCATGAGGACAAGAGACATGGTGGATGATCCCAATGAGCTCAAAGAAGGTGTTTAAGTGTTGATATTCTCCTCCCCAATCAGTTTGCATAGCAAGAATTTTACGATCAAATTGACGCTCAACAAGTTGTTGAAAGAGATGAAATTTCTCAAATACATGAGACTTGTTTTTGAGCAAATAAATCTAGCTTAACTTACTGAAATCATCAATAAAACTCACATAATATTTTTGCCTGCCTACAGAGACTAGTCCAGGACCCCACACATCCGAGAAAACAAGTTCTAAAGGAAACTTTGACACACTGCTAGACCGAGAGTAGGGAAGCTGATGGCTCTTGGCCTTTTGACATGAATCACACACTAACAAATGATCCTTTTTATTTGAGACTGGAAGACAAAAATCACGAAGAACTTTCTGGACCACCGGTAAAGCCGGATGCCCTAAGCGTTTGTGCCACCGCGAGGTAGATGGTTTGACCGCACCAAGAGCTTGTGGATGAGGGACCTCGTGACGGCCAGAAACTGGGAACAAGCGACCCTTATCTTGCTTTGAAGAATGGTTCTCCGAGTGTCCGGATCCTTAACAAAAAGAATTTCAGGGTAAACTTCAAGAAAGGCATGATTATCAAGCATGAGTTGATAGGCAGAGAGGAGGCTTTTGTCGGCTTGGGGAGCATGAAGGATATGATTAAGATCTACCAAACCATGCGGGGTGGAAAAAACTGAATGACCAACATGGGCAATGCTCATACCTTGACCACTAGCGGTGAGGATTTGCTCAGTGCCGGTGTAGCGATCATGGACAACAACTATGTGTCAAGATACCAATTGGTATCTACTCCATAGGAGTGTGCGGCATTGGCGGATCTTTGTCCACTTCCACCTCCTCCTCCACCGCCCGCCGGGTTGCGGACGTTGTTGTTGTAGTTGCGGTCATATCGCTTCCTACACCGCCATGCTCCATGTCCACTTTACTTGCAAATTTGGCAGTTCTCGAACTTGCGATCACCACGATCACCACGGTCACCACCCTGGCGGGATGTGTTGTTGCTGTTGTCGGAGAAGCGTGCTCCCGTGTTATTGTTGTTGTAGCCACCACGGGAGCCGTTGTTGCCGCTGCCGTTTCCATGGCCGCGACCACCTCCCCGAGCAGCTAAGTTGGCGGTGTAGACGCTGGTTTGGGCGGCGATCCGAGCCTCGACGGCGAGGAGCGGAGAGAAGAGATCACCGAGGCCGATGGGCTGATCGGTGACGGTGCATGTGAAGATGGCAGAAACGAACCCGTTGTACTCAGGCTCGTGCATCAGACCCTGGAGGATGTGAGAGACGACATCGTCCTCGTCCAGGGGCTTCCCGGCTGCTGCAAGTTCGTCCGCCACACCCTTCGTCTTGGTGAAGAAGGTGGCGGCGGAGGAGTCACCCTTTCGGGTTCTCCCGATCAGCGATCGTAGCTGGATGTTGCGCGCTCATGACTGCGAGTAGAAGCTCTGGATGAGCTCCTTCCATACCGCCGCAGCAGTCTCGCAGTTGCTAACGTGGAGAAGGATATCATGGGAGAGGGATGCAAGAAGAAAGGTAAGCATCTGCTGGTCCTGCGTTACCCAAACCATATGTTCGGGATTTGGCGTGGTGACGAGCTCCTTCTTCCCGGAGACATCTTTCTCCGAGACAAGCTCAGCGGGGGGGGGGGGGGGGGGCTTGAGGGAACCATCAAGGTAACCCATCATGCCGGCAGCCCGGACATGAGGAAGTACTTGCGCCCTCCAAACAAGGAAATTTTCCCTGTTGAGTTTCTCGGTGATGGTGTGGCTGAGAGAAGCAATGAAGGGGTAGCCATGGCGACGGCGGAAGAGGAAGACATGACCTAGTTGTGATGGAAGAGTTAGGATATGTATACCATGTGAAAACAGATGAGACAACGCTTGCACTCGCAGGGGCGCCTCCGTGTTGATTTATATGCCAACCGACTAGGGTTACAAGAGGATTACAAAGGTGGTTAGGTTGTTGGTTTGATCTACAAGTAATATCCCAACATCCTAATACAATTACAAACATATACCGGTTTATCTATATACACCGGATATATGAAAACAGACGAGACAACGCTTGCACTCCCAGGGGCGCCTCCGTGTTGATTTATATGCCAACCGGCTAGGGTTACAAGAGGATTACAAAGGTGGTTAGGTTGTTGGTTTAATCTACAAGTAATATCCCAACAACCTAATATAATTACAAACATATACCACATATATCTCTATAAACTGTATATATGTTTAACAACAAGGTCTTGTACTGAATCAATACTGGACACGACATGATATAAGGTTGGAGACGTGTCCATAGTTTTTTGAAACGGAGGCATAAGATTTTCCTCATCAATTAAATAAGGAGAGAATAGAGTTGGCAGTTTTACAGAAACCCCAACAGCACGGCATGCCAAGTACTCACGCCTAATGATATTCCCTAGCCGCTTAGCACCGGCGGTAACCCATAGGTTTGCCTCGTCGTAGATTGCCCTGAACAGAACTGGTGGTGGAGCGCTCTTGTTCCGGAAAACGTGAGAGTTTCTTTCATTTCAAATGGTCCATGACAAAAGCATGGTTATGGATGCCATAGCACTCCTATCCGGTGTTTGTAACCCGGTCATTGTGTCCCACCATGCCATGACGGAGTCTTGCAAATGCCAACCCGACGTGTCGACATGTACAAGACCGAAATGATCGATCACCAGACGCCAGAGTCTGTGGGTGTACCGGCACTTGAAGAAAAGGTGTGGGCCTGTTTCCTAAACCCTCTTGCATAAAGGGCAGAGTTCGCAGTTACCCCAACCACGCTTCTGAAGCCAGTCGGCTGTCCAAATTCGATCTTGCAGAGCTAGCCAAGAGATGAATTTCACTTTCGACAGACCCCAAGCCTTCCATACCATGCGTTCCATAGGGGAGAGAGTCATCCCTAGGAATTGCGCCATGTAAGCGGTGGAGGAAGAATAAATGCCATCACTGGAGTGCTTCCACACAATGTCGTCCTCAAGAAGGTCGTCCAGCCAGACTTCACGAAGAAGCATCCAAAGAGTGAAGAACTCCCGGACGTGGGCCTCGGAGACGACCGTGTTATGGTTTATCATGAAGATCCATGCATTATCTTTTAGGGCTTCACGCACCTTTCAGTGCTTCCTGCGAGAGGCTTCAAAAATCAGCGGTGCGATGTCCATTGGCTTGCGCCCGAGCAGCCAAGACGCATCCGAGAACTGTGTTTTCGTGCCATTGCCAAGAGTGATGGTCGTGGAAGCATAGAAAAAATGAAGATCCTCCTGGATGCATGGGTTGCCCACACCTACTCACAATTTTTTAGGCTCTTTCCATTCGTACCAAGGCCATAAAAAACGAAGCGCATTGCCTGTGCATGTTGTAGTCGTATGTATCTACATTGCATGCGTTTAGCCATTTTTCTATCTCAGGGTCACCAAACGCAGATTTTGTAATGGCATGTATGAAGATCCTGCTGGGCTGGAGCAGAAACAGACAGAAGGTTACTTTTAGTTTTGTCTATAGATAAACTATATGTTATTCAAGGCGTCAAATAGAAAACACCATTTTTGTACACTCTACTTATTTTCATTGCCTTCAAAATAATAGACTAATTCGGAATAGCAGCCAAAATCTTGGGAAAATATAAGTTAGATGCTGAAGGAGGGCAAGCAACGTACTTGCCGAATCATAAATGAGTTCCGCCAGAATATAAATGGCAATATGGATCATTCGCAAATCATCCATTTTCGTACATACGATGGGTCGGCCGCTGGAATATATGGTCCATTTGCCCCTAAAAAAAACTATGGTCCATTTTTTTCTAATTTTTAAAAAACAATGAACAAAATTTTCAACACTAAGGTTTTTTGATTTTTTTGAACATTTTTTGACAAACAATAACAAATTTTAAATTTTAAAAAGGAAACTGCGAACAAAAAAATAGAAAGCAACTTTTTTTAAATTTCACCTAACATTTCTTGTATTTGTGCAGAATTCTTGAAAATAGAAATATTTACAAAATTCCAAACATATTCAAGAAATCGAGGTGGTCATTTCAAGAAATGTCCATGGATTTAAAAAATATTCATGTTTCCAAGAAATTTCTACACAAATACAAGAAATGTCGGTAAAATTCGAAAAATAATTGGTTTAAAACAATCATATTTTTTAATTTTGAATATTCAGTTTTTAAAAAAAAAATATTTGTGTTGCTCTCCCACGGAGCGATTCCGCGGGGAAACTTCCCTCCAGGAAGGGAAAATCGAAGTCATCGTCATCACCAACGCTTCCTCCATCGTGGGAGGACCAATCTTTATCAATATCTTCACCAACACCATCTCATCCCTAGTTCATATCACGTACTCAATCTTTGTATGCGATCCTCATATTGGTACATGTGGGTTGCTAGTAGTGTTGGTTACATCTCGTAGTTGATGCTAGTTGGTTTAATTGATGGTAGATTATTTTTTCAGATCCTTAAGCATATTCATTACACCTCTGATTTTAAACGTGATGATGAATTGGGAGTAGTTACTTTTGTTCTTGAAGGCATGGTAGAAATCTTGTTACAAATAATCATGTGAAGTTGGTATTCTTTTGATATTTTGATGATGTGTATGTTGCTCTTTCTTTAGCGGTGTCATGTGAAAGTCAACTACATGACACTTCATCATATTTGGGCCAAAGGGAAACAATTGGGAGTAATAAGTAGATGATGGATTACAAGGGTGGCACAAGTTGAAACCCTAGTTTATGCGTTATACCGCAAGGGGCTCATTTGGATCGATATGTTTCATGCTATAGATAGATTTATCTTAATTATTCTTTCGTAGTTTTGGATGCTTGCGAGAGGGGGTAATCATAAGAGGGTTGTTTGTATAAGTAAGAACAACACCTTAACATCGGTCCATCCACATATCAAAGTATCAAAGTATCAAACGTGAATTAGCTAAACACGATGAACGTGACTAGACGACAATTCTCATGTTTCCTCGAGAGCGCTTTACTTCCTATAAGAGAAATTTCCAGCTTGTCGTTTGCTGTAAAAAAGAAATTGAGGCACCTTACTGCACCTTTGTTACAATTGTTACTTGATACTTACTACGAATCACCTTACTACAAACTATCTGTTACCGCTATTTCACTGCTTGCACAAACTACTTTGCTGAAAATCACTTGTCATTTCCTTTTGCTCCTTGTTAGGTTCGACACTCTTATTTATCGAAATGACTACGATTCATCTCCTATAGTTGTGGGTCATCAAGACACTTTTGTGGCGTCGTTGTCTAGGAGTGAAGCGTCTTTGGTAAGTAAAATCTGGTAAGGAAACACTTTTGCTACATGCTAAAATTTATTTTCACTTGTTACTATAGAGGATAATCCTTTAAGTGGCTTGTTCGGGGCATCTTCACCTCGATCGGAAGTGGCAAGATCCACTCCTCAACCTATGGGAACTACTAAAAATATTTATTACTAAATTCATGTGGGTATATTGGAGAAACTGCTAGCTAATCCTTATACAGGAGATGAAACCATACATGCTGATATGCACTTGATCTAGATAGATGAAATTTATGGACTATTTAAGCTTCCAGGTTTATCCACCACACAAGCACCGGCCTTCGGGCCGGTGCCCTCTCCCCCGCACCAAGCCATCATCATCATCTTCTTCTTCTTCACTATGCCACTGCCGCCATCATCATCACCACCATTACCTCCTCCCTTCATTGACACGATGTCGCCTTGTAACTTGACCCTCTCTTTTATGTTTGATTAGATGTATTTGTTCTTAAGGTTACATATGAACTCTTTTTTGATTAGAATAATTATTACCAAGCCATCCAATATGTTCTCATTCATGTTTGAGTTAGTATTTGTACGAGTGCTGAGAGGAGGCCTCACTCGCACTATTGCCGACTTGTCGTCATTGAGTGTAAAGAAACTACTGTCATGAAAGTGTTACAACACCCTTGTGCACTTGCAAGCCATCAGTGACGCATGCGACCACCAAATCTTGTATCTCCTGCCACCGTCACACCGTGCTGTTAGCATGAACCTTAGCCGCCAACTCGCCACACATGCCGCCTCCAGGATTCACAAGCAACGCCGCCGCACCTCACGCTAGCCCGACACCTCTTCATGAACGCGTTGTCCCGCGCAATCCATGTCGCGCAAAGAGGAGAGTAGCCCCACGGCTGCCTCTACTGGCCATGCTTTGGTTGGCGGCGCGCAGGATGAAGGAGAGGCGAGGGAGGTACGCTCGACGACGACTAGGATTTCCCCCTGCTCGCCCATGGGGACGACACGAGAGGGAGAGGCGGACAACCTAGCCTTTATTATGAATGACACATAAGAATGATTAAAAATTTGGTACACCCTCGGATCCATATGAGTTGTTATTGATTACTAGAAATTTGCACTAAATCGGTGACAATTCATATTGATTAGAGGGAGTAATGCAATTTGTACAAACCCTCTATCCTTGCATTTTTTGTGTTTGCAACGATGCATGTGTGGTTGCTTTTTGTGTACCATGCATGGAGTGCAAGTAAAACACATGAAGTAGGGGAATGACAATATGGCATTCACGTGTCGTGGGCATTATCTGTTGAGTGAAATGCATTCGCAGTACTTGAACTTGCGCCCGAAGCTCATTTTGATCATCAGACATAAGAACTTGGTCAATACAGTCACTATGTATAAATTTAGGTGATTATACGGTCACTGACCGTTGTATAGCTATGTACTTTTTTTATGACCATTCAAACACACTGTGACTGCGGGCAGAGGAGGCAGAGGCAAGGGAAGGAAGCGGCGCCGACTTGCTCAAATCCCGCATTGGCAGGGGAGGAAGCGGCGACCGACGACTTGCCCAAATCCACATCGGTGGTCGTGGGCGCGAGAAAGCGTCTGGGGATGGGAGTAGGCCGGCGAGGGAGGCACCGTCAGCTGTGGAGGAGGCGCACGTCCAACAGAGGAGCAGTTGCCTCCGTGCGGGCGACAGCGCAGCTGGCCTCCCTGCAGGCAGCGGTGCAGTTCGCACCTCCCTACGGCGGTGTAGGTGGGCAGGGGCGCAGGTGGGCGGTAGCGATGGAGGTGGGCGGCGGCGCAGGTGGGCGGCGGCGTAGGTGGGTGGCGCCGGTGCAGGTGGGCGATGTCGCGGATGGGGGGTTGCGGCGCAGGTGGGCGCGGCGGGGCAGGTGGGTGATGGCGCAGATGGGGAGCTGCGACACAGGTGAGCACGGCGGAGCAGGTGGGCGACGACGCAGGTTTGAAATTCAGAGGTATTTTTTCATTTACTGACGGGTAGGACCAGCTAGATAAATACAAAGCTATATGACGGGATCGTATAATTACCTAAATCCATACATAGTGATAGTATTGACTGACTTCTTATGTACGATGATCAAAGTGGGTTTCGGATTTTACTTTTTATCTTTTTTCAGGACCGCACGTATAAATGATGCCCGTAGGCCGTAGTGCCTCTGTGACCTTATGCACTGGCCGTAGCCCGTAGCATATGGGGTCGTTCAACAGAACGGACTGGATCACATGTGTTCCTACCACCTAACGAATTGAATTGGCTAGTGTGCTGAAACTGAAGGACGCTGCCCAAAAACTGCAGTTGTACGCTTGACGCTTGACGCTTTAGATGCTCTTACGAATTGAATTGGCTTTAAATGCTCTTACAAACCTAACACACGCTTGACGCTTCGGTCGCTTAGGTGCTTGGCATGTCGCTTGTTCGACGTACGCACCACGTTACTTAATTACAACACTCTAACACGTACTTACGTACTACTACCGGTAACTTCCTTTTTTTTCACACAAGCATCGACGTGTACTTCTTTCGTAATAATAATAAAGCATGGAGTGCTTCTGTCACACGTCATAAAAATTACCCCCAAAATTGATCTAAATTACCCACTATGCCATCTAAAAGTGAAGAAAACGATTCGATTTTTTTTCTGTCAAATTCACTGTCGAATACAATTCTTAAAGACTCGAACCCTGATTTACCACGACCAGTCGTTAGGCGTATTGGCTGGAGCACCTCTCGAGCACCGAGGAGAGCTGGGTTAGATCCCTGTTTATTACAATTTCTTCTTCCCCTTTTTTCTCTCTCTTTAATAGCAGCATGCACCTCCTTTGTCTGAGCATCGGTTCATGAACCCGTCCATATTTTATTTTTTCAATTTGATTTTTCTTTATAAATTAAATCGGGATTTTTCAGAAACCCAAATTTTAAAAGTTGCGAAATTTGAAAAAAAAATCATGAAATCGTAAATTGTTTTATAATTCAAAAAATGCCTTAGGAAATCATAAAATGTTTACGGATTCAAAAAAACGTGGATGATTTTAAAAAATTGTTCGCGTATTATAAAATAATTCATGATTTTTAAAAATATATTTAGCAAATATAAAACATTCATAATTTGGAAAATGATCATGTATTAAAAACATATTCATGAGTTCGAAGAAAATGCCTATGGAATCTAAAAAAATGTTCACATAAACTAAAAAAATCATTAATTTCAAGATTTGTTCTCTAATTTAAAAAAAAAAAATCACCGATTCAAAACGTGCTCGCTAAGTAAAGAACTGTCTATGCATTTCATACAAAAGATAAGTAAAAATAACTAAAATTTGTATGTCTGTTGCAATGCACGGGTACTTGTGCTGGTTCTTTCCAAAATGCATAACTCGCATCGAGCATCCATTTCCAACGCCAGACACGATTCTAAGGGGGGACAAGGGGAAGCTAGACCATCCTAACAAATTGGTTTTTCTATTATAATAATGATTGTTGTAGCTAAAAAATTTCATTTCAAATGAACTTTGTCCCCTTCATATACAAACTTGCCCCCCTATGCTTGCATGTTGGCTCCGTCCCTGGCCAACGCCCACAGCTATCAATTCCCGGTAGTTCGCGGCCAGGTGGGTTCACGGGATAGAGCATATGCACATTCATGTCCATTGCCCCGTACGCATCGACAGCCCGACCTATATCCCTGCGATCCAACGCGGTAGCTCGGAGGTTTTACAGCGTCCTGGACGGCGGTTCGCTCGCTCGCCCCGGCCGGCACACGGCATCGCCTAGGCACAGCTAGTGCACGCCACACACGGGGACCAACGTGGCTCGGGCTCTCTACCTACTATGCGCGCTCGCCGTACGCACGCGCTGGATCGATGTAGGTTCACCGGTGAACCAACTTGGCGCTCGGCGGTGCGCGAGACGACGTCGTAGGATAGCGTAGGCACGTTCATGCCAATTCCCCGTACGCTTCTCACCGGCCCTGCGATCCAACTCTTGGTGATGTCTCGGAGAGTTCACAACGTTCACGACGCCGGACAGGTCGCTCGCCCGGCGCATGCATGCACGGGGACCGTGCGCCGGCCACTCCACTATGCACGCACGTTACGCCATACGCGCGCGCAACAGAGCGCGAGGCCACGTACGTACTTGGACTTGTCCATGCATCGTCTTTTATCATATTATCATAGAAGCATTAATAGTTTAAGATACAACCATGTCAATGCATTGTTTTTTCTAAGTTGTATCTATATTTAATAATTTAAGGTAATGCATTCATATGATTAGGCTAGAACCACTTTTTGCTTATGGCCACGTGCAATGGTTGTGCTATGTTACAACAAGTACAATAGTATAGCCAGCTGCTGGCTATAAGTCATTGTTATGTCATCTATAGCTCATTTTATAGCCAACATGTACAATAGTTTATTACAAAAGTATACTATTCCTTCCGTCTACGAATAAGTGTACATTTAGCTTTAAAATTTGTTAATAAAAAAATATACATCTATCTTTGTAATGCACTATAAAGTAGAGAAAAATGTTTCTCTCTCATCACACAGTAATCAAGACCAATAACATTCAACACATGGTCTCCTTACTTTTTACATGCACTTAGCTCATTGGGTGTGGAGTAATTAAAGATGAGAGAGATGATAGCTTGCATCTTCCCAATGCAGTTTTTTACTTCACTCTATAAAGCTGCCCGTAATGAGAGTATCATAGGTAGTATCATGCATGCCAACTAAGCAATTTTAATGAGATGACATAGAATTAAATGAGGAAAGAGAGGGTTGAGTATCATATTATGATACCGTATCATATTAAATGATGTGCTACTATGTGTCTTGCATGTCAATAAATGACCCATCTTATGATACTAACATATGATACTATGCATTACGAATACGGTATCGTAGACTAGTATCATATGCATGATACTAGTATATGATACTAACCATTACAACCAGCCTAATTTATCCTAAAATGTCTATATGTACACTTATTCGCGGACGGAGGAAGTACTTCTTTATTATATGGTCCACCTTTCATACTCGCAAAAAGCCTAGGAACACGTGCTAGAGCTGGCTCTTAGCTAAGAGCCCACTTATCTTCTCTCTCCTCTTCTCGTTTCTCTAACTAAACAAAAATATATTAGTTTATTTCTTATAGCCAGCTGACTCAGCTCAATTGTACTTGCTCTTAGTTAAGATACAATCTCATTATCTTTTTTCATTAACTAGTATTTCATGTCAGCAAAATGCCTATGATATCGTGCTAAAAAACTAGCATTGGCACATGCCTTACCCGGTATGTGTCGATGTGCTCTTGGATGTGACCGCCGGTCGGTGTACCCTACCATCCGAAGACACGTATGCTTGCGTGGGGTAAGGCCAAATCCAACGTGAATCCCCAAATCATTTGTGTCTTTCCGTTTTAGCCCAAACGGATAGGCGACACAGCCTAATGCGGGGTAGCAAAGGATTATTTGCTTGTTTTTTGTCTCTTTTGACCCATCGTTAATCGAAATTTAGGTCGTGTTTGCGCCTAAACAGAAAGGATGTGGACGGACTAGACGCGTGCCCTTGTTTTTCCTAGGCCCGTCCGTTGAGGACACAACACCTTCATTTTCCCACCCTTTCTTCAAGCCCTCCCGCGCGCACCCTCCCTCCTCCATGGCGCCTAAACACCCGGCGACCCAGTCACCACTACGCGCCCCGCGGTGAAGAAGAAGGCCTCGTAGAAGCCACGGTCGAAGCTGACGTCGGAGGAGAAAACGCACCTCAACCGTGAGTCGGCCAAGAGGAAGGGACGATTGGTTATTATGTTGGAGAAGAAAACTACGGCTGAATACACTACCAAGGCTGAGAACTTGCAGCAGGCCGTGAAGTACAAGGCGGTTGTCGACAAAAACGAGGCCATCCTCGCCAAGGACACGCAGGCGGTGACGATGCATGCCCTCGTAATGCTATGGTTGGTTTGACCCGGGCCAGCCATTCTCTCTGACGCCGCCATGGCCGCGGCGAGCACAAGTTTGTCATCCTTACGCCCTCCGCAGTACCAGTCCAGTCACCGGCCTCCTTCATAACACCGGAGACGCCTGGGTTCTCGACGTCGCGGCTGCATGGCCAGACCCAGTTCTCGACGTCGCCAAACGACAGCGTGATCGTGTCGGCCACCTTGGCCATCCCGACGGCCATCAACCTTAACATCAAACCTGTGGTCGGTCAGTCATCGAACGGGGTGCCAAGGAAGCAGGCCCAAACGATTCCTACGACCAACTTTTCCGACGCCCACAAGCTATTCGATCAAATGCCACTCCCGATGTCACCGTCCGACGACCCTGATTACACCCACTTCATGAAGAACGTCACCTTTGAGGGCAATGGATAGGCATTCAACATCGACGGACAAGGCATTGGTTCTAAGATGACAATGATTTCAGCCAAGGCAATGCCTTTGATCCTAAGTTGATGCAAAGCCAAGACGTCTTCTGCCAATATCGCGTCGGTGGCTTTGATGCCCATGAAGAGGATGAGGCCGACCATGGATACTCATGACATGAAGATGAGGATAACTATTGTGAAGCTGAGGAAGAAGAGGTCGACATTGCGGAGGAGCCATTGATCTTCATCGATGAGCTCACCCAAAGAGCAAAAGTACAAAGAAGGAAAAAACAATTGCATGAGATCATACACAAGAGACGAGGGCACTTTGATTTGCAAGAACTCAATGGAGATAGGCCAACAGTAGTGCAAAAAATCCTAGCTATGGCGTGATAAAAAGGCCAACACCAATACTAATTAATTAACTATGGCGTGCACAGAAATTCAACGCCACCAACATCTTCCAAACGGTTAGTACAAGTGGACCAACAAATTTGTAACGTGTCCAAAAATAACCATGCCAACACTAACTGTTTACAGCTGGCGTACTAATATAGCTGACGCCAACACTATTTAAAAAAATAGTGTTGGCGTTGTGTGAAAATGGTGCGCCACCAAGAAAAGTTGTTGCTAGCCATTTTTTTCACTAATGCAAGATCCCAAGACCGGTGTCGAGCAAAGAGGAGCCATCTTTTGGACAAGAGTTCATAAAACATTTCATGAACAAAGGAAGTTCGCGTCCTACAAGTTTGCGAGCACCCGTGACATGAACTCAATTCAAAAGATATGGGGGTTTATTCAACAAGAGTGCAACAATTATCAGGACGTGCTTGGGAGCGTTTAAGCCCATACGGTGAGTGGACTAGGCGTGGGCGCCTTGGTATGGCATCTCCTCTTTCGTTGTCATGCATTGTTCATGTTTTGCTATATGGTTGTCCTTGTTATTACATTTGTGGCCTTCTCTTTGATTTGGTAGGCATTTCAACATTTAGAAGCCTTGAAGACCCGACACAAGAACATGTCATTCACTCTCAAATATTTTTTATCGCTCATTAAAGATTACCCCAAGTTTAAAAATCACTATACCACTTTGAAGAAGAAAGGAGGGAAGAAGGTCGTGGAGGCGAATGTAGATGGGTTAAAGAGGCCGAGGGGCATTACATCCTCGAAGATTGATCAGAAGTGTGATGCAACTTCCTTCGCGTAGCAATCAACTTTGTAAGGCATGATCAATGGCGAAGCCACACTTAAGCTGAGTAGTCACAACATTGTAAAGAAACTACATACATCAAGTAGGAATTATGCAAAAAAAATAGAAATGCATACATGTGACTACACAACATTCAATTGACTACACATGACTAGATTTCAGTGGGCATGAACAGTCAAAAGGAAGTAAGGGGGGAGAGAAGAAGCAAATGAAGATATACTTGGAGCTCCAAACAAAGAAGCTTGACATAAAGGAGGCCACCAAGATAAGGAAGCTCGACATGAAGGAGTCCGCCTAGAAAAAAAAGAGCTCTCTATCGAGGCCGCCACTGCAGACACCAAAGAAAGAGAGGTGGCGCTAGAAATCTTGAGCGTCAACTTGTCCAACATGTCGGCGAAGAGAAAGGCTTGATCCGAAAAATGGCAAAAGAAGATGTTCGACCAAGACAGTCTGAACTAGGGGGCCTTAATCATGAACTATGGCTGCATTTTTAAAGGTTGGCTAATACTGTGCCGACCGCTAGCTTTGTTACCAGCGTAAAAATAATAATTTATTTCAAAGGCATGCTAGCGTGCCGGCCGCTAGTTTTGTTGTCGACGTAAAACTTGAATCTTTGACCATCTTGTAAGCGTCCATATATTTATCAGGTCTGCATATTACAAGACATGTTGTTACATCAATAGTTGCCACTTCAAGTGAAGTATGAGTAAGATGGAATTGAAGAAGTAGATTTGCCCCTCTTTGCTCCTCTTGCTCTGCCTCTCACAACTTTTGGATTTCCTGTTGGTGGAGCAGCTTGAGAAGGACCTGCTGCAGTTCTTGGTGCTGGACCAGCTTGAGAAGTAACCGTTGTTGTAGCTGTAGCTTTGTTTGTTGGAGGTTTAAACTGCCTTGTTGTTGCTGGAGCTTGAGAGCTAGATGATCCAGGAACATGAGAGCTAGTAACATTGCGAGTAGTGTCCTGGAAATATTGGCAGTAATGTCAATCATTTACAGCCATGAAAAATCATGAAAAATCATCTAAAAATAGTTATATTACCTCTGTTCTGGATCTTTTCTTCGCAATCTTCACTAGATGGACATTTTTATTCTTGCCTTTCTATGGATTCTTTTTACAACCAGACTTGTTGTGCCATGTTGTGTCACACATTGAACAAACTATAATTGTGCCATGCTTTCTCATTTTCTTGCCCACTGGTTTCTCATGATCTTCCCTCTTCCTTGCATTCTTCTTAGGCAAGTATAAAGTGTTCATACCTTTGTGCAATAACCTTGGAGGTCACAAGTTTGTTCTCTCTGTTTTGGGCACAATGGTGTTCATCATTCAATGTAATGACTTGGAGTCTGCTTGTCCTTGATCTCTTTGCTGCATAAGTCAACCAAGGACAGCCATCCAAGCCACACTTGGCCCTCACTCTGTCTGACTCTGATTTTTTGAACACAATGCTTCTTTGTGTCACCAGCCCATATCTCCTCGGTGCTTTCACAAATTGGTTCTTGCTTCTAAAGACCATTGACAACTCAAACTTTGGAATTTTTGTGTCATTCTTGTACCTTGGAAACTTGCTCTTCCTCCTCACTGACTTTCCATATGAATCTTCATTGTAAGGGTAGTCCTCATCTGATGAATCATAGTTCCAGTCCTTCTCATCTCCATACAGTTGTTCCTCTTTGTTTGCAATCAAATTAATTGGGACTGCTTCACTGAGATCTCTTCCAATCCAGCTTTTAGTATATTTCATTTTTTTAATTTCCTGGCATGTCTTCTTGGCTCTACCACTTCTGAACCTTCACCAATGTCCTCACTATGAGGCATGCATTCAGGGTCACTATCACTGTCTTCACTATCAACAGCTGGAGCTGGCATCAAAGGTTGCTGTGAAGCAACATGAATTGGGCTTACATCAACAGTTTGTGGCATTGTATCAGAAACAGAACCTTGACTTGGATTGCAAAGTTGGGAAAACACAGGCTAATCAATATCAATAGCCACTGGATCATCAATACCAGTAGCCACTAGATGTCTCCTTGACGTTGAATGCTTCACACGATTAGAAATTATTCCAGTAATAACACCTCTGTCATCAGGAACCACAACAACATCTTCAGAGTCAGCTTCAGCAGTCATGACAGCAGGTTGATCATCACTTATATGCATAATTTCAACCTCAAAATTGTTGGAAATAATGCCCTAGAGGCAATAATAAATTAGTTATTATTATATTTCTTTGTTCATGATAATTGTTTATTATCCATGCTACAGTTGTATTGATTGGAAACACAATACTTGTGTGGATACATAGACAAAACACTGTCCCTAGTAAGCCTCTAGTTGACTAGCTCGTTGATCAAAGATGGCCAAGGTTTCCTGGCCATAGGCAAGTGTTGTTACTTGATAACGGGATCACATCATTAGGAGAATCATGTGATGGACTAGACCCGAACTAATAGACGTAGCATGTTGATCGTGTCATTTTGTTGCTACTGTTTTCTGCGTGTCAAGTATTTGTTCCTATGACCATGAGATCATATAACTCACTGACACCGGAGGAATGCTTTGTGTGTATCAAACGTCGCAACGTAACTAGGTGACTATAAAGATGCTCTACAGGTATCTCCGAAGGTGTTAGTTGAGTTAGTATGGATCGAGACTGGGATTTGTCACTCCGTGTGACGGAGAGGTATCTCGGGGCCCACTCGGTAATACAACATCACACACAAGTCTTGCAAGCAATGTGACTTAGTGTAAGTTGCGGGATCTTGTATTACGGAACGAGTAAACAGACTTGCCGGTAAACGAGATTGAAATAGGTATGCGGATACTGACGATCGAATCTCGGGCAAGTAACATACCGAAGGACAAAGGGAATGACATACGGGATTATATGAATCCTTGGCACTGAGGTTCAAACGATAAGATCTTCATAGAATATGTAGGATCCAATATGGGCATCCAGGTCCCGCTATTGGATATTGACCGAGGAGTCTCTCGGGTCATGTCTACATAGTTCTCGAACCCGCAGGGTCTGCACACTTAAGGTTCGACGTTGTTTTATGCGTATTTGAGTTATATGGTTGGTTACCGAATGTTGTTCGGAGTCCCGGATGAGATCACGGACGTCACGAGGGTTTCCGGAATGGTCCGGAAACGAAGATTGATATATAGGATGACCTCATTTGATCACCGGAAGGTTTTCGGAGTTATCGGGAATGTACCGGGAATGACGAATGGGTTCCGGGAGTTCAACGGGGGGGGAGGCAACCCACCCCGAGGAAGCCCATAGGCCTTGGGGGTGGCGCACCAGCCCTTAGTGGGCTGGTGGGACAGCCCAAGAAGGCCCTATGCGCCATAGGAAGAAAATCAAAGAGAAAAAAAAGAGGAGGTGGGAAAAGGGGGAAGGACTCCTCCTTCCAAACCTAGTTGGACTCGGTTTGGAAGGGGAGGGCTGCCCCCCTTGGCTCGGCCGAAGCCCTTAGGGGTCCTTGGACCCCAAGGCAAGGCTCCCCCTCTTCCCCCTATATATACGAAGGTTTTAGGGCTGATTTGACACAACTTTGCCACGGCAGCCCGACCACATATCTCCACGGTTTTACCTCTAGATCGCGTTTCTGCGGAGCTCCGGCGGAGCCCTGCTGAGTTAAGATCACCACCAACCTCCGGAGAGCCGTCACGCTGCCGGAGAACTCATTTACCTCTCCGTCTCTCTTGCGGGATCAAGAAGGCCGAGATCATCGTCGAGCTGTACGTGTGCTGAACGCGGAGGTGCCGTCCGTTCGGCACTAGATCGTGGGACTGATCGCGGGGCGGTTCGCGGGGCGGACCGAGGGATGTGAGGACGTTCCACTACATCAACCGCGTTTACTAACGCTTCTGCTGTACGGTCTACAAGGGTACGTAGATCGAATATCCCCTCTCGTAGATGGACATCACCATGATAGGTCTTCGTGCGCGTAGGAAATTTTTTGTTTCCCATGCGACGTTCCCCAACAGTGGCATCATGCGTAGATGTCTTATCAAGTAGAACACAAAAGTTTTTGTGGGCGGTGATGTGCGTTTTGCTGCCCTCCTTAGTCTTTTCTTGATTCCGCGGTATTGTTGGATCGAAGCGGCTCGGACCGACATTACTCATACGCTTACGAGAGACTGGTTTCATCGCTACGAGTAACTCCGTTGCTCAAAGATGACTGGCGGGTGTCAGTTTCTCCAACTTTAGTTGAATCGGAATTGACCGAGGAGGTCCTTGGATGAGGTTAAATAGCAATTCATATATCTCCGTTGTGGTGTTTACGTAAGTAAGATGCGATCCTACTAGATACCCATGGTCACCACGTAAAACATGCAACAACAAAATTAGAGGACGTCTAACTTGCTTTTGCAGGGTATGCTTGTGATGTGATATGGCCAACGATGTGATGTCATATATTGGATGTATGAGATGATCATGTTGTAATAGTTAATATCGACTTGCACGTCGATGGTACGGCAACCGGCAGGAGCCATAGGGTTGTCTTTAAACTAACGTTTGTGCTTGCAGATGCGTTTACTATATTGCTAGGATGTAGCTTTAGTAGTAATAGCATGAGTAGCACGACAACCCCGATGGCGACACGTTGATGGAGATCATGATGATGGAGATCATGGTGTGACGCCGGTGACAAGAAGATCGTGTCGGTGCTTTGGTGATGGAGATCAAGAAGCGCATGATGATGGCCATATCATGTCACTTATGAATTGCATGTGATGTTAATCCTTTTTGCACCTTATCTTGCTTAGAACGACGGTAGCATTATGAGGTGATCTCTCACTAAAATTTCAAGACGAAATTGTGTTCTCCCCGACTGTGCACCGTTGCGACAGTTCTTCATTTCGAGACACCACGTGATGATCGGGTGTGATAGACTCAACCTTCACATACAACGGGTGCAAAACAGTTGCACACGCAGAACACTCGGGTTAAGCTTGACGAGCCTAGCATGTGCAGACATGGCCTCGGAACACATGAGACCGAAAGGTCGTGCATGAATCGTATAGTTGATATGATTAGCATAGAGATGCTTACCACTGAAACTATTCTCGACTCACGTGATGATCGGACTTGAGATAGTGGATTTGGATCATGTACCACTCAAATGACTAGAGAGATGTACTTTTTGAGTGGGAGTTCTTAAGTAATATGATTAATTGAACTAATTGTCATGAACATAGTCTAATGGTCTTTGCGAATTACGATGTAGCTTGCGCTATAGCTCTACTATTTTTATATGTTCCTAGAGAAAATTTAGTTGAAAGTTGATAGTAGCAAACTTTGAAGAGGATTGTCCTCGTTGCTGCGCAGAAGGCTTATGTCCTTAATGCACCACTCGGTGTGCTGCACCTCGAGCGTCGTCTGTGGATGCTCTGAACATCCGACATACACGTTTCTGATGACTACACGATAGTTCAGTGCAAAATACTTAATGGCTTAGAAGCAAGGGACCGAAGACGTTTTGAAACGTCACGGAACATAAGTGATGTTCTAAAGAGATGAAATTGTGATTTCATGCTCGTGCCCTTGTTGAGAGGTACGAGACCTCCGACAAGATTCTTTGTCCACAAAGTAAAGGAGAAAAGCTCAATCGTTGAGCGTGTGCTCAGATTGTCTGAGTACGACAATCACTTGAATCAAGTGGGAGTTAATCTTCTAGATGAGATAGTGATGGTTCTCCAAAGTCACTGCCACCAAGCTGTGAGAGCTTCGTGATGAACTATAACATATCAAGGATAGATACAATGATCCTTGAGCGATTCGCAATGTTTGACACTCCGAAAGTAGAAATCAAGAAGGAGCATCAATAGTTGATGGTTTGTAAAACCACTAAGTTTCAAGAAAGGCAAGGGCTAGAAGGGATACTTCGTGAAACGACAAAACAGTTGCTGCACTAATGAAGAGACCCAAGATTAAACCCAAACCCGAGACTAAGTGCTTCTGTAATGAGGGGAATAGTCACTGAGGCGGAGCAACTCTAGATACTTGGTAGATAAGAAGGCTGGCAAAAGTCGAAAGAAGTATATTTGATATACATGATGTTGATGTGTACTTTACTAGTACTCCTAGTAGCATGAGGGTATTGGATACCGGTTCGGTTGCTAAGTGATTAGTAACACGAAATGAAAGCTACGGCGTAAACGGAGACTAGCTAAAGGCGAGGTGACGATACGTGTTGGAAGTGTTTCCAAGGTTGATATGATCAAACGTCGCACGCTCCCTCTACCATCGGGATTGGTGTTAAACCTAAATAATTGTTATTTGGTGCTTGCGTTAAGCATGAACATGATTGGATCGTGTTTATTGCAATACGATTATTCATTTAAAGAGAATAATGGTTACTCTATTTGCTTGAATAATCACCTTCAATGGTTTATTGAATCTCGATCGTAGTGTTACACATGTTCATGATATTGGTGCCAAAAGATACGAGGTAATGATGATAGTACCACTTACTTGTGGCACTGCCGCTTGAGTCATGATGGTATAAATTGCATGAAGAGGCTCCATGCTGATGGATCTTTATACTCACTTGATTTTGAATCACTAGTGACATGCAAATCATACCACATGAGCATGGCCTTGTTTTCATTGAGATGAAATAATATAGTAACTTGTTGGAAGTGATACATTTTGATGTATGCAGTCCAATGGGTGCTGAGGCACGCAGTGGATATCATTATGTTCTTACTTCAATGACGATTTGAGTAGATGCTAGAGTATTTGCTTAATGAATCACAAGTCTGAAATATTGAAAAGTTCAATTCTGTTTCGGAGTGAAGTTCGTCGTAACAAGAGGATAAACTGTCTACGATATGATCATAGAAATGAATATCTGAGTTACGAGTTTTGGTACGCAGTTAAGACAATGTGGAAATTGTTTCGCAGTTCATGCCACCTAGAACATCATAGTGTGATGATGTGTCTGAACGTCATAGCCACACACTATTTGGTATGGTGCATGCTATGATGTCTCTTATCGAATTACCACTATCGCTTATGGGTTAAGCATTAGAGACAACCGCATTCATTTTAAATAGGGCACCATGTATTTCCGTTGAGATGACACAGTATAGACTGAGGTTTAGAGAAATCTAAACTGTCGTTTCTTGAAAGTTTGGGGTTTCGACACTTATGTGAAAAAGTTTCAGTCTGATAAGCTCGAACCCAAAGCAGATAAATGCATCTTCATAGGATATCCAAAACAGTTGGGTACATCTCCTATCTCAGATCCGAAAGCAAAGTGTTTGTTTCTAGAAACGGATCCTTTCTCGAGGAAAGGTTTCTCTCGAAAGAATTGAGTGGGAGGGTGGTAGAACTTGATGAGGTTATTGAACCATCACTTTGACCAGTGTGTAGCAGGGCGCAGGAAGTTGTTCCTGTGGCGCCTACACCAATTGAAGTGAAAGCTGATGATGGTGATCATCGAGCATCGGATCAAGTTACTACAAGCCTCGTAGGTTGACAAGGTCACGTACTACTACAGAGCGGTACGGTAACCCTGTCTTGGAGGTCATGTTGTTGAGCAACAGTGAACCTACGAGTTATGGAGAAAGCAATGGTGGGCCCAGATTCCGACAAATGGCTGGAAGCCATGAAATCCGAGAGAGGATCCATGTATGAAAACAAAGTGTAGACTTTGGAAGAACTACTTGATGGTCATAGGACTATTGAGTAAAGATGAATCTTTAAAAGGAAGACAGACGATGATAGTGATAAGTCACTATTAAGAAAAGCTCGACTTGTCGCAAAGAAGTTTCCGACAAGATCAAACAGTTGACTATGATGAGACTTTCTCACTCGTAGCGATGCTAAAAGTCTGTTAGAATTACGTTAGTAGTTGCTGCATTATTTATGAAATATTGCATGTAGGATGTCAAAACATTGTTTCCTCGACGGTTTCCTTGAGCAAACATTGTATGAGATACAACCATGAGGTTTTGTCGATCCTAAAGATACTAGCAAGTATGCAAGCTCCAGCAATCCTTAAATGGACCGGTGCAAGCATCTCGGAGTTGGAATATACACTTTGATGAGATGATCAAGGATTTTGGGTTTGTACAAGGTTTATGAGAAACTTGTATTTCCAAAGAAGTGAGTGGGAGCACTATAGAATTTCTGATAAGTATATGTGGTTGACATATTGAGGATCAGAAGTAATGTAGAATTTCTGTAAAGCATACAAGGTTGTTTGAAAGGAGTTTTCAAAGGAATACCTGGATTGAGCTACTTGAACGTTGAGCATCAAAGATCTATGGAGATAGATCGAAAGCGCTTCATGGAAATTTCAACAAGATGCATGCCTTGACAAGTTTTGAAGGAGTTCAAAATAGATCAGCAAAGAAGGAGTTCTTGGTTGCGTTGTAAGGTGTGAATTTGAGTAAGACTCAAAACCCGACCACGGCAGAATAAAGAGAATAGACAAAGGTCGTCTTCTATGCCTTAGCCATAGACTCTAAAGTATGCCATGCTGAGTACCGCACCTGATGTGTGCCTTGCAGCAAGTCTGTTGAGAGGTACAGAGAGTTATCCATGATTGAATCACTAGCAGCGGTCAAAATTTATCCTTAGTAACTGATGGACTAAGGAATTTTTCTCGATTATGGAGGTGGTTAAAGAGTTCGTCGTAAAGGGTTACGTCGATGTAAGCTTTGACACTAATCCGAATAACTATGAGTAGTGAAACGGATTCGTATAGTAGAGTAGATATTTGGAGTATTTCCGAATAGCACATAGTAGCAGCATCTATAAGATGACATAAAGATTTGTAAAGAACACACGAATCGGAAAATTTCAGAACCGTTGACTAAAACCTCTCTCATGAGCAAGACGTGATTAGACCCCATGACTATATGGGTGTTGGATTCGTTGGAATCACATGGTGATGTGAACTAGATTATTGACTCTAGTGCAAGTGGGAGAATGTTGGAAATATGCCCTAGAGGCATTATAAATTAGTTATTATTATATTTCTTTGTTCATGATAATCATTTATTATCCATGCTATAATTGTATTGATTGGAAACACAATACTTGTGTGGATACATAGACAAAACACTGTCCCTAGTAAGCCTCTAGTTGACTAGCTCGTTGATCAAAGATGGCCAAGGTTTCCTGGCCATAGGCAAGTGTTGTTACTTGATAACGGGATCACATCATTAGGAGAATCATGTGATGGACTAGACCCGAACTAATAGAGGTAGCATGTTGATCGTGTCATTTTGTTGCTACTGTTTTCTGCGTGTCAAGTATTTGTTCCTATGACCATGAGATCATATAACTCACTGACACCGGAGGAATGCTTTGTGTGTATCAAACGTCGCAACGTAACTAGGTGACTATAAAGATGCTCTACAGGTATCTCCGAAGGTGTTAGTTGAGTTAGTATGGATCGAGACTGGGATTTGTCAGTCTGTGTGACGGAGAGGTATCTCGGGGCCCACTCGGTAATACAACATCACACACAAGCCTTGCAAGCAATGTGACTTAGTGTAAGTTGCGGGATCTTGTATTACGGAACGAGTAAAGAGACTTGCCGGTAGACGAGATTGAAATAGGTATGCGGATACTGACGATCGAATCTCGGGCAAGTAACATACCGAAGGACAAAGGGAATGACATACGGGATTATATGAATCCTTGGCACTGAGGTTCAAACGATAAGATCTTCGTAGAATATGTAGGATCCAATATGGGCATCCAGGTCCCGCTATTGGATATTGACCGAGGAGTCTCTCGGGTCATGTCTACATAGTTCTCGAACCCGCAGGGTCTGCACACTTAAGGTTCGACGTTGTTTTATGCGTATTTGAGTTATATGGTTGGTTACCGAATGTTGTTCGGAGTCCCGGATGAGATCACGGACGTCACGAGGGTTTACGGAATGGTCCGGAAACGAAGATTGATATATAGGATGACCTCGTTTGATTACCGGAAGGTTTTCGGAGTTATCGGGAATGTACCGGGAATGACGAATGGGTTCCGGGAGTTCACCGGGGGGAGGCAACCCACCCCGGGGAAGCCCATAGGCCTTGGGGGTGGCGCACCAGCCCTTAGTGGGCTGGTGGGACAGCCCAAGAAGGCCCTATGCGCCATAGGAAGAAAATCAAAGAGAAAAGAAAAAAAAGAGGAGGTGGGAAAAGGGGGAAGGACTCCTGCTTCCAAACCTAGTTGGACTCGGTTTGGAAGGGGAGGGCTGCCCCCCTTGGCTCGGCCGAAGCCCTTAGGGGTCCTTGGACCCCAAGGCAAGGCTCCCCCTCTTCCCCCTATATATATGGAGGTTTTAGGGCTGATTTGACACAACTTTGCCACGGCAGCCCGACCACATATCTCCACGGTTTTACCTCTAGATCGCGTTTCTGCGGAGCTCGGGCGGAGCCCTGCTGAGATAAGATCACCAGCAACCTCCGGAGCACCATCACGCTGCCGGAGAACTCATCTACCTCTCCGTCTCTCTTGCTGGATCAAGAAGGCCGAGATCATCGTCGAGCTGTACGTGTGCTGAACGCGGAGGTGCCGTCCGTTCGGCACTATATCGTGGGACTGATCGTAGGACGGTTCGCGGGGCGGATCGAGGGACGTGAGGTAGTTCCACTACATCAACCGCGTTCACTAACGCTTCTGCTGTACGGTCTACAACGGTACGTAGATCGAATATCCCCTCTCGTAGATGGACATCACCAGGATAGGTCTTCGTGCGCGTAGGAAATTTTTTGTTTCCCATGCGACGTTCCCCAACAAAAATCACTGCAACTGCTACTATCCTGAGTATCCTCCTCCCCATGGTACTCAACATAAACATCAGCCACGCCTCCAACACATACATACTCACCCATCTCAACACATTTCATGTCATCATTCAGAAATACCAATCATCTACCAGAGCTTTCCCAGGAATGAGAAAATAAATCTTCATTGATTCTTTCAGGTGCACATGATCCTTCAACTAGCCTTTTACTTCCTGCAATGATAGTTTGTCCCTCTCAATTTCAGAATACTCCTCATCACCTCCAACATAATCTAGTTTCGGACCAATGCGGATGAACTCGCCTCCTAGATGAAATCTAACATTTAAAATCTCTGTCGGGTCCATGGTTTAACTGAAAATAAACACAACCATGTCACTCTTCTGCGATACTAATACCATATAAACAGAAAATTTGACTCCAAATCTAATAAAAACCCTTATTTTCCCCTTGTAAACCCTAACCCTATTGCTATGGACAGAGGCCTCGAGACGGTGCCCAGAAGAGGAAGATTTCGGGGACATACCTTTTCTCGTTGCTCGTCGTAGTTCGCCGTTCCGATCATCGCTGCTACGGCCGATCATCACTAGTGGGGACAGGGCCTATAGTCCCGGCCCATAAGGGGCTTTAGTCCCGGTTCACCAACCGGGACCAATGAGGCTAGTCTCGGCCCTGTTCCAAGCCGGGACCAAAGGTGCTCCACATGGGCGCCTCGGAGCACCCTCAGGGGCAGGCCCTTTAGTCCCGGGTCTTAACACGGATCGGGACTAAAGAGTTTCTACAGATTTTGTTTATTTTAGGGTTTTAGGGTTTTAGGGTTTAGGTGTTCGGGAGATTAACGTGATGCCTCGTTTGGTGTTCGGGAGTTAGTTTTCATATAATTCTAAATATACATGTTTATGCATATATATATAAGATTAACTTATCTTACAAGCGAGCATATATATACAATTATATGGAGATCTGAATTATCGGGACTAGAGCCCGTCTATTCGATTACATGGACCAACATCAGTAATGGCCCCTAGCTACACTAAATAGTCCTTTGTCATCTATAGCTTCCGTCCTCGGAAAGGTTGCAAGCTCCTCTGCAACAGCAATCGCGCGTTGCTCTGGTAGGTACTTCTCCCTCATGGCCGTGTACTATATAAGAAGAGGAGATGAATATGAATATCAATCATGATAACAAAGAATGACGGGTAAAAATAGAGGTGTGAATGTTCATTGCTTACGTCGTATCTGTAATCCTTGTGCTTAGAGGTAAACGTGCGAATGGTCTCGCAAACATAGTATCCGCATAGATGCGTCCCCCATGGCTGCTGGTCGCACTTTACGAGAATAGAATATATATAATCAAAATAATAATCTAGCATCATAAATGTATTGAAAATAGAAGTATATCATACTACTACTTACCTGAGCCGCTCTAAAGGTCAGCTTCTCATGCTCGATACCGGGAGTCACGCACTTGAACCGCTTCCAAACCCTTCCCGACAAGGAAAATGATTTGCTAAGTTTTTCATTAATTGATATATCAGAAAATCATCGAAAGGGACCGATAGAGCGCAATAATGATTGAAATTACCCTTGGAGCATGTCCTGTAGGCTTTGGAACTGTTCCAAGGGTCTCGATAATGGGTCGAAGGCATCAACTCTTCCCTTATCAATTTGAATGTCCAACAGAATCCAATGGTAGCTGCACATGTATATATATATATATATATATATATATATATGTGTGTGTGTGTGTGTGTGTGTGTGTGTGTGTGTGTCAGTAATTTATCAATTACACTTATAAGTGAATGGACACAACAGAGTAAAGACCCTCACTTGAAGTTGTATGGAAACAGTATGTGGTCACAGAAATTTTGATCTGTTAGAAACCTTAGAAGGTTTTCCTCCGTCTCCTTGGGTTTAACAGTTAGCGTCTCTATATGTATGTTATCTGGGTCAATAAACCCAATATTTAGGATGTTCCTACTTTTACATTCCAGAATCTTCATTCTGCATAATAGAGTACAAGTTATATGTAGACAATGAACTGAAATAACTAAACAAGTTATATGTAGACAACGAATTGAAAAACTTACAGACAATAGCAACTCATAAGCGATTTGTCGAGGGCGTCGACATTGTACATCTGGAAGAGTTCATCAAAGTCGATATGGATTTCTTCGGGGCGGCCGTAGTACTCCCGTGGGACACGCGCCACGATCATCGTTCTCCCATTCTTTGATTCACTTAAGTACCATGTATGCAAGTAACACATATTTGTTGGGAGATCATCAAAGTTATCTTTGCTCACCAAAGGCGCTCCCATGACAAACTGTGGCTTAGGGGCTACCACAGCCTTGGGTAACCTGTCGTCTTGGGAAGCCAGAACGTCTTCAACCGGGATACCCCATTCATCCGCCCACTTCTTTGCTAATTACAAATCTTGCCCCTGCACCAGAGAGGGAACATTCTCGGGTAACACCCTGAGGGGTGGGATCGACTGTTTGGCCTGTTGTCCAAGCTGAGGAACGTCTGATCTTTTTTTTGCTTGTAGTTGAACTTGATTTGCTCCCACTTGCACTTGTACGTGATCTGCTCTTTTTCCCTTCCTTCTACAATGTGCGTGTATAGTCATCAGGCTTATGGTGTAAGTCATATTGTGATTGAAGGGTCGTGAAGTATTTTGCATATGCTATTTGTTTCTCGGTGTATTCCGGGCGGGGCTCGGGTTCCTTCTTTTTCATCTGCGCATCATAATGTTCCTTTGCTATCCTGGCGTTTTCCTCGTCGGTACGATCATAAGGTCTGATAGGAAGATTAGCATGAGGTACCTTTGGGAGGGGTGATAGTTTGCGCTTTGGGGAGCTCTGTTGCTTAGAACTCATCGAGGGAGCGTTCTTGCTGGCACGCTTCCGCTTAGTATCCTTAGCGGGCGGCGGCGGAGATGGACGACCCAAGTCCAACGGCGGTGATCGAGATGGACCCGTGTTGTGCTGGCCGTCGTCATGTGGAGGGCTTGGAGGTGATGGAGGTGTAGGTGACCTGCGACGACTCGGAGGCGGTGTCGTCCTTGGGGCCGAGCCTGGAAGCTTGATGTAGTTCTTGTCCCATAGGATGACTCCACCCAGTACTTCTCCGAGTGTCCTCTCATCTTTGGGTCCAACTATGTCGAGCTCCATATCATGAAACCCCGCCATGATTTCATCCACCCCGACTTTAGCAAAGCAAGCTGGAATCTCACGGCCATGCCAGCGTGCATCAAGGCCAGAAGGTAAAGCTTGTCCGACGGCCACCTTCATGGATATGTTCTAGAATTTCTGATGGAGTTCACATGATGTTGACTCCTTGATTCCATCCACGGGGTAGCCGGGACCGCCCTCTATCATTCTTCGTGCATCGTCGGGTGGGGCCTCAGATTCATCCACGCTGCTTTTCCGCTTAGATGGGGCGCCGGTAATATCGAGTGCAGGATCTTCCTGGCGCGCTACTCCTCTAAGCTCATCAATCTGCTTCTGTTGCTCGTTAAGCCTGTCAAGCAACTAGTTGAACTTGTCATTCTCCTCATCCCGCTGTGGCTTCTTTTCTCTCGCTCGGCTTCTGTAAGTGTCTTGGTCTCTGGCAAACCCAAGCCACCACGGGTAAGAAGGACCGAAGCCTCGCGTTCGTCCTCCATGTTCGTCATTGCCGAGGACTAGTGTGAGCAAATCTTTCTCTCTATCTGCAGTGAACTGTCTTTTTCCCTCCTTAATTTCTTTCACTATCTTTTTCCAATTCTCCCTGGGTATCCTAAGATCGTCACAGCAGATGAGGTCCCCTGTTTCTTCGTCGTACGAACCACCATGCGCAAGGAACCAATTTCTTGCTCTCAATTCCCACTCATCACGGATGGGTTCAGGTATGATGCCTTTAGCTAGCAGATCTCGCTCTTTCTTATCCCACTTTGGGATGGCAGTCTCATAGCCCCCTGGCCCCAGCGTGTGGTGATATTTCTTCTTGTCGGCATTTTTCTTGTTCTTTTCTGATAATGCCTTGGCATCTTCTGACTCCTTGTACTCTTGAAATGCCTTCCAGTGATTCGCCTCCTTGGCTAGATACCCCTCGAATACTGGCACTTTCTTTGTCTTCCGATAGTTTTTCCATAGCTTCTTCTTCCAGCTACGGAACAGTTCGTCCATCTTCTTTAGAGTCCACTACTTGACTTTGGCCCTCAGTTTTTTTGCGCGTCTTCATTCTCACATTTTGGCAGGTTGAAATGTGACATGAGATCATTCCAAAGATTATCTTTGTACCTTTCGGCGACATAGTCACTATCGGCTGCCCCTTTGCGCTTGTTCCACTCCCGAACGCTGATCGGGACATGATCCCTAACGAGAACTCCGCATTGCTTCTTGAATGTGTCAGCAGCATTCTTAGGAAGCTTGGGTTCGCCCGTAGGCAATATCACCTCAAAGGTGTAATGCGTCCGTGCATCCAACTTTTTAGTCGGGCCTCGTTTTGTAGCTTTGCTCGATGTGGAGGCCTAAGAGGGAGAAACATTCGTCAAATGAATGTATATGTATACAATATAGAGCTATCTCCAATATTTTTCACATATTACAATTGATTGTCTAACTTCATATGTATACCTCGCCGGACTTTATTATTTCTCCATCGGTTCTCCACCGGCTTCTCCATCAGTGGAGCTATCACCTTCTCCGTCATTGGAGCTATCTCCTGCCCCATCGGCTTCATCTTCGTGTCGGTCGACCTCCATTCATATCCGGGGGGGGGGGGGGGTTAGATATGACGACGGAGATTCAGCTGGTTCAACGTCGGGACCGTCCTTGATTATATCTTTGAGAAGTTCTTCCTCTTCGAGGTTCCTGATATGTGGATCCATAGTTCTACAAAAAACGGACATTTGATTAACTAATAAACTAACAAACTATATATGATGCAAAATAATTCTATTTCTATGCACTTGATATGTCCTAGTTTCTAGCACAAGTCATGCCGAAATTCACTGAAATTTTCGACATGACCTTTGCTAAAAATGGACATATGGAGCGCCTAAAATTTGCTGGAACAGAAATAAATCAACATTCCGGCAAAACATAGGCCACTCGGACATTCGGGAAAACTGAGGATATTTTTAATTTGCATGACCATGGCAGAAACAACCAACATTACTGAACAAAGTACTTAATTAACACAAAATAATATGTGATGAATTAACAAAAACTTAGCAAGCAAAATTAATACCAATAGCAATCAAATGACAAAAAATAAAAATAAACAGATTTAACCTAGCACACTAGCTAACCTATTTCTTCTTCTCCTCTTCTTCTTCTTCCTTTTCTTATCTTCTTCTTCTTCTTCTTCTTCTTCTTCTTCTTCTTCTTCTTCTTCTTCTTTCTTATTTTCTTCTCCGCTTCTTCTTCTCCTATTTTTCTTCAACTTCTCTTCTTCTACTTCTCCTCTTCTTCTATTTTTCCTCTTCTTCTCCTCTCCTCCTCTTCTTATTCTCCTTTTTCTTCTTTTCTTCTCCTCCTCTTCTTATTTTCCTTTTTCCTAATATTATTTTCTTATTTTTGTTCATCTTTCTTCTTCTTGTAACCCTAACCTAATTCTAAATATTACTAACCCTAATAATCTAGCACAAACCTAATAACAATAGGAATTAAATGACAAAAAAATCTTCTTCTCCTCTTCTTCTTCTTCCTTTTCTTCTCCTCTTCTACTTCTCCTCCTCCTCTTCTTCTACTTCTCCTCCTATTCTTCTCCTGATCTCTAGCTACACCATAGCATGGGGAGGAGGGGGCGTGGGCATCCGAAGCGAGGTACCGAGGCATGGGGAGGAGGGGGCGGGGGGCTTACCGGAGTGGGAGGGGAGGGGGTCGACCGACGGTGCTAGGACGGGGGGGGGAGGACGGCGGGCGTCGACAACGGCGAGAGCGAGGCGGAGGTCCGGCAGCCTGGCGGCGTCAATCGCGTCGTCATCCGGTGCGCAGGCCAGAGCGAGAGGAGGAAGAAAACGAGAGGAGATGGGTTGGAAACTTCGAAGTGTCGTTTATATAGGAGGACCTTTAGTCCCGGGTCTTGGCTAGAACCGGGACTAAAGACACCCTTTAGTCCCGGGTCTAGCCGTGACCCGGGGCTAAAGACCCCTTTTCGGCAGGCGAGCAGGCGGGAAACGAGGGGCTTTAGTCCCGGGTCGTGGCTCCACCCGGGACTAAAGGGCGTCTTTAGTCCCGGGTCTAGCCGTGACCCGGGGCTAAAGACCCCTTTTCGACAGGCGAGGAGGCGGGAAACGAGGGGCTTTAGTCCCAGGTCGTGGCTCCACCCGGGACTAACGGGCGTCTTTAGTCCCGGTTTGAGCCCCGATCCGGGACTAAAGACCTGGGCTGGCTCCGGTGCGACGCAGGGCAACCTTTAGTCCCACCTCACCTAGCGAGGGAAGCTGGCAGTGCTTTATAAGCACTGCCGCGCCTTGCTCAATTGAGGTTCTCTCTATTGTAGGCCTATGGGCCTAACTCTCCTCTCACTGCATGTTGGGCCTATTGGGCCCGCGAGCATGCATCCTCGCCCACATGTCGGGTAGGGTTTCTAGTCGTATGCAGGCCGTGATGGCCCAATAGGCGGCATTTTTTTTACTTTAATAATTTTTAGTCCTAGTTTATATTTTAATTCTTTTCTATTAAATATTTTTTCTCTCTTCTATTTTAGTTTTCTATTGAGTTGATCTTTTTTGTTTCTTTTTAGTTAATGTTTTACTTGATTCTTTCCAACAAATAAGCACTTTGATAATTTTAGTTAATTATTTTTAATTCTTTCATTTTAGTTGATTCTTTTTAGTTGACTCTTTTTTTTGTTTTCTATTAAGTATTTTAACAAAAAAAACTTTATGAAATTTCTGACTTCATTTGATATTTTTCGTGAATTTACTTTTTTTTTGAGCTAGTTGACCCTGAAATTGAAAAGCACTACAAATGAACTCTAAAAATGTTGAAAGTTGGCATGGTATCATCATTTGCACCCACATAGCATGTTCTAGAAAGTTGAGAGGGTTACAGCAAAAACTGGATGCACTTCGTGTACAAAACGGACAATCTCTCTCGAAGTATCAGGGTTTCGAACGAGAACTCATCTGTTACAAAGGGATTTCCTTTTTTGTACTTATTGAACTCCATACATTTTGTGTGTTCAAAAAGCATCATTCAAAGGCACATCACAAAATTTCAACAATTTCTGACTTCATTTGATATTTTTCGTGCATTTAATTATTTTTTTGAGCTAGTTGACCCTAAAATTGAGAAGCACTACAAATGAAATCTGAAAATGTTGAAAGTTGGCATGGTATCATCATTTCACCCACACAGCATGTGCTAAAAAGTTGAGAGGGTTACGACAAAAACTGGATGCACTTCGTGTACAAAACGGACAATCTCTCTCGAAGTATCACGGTTTCGAACGAGAACTCATCTGTTACAAAGGGATTTCATTTTTTGAACTTATTTCAACTCCATACTTTTTGTGTGTTCAAAATGCACCATTCAAAGGCACATCATAAATTTTCAACAATTTCTGACTTCATTTGGTATTTTTCGTTCATTTACTTTTTTTTAGCTAATTGATCCTGAAATTGATAAGCACAACAAATGAAATCTGAAAATGTTGAAAGTTGGCATGGTATCATCATTTCACCCACAAAGCATGTGCTAAAAAGTTGAGAGGGTTACGGCAAAAACTGGATGCACTTCGTGTACAACACGGACAATCTCTCTCAAAGTATGAGGGTTTCGAACGAGAACTCATCTGTTACAAAGGGATTTCATTTTTTCGAACTTATTTGAACTCCATACTTTTTGTGTCTTCAAAATGCACCATTCAAAGGCACATGACAAATTTTCAAAAATTTCTGACTTCATTTGGTATTTTTCGTGCATTTACTTATTTCTATTAATTTTTTTGTTATTTTCAATTAAAAACTATGTTTATTAAAATTCTTTTTGCATATTTGAGAATTTGACAAAACTATGAAAATGAAAAGTGTTTGAAATTGAATAAATAATTCAAAACTATTTTCTATTTTCAAAATTAATTATTTTGACTATCCGAACTATTAACTATTTTGTTATTTTCAATTAAAAACTATGTTTATTAAAATTCTTTTTGCATATTTGAGAATTTGACAAAACTATGAAAATGAAAAGTGTTTGAAATTGAATAAATAATTCAAAACTTTTTTTTATTTTCAAAATTAATTATTTTGACTATCCAAACTATTAACTATTTTGTTATTTTCAATTAAAAACTATGTTTATTAAAATTCTTTTTGCATATTTGAGAATTTGACAAAACTATGATAATGAAAAGTGTTTGAAATTGAATAAATAATTCAAAACTAAAAGGTTTAGTACATTTCATACATGCATTACATAAAAGGTTTAATACATTATTACATTATTGCACCAATATTCCTATCTATTATATCTGTTTTCTTCTGGGTCGTAGCCATGGAGAATCTTCATCATTTAGTAGGATGCTTGGGTCAGTTTTCACTTAGAAGGGCGGAATTTCATGAAACTTATTATAATCTACTAACATGTCTGTCTTGTCATCTAATCCCACGATGTTTTCTTTTTCCTGAAAGAACTATGTGGCGTTTTGGCTCATCGGACGATATCTTCTTTTGTTGATTTCTTTTTCTTGTTTTTGTAGACATGTCCTTCACACAGAAAACCTGAGCGACATCATTGGCTAGGACAAATGGTTCGTCCATGTACGCAAGATTGTTGAGATCCACTGTTGTCATGCCATACTTTTGGTCTACAACTACCCCGCCTCCTGTCAGCTTCACCCATTTGCACCGAAACAAAGGGATCTTAAACTTAAAAGTAGGTCCATAGTCAAGTTCCCATATCTCATCTACGTACCCGTAATATGTTTCCAAACAGTGCCCATTCTCGTTTGTTGCATCAAAGCGGACACCACTATTTTGGTTGGTGCTCTTTTTATCTTGGGCAACCGTGTAAAATGTATTCCCATTTATCTCATACCCTTGGAAAGTACATATAGTCGAAGATGGTGGCCTGGCCAAACAGTACAGCTGATCTCCAACGATGTCGTCATTCATGAGATGTGTCTGCAACCAACTGCCGAAAGTCTTCTCGTGTTCCCCTTTAATCCAAGAGTCAGCCTTCCCCGGGTTTTCGGAGCGTAGAATAATCTTGTGTCTCACGATATACGGAGCCACCACGGTGGAATTGTGTAGAACTGTGTAGTGTGCTTGAGAGAAAGAATGCTCGTCCATACATACTTTTTCTTTCCTTTCTAGTGTGCCTTTTCCTGTCAGCCTACCCTCATACCGAGATTCAGGAACACCAATCGGCTTAAGGTCAGGAAGAAAGTGTGACCTCCTCTGTTCCATAGCCCTTGGAGATGCTTCCTTCTGGCCTAGCACGGTTACGAACATCTTTCTTTAAGACTCCCATGAACCTCTCGAAGGGGAACATATTGTGTAGAAACACAGGACCGAGAATTCTAATCTCTTCGACTAGGTGAACTAGGAGGTGTGTCATTATATTGAAGAAGGATGGCGGGAACAACAACTCAAACCTGACCAGACATTGGACCACATCAATCTGTAACGCTGATAGACTTTCTCGATCGATTACCTTTTGAGAAATTGCATTGAGGAATGCACATACCTTCACAATTGCCAGGCGAACATTTTCCGGTAGAATTCCCCTCAATGCAACCGGAAGCAATTGCGTCATAAGCACGTGGCAGTCATGAGACTTTAGGTTTTGGAATTTTTTGTCTTTCATATTTACGATTCCCTTTATATTCGACGAGAAGCTAGTCGGGACCTTGATACTAAGAAGGACTTCAAAGAAGATTTCCTTCTCTTCCTTAGTAAGAGCGTAGCTGGCACGCCCTTGAAACTTCCCTGGATGCATGCCATCTCTTCCTTTATGACATTCCTGGTCCTCCCGTGCTTCCGGTGTATCTTTTGACTTCCCATACAAGCCCAGGAAGCCTAGAATATTCGCGCAGAGATTCTTCGTCAGGTGCATCACGTCGATTGCCGAGCGGACCTCATGGACTTCCCAGTAGGGTAGCTCCCAAAATATAGATTTCTTCTTCCACATGGGTACGCGCTTATCAGGCCGTTAGGAACAGGTTGGCTGCCAGGACCCTTTCCAAATATTACTTTTAAATCTTTGACCATATCAAATACTTCAGCACGAGTACGGATGAAAGGCTTCCCCCGGGGTTCTGCCTTGCCATTGAAATACTTGCCTTTTTTCTTTAAGGGATGCTTGGGCGGAAGAAAACGACGATTGTACGGATACACATTCTTCCTACATTTGTCCAGATATATATTTTATGTCTGATCCAAACAGTGCGTGCATGCATTGTATCCCTTGTTTGACTGTCCTGAAATGTTACTAAGAGCAAGCCAATCATTGATGGTTACAAAAAGCAACGCTCGAAGGTCAAATTCCTCTTGTTTGTGCTCGTCCCACACACGTACACCTGGTTCGGCCTACAGCTGTAAAAGTTCATCAACTAATGGCCTTAGGTACACATCAATATCGTTCCCGGGTTGGTTCGGACCTTGGATAAGCACTGGCATCATAATGAACTTCCGCTTCATGCACAACCAAGGAGGAAGGTTGTAGATACATAGAGTAACGGGCCAGGTGCTGTGATTGCAACTCTGCTCCCCAAAAGGATTCATGCCATCTGTACTCAGACCAAACCATAAGTTCCTTGCGCCACCTGCAAATCTCGGGAACTCTCTTTCAATTTTTCTCCACTGCCGACCATCAGCGGGGTGCCTCAACTTATCGTCTTTCATACGATCTTTCATGTGCCATCGCAACAACTTCGCATGATCTTTATTTCTGAACAGACGTTTCAACCGTGGTATTATAGGAGCATACCACATCACCTTGGCAGGAACCCTCTTCCTGGGTGGCTCGTCCTCAATATCACCAGGGTCATCTTTTCTGATCTTATACCGCAATGCAGTGCATATCGGGCATTTATCCATATTCTCGTACTTCTCACCGCAGTAGAGGATGCAGTCATTAGGGCATGCATGTATCTTCTGCACGTCTAATCCTAGAGGGCACACAAGCTTCTTTGTTTCATACGTGCCGGCGGGCAATTCGTTCTTTCTTGGAAGCATCTTCTTCATCAGTACCAGCAACTTTTCGAATGACGAGTCAGTCACACCGGTCTCTGCCTTCCACTTCAGCAATTCCAGTGTGCTACCCAGCTTCTTCTAACCATCTTCACAAGTTGGGTACAACAATTTGTTGTGGTCCTGTAACATCTGCTCGAACTGCAACCTCTCCTTTTCTGTGTCGCAACCTTGTCGTGCATCAGAAATGACCCAACCAAGATCATCAATGGGCTCATCTGGTTCCCGTTCTTCATCCTGATCTTCTTCTTCATTGTCTTCCATTGCGGTATCAGCATACTCAGGGAACATAGATCGGTAGTTGTCATCATCGTTCTCTTCTTCTTCATCGTCGTCTTCCATCATAACCCCTCTTTCTCCGTGCTTGGTCCAAACATTATAGCCCGACATAAAACCGGACCGAAGCAGGTGGCTCTGAATGACTCTTGAGGAAGTGTAATCCTTCTCATTCCGACATTCAACACATGGAGAAAACATATAGCCACCACCATGCTTGTTCGCATCGGCTGCATCTCGAAAAGAATGCACGCCTTCTCTGTAAGCGGTTGTGCGTCGATCACCGTACATCCATGGATGGCTCATCTGCGTTATACGACAGTATATCAAATACAATCACGATCCTAAAAATTAGTACCGCACGGTCTAAACGAGGAAATATAGTTGCTAACCTTTTAGAAAAAGTAGAAATAAAGAGGAAGAGGTTTAAGCGTGGCTCGGCATCTCATATCGTAGTTGTGTTCGGTGAACTGAAGCGGCATCGCTCTAACACACATTTCAACAAACACCTCTAGTGCATCCAAGAAAAATGGAGAGCTAGCACACACCCACACTCTTTCATCCAAGAAAAATGCAAGGAAGAGGGGAGAGGGGGGCTGTGGCCAATATATATAGGCAGAGGACTTTAGTCCCGGTTTGAGACATAAACCGGGACTAAAGGTGGCGCACATGCGGGCTGCACAACGCGTAGCCCTTTAGTCCCGGTTTGTGTCTCAAACCGGGACTAAAGGCTCCTTACGGACCGGGACCAAAGCCTCGTGGGCGGCATTGCGATTTTGGAACGACGTGGCCGGGCCTTTAGTCCCGGCCCAAATGGAGCCCGGGACTAAAGGGTCGAGGCCAAAGACCCGTTTTTCACTAGTGCATCCGCCTGTCGCCATTGACGCCGCGGTAGCACATGAAAAGCAAGGGAGGCGTCTCCTCGACTTCTATGTTCGATGGGCTTCTTCGACTGGAAGGGTACATAAGCCCGAGTACACGGGCTCTCTCACTGGGCCGGCCCAGCTTGATCCCGCCTAACAGGAAAAAAAAGGAATCCTGGCTCTCCCTGTTTGGAAATGCTTCTAGGGTTTCATTTAGACTGGGATTTGATAGTTGGGAGTGCTGATTTTAAAGATTGGGACTTGGGGTTCGATTTCGCTAGCCTCTACGAGTTCAAGGTTCATTTCGAACTTGTTCCTAAACTGACGAACAGGAGTCGTGCGTTGAAGCTGGCCTAGTGGCATATGGCCGATTCGATCGAGCCAGCCGAGCGACGCACCAGGGCGCACACGTCGTCGAGTGGACGTCAGGACGTGCTGGGCTCCGATGGAGAGGGAGAAAATGATGGTGCCGACTTGCGCCGGAGGCCGGACGGTACTCGATCGACCGCTGCGGTCTAGCTAGTTGGTCGCGCAACCCTTTTCTTTGGTCCCCAAAGCTAGGTGCACTTGTACCGCGTGCAACTGCATGTATGTTCGGGGAATTTACGCGAGCAGCTCCGTTCCCGTGCTGGATGGTGGACGCGGGGAAGCACGGCTCACAGGTTTAACTAAGACGTGGAAAGCAGCGACTTTATCTCCGAACATGCTTCACTACCAGTACAGTACAACCTTTACGTACCACTACTACTATTTGCAGCCACTGTAAATAAACTCCAGTACTAATTCGATTTCTAGTCATTGTCGCCAAAAGGAACAAAGGCATTTCATCTTATTTCGAGTTGAGCGTTCGTGCGTCTGGTACAGTTAGGCATGAAGCCATGAATCCCAGCAACAAAAGCATGCCAACACTATCAGTGGCTCGCTGACAGGAACTTCCAACCCCACAGGCCACAACGGCTCTTCCCAACCAATCAGACACGTCGGCTTAACCAAATATCTCCAACAATCCGGCCGATCTTCCCCTCCGTGGATCATGTGAGCGCGCAGCACCAACCACACCACACCTCCTTGCAGTGCAGTTGAATCTCACTGACTGACGTGCATGCAGCCTCTGCGCCGAGCCTGACGAGCTGAGGTGGTCCTAGGTAGTATAGTAGGATGGATGGAAGAGTCTAGTGGTAGTGGAGAGTCGAGAGATCTCCCGCCCGACAGCAAGATCAGACCCATATTTATGCTTTGAGGAGAACACCACCCAAAAAGCCTACCCCTCCCTATCTGCATTAACACCTTGACGCGGCCCTGCACTTGTCACCATATGCTGATATGCATACGCATGTGCATCACCACCAGATCCTCTGCGCCAGAAACCTCCGGTCAACTATCTATGGCCGCCGTGCCATGCCGGACAGGGACAGCAAAATATTTCCGTGGGAAATCAGTGGGTATGTAAGTTGAATAAATATTATTGATGGAAAGTTGAGTGAAGTCATAGGTAGTAGTAGTGTCGTGCTGTGCATGCGTCGCCTTTTGTGTAAAGAGGATTGGTGGCCATGGCCATGGCTATGATCACCAATCGGGGAGTGATTGGCTGCGTCATGTTTGGTCCCAATTAAGCAGCGAGCACTGCATGCAGCATCCAAAGTCCCATCTTAAAAAGCTAAAGCAGACAGGGAGCTCCATCAATATGGCTGCAACTCGATGGTTGTTCCGGAGTGCCCCCCCTGGCTTGCTTTGGCATGTGATGTGACAATTTACTGGCCACGGGCGGGCGGCAACTCCTGTGATACCGCCGTCAGGGGGCTGATCTTCCACACCCAAAAAAGGCACGTAGAAAATGACACATCACACATGTCTATATCTATCTATTATTACTACAAAGAAGTTCTTACCAAGAAGATGAAGACAATCAGGTGTTGTGACAAATGAAATGGTCGGCAACCCTGGGTTTCTGAACCAACCGCAACCCAAAAATGAACACGACTTGTGGTACAAATAAAAGCATGTCATACGTTCGTGCGTACGCGCGTGCGCAGTGAAAATTCGGCATATGTAGTAGTCCTGTCTGCCATCTTTGCAAGCAGCGAGGGAGCGGCCGAGAGGGACAGGATGTGCGGCAGAAGCAGAGAAAGCGGAGAAAGCTCCGTGGCTCGCCCGCCCGCCCGAAAATGACATGCATGCCATGTCCTTTTCCGGAGAGTTATATGTGACCATTAGTACGTCGCCGGCGCCGGCGGTCGACGCCACCACCACTTTCTGCCGCGCCGCTGGGAATCCCGGCACGCCTACGCAGTAACAGCGGGTTTGAGGCGAACTTGCCCACGCGGTACACGTCCTTCTCAGGCAATTCTTCCTAGATGACGCGCATGTTTCTCTACCCGTCCACGCCTGCTCCACTGTTCGGTTGACCCGTCACCGTCCGGCCAGAGCCAGTACGTGCGTTCGTGCGTGCAACATTTTATTTACCATGCATGCACGACTGAAAAGGTGATCTCCTCCACCATCCGATACGTACACGCACGCGGTAGAAGAAGGAAAAAGGAAAACGCGTGAGTGAGTGGCGAGTGTAAAAAACGGAGGAGGTCGATCGACGTTGTTGTCTGCGCGCGATGGACGCGTCCCGGTCGGAGAATATTTGGCGACGCATGCAAAATCTTGGGGGTGGGCCGCGACGTCGTCGCCGTGCGCGATAGCGGCGCGCATCCGCCCTGCAGGGGGGAGGGGGAGGGGGGTACGTCGGGTCGCCGTCACGCCCGCTGTAGCCACCACTGTAGTCTACTGGCGCCCAAGCTGGTACCGGTACTGGAACTTGGTAGCCATGCCATGCCATGACATGCCCCGGATGCACGTCGATCTACATAAATGTTTCCACCTTTGTGTGTCGCTCGCATCAACCACCCTCCGTTTTTGTACAGTACAGTACTGGAGTAATACTAGTAGCAGCACGTACGCACCACTAGCCTGCTCCTCTCCACGTCTGCATTTTCAAATTGTTCGCTTCTGCTTGCTTGTTCCTTGCCTGGCCGGCAAGACCGCCCGGTCTTTTTCTACGAAATATACAAAAACCCAACACTCAGACCTCAACTATAATTAATTAGTAGAGTACTAAATTTTCTGCTCTGAGCTCTCTGTCCGCAAGATCTACCGTGAGATACCGGAGTGCAAGCAAGCACCGATTTTTACCGTGGTTACGTACGCGAGAAAAATAATACAGGCAGTATGTACCGAAACACACACATGAGGTCTGCACGTACGTACCAGCAGCAATGAAATCAAACAATGAGGTCTCATCGGTGTCACCAATTACGTACTTGTCGCGAGTGAGGTGAGACACATGCATGTACTGGCTCATGTTTGGTGGCGATGTACTTGCGTACGTACGTACCAGCAGCAATGAAATCAAACAATGAGGTCTCATCGGTGTCACCAATTACGTACTTGTCGCGAGTGAGGTGAGACACATGCATTTACTGGCTCATGTTTGGTGGCCATGTACGAGAGAGGCGTTGCAGAGGCCGAGCGCCAGGCAGCTCGTTATCCCCTTCGTGGATATGTCCCTCGTGATTAAGTGTGTCAGGCTTTTCTAAATTATACGAGGCAATATACGTACTCCTACCTGCGTGAATAGTGCAACCGTACGGGAGTTGCCCATTTGTCAGGCTCGAGTGAATACAATCAAACTGTTGTTTAATGAGGGTGATGAATCACTGATTTGACAGCTCGAAATTAATATGTGATGAACTTATTGCTCACCCGTTCATGGCATCAAAAAGTACTATCAATTTTCTATTCGGTCACCTCATCATTGCATGCATTTCTCTGTTTATATAAAACCAATCCTTAAATTAGTGTGCAATTAGAGCAAATAATTACTACATCCTTCTGGAATTACTAGCCCTCGCATTTTGGGTCATGTTTTGACAACTAACGTTTAGCAATAAAATATTTGTTATACTCCCTCCCTTTTGGTTTATAAGTCATCTTAAATTGTGCACCGCAACCAAGACGGAGAGGAAAACAAGAAACGAGGTGAATTAATACGATTGCATGCAATGAATTGACCACTTCATATCGTGCTAGTTAGTCTCAAGTCATTAAAAACAAACACGCCTCACGTTTCTTATTGATTAATTCCTTTATTCAAGTCAAAAAACAAGAAACAAGGTGAAAGTTAATACATCGTGACTTAGTGTTTTGGGATTATTTGATTTTCGTAAGATGACTTATAAACCGAGACGGAGGGAGTATGTAGCATCAATAATATCATTAGAATCTAAACTTCCCATTTAAATACAAATTCAACAATATAATATTTTATGACATGCATTAATATTTATTAATCAAAACTTGACAAAAATACAACGAAGACTAATAAACCTAGAGGGAGGTAGTAAATAATTGTGCCTCTTTTAAGAAAAGTTCATTTAAGATGACCCCTATTACTCCCTAAGAGGTAAGAGAAATATTTGGTTTGAACCGTCCAATCATCAAGGATATATTTGACAACACAAAGTATTTTAATTATGGCAATTACTTGTTAAAAAGGAGTGTTTAAAACTATTTCCCACATATCTTTTTAATAAGAAATCATATCCGACCCATATGTATGTGTTGTATCTAGCATATGAAGACAAATAATTATCATATTGTATAATGTTATATGTATTCACGTGATCCTAGAAAAATGTATACACACTACAAATGACATTATTATAATTCGTCTAAATTGCAACATAATAATAATCAATACGTGTATTCAGTAATAATCAGTACGTGTATTCGCATCATTCTAAGAGAGTCAGTAAAGAAAATAGATGCCCCGCAAAACAAAAGTAAAGAAAATAGATGTACACAAGCCATGCTAGGAACATGTCACTACTGGAATTGAGAATTTTGCCGTCTGCCTTGCCTTTGCCGTCTGCTGACGCATGGCAAAGGTACTGTGTGCCGTCAGTTGGCACAGTGCCGACCGCAAAGAGGTGGCTGATGGCAAAGGTTTTATTTACCGTCGGCCACCTCTTTGCCGCCTGCTGACGGACGGCAAAGGAGCCCTATGCGGACAACAAAGGGTGGGCAGACGGCAAAGCCCCCCCAACGGCCGAAACCCCACCCCCAGCCACCCCGCCCCTTTGCCGTCCGCCACCGTCCCTTTGCAGACGGCAAAGGGGGCATGGCCCTAACGGCTCCGGCGCCTCTAACGGCTCCCACCCCGCACCCAATCCCTGCCCGTCTACCCCCCCTCTCTCTCTCGCGCGCGCCGTCGTCTGCCCACCCCGCCGCCGCCATAGCTCCCCTCCCCAGCCACCCCGCGCCGCCGCCCTCCCGGTCGCCGCCCCCTATCACCTTCCTCCCGACCGCTGCCCCCCTCCCACCTCCCTCCTGGCCGCCGCCCCCCTCGCACCTCCCTCCCAGCCGCCGCCCCCCTCCCACCTCCCTCCCTGTTGGAATTATGCCCTAAAGGCAATAATAAATATAGTTATTATTATAATTCCTGTATCAAGATAATAGTTTATTATCCATGCTATAATTGTATTGAATGAAGACTCATTTACATGTGTGGATACATAGACAAAACACCGTCCCTAGCATGCCTCTAGTTGGCTAGCCAGTTGATCAATGATAGTCAGTGTCTTCTGATTATGAACAAGGTGTTGTTGCTTGATAACTGGATCACGTCATTAGGAGAATCACGTGATGGACTAGACCCAAACTAATAGATGTAGCATGTTGATCGTGTCATTTTGTTGCTACTGTTTTCTGCGTGTCAAGTATTTATTCCTATGACCGTGAGATCATATAACTCACTGACACCGGAGGAATGCTTTGTGTGTATCAAACGTCGCAACGTAACTGGGTGACTATAAAGATGCTCTACAGGTATCTCCGAAGGTGTTAGTTGAGTTAGTATGGATCAAGACTGGGATTTGTCACTCCGTGTGACGGAGAGGTATCTCGAGGCCCACTCGGTAATACAACATCACACACAAGCCTTGCAAGCAATGTAACTTAGTGTAAGTTGCGGGATCTTGTATTACGGAACGAGTAAAGAGACTTGCCGGTAAACGAGATTGAAATAGGTATGCGGATACTAACGATCGAATCTCGGGCAAGTAACATACCGAAGGGCAAAGGGAATGACATACGGGATTATACGAATCCTTGGCACTGAGGTTCAAACGATAAGATCTTCGTAGAATATGTAGGATCCAATATGGGCATCCAGGTCCCGCTATTGGATATTGACCGAGGAGTCTCTCGGGCCATGTCTACATAGTTCTCGAACCCGCAGGGTCTGCACACTTAAGGTTCGACGTTGTTTTATGCGTATTTGAGTTATATGGTTGGTTACCGAATGTTGTTCGGAGTCCCGGATGAGATCACGGACATCACGAGGGTTTCCGGAATGGTCCAGAAACGAAGATTGATATATAGGATGACCTCATTTGATTACCGGAAGGTTTTCGGAGTTACCGGGAATGTACCGGGAATGACGAATGGGTTCCGGGAGTTCACCGGGGGGGGGGGGGGCAACCCACCCCGGGGAAGCCCATAGGCCTTGGGGGAGCCACACCAGCCCTTAGTGGGCTGGTGGGACAGCCCACAAGTGCCCTATGCGCCAAGGAGAAGAAAATCAAGAGAGAAAGAAAAAAAAGGAGGAGGTGGGAAGGAAGGGGGACTCCCTCCCACCAAACCTAGTCCAACTCGGTTTGGGGGGGGGGGGAGAGTCCTCCCCCTTGGACTCGGCCGACCCCCTTGGGGCTCCTTGAGCCCCAAGGCAAGGCCCCCTCCCTCCACCTATATATACGGAGGTTTTAGGGCTGATTTGAGACGACTTTTCCACGGCAGCCCGACCACATACCTCCACGGTTTTTCCTCTAGATCGCGTTTCTGCGGAGCTCGGGCGGAGCCCTGCTGAGACAAGGTCATCACCAACCTCCGGAGCGCCGTCACGCTGTCGGAGAACTCTTCTACCTCTCCGTCTCTCTTGCTGGATCAAGAAGGCCGAGATCATCGTCGAGCTGTACGTGTGCTGAACGCGGAGGTGCCGTCCGTTCGGTACTAGATCGTGGGACTGATCGCGGGATTGTTCGTGGGGCGGATCGAGGGACGTGAGGACGTTCCACTACATCAACCGCGTTCTCTAACGCTTCTGTTGTACGGTCTACAAGGGTATGTGGATCACTCATCCCCTCTCGTAGATGGACATCACCATGATAGGTCTTCGTGCGCGTAGGAAAATTTTTGTTTCCCATGCGACGTTCCGCAACAGTGGCATCATGAGCTAGGTTCATGCGTAGATGTCTTCTCGAGTAGAACACAAAAGTTTTTGTGGGCGGTGATGTGCGTTTTGCTGCCCTCCTTAGTCTTTTCTTGATTCCGCGGTATTGTTGGATTGAAGCGGCTTGGACCGACATTACTCGTACGCTTACGAGAGACTGGTTTCATCGTTACGAGTAACCCCCTTTGCTCAAAGATGACTGGCAAGTGTCGGTTTCTCCAACTTTAGTTGAATCGGATTTGACCGAGGAGGTCCTTGGATGAGGTTAAATAGCAACTCATATATCTCCGTTGTGGTGTTTGCGTAAGTAAGATGCGATCCTACTAGATACCCTTGGTCACCACGTAAAACATGCAACAACAAAATTAGAGGACGTCTAACTTGTTTTTGCAGGGTATGATTGTGATGTGATATGGCCAACGATATGATGTGATATATTGGATGTATGAGATGATCATGTTGTAATAGAAATATCGACTTGCACGTCGATGGTACGACAACCGGCAGGAGCCATAGGGTTGTCTTTATACTAACGTTTGTGCTTGTAGATGCGTTTACTATTTTGCTAGGATGTAGCTTTAGTAGTAATAGCATAAGTAGCACGACAACCCCGATGGCAACACGTTGATGAATGATCATGGTGTGGCGCCGGTGACAAGAAGATCGTGCCGGTGCTTTGGTGATGGAGATCAAGGAGCACGTGATGATGGCCATATCATGTCACTTATGAATTGCATGTGATGTTAATCCTCTTATGCACCTTATTTTGCTTAGAACGACGGTAGCATTATGAGGTGATCTCTCACTAAAATTTCAAGACGAAATCGTGTTCTCCCCGACTGTGCACCGTTGCTACAGTTCGTCGTTTCGAGACACCACGTGATGATCGGGTGTGATAGACTCAACGTTCACATACAACGGGTGCAAAACAGTTGCGCACGCGGAACACTCGGGTTAAGATTGACGAGCCTAGCATGTGCAGACATGGCCTCGGAACACATGAGACCGAAAGGTCGATCATGAATCATATAGTTGATATGATTAGCATAGGGATGCTTACCACTGAAACTATACTCAACTCACGTGATGATCGGACTTGGGATAGTGTAAGTGGATCATGAACCACTCAAATGACTAGAGATATGTACTTTTTGAGTGGGAGTTTAGCATATAATTTGATTAAGTTGAACTCTAATTATCTTGAATATAGTCTAAGTCCACTTTGAATATATTTGTGTTGTAGATCATGGCTCACGCGACAGTCATCCTGAATTTTAATACGTTCCTAGAGAAAGCTAAGTTGAAAGATGATGGAAGCAACTTTGTAGACTGGGCTCGTAATCTTAAGCTAATCTTACAAGCTGGGAAGAAGGATTATGTCCTTAATGCTGCGCTAGGAGATGAACCACCCGCTACGGCTGATCAGGATGTTAAGAACGCTTGGTTAGCATGTAAGGAGGACTACTCAATAGTTCAATGTGCAGTCTTGTATGGCTTAGAACCGGGACTTCAACGTCGCTTTGAGCGTCATGGAGCATTTGAGATGTTCCAGGAGTTGGAGTTTATCTTTCAGAAGAACGCCCGGATCGAGAGGTATGAGACCTCCGATAAATTCTATGCTTGCAAGATGGAGGAAAACTCATCTGTCAATGAACATGTCCTCAAAATGTCTGGGTACTCAAACCGTCTAGCTGAGCTGGGGATTGAACTCCCGCAAGAAGCTATCACTGACAGAATCCTTCAATCACTGCCGCCAAGCTATAAAGGCTTTGTGTTGAACTACAACATGCAAGGGATGAACAAGTCTCCCGGCGAGTTGTTTGCGATGCTGAAAGTCGCAGAGTCTGAACTCCGTAAAGAGCATCAAGTGTTGATGGTGAATAAGACCACTAGTTTCAAGAGAAACGGCAAAGGCAAGAAGGGCAATTCGAAGAATAGCGGCAAGCCTGTTGCCAATCCGACGAAGAAACCCAAAGCTGGACCTAAGCCTGAAATGAAGTGTTACTATTGCAAGGGTATGGGTCACTGGAAGCGCAATTGCCCCAAATATCTGGCAGATAAGAAGGCGGCCAAAGAAAAATCAGGTATATTTGATATACATGTTATTGATGTGTACTTAACCGGCTCTCGTAGTAGTGCCTGGGTATTCGATACCGGTTCTGTTGCTCACATTTGCAACTCGAAGCAGGAACTGCGGAATAGACGAAGGCTGGCGAAAGACGAAGTGACGATGCGCGTAGGAAATGGTTCCAAGGTTGATGCAATCGCCGTCGGCACAGTGTCACTTCAGCTACCATCGGGATTAGTGATGAACTTAAATCGTTGTTATTTAGTGCCTGCGTTGAGCATGAACATTATATCTGGATCTTGTTTATTGCGAGACGGTTACTCTTTTAAGTCTGAGAATAATGGTTGTTCTATTTCTATGAGTAACATCTTTTATGGTCATGCACCGAATGTGAGAGGATTGTTCATATTGAATCTTGATATCGATACGCATGTATATAACATTGAGACCAAAAGAGTTAGATTAAACAATGATAGCGCCATATTTTTGTGGCAGTGCCGCTTGGGTCATATTGGTGTAAAGCGCATGAAGAAACTCCATGCTGATGGACTTTTGGAGTCACTTGACTTTGATTCACTTGACACGTGCGAACCATGCCTCATGGGCAAGATGACTAAGACTCCGTTCTGCGGAACAATGGAGCGTGCAAGTGACTTGTTGGAAATCATACATACCGATGTGTGTGGTCCAATGAGCGTAGAGGCACGCGGCGGATATCGTTATTTTCTCACCTTCCCTGACGATTTAAGTAGATATGGTTATGTCTACTTGATGAAGCACAAGTCTGAAACATTTGAAAAGTTCAAGCAATTTCAGAGTGAAGTGGAAAATCATCGTAACAAGAAGATCAAGTTCCTACGGTCTGATCGTGGGGGTGAATATCTGAGTTTCGAGTTTGGTCCTCACTTAAGACAATGTGGAATTGTTTCGCAGTTAACACCGCCTGGAACACCACAGCGTAATGGTGTGTCCGAACGTCGTAATCGTTTGTTAGAGATGGTGCGATCTATGATGTCTCTTACTGATTTGCCGTTATCATTTTGGGGTTATGCATTAGAAACAGTTGCATTCACTTTAAATAGGGCACCATCAAAATCCGTTGAGACGACACCATACGAACTGTGGTATGGCAAAAGGCCAAAGTTGTCGTTTCTTAAAGTTTGGGGATGTGATGCTTATGTCAAAAAGCTTCAGCCTGAAAAGCTGGAACCCAAAGCGGAAAAGTGCGTCTTCATAGGTTACCCAAAAGAGACAGTCGGGTACACCTTCTATCTCAAATCCGAGGGCAAAGTGTTTGTTGCTAAAAACGGAGCTTTTCTCGAGAAGGAGTTTCTCTCGAGAGAATTGAGTGGGAGGAAGATAGAACTTGACGAGGTTGTCGAACCTCTCATCCCTCTGGATGGTGGCGCAGGGCAAGGGGAAACCTCTGTTGTTGCGACGCCGGTTGAGGAGGAAGTTAAGATGATGATCATGAAACTCCAGTACAAGTTTCTGTTGAACCACGCAGGTCGACGAGATCACGCGCTGCTCTAGAGTGGTACGGTAATCCCGTATTATCAATCATGTTGTTAGACAACAATGAACCTGCGAATTATGAAGAAGCAATGGTGGGCCCATATTCCAACAAATGGCTAGAAGCCATGAAATCCGAGATAGGATCCATGTATGAGAACAAAGTGTGGACTTTGGAGGTACTACCTGAGGGCCGCAAGGCTATTCAGAACAAATGGATCTTTAAGAGGAAGACGGACGCTGACGGCAATGTGACCGTTTATAAAGCTCGACTTGTGGCGAAGGGTTTTTCACAAGTTCAAGGAGTTGACTACGATGAGACATTCTCACCCGTAGCGATGCTTAAGTCCGTCAGAATCATGTTAGCAATAGCTGCATTTTTCGATTACGAGATCTGGCAGATGGATGTCAAAACGGCGTTCCTTAACGGTTTCTTTAAGGAAGAGTTTTATATGATACAACCCGAAGGTTTTGTCGATCCTAAGAATGCTAACAAGGTGTGCAAGCTCCAGCGATCCATTTATGGACTGGTGCAAGCATCTTGGAGTTGGAACAAACGCTTTGATGAGGTGATCAAAGCATTTGGGTTTATACAAGTGGTTGGAGAATCTTGTATTTACAAGAAAGTGAGTGGGAGCTCTGTGGCGTTTCTAATATTATATGTGGATGACATATTGCTGATTGGAAACAACGTGGAGTTTTTAGAGAGCATAAAGGATTACTTGAATGAAAGTTTCTCTATGAAGGACCTAGGAGAAGCTGCTTACATTCTAGGCATTAAGATCTATAGGGATAGATCAAAACGCCTGATAGGACTTTCACAAAGCACATACCTTGATAAAGTTTTGAAGAGGTTCAAAATGGAACAATCCAAGAAAGGGTTCTTGCCAGTTTTACAAGGTACAAGATTGAGTAAGACTCAGTGCCCAGCAACTGATGAAGATAGAGAGCATGTGCGCTCCGTCCCCTATGCTTCAGCCATAGGTTCTATCATGTATGCGATGCTGTGCACTAGACCGGATGTTAGCCTGGCCATAAGTATGGCAGGAAGGTTCCAGAGTAATCCAGGAGTGGATCACTGGACAGCGGTCAAGAATATCCTGAAGTACCTGAAAAGGACTAAGGAGATGTTTCTCGTATATGGAGGTGACGAAGAGCTCGCCGTAAAAGGTTACGTCGATGCAAGCTTTGACACAGATCCGGACGACTCTAAGTCGCAGACTGGATACATATTTATTCTTAATGGGGGTGCAGTAAGCTGGTGCAGTTCCAAGCAAAGCGTCGTAGCAGATTCTACATGTGAAGCAGAGTACATGGCTGCCTCGGAGGCAGCTAAGGAGGGTGTCTGGATGAAGCAGTTCATGACGGATCTTGGAGTGGTGCCAAGCGCACTGAATCCAATAACCTTGTTCTGTGACAACACTGGTGCCATTGCCTTAGCAAAGGAACCACGGTTTCACAAGAAGACCAGACACATCAAACGACGCTTCAACCTCATCCGCGACTACGTCAAGGAAGAGGACGTAAATATATGTAAAGTGCACACGGATCTGAATGTAGCACACCCGCTGACTAAACCTCTTCCACGGCCAAAACATGATCGACACCAGAACTGTATGGGTGTTAGATTTATTACAATGTAATTCACATGGTGATGTGAGGGCTAGATTATTGACTCTAGTGCAAGTGGGACACTGTTGGAATTATGCCCTAGAGGCAATAATAAATATAGTTATTATTATAATTCCTGTATCAAGATAATAGTTTATTATCCATGCTATAATTGTATTGAATGAAGACTCATTTACATGTGTGGATACATAGACAAAACACCGTCCCTAGCATGCCTCTAGTTGGCTAGCCAGCTGATCAATGATAGTCAGTGTCTTCTGATTATGAACAAGGTGTTGTTGCTTGATAACTGGATCACGTCATTAGGAGAATCACGTGATGGACTAGACCCAAACTAATAGACGTAGCATGTTGATCGTGTCATTTTGTTGCTACTGTTTTCTGCGTGTCAAGTATTTATTCCTATGACCGTGAGATCATATAACTCACTGACACCGGAGGAATGCTTTTTGTGTATCAAACGTCGCAACGTAACTGGGTGACTATAAAGATGCTCTACAGGTATCTCCGAAGGTGTTAGTTGAGTTAGTATGGATCAAGACTGGGATTTGTCACTCCGTGTGACGGAGAGGTATCTCGGGGCCCACTCGGTAATACAACATCACACACAAGCCTTGCAAGCAATGTAACTTAGTGTAAGTTGCGGGATCTTGTATTACGGAACGAGTAAAGAGACTTGCCGGTAAACGAGATTGAAATAGGTATGCGGATACTGCGATCGAATCTCGGGCAAGTAACATACCGAAGGGCAAAGGGAATGACATACGGGATTATACGAATCCTTGGCACTGAGGTTCAAACGATAAGATCTTCGTAGAATATGTAGGATCCAATATGGGCATCCAGGTCCCGCTATTGGATATTGACCGAGGAGTCTCTCGGGTCATGTCTGCATAGTTCTCGAACCCGCAGGGTCTGCACACTTAAGGTTCGACGTTGTTTTATGCGTATTTGAGTTATATGGTTGGTTACCGAATGTTGTTCGGAGTCCCGGATGAGATCACGGACGTCACGAGGGTTTCCGGAATGGTCCGGAAACGAAGATTGATATATAGGATGACCTCATTTGATTACCGGAAGGTTTTCGGAGTTACCGGGAATGTACCGGGAATGACGAATGGGTTCCGGGAGTTCACCGGGGGGGGGGGGGGGCAACCCACCCCGGGGAAGCCCATAGGCCTTGGGGGAGCCACACCAGCCCTTAGTGGGCTGGTGGGACAGCCCACAAGTGCCCTATGCGCCAAGGAGAAGAAAATCAAGAGAGAAAGAAAAAAAGGAGGAGGTGGGAAGGAAGGGGGACTCCCTCCCACCAAACCTAGTCCAACTCGGTTTGGGGGGGGGGAGAGTCCTCCCCCTTGGACTCGGCCGACCCCCTTGGGGCTCCTTGAGCCCCAAGGCAAGGCCCCCTCCCTCCCACCTATATATACGGAGGTTTTAAGGCTGATTTGAGACGACTTTTCCACGGCAGCCCGACCACATACCTCCACGGTTTTTCCTCTAGATCGCGTTTCTGCGGAGCTCGGGCGGAGCCCTGCTGAGACAAGGTCATCACCAACCTCCGGAGCGCCGTCACGCTGCCAGAGAACTCTTCTACCTCTCCGTCTCTCTTGCTGGATCAAGAAGGCCGAGATCATCGTCAAGCTGTACGTGTGCTGAACGCGGAGGTGCCGTCCGTTCGGTACTAGATCGTGGGAGTGATCGCGGGATTGTTCGCGGGGCGGATCGAGGGACGTGAGGACGTTCCACTACATCAACCGCGTTCTCTAACGCTTCTGCTGTACGGTCTACAAGGGTATGTAGATCACTCATCCCCTCTCGTAGATGGACATCACCATGATAGGTCTTCGTGCGCGTAGGAAAATTTTTGTTTCCCATGCGACGTTCCCCAACACTCCCGACCCCCCTCTCACCTCCCTCCCGGCCGCCGCCGCCCCCTCCCACCTACTTCCCGGCCGCCGCCCCCCTCCCACCTCCCTCCCGGTCGCCGCCCCAGCCGCACCTCCCCTGTGCCAGCGACCCCGACGCCCTCCCCTCCGGTTAGTTGCTATTTTTCCTATTTTTTCTTCTTCTTTTTTGCTAGAAAGTCCGAATAATAAAAAGAAAAAGTAGAAAAGGTAGAAAAAGTAGAAGAAGAATATGTAGTTTAGTGCTAGGTTTAGTTTTTTTTTTCTGTTTTTTATGTTAAATTATATAGTTAGTTTATTAGGTAGAAAAAGTAGATAGAAAAGAAAAAAAATAGATAGAAAAAAACTTAGAAGAAAATAAGAGAATAATTTTTTTCGGGAAAACGCAAAGGCTTGCTTTTCTTTTCATTGAAAAGGGAGAGAATATGTACAGTACATGCCTTCGAGAAGGTGGCTATAGGGGCTCAAAAAGAAATAAAAGAAAAGGAAAAGGAAAGAAAGGCCTGCACAAGACTAGTGCACATCCCAGGTAGGCGGCACAATCGTCCCAAGGCCGGTGGCCCCAGCCCGAATCCAAAGGGAGGCTTCCTCTCTGATCTTTGTCGAAAGCACGACAGTGGAGGGCCGTTCGCCGTCGAACACACATGAGTTGCGGTGCTTCCAAAGCATCCATGCAGTGAGGAGGTTTGCCGTGGAGAGGCCCTTGCGCATAGCTTTAGGCGTGTCCAGCTTGGTTTGCATCCACCAGTCGTTTAGGGAGGCCTCTTGGTCCGGCGGCCGGCATGTCAAACGCAGCCAGAAGAGCGTGTCATGCCACACCTGCCGTGAGAAGGGGCAGGTGACTAGCAAGTGGCGCATCGTTTCATGCTCTTGGTCGCAAAGGACACAACGTGGATGGTGTTGAAGGCCGTGGCGGCGCAGACGGTCCGCTCTCCAACACCTGTCTAGATTGGCAAGCCATTGGAAGAACTTGACGCGGGGTGGCGCCCAGCTTTTCCAGGTCAGCATCCATGCATCGCAGCTAGTGGAGCCCTGGAAGGTGACGAGGTACGCACTGCGCGCAGAGTAGCAGCCATTTGAAGTCCACCTCCAGATTAGCTGGTCCGGTCCCTCGGTGAGAACAAAGCCTTTGGTTTCGCGCCACAGCAGCAAGTATTGGCCTATTTCATGGATGCCTAGGTGGCCTTGGATGTCTCTAGCCTAGGTATTCATGGATGATAAACTAGAAGAAAAAAGAAGAAGAAGAAGAAGAAGAAGAAGAAGAAAGAGGAGAGGAGGAGAAAGATAAAAGAAAGAAGAAGAAGAAGAAGAGGAGGAGGAGGAGGAGAAAAAACAAGAATAATAATAATAATAAGATGATCAAGAAGAAGAAGAAGAAAAATAGAAGAGAGGAGAAGAAGAAAGAAGAGGAGCCTGACCCCCGACCCGTGGCCCCCGACCACCGGCGCCCGACGCCACCAGCCCCCGACCCTGGACCCCCTACCTCCGACGCCACTGACACCCGACTCCCGACCCTCGACACCCGACACCACTGACCCCCAACACCCGACTCTCGACCCCGACGCCCGACGCCACCAACCCCCGACCCTCAACCCCCGGCCCCCGACGCCAGTGACACCCGACTCCCGACCCCCGACCCCCGAAGCCCGACACCACTGACCCCCGACCCCCGACCTCCAACCCCCGACTCCCGACCCCCGACCCCCGACCCCCGATGCCACTGACCCTCGACCCCCGACCCCCTACCCCGAACCCCCGACGCCACTAACCCCCAACCCTGGGCCCCCGACACCTCTTTGGCCTCTTGTTGATCGAAAAGACCCCAACTCCCGACGCTAGTGACCCTCGAGCTCCGATGACACTGACCCCCGACCATCGACGCATTTAACCCGACTCCCGACCACCGACACCCGACATCACCGACCCTCGACGACACTGACTCCCGACGCCACTAAGCCCCAACCCCCTACACCTCTTCTGCCTTCTATTGAACGAGAAGGTGCTTTTCGGCCTTCTAGAGGCCCACGGGGTCATAATTTTGTAAATTATGAGTTAGGTCACATATTTTCCGATTATGTTAACTATAAAAACATCGTATTTGTGTTGATCGTATGAATTTCCATGTGCAGTTGTTCGATGACCTCCACGTGCGTTGGACGAGCTCCGCCCTTGCGTTTGTTGGTGAGCACAAATAACTTCTCCTCCTACCCCCTTAATTTGCTCTGTCCCGGTCTTCGTGCCGATGAAACTTGCTAGCTATAGGTTTCTTCAATCATGAGTATGCGTGACCAGTATGCGTCTCCTGTTCGAAAGGGCAACATCTATAAATATGCATTTCTTTGCATATTTATAACCGCCATCCTTTCGAATTGTCCAACATTATCCATGGATAGCCCGAGTATGTGTAGATTGGGTTTGTTTTCCCATATGCTGTGCTCCGGATCCGATGCGGAATTTCGTCAGTGCCTCCCCTGTTTTTCTTCGGGTACACATGCTCTCTGCTTATTGCCGAGACGTGTATCAGGAGAACAGCGGGGAGGTGCTGCCGAAATTCTGCGTCGCATCTGGAGCAGAGCATGGGAAAACGAACCCAGTATTCACATACTCGGGTGGGATTAGGACCTATCTTTACCTATTAGCGTGTAGGTTGCATGGACGTAATAAAACTGACAAACTTGATTAGCGTACGAATATAGATGATGAATTATATATTTATTTCTTGTGCCCCCATAGGTAGCTAGGCAACATGAGTGATCGTGCTTGGATGTACATTGGTCACCCTAGTCAGAAAGACATGACCTATGAATGGTTAACAAAAACCAGGGGGTTTGTGAGAGCCGCATTTGCAAATGGCCAGCATAAAACATGGTGCCCTTGTCCCAACTGCGACAACTGGAAAAAGCAGACATAGTTTGAAATGGGTAAACACCTGCAGAAGTGGGGTTTTACGCCTAATTATACGGTGTGGACTTTTCATGGTGAGTCTGACCAACGTGCCAGAGCTGAGGTGATTCGTCGTCGCACCGACGAGCATGGTATCGGGATTGAAGACATGGTGCAAGACTTTGATGATGCTCGTGATTCGGACGATGAGATGGAGGAATCTGCAAAGGCCTTCTATGAAATGCTGGAGTCTTCAAAACGTCCTCTCCACGAGCAGACTGAGCTTTGTCAGCTGGATGCCATCGCGCAAGTAATGGCTCTAAAGGCTCAATTCAACCTAGGCAGAGAATGCTATGACGCGATGATGACGATATTTGGACGCTTTCTACCCAAAGGCCATGTACTGCCTGCAAACCTGTACCAGTCAGAGAAAATCCTCCGTGTACTTAAGATGCCCTATGAGAAGATACATGCCTGTGAGAATGGATGTGCCTTATTTAGGCTTGAGTATGCGGCCTTGAACTATTGCCCCATTTGCAATTCTTCCAGGTATATTGTGGTAGACAACGACATGGGTGAGAAGAATGAGACCAAAATCCCCATTAGTGTTCTTCGATATCTGCCAATCGTACCAAGACTTCAACGTCTTTTCATGGTCGAAGAGACGGCCAGACAGATGGCATGGCACAAATTGGGCAAAAGAACCAAACTAGATGCGGATGGGAACAAGATGCTGGTACACACTTCAGATGGTTTTGCATGGAGGCACTTCGATGCATTACATAAGGATAAATCGGAACATCCAAGGCTACCTAGAGTTGCCATCAGCACTGATGGGTTCAATGTGTATGGTATGATGACAACACAATACAGTTGTTGGCCTGTATTTGTCATTCCACTAAATTTGCCACCCGGAGAGATTATGAAAAGAAAGAACATTTTCCTGACGTTGATAATTCCTGGGCCCAACTATCCGGGGAAGAATATGAATGTGTACATGCAGCCGCTTAAGGATGAGTTGCAAGAAGCCAGGGATAATGGGATCAATGTTGGAAATATGCCCTAGAGGCAATAATAAATTAGTTATTATTATATTTCTTTGTTCATGATAATCGTTTATTATCCATGCTATAATTGTATTGATTGGAAACACAGTGCATGTGTGGATACATAGACAAAACACTGTCCCTAGTAAGCCTCTAGTTGACTAGCTCGTTGATCAAAGATGGTCAAGGTTTCCTGACCATAGGCAAGTGTTGTCACTTGATGACGGGATCACATCATTAGGAGAATTATGTGATGGACTAGACCCAAACTAAAAGACGTAGCATGTTGATCGTGTCATTTTGTTGCTACTGTTTTCTGCGTGTCAAGTATTTGTTCCTATGACCATGAGATCATATAACTCACTTACACCGGAGGAATACTTTGTGTGTATCAAACGTCGCAACGTAACTGGGTGACTATAAAGATACTCTACAGGTATCTCCGAAGGTGTTAGTTGAGTTAGTATGGATCAAGACTGGGATTTGTCACTCCGTGTGACGGAGAGGTATCTCGGGGCCCACTCGGTAATACAACATCACACACAAGCCTTGCAAGCAATGTAACTTAGTGTAAGTTGCGGGATCTTGTATTACGGAATGATTAAAGAGACTTGCCGATAAACGAGATTGAAATAGGTATACGGATACTGACGATTGAATCTCGGGCAAGTAACATACCGAAGGACAAAGGGAATGACATACGGGATTATATGAATCCTTGGCACACAGGTTCAAACGATAAGATCTTCGTAGAATATGTAGGATCCAATATGGGCATCCAGGTCCCGCTATTGGATATTGATCGAGGAGTGTCTCGGGTCATGTCTACATAGTTCTCGAACCCGCAGGGTCTGCACACTTAAGGTTCGACGTTGTTTTATGCGTATTTGAGTTATATGGTTGGTTACCGAATGTTGTTCGGAGTCTCGGATGAGATCACAGACGTCACGAGGGTTTCCGAAATGGTCCGGAAACGAAGATTGATATATAGGATGACCTCATTTGATTACTGGAAGGTTTTCGGAGTTACCGGGAATGTACCGGGAATGACGAATGGGTTCCGGGTGTTCACCGGGGGGGGGGGGGCAACCCACCCCGGGGAAGCCCATAGGCCTTGGGGGTGGCGCACCAGCCCTTAGTGGGCTGGTGGGACAGCCCAAGAAGGCCCTATGCGCCATAGGAAGAAAATCAAAGAGAAAAGAAAAAAAAGGAGGAGGTGGGAAAGGGAAGAAGGACTCCACCTTCCAAACCAAGTAGGACTCGGTTTGGGAGGGGGAGACTTTCCCCCTTGGTTCGGCCGACCCCCTTGGGAGTCCTTGGACCCCAAGGCAAGGACCCCCCTCTCCCACCTATATATACGGAGGTTTTAGGGCTGATTTGAGACGACTTTTTCCACGGCAGCCCGACCACATACCTCTACGGTTTTCCTCTAGATCGCGTTTCTCCGGAGCTCGGGCGGAGCCCTACTGAGACAAGATCATCACCAACCTCCGGAGCGCCGTCACGCTGCCGGAGAACTCTTCTACCTCTCTGTCTCTCTTGCTGGATCAAGAAGGCCGAGATCATCGTCGAGCTGTACGTGTGCTGAACGCGGAGGTGCCGTCCGTTCGGCACTAGATCGTGGGACTGATCGCGGGATGGTTCGCGGGGCGGATCGAGGGACGTGAGGACGTTGCACTACGTCAACCGCGTTCACTAACGCTTCTGCTGTACGGTCTACAAGGGTACGTAGATCACACATCCCCTCTCGTAGATGGACATCACCATGATAGGTCTTCGTGCGCGTAGGAAATTTTTTGTTTCCCATGCGACGTTCCCCAACAGTGGCATCATGAGCTAGGTTCATGCGTAGATGTCTTCTCGAGTAGAACACAAAAGTTTTTGTGGGCGGTGATGTGCGTTTTGCTGCCCTCCTTAGTCTTTTCTTGATTCCGCGGTATTGTTGGATTGAAGCGGCTTGGACCGACATTACTCGTACGCTTACGAGAGACTGGTTTCATCGCTACGAGTAACCCCGTTGCTCAAAGATGACTGGCAAGTGTCGGTTTCTCCAACTTTAGTTGAATCGGATTTGACCGAGGAGGTCCTTGGATGAGGTTAAATAGCAACTCATATATCCCCATTGTGGTGTTTGCGTAAGTAAGATGCAATCCTACTAGATACCCGTGGTCACCACGTAAAACATGCAACAACAAAATTAGAGGACGTCTAACTTGTTTTTGCAGGGTATGCTCGTGATGTGATATGGCCAACGACGTGATGTGATATATTGGATGTATGAGATGATCATGTTGTAATAGATAATATCGACTTGCACGTCGATGGTACGGCAACTGGCAGGAGCCATAGGGTTGTCTTTATACTAACGTTTGTGCTTGCATATGCGTTTACTATTTTGCTAGGATGTAGCTTCAGTAGTAATAGCATGAGTAGCACGACAACCCCGATGGCAACACGTTGATGGAGATCATGGTGTGGCGCCGGTGACAAGAAGATCGTGCCGGTGCTTTGGTGATGGAGATCAAGAAGCACGTGATGATGGCCATATCATGTCACTTATGAATTGCATGTGATGTTAATCCTTTTTTGAACCTTATCTTGCTTAGAACGACGGTAGCATTATGAGGTGATCTCTCACTAAAATTTCAAGACGAAATTGTGTTCTCCCCGATTGTGCACCGTTGCGACAGTTCTTCGTTTCTAGACACCACGTGATGATCGGGTGTGATAGACTCAACGTTCACATACAACGGGTGCAAAACAGTTGCACACGCAGAACACTCGGGTTAAGCTTGACGAGCCTAGCATGTGCAGACATGGCCTCGGAACACATGAGACCGAAAGGTCGAGCATGAATCGTATAGTTGATATGATTAGCATAGAGATGCTTACCACTGAAACTATTCTCGACTCACGTGATGATCGGACTTGAGATAGTGGATTTGGATCATGTACCACTCAAATGACTAGAGAGATGTACTTTTTGAGTGGGAGTTCTTAAGTGATATGATTAATTGAACTAATTGTCATGAACATAGTCTAATGGTCTTTGCGAATTACGATGTAGCTTGCGCTATAGCTCTACTGTTTTTTATATGTTCCTAGAGAAAATTTAGTTGAAAGTTGATAGTAGCAAACTTTGAAGAGGATTGTCCTCGTTGCTGCATAGAAGGCTTATGTCCTTAATGCACCACTCGGTGTGCTGCACCTCGAGTGTCGTCTATGGATGCTGTGAACATCCGACATACACGTTTCGGATCGAGGGACGTGAGGACGTTCCACTACATCAACCGCGTTCACTAACACTTCTGCTATACGGTCTACAAGGGTACGTAGATCACACATCCCCTCTCGTAGATGGACATCACCATGATAGGTCTTCGTGCGCGTAGGAATTTTTTTGTTTCCCATGCGACGTTCCCCAACAATCAAGACCTACGACGCGGCTACGAAAACAAATTTCAAAATGCATGTGTGGTACATGTACTCGACGCATAATTATTCGGCGTTTGCGATATTCGCTGGCTGGTGTGTGCATGGAAGGTTCCCGTGCACCACATGCAAGGCAGCTCTTCAGTTCCGTTGGCTGCAAGCTAGTCGCAAGTATTCTTGCTTCGACATGCATAGACAATTCCTGGATCCTGACCATAAGTTCAGAAAAGACAAGAAGAATTTCATCAAAGGTAGAGTTGTCAAAAACACTGCAACAGCTGCGTTGACAGGCCAACAGACCCTTGATCAGTTAAACGCTCTCGAGCCTGATCCTTTGCGTCCAGGATACTTCAAAGGGTATAATACGGAACACGCCTGGACTCCCAAGTCATGCTTATGGGATCTCCCTTACTTCAAAGACCTCCTTTGCCCATAGAACATTGACGTGATGCACACTGAAAAGAATATTGCGGAGGCCATTTTTGCTACATTGTTCGGCATAGAGGGGAAGTCAAAAGATAATCCTAAGGCTAGAATCGACCTGGAGGCTCTATGTGATAGACCGTTGCAAAACTTGCGACAACGGAAAGGAAAGCAAAGCATAGCGAAGCCAAAGGCATGGTTCAATCTTGAAAGGCCAGCTATGAGGGAAATGCTATTGTGGGTGAAAATGCGGTTGATGTTCCCCGATGGGTATGCTGCGAATCTAAAGAGGGGAGCGAGTCTTGAGAAATTGAAAATATTTGGGCTCAAGAGTCATGATTGGCACATATGGATTGAGCGGGTAATGCCGGTGATGTTGCGTGGCTTTATCCCTGAGGATGAATGGCTAGTACTGGCAGAGCTGAGCTATTTCTTCCGTTCTCTTTGTGCGAAAGAACTATCGCCTGGCGTGCTAGATGAAATGGAAGAGTTGGCGCCGGAGTTGATCTGCAAATTAGAAAAGATCTTTCCACTGGGCTTCTTTAATCCAATGCAACATTTGATTTTGCATCTCCCGACCGAGGCAAGAATGGGGGGGGGGGGGCCGTTCAAAATCGATGGTGCTACTCAACTGAGAGGATGCAGAAGATGCTTCGAGCTAAGTGTAAAAATAAACGTAGAACTGAAGCATCGATGGCCGAGGCATTCATTACTGAGGAGGCGGCAAACTTCGTGACAGCACACTACGAAGCCAAAAATCATCATTTGCATAACCCGAAGCCTCGGTACAATGATGGCGATCGAGAAGAAGTTCAATCCAACCTCAGCCTATTCAAAGGTAAGCTCGCACCATCCAGTGCTTCGAAAGGGAAATCGTTGGATGTCGAAGAATGGTGGACCATTTCATTGTATATCTTCACCAACCTAACAGAAGTGCGGCCGTACATCGAGTAAGTTCTCGGTAATTTATTGTTCCGCAACTTCTAATTGTTTTGAACTACTCTTATTCCCGGATATTTGATATAGTCGATACGTCGCCGAATTCTAGGATGGAGCGGTCATCGAAAAGGATTCCGTCGAAGAGTATGAGCTTCTCGCAAAGCATGGAGGCGACTATCCCGGTTTCATCTCTTGGTTCAAACAAAGGGTAATTTATTACCATTAAGGGCCCATTTGATTTATTGGTCTAATTTGCGGCTAATGCATCCATTCTTTCGTATTAAACTTGTAGGCTGATGCAGAGTCTATGGACGCCGAGTTGAGACAAGTCACTAATGGTTTTGACTATAAGGTACGTTCATTTGACAAATACAACATCAACGGGTATCACTTTCGTACCTTTGGCAAAGATCTATCTATGCCCGACCTAAAGACTACAAATTTTTCTGTCTCTGCTATCGGCGAAGGAGACACCGAGTATTATGGAAGAGTTGAAGCAATTTATGAACTTCTATTCTATGGTGAAAACCCACCGACCGTCGTAGTCTTCAAATGTTATTGGTTTGAGCCGAGGGAGACTAGAAGGACTCATGAACATATAGGACTAGTCGAAATCAACCAAAACACCCACTTAGATGTTCCTGATGTCTATATTACGACTCAACAGGCGACACAAGTTTTCTATCTACCGTGGGCCTGGCAAACTGATCCAAATCTCAAAGGTTGGGATGTCGTTTATGAAGTGCCACCACATTTTAGACTACCTACCCTCAATGAAGAGGATTACGAACCTCACATTAACCCAGACACATATGAAGGAGAATTCTTCCAAGAAACACGTATGTCCAAGAAACGTTTCAAGAACCGCTCTACTTCACCCCAGAACATTGAAGTAGACAACGACCCCGTGAGAGGAGGTCGACCCCCCGCGAAGCCGAGAGGCACTAAAGGTACACGTTGTATTCATGTTGGTATTTATGTTGTACTCATGTTGTATGCGTATTGGTATTTATATACATTTTATTACTCATGTTGGTATTTATGTTGTACTAAAGGTACACGTGGCCGCGGGAGAGGTAGGGCTACACGGTCTCCGCCACCACCCCAAGCTGATTCACCTGAGCACATGACTTCTAGGGTGGATTCGTCTGAGGTGGAGGCTACACGGTCTCCGGTTCACGAGCCTCGGGTCGACGAGCCTCAGGTCGACGAGCCTTCGACCCACGAGACTCGTGTCCCAGAGGCTTCCTTCCAGGCGACTCCGGAGCAAAGCAGGGATGAGGGTACGTCCCAAGAGATCCAGTGGGATACCTGGCCTGAGCCAAGTGGCCATGCTCGTAGCGACGAGGAGCTGGGTGAGGGGGCTACCGTCTACCAGCGTGGTAGTTTGGGGCTCCCGCTCGTGCCAGCGACCCCCGAGCAGAGGTGGTCGATTAGGCCAAATGGGGACAAGTAAGTTAATTTACTCTTATTTAACCTTTTTCCTTCGCGTTTTCTCAAATATCTAATGTTTTGGCTTTAATTTGTCATACTGTAGGGGTTGGATTGTTGCCAAGGGTGTCCGCAAGCCTAACAACGTCCTTGGTGTTCTTTGCCGTCAAAACTTCCCAGGGTTTGTTACGTTGCCCGGTCGGGAGCGAGAGGTAGGAATGACCCGGTAGGCTTGACAAGGCGAAGTGCCGTGATGCTAAGATGGAGAAGGAGCATTACATGAAGGTAATTACATATTATTAAGGCTTTGTAGTTAGTTTCCTTGATTTGGTTCTTACGCGCTCAAATTTCTCTTTGTTAACTTAGGTGCCCCCGAGATGGTGTGTGGATAAGATGGATTGTTGGGAGGCCTTGGTGGATCAGTGGTGCTCCGAAACGTGGGAGGCCAGCCACAACAACGCCAAGGAGAGGCGTGGCAAAATGGTTGGCGTGCCACACCATCAAGGGAGCGTCAACTTAATCCAATTTGGCGAGAAATGGGTATGTGGTTTGCTTCATGCCTCATGCAATTCATTCTTAATGCTATCTTGAGCCCTTTACCAATACAATTTTCCTCTCTCTCTCTTTTATGCGCGTCACAATAAGACGGAGGCGCCACAGATGTACGACCTGTATGCGATGGCCCATACTGCCTCGTACAAGAAGGTCAAGGCATTCTCTGAGTCTGACCTCGAGCATCCAGAAAACTTCACCAACATCTCCTCCCACGACAAGCTTGTGAAGTACACAGATCACGGGAAGGCGAGGAAAGGGGAGGACTTTAAGCCGAGCGAGGGGCCTATTGATCCAGAGCTGGTGATGATAGCTGGCAACGGGAGGCCCCATGGATCGATCGCCATTGGAGACGGCCTTATACGTTGTCCTAGCACTCTTCGGCAGATAAAGGCACGCCAAACGAGCTCTTGTGCGAAGATAACACGTCGTCCACGGCCAGTCGAGCTCGCCATCGAGGTTAGTTTAATGGACTCAACTATCTTTCCGCATTATGTTGTGCGTTGGAACCAATATGATTACATTGCTAACAATGAGTTGTGTTGTAGGCTGCTATTCAGAAAGAGAGAGAGAGGCAATGCAGGCGGCTATGGCGGAGAAGGATAAGGAAATTAGGGAGCTGGAGGAGAGGACGACTGCATTGGTGGAGGCGGAGAGGGCACGGAATGATGCATCTACCAGGGCCATATACGAGCTCTTCGTGGTAAGTTTCTTCTTCATGTTATTTCAAATCTTGCATTTGAATGTCCGTTTCATTAATAAATAAAAAGTTTGACTTGTCGAAACCAAATGTACAGTCCATGTGCGAGAAGAACGACCAAGTCCCTCCGCCGATGCCAGTCATTAACGTGGCGGGGACGATGAGTTTCATTTCAGTGGAGTGATCTTAAGAGTGTCCTCATGCTAACTACACATTGCAAACGATGTTTGGTGCAGAATATCTCCCGAAACGCATCGCACGATCCTTCTATAGTCGAGCCTTCTCCAGGGCAGCCTTCTCCAGGTGAAACAAGCTAGAGCCACCGTGCTTGACCCTAACTTAGGTATGTTATTTCTAGTGTTTTAATAAAAGATAGCTAGATGACATAATTAGCTTAGTTAGCTCCAAAATGACCTATTTAATAGAAAATGACCTATACTTAGCTAATTATCCTCGAAATGACATAATTAGCTCCAAAAAGGCATTCTTAGCCAATTTAGCCCGAAGAAGGGGACAAGAGGAGAAGAAAGAGGAAAAATGAAAGGAAGGAAGAAGAGAAGAGGAGAAGAAGAAGAAGGAGAGGGAGGAGGATAAGAAGAAGGAGAAGAAGGAGGAGAAGAAGGAGAAGGAGCTCCTCCTTCTCCTTCTTCTTCCTCCTTCTTCCTCCTTCTCCTTCTCCTTCTTATTTTCTTCTTCTTCTCCTCTTCCTTCTCCTTCTCCTCCTCCTCCTCCTCCTTCTTTTACTTCTTCTTCTCTTTCCCTTCTTCTACGTAGCTTAGACTCATCCAAGAAAGGCTAAATTGGCTAATTATCCATCTAAATGACATAATTAGCTTAGTTAGCTCCAAAATGACCTATTTAATATAAAATGACCTATACTTAGCTAATTATCCTCGAAATGACATAATTAGCTCCAAAAAGGCATTCTTAGCCAATTTAGCCCGAAGGAGGGGACAAGAGGAGAAGAAAGAGGAAAAATGAAAGGAAGGAAGAAGAAGAAGAGGAGAAGAAGAAGAAGGAGAGGGAGGAGGATAAGAAGAAGGAGAAGAAGGAGGATAAGAAGGAGAAGGAGCTCCTCCTTCTCCTTCTTATTCCTCCTTCTTCTCCTTCTTATTTTCTTCTTCTTATCCTCTCCTTCTCCTTCTCCTCCTCCTCCTCCTCCTCCTTCTTTTACTTCTTCTTATCTTTCTCTTCTTCTACGTAGGTTGGACTCATCCAAGAAAGGCTAAATTGGCTAATTATCCATCTAAATGACATAATTAGCTTAGTTAGCTCCAAAATGACCTATTTAATAGAAAATGACCTATACTTAGCTAATTATCCTCGAAATGACTTAATTAGCTCCAAAAAGGCATTCTTAGCCAATTTAGCCCGAAGAAGGGGACAAGAGGAGAAGAAAGAGTAAAAATGAAAGGAAGGAAGAAGAAGAAGAGGAGGAGAAGAAGAAGGAGAGGGAGGAGGATAAGAAGAAGGAGAAGAAGGAGGAGGAGAAGGAGCTCCTCCTTCTCCTTCTACTTCCTCCTTCTTCCTCCTTCTCCTTCTCCTTCTTATTTTCTTCTTCTTCTCCTCTTCCTTCTCCTTCTCCTCCTCCTCCTCCTCCTCCTTCTTTTACTTCTTCTTCTCTTTCTCTTCTTCTATGTAGCTTAGACTCATCCAAGAAAGGCTAAATTGGCTAATTATCCATCTAAATGACATAATTAGCTTAGTTAGCTCCAAAATGACCTATTTAATAAAAAATGAGCTATACTTAGCTAATTATCCTCGAAATGACATAATTAGCTCCCAAAGGCATTCTTAGCCAATTTAGCCCGAAGAAGGGGACAAGACGAGAAGAAAGAGGAAATATGAAAGGAAGGAAGAAGAAGAAGAGGAGAAGAAGAAGAAGGAGAGGGAGGAGGATAAGAAGAAGGAGAAGAAGGAGAAGAAGAAGGAGAAGGAGCTCCTCCTTCTCCTTCTTCTTCCTCCTTCTTCCTCCTTCTCCTTCTCCTTCTTATTTTCTTCTTCCTCTCCTCTTCCTTCTCCTTCTCCTCCTCCTCCTCCGTCTTTTACTTCTTCTTCTCTTTCTCTTCTTCTACGTAGCTTAGACTCATCCAAGAAAGGCTAAATTAGCTAATTATCCATCTAAATGACATAATTAGCTTAGTTAGCTCCCAAATGACCTATTTAATAAAAAATGACCTATACTTAGCTAATTATCCTCGAAATGACATAATTAGCTCCAAAAAGGCATTCTTAGCCAATTTACCCTGAAGAAGGGGACACGACGAGAAGAAAGAGGAAAAATGAAAGGAAGGAAGAAGAAGAAGAGGAGAAGAAGAAGAAGGAGAGGGAGGAGGATAAGAAGAAGGAGAAGAAGGAGAAGGAGCTCCTCCTTCTCCTTCTTCTTCCTCTTTCTTCCTTCTCCTTCTTCTTTTCTTCTTCTTCTCCTCTTCCTTCTCCTTCTCCTTCTTCTTTTCTTCTTCTTCTCCTTTTCCTTCTCCTTCTCCTCCTCCTCCTCCTTCTTTTACTTCTTCTTCTCTTTCTCTTCTTCTACGTAGCTTAGACTCATCCAAGAAAGGCTAAATTGGCTAATTATCCATCTAAATGACATAATTAGCTTAGTTAGCTCCAAAATGACCTATTTAATAGAAAATGACCTATACTTAGCTAATTATCCTCGAAATGACATAATTAGCTCTGAAAAGGCATTCTTAGCCAATTTAGTCTGAAGAAGGGGACACGACGAGAAGAAAGAGGAAAAATGAAAGGAAGGAAGAAGAAGAAGAGGAGAAGAAGAAGGAGAGGGAGGAGGATAAGAAGGAGAAGAAGGAGGAGAAGAAGGAGAAGGAGCTCCTCCTTCTCCTTCTTCTTCCTCCTTCTTCCTCCTTCTCCTTCTCCTTCTTCTTCCTCCTTCTTCCTCCTTCTCCTTCTCCTTCTTCTTTTCTTCTTCTTCTCCTCTCCCTTCTCCTTCTCCTCCTCCTCCTCCTTCTTTTACTTCTTCTTCTCTTTCTCTTCTTCTACGTAGCTTAGACTCATCCAAGAAAGGCTAAATTGGCTAATTATCCTACGAAATGACATAATTAGCTTAGTTAGCTCCTAAATGGTCTATTTAATAAAACATGACCTATAGTTAGCTAAGTTCTCTCCTAAATGACATAATAAGGCTTACGTAGCTGCAACATGACCTATTCCCCCTAACTTAGGTATTAAATGGCCTATAATTAGCCTAGCTAGATCAAAAATGGTTAATAAGCATAGTTTGCTCCGGAATGACCTATTTTACCCAAGTTAGCTCCAAAACGTCCTATAGTTAGCTAGGGTTCCACCTAAATGACATAATTAGCTTAGTTAGCTCCTAAATGGTCTATACTTAGCTAATTTCTCTCTGAAATAACCTCTATATACACTACTTCATCTAGTATTATTCTTCTAACTTTCTTATTTGTCATTTTGCAGATTACCTTCACTTCACGGGAAGCTTGCAAAATATTGATGGAATGCTTGAAGATGATTTCTTGTACCATGGGTTGTATTGAAACTATTGTAGTATATGAATATATGAAACTTTGTATGCACGTGGATGAAACTGGTGTAATATATGGTTTGGTATGGATGCAACTTGAAAGCTGGATATAAGAGGTTATTTTAATATGGTTATGAGTACGGAAAGAAATTTATTTATGTCAAATATATATATATATCCTGATTATTGTTAAAAATGCTGGATATAACAAAAAATAATTAAAAAAGGGGCTGGTTCCCCTCTTTGCCGTCTGCCCCCACATGGCAAAGGGGGGATGGCAGACGACAAAGGGGGGAATCTGCCCCCTCTCTCTCCCCTCTTTGCCGTCTGCCCCCACATGGCAAAGGGGGGAAGGCACACGACAAAGGGGGGAATCTGCCCCCTCTCTCTCCCCTCTTTGCCGTCTGCCCCCACATGGCAAAGGGGGGAAGGCAGACGACAAAGGGAGGAGGCCTGCCGTTAACACTTAATGGGGACGTTGCAATATGTGCCGTCCCATTTATTTTGCCGTCTGCCCCCTCATGGCAAAGATTCTTTGCCGTCCGCTTTGGGAAAGCAGACGGCAAAGAACCTCTTCACCGGATTTTTTTACCGTCTACTTTGCCGTCGGCTGACCGATGGCAAAGCCTTTGCTGTCCGTGGTTGCAGCCTTTGTCGTCCGCCTTGGCACACGGCAAATTTCTGAATTCCAGTAGTGTGTATGACCTAATTTCTTTGTAAGTAATATACTATACGCTCTCCATTATTTTTTTCTTGTCTAACGAAATAAAATGTGCAAGAACACTACTGGTATACATGTTTGCTTTGTTAAAGAAAAATACTGATGGTATTCTGTTTGCTTTTTTGCTATCATCTTGGTAAATATTCGTTTATATAGCAAATTCATCAAATTATTGTGCAATTAGCTGTTGCTTTTTTAGTAAACAATTAACATCCGTGACTCTTTTCATAAAGAACAAAAGGTTAAGGTGCTAATTAGATATTATTTTTGGAACAAACTACTGTATTATGTACCAGCGTCATGTTAGGGTGCTAATAACACTGGTTTTGTCACGTTATCTCCATCCTCCCTAGAAAACTCTACTTAAAATTTATTGTCTCAACGGTATCCCTGACAGTTATCAATCATCTCGTGTACAGTTCTGCAAACTAATACTGATGCCCCATTTAATGATTGTGCCTAACTTTGGCCCACCAGCTGTAGCCCTGCTTGAAACTACAGATCCTGCTTCACCCAGGTTCTACGCATGTGCCTCCCACATGGGGCCTGTCAGAAAATACGGTGGTATATGACTTTTCACATGGCGGTGGAAAATGCAATAAGCGTGACGGCACAAATCCTTAAGCTGGTTCGGCGGGCTGGATTCAGAGCTGCCTGCAGACCGGCCTCTCCAATGCTTTATCGGGCGATGTACTTAGGCCCTGTTTGGTTCATAAGTCCTAGGACTTTTTTTAGTCCCAACTTATAAGTCCTAAGTCTCTAAAAAGTTCTTACCTGTTTGGTTCCTAGGACTTAACATGGACTAAAAGACCATATTACAACTATAAGTCCCTATAAGTCCCTCCTTTAAGTCCCTATAAGTCCCTCCTGTTTGGTTTAGATGGGACTTAAAGGGACTTATATAAGTTCTAAGTCCCTGTAACCAAACACCCTCTTATTATGTCCAAACAGACCTAGTTCTTAAAGATAACACGCTGGTTCGAAAAACATAGCGCGCGGTTGGGGTTGGAACAAGCACGCACGACACGTACATCATTCACCGCTTCAATTTACGCACCCTACAAGCTTGAATGAAAACATATGGGATTGATTGATGCATGTCCGGTTCCAATCGGGACATTAATACCTCCCATGGATCGATGATCGATCCGTGACAAGTTGAAGAAACTACAGATGTGGTACTGTCTGGCTACTTGGTGAGGCATGTACTCCCTCCTTTCCGGTTTATAGGGCTCATCTCAAATTTTTCAGATTTCCATTATATTAGGCTCATTTTGAGTCTAAGTGAGTTAAAGTGCTTTGAGTCTCACGCCATATTTAATTCATAGAGTTTAGAGAAAGGATATGATTGGCTATGCATGCATCATTTTCTACATCCACCATGCAAGTCCAATGAAAGGAAGGATGCTACATTTATTGCCTTGAAAATTGCATATGTGAGAAATATTTCATTGGCTAGTTTAAACTAGTGTCATCCACTCACAGTTCACCTTGGTTGATGAGATTTCAGATTTGAGCCCTATAAACCGGAAAGGAGGGAGTACTTCACGTTTCTATTGGAACAGCCAGATGAACAACAACGACAAAGATATTTATTTCGGATCCCGCTTTCTCGAGTTGGCACGGATAGGGCAGTTAGAAAGGCATCCGGGAGGAGCACGAGAGAATAACCTACTACTACTCACATTAACATGGCTCCGCTCGCTCTAGGAGTTACTCACCATGACAGCTTTTCACCATCAGATATGACGAGAAAAGATTTTCCTCATTTTATATTACAAAGCAACCAACATCGATACAACCGATGATGGATGCTGGGATAGAAACAACACAGTCACATTCAAAAGAAATGAGAGAGAAAATACAAAAGGAACAAATGCCGACAACAATGGATCAACAAAAATGAAAAAGCCTCGCGACCGCTGCGCCCACTGAAAATCTCCTACCAAGCTCTTAGACTCCGACCAATCAACACCTCCAAGAAAGGACGCGACAATAATGACGTTGTTGCCAACTGTTTCCCCCGGTACCCGATGAGGAGAAAGGGCGGGGGCTAGTCCAAATCTTCACCATAAGATATATGTATATGACTTCAATTAATGTCCTTTTCAATTTCATTATCACGCGGAATATCTTTCGTAATATATAAATCAGGCAAAAACAAATATGTGGAGCTCTCTAATATATTTTCCCAAATGTTAAAAATCCGATGTCGCATGATGGATTTCGAGGGAACACCCTCATGCACGTCACATCCCACGAACAAATCCTAAAGTATATGCCTGCAGCGAAGACAATGATCGGGTGGAAAGCTCGGGCTCGTGGAAAAATCAAAATCTTCTCGCGGTTGCTTCACTTGGATAGACTTTGGTGCAATGATCGCGTGCAACGAAGGCAATTTCCAAACACTTATTTCTGTCAACTTTACATATGCGAAATTTGGAATCCTTAGTTCACTTGTTTTGGAACTGCCCGTTCTCAAGATCAATCTGGAACAAGATAGCCACATGGAGGCACCGCAAAGCCATCAGATTGTCATCGGTAGAGATAAAAACCACATCAAAAATTGCAAAAACCATGATCACAAATGCTAGCAAGGTGAAAAGAAGGGGCATCAAAACACTAATCATGGCAATCACATGGGAGATTTGGTGCGAGAGAAACAACCGTATTTTCACACACAAAAGAGCGACCACATCCCACATCCTGAAAAACATTCGCCAAACCATGGAGCAGTGGCGAGTAGCGGGCGCAAAAGCCGTAGAGCCCCCTTTTGGGGATACGATTGTGGGATAACATTCCTAGTTTCTCTTCCAAGTGGGCCGGAGCATATCCTCAGCCCCCTTTCTTGCAAGTTTTTCTAAATTCTCCCATCGATCAATTGGTCGCTTTTGTAACCTTGTTTTGTGCTAAGTCAAATGAAGCCAGCCAATGTTGGATCTTTCAAAAAAAGTATACGCCTCAAACACACCTTTGAGTTGTGAGCAAAGTACGAATGACAACAATAATTGGCTTTCCCATGATGGCATCTTTTGTTTTTAGAGCATGTCATTTCCCATTTTTTCTCGGTCGATGTAGCATGGCAATTTCCATTAGCCAACATGGCAAATTTCATCATTTTTTAAACCGACAGTTCTCCATGTAGTAATCATGATAAGTGCCCAAAAACGTGTGTTAAAAAAACCGAATGTCTACTATAGCATGAATTTTTTTTACTTTTGAATATGACAAATCCTTATGTAGCAACATAACAAATTTATCTGTTTTTGCATGACAATTCTGGAGAATACGCTGGAAGTTCTTTTTTTAGCGAACGAAAATGTGCGTTCATTCTTACGTGGCGGGGTCTTAGAACCATTGCATCACTAGGATGCCATTAACATGAACATATTGCATCTAGATCACCCGAATAACATGAACAAAGTGGGTTTAGGGACTCTTTACTTGTCACGGAGGTCGACATGATCGCATGCTCGGCGTAGGCGAGGTGGATGGATGATGTAGTGGCAGTAGTCGATCTTCTAGACATCCTACTCCCCTCAGGCCACCACCGACACTATCCTGTGACGGCGGTGACTAGGCTAGGTGGTCATGTTGCTGTAGCGCACCCTTTTATCGGGAAGGGTTTTGGAATATGGGGAGGAGAATGAACCTGATGTGAATGAATGAATCGCGTAGGGGCAGCTCTCTCCCATATCCCTTTATATAGCGATTTGCAATAGAGGACCTAAACCATAAGTTGGTTTGGGTTCCCGCGATCAAGGTACATTAGTTGGAGATGAGGTGCACATACATTGGTGTATGGGCCTCTCTCTTAAGGTTATTTTAGGTTTTGTTAGGTTGTTAGATCAACTAGCATGTTAAGTTGTTAAATCAAACCAACATTCTCCCCCTTGATCGTTAGGTTTAACTACATTGGCCCATTCTCCATAGGAATTATATACCAAAGTGAGGGGTTACAACACCTAGTGAAATGCCATAGTATCTCAAGATAGTATAACCGCCTATTTCTAAGTGGAAAACATATTGTTTACTAGGAGTGGTTTATTTTAGTGGTCCTCGTATTTCAGAATCATAAGGATTCCAATAATCCCAAGCCGACAACATGCTCACGAAGAATACTGGGTGGTAAGAATTTAGTTAGCGGAACCGCAAGCATATGTGTCGTCTTATATGGTTAACCACAATTCTTTCATCGTGGATTCTATCTTTCACAACATGATACTTGATGTTAATGCGCTTGGAAACATAACATGTTCTTACTCATATAGAAAACTACTGATTCATTATCACAGCATAATAGGCTTGGTTTAAATATTATGTTGTAAACCACTTTAAGTCCTCGCATAATACTCTTTAGGCATACAACATGCGCGGTCACTCAAAACACGCTATACATTTTGCTTGTGACATTGATACGGGAGTTAATGTTTGTTTGGATCTTTTTCATGATATGGCTCCCCTGCCGAGTGTGAATATATAACATGAGGTGTACTTATTACTATTCACACACCCGGCAAAATTAGAGTCCGAATAACCAATGTCTTTTAGGTTATCAGATCTTTTTTATGTAAGTATGAGATCTTTAGTTCCTCGCATATAACTCAAGACTTTCTTTGTGGCCTTCGAGTGACTCGGTCCTGGATCTGATTGGTATCTACCAAGCATCCTGGTTACAAAACACAAATCTGGGTGTGTACAAACTTGAGCGTACATGATGTTGCCGACAGGTGAAGGATGCGGAACCGACTTCATCTGATCAATTTTATACTGGTTCCTCGGTCAATGAAATGTCTCAAACTTATCGCACTTGACTATAGGAGCAGGTAAGGGTGAACATTTATGCATATTGAATTTCTTTAGTACGCTCTTAAAGTATTCCTTTTGTGATAGTCCTAACATTAATTCAGACCTATCTCGATGTATCCCGATGTCGAGGACATACGAGGCTTCACCAAAATATTTCATATCAAAACTCGATGGTAGAAAATTCTTGGTCTCATGCAAGATATCCTTATCGCTACATGCAAACAATGTGTGCAAGATCATGTCCTTAATGAACAATTTGAAGTACCTAAGAAGAATGGAGATTAAGATTTTCCACCCCTAGAGTTGAAGAAATTGTCTAAAGAATTATGGTATACGTTTTTGGATGAAACAAAAAAATATTATGTTATTATTCGCGCTAACCTTACATACGAGGAGAAAGAGAGACTCATCAGAACCTTGAAGAAGCATCACAAAGCTTTTGGATATTCCATGGATGGTTTAAAAGGGATAAGCCCTTCCATATGCACACATGGTATATTTAATGGATTAAGGGGCTATACCACAACGTGTGCATATCAAAGAAAATTAAATTCATAAATGAAAAACTAGTAAGAAAGTAGAAAATTGATACGTCTCCAATGTATCCATAATTTTTTATTGTTTCACGCTATTATATTATCAATCTTGGATTCTTTATATATATAATTTATTGTTACATATCATTTTTGGGGAATAACCAATTAACCCAATGCCAAGTGTGAGTTGGTGGTTTCTCCATGTTTTTTGTCTATTCAGGAAACGAGTAGCAAACGGAGTCCAAAAGCTACGAAACTTTTTAACGATTTTTTCTAAATAGAAAGGACCTCGAAGCTTTGGAAGGAGGCCAAAAGCTGCATGAGGGGATAACAAGGCAATAGGGCGCGCCCATTTACTTTTTGGGCCCCTCGTGGCTCCATCTGACCTAATTCCACCCCTATAAATTCTCAAATATTGGCAAAACATTAGAGAGCCACCAGAAACACGTTTCCCGCCGCCGCAAATCTCTCCTCCAATGGGAGGCCATCTAGAGACCTTTTTCGGTGCCCTGTCGGAGGGGGAATCGATCACAAATGCCATCTACAAAATGCCATGATGTTGTGTGAGTAGTCTACCACACACCTGGGTGCATAGCTAGTACCTAGCTGGCTTCTTCTGTGTGTATTATCTTCAATACAAAGTTCACCTATTCGACGTAATCTTCTTTGCAGTGTATTTATTGGGATCCGATGAATTGTGGGTTTACGATTAGATTATTCATGAATATTAATTAAGTCTTCTCTGAATTATTTCATGGATGATTATTATAGCTTTGTATTTCTCTCCGATCTATCGGTTTGGTTTTTTTCCTAGTTGGAATCCAACCTTAATCGCGCAACTTAGTCTCCGACATTTTTTGTCTTAGTTGCAAGTACACACTCGACTCGCAACTTCAACTAGAATTTTTTGTCCTAGTCGTAAATTCACCCTCAACTCGCAACTAAGGCACGACCTTTTTTGTCCTAGTTTCAAGATCACACTCGACCTGCAACTGGAGCCCGATCTTTTTTATTTCAATTGCTAGTCCATCCTTGACTTGCAACCCGAACCCTACTTTTTTAGCCTAGTTGCAAGTCCACCATTGACTCACAACTCGGGCTCGACCTTTTTTCGAGTTAATAGTCTAATCTTTACTCACAATTTGGGTCAACCATTTTTGCCCCACTAACAATTCTATCCCCGACTTGTAACTAGGTCAAACTTTTTTGTCCCAGTTGCAAGTCCACCATTGTCTCGAAACTAGGGCCAGACTTTTTTTTGTCTCAGTTGCAAGTGCACCCTCAAATCAAAACCGGGTCCCAAGACTTCTTTTTACTAGTTACAAGCCCACCCTCGAATCACAACTTCAGTGTGACCTTTTTGTCCTAGTTGCCAGTACACCATTGACTCGCAACTAGGTCCAGACCTTTTTTCTACGAGTTGCAAGTCCACGCTCGTCTTGCAACTAGGGTCTAACTTTTTTTCACGCTCGTCTTGCAACTAGGGTCTAACTTTTTTTCTAGTTGCAAGTCCATAATAAGACTCACAACTCCCACCTTCCACTTAGAACTGGGGCCTCACCTCCTTTTTGTCCCAGTTACAAGTCCATCCTCAACTCGCAACTAGGGACGGATACATCTCCAACGTATCTATATTTTTTGAATGTTCCATCCTATTACATTATCATTCTAGAATGCTTTATAGGCATTTATGTAATGCCCCAAGTGCGTAGCTTACTATATTTGGAACCTTCCCCATGTGGGTCCACCTTGTTAATGACATGAGAGAGTTCTGTGCTTATGATTTCATGTGATGTCACCTTGTTTATCCTTCCTTGCATGCATGCATGCCATATCATTTCATGTCTTGAGTTATTGCATTGTGAGTTTATGTGTTGGTGTGTTCCTTGTGATGTGGTGATGTGATGTGGTATGTCTTGGAAAGTGGAGTGGTGCATTGTCAGTAGTTATGCTATGTGGTAGCACTAGGTTTTAAAACCTTCCCTCTCCCTTTTATACCAAGGTCTAGTTACACTTGCTCCTTTTCTGTTTTTAAAATGCCCATGTGTTAGTATATTTTTGTGGTGAATTTGAGATGTGATATTGCTGTTTTGAATAGGTGTGCAAATGGTGCAAATAGATACAAAACAAACTCCAATAATTCTGTTTTGTAAATATTTAGTTGCTCCAAATATTCATTTTACAATTTATTCAAATAGGTCATATCTTTTCATGACCAGGGGCATTTTTGTTTTGTTTTTAACTCCAATAGTTTTTGCTGTGTTTTCTTTTCTTCTCTGGCCTATTTCTGTAAATAGAAAACCGCCAGGGTATTATTTCCATCTATTCTGTGCCACAGGTGGGCTCCCTCCCTCCTCGCGGCCCATATCTCCTTTCCCCACGCTAGAGCTCAGCTGCATGACCCTCTTCCTCCTCCTGGCGCCGTATGTAACCCCCGCCTCCTTTCAGTCCTGTTTCAGAGAGATAGAGCGAGCCGCCGTGAGCATCACAGACGTCGAGGCCCCCATAAATGTGTTGGCGTCCGTGCCCCCTCTTCCCTAGGGTTCCTCCTCTTCCCATCCGCCGCCGCCACTCCTTCCCATCTCTCTTTCTCCCTCTCAGGTAACTCTCTGCAGCATCTAGCAGGAAGAGAGAGGAAGATCGCCCCGCCATCTACCCCTGCTCCCGACGTCGTCCGCCACCGCCGCCATGTCCAGGGGCTCGGGGCTGCACCCCGCGCTCCATTCCCGTCCTCTGGGAGGCCGGGGAGTGACCTCACCGACGGCCAGGACCTCGTCTACGGCTCGGTCCCGGTGTACTTCGTCCTCTTCTTCGGTGTGCTGCAAGCCCTCTTCTCCAATAGGACTACCTCCTCTCCAGCCGGCCTCCTCCTCCGATCGGCGCCCTCTCTTCCTTCCCTAGGTGAGCTAGTCTCCTTCCCTCCTCCCTTCCCTCGGTTAGATCCGGCAGTAGATCGGGCCGGCGATCTTTGCATGCTCTGTTCGTAGAGGAGATCGGCAGGACCCGTGTGTGTTCTATGTTGTGGTGCTTGTGTAGTTGCAGGGCTCGGGACTTGTAGTGTAGTGCACAGGGGTCCCTCGGAGGAGGTGTTCTCCCCCCCTTCCGTGCGGGCGTGGCGTAGGCGACAGTAGAGTAGTGTCCATCTCCGGCGACCTCCCTGTCGTCGGCTCGCAGGTCTAGAGCAGAGTATAGGGTGGTGTTAGTATTCCTTGTTCACTAGCCCCTCTTTGTCAAGATCCCGAGACGTGGCGTAGTGGCCATAGTGTGTGTATGTTGGCGTGAAGTCTTGGGTTCGAGTCCCGCGCGTTGCCGCCCCCTTTTTTTGCAATATTCGGCACAATGGCAGTTCAGTAGAAGCAGAGCAGTTAACCTGCTTAGACACCCTTCCCTGTTGACCCAGTGCTCCTTAGCCAAGCGGTAGTGTTGCATAGTTGGCATCCAGGAGGTGCAGGGTTCGATTCCTGCCCCCTCCTGTTATTTTTTCCTTTTTCTTCTTGTGCACTTTTCCCTTTAGTTTGTTGCAGATGTTGCTGTGGTGTGCTTGCACCATGAGGGTATTTTCCCCCCTCTCAAAAACAGCATGTGGTGCCTAGAGATGTTGCTAGTTTGTGAATATATATGATGGTGTAGGCTTGTGTGGGTGTGTAGGTTTACTTGGCATTGTGAGCATGTGTGTAGATATGTTCTTGGTAGCTATGCATGTGTAGATGGATTTGCATGCATCATGTGTGGATTCATGTGTGTGTGTGCACCTTGTGGGTGTATGGCACTAAGGTGGTGTTTCCTTGTTGTGCAAGTGCTTGTTATATGTGAGGGTGTGTGTCCATGTGCATGGTGATGGGCTCATGCCCATGGGGTGATGTGAGTGTGTGTGTGCTCATTGTGTGTGTGTCTCAACCATGTCATGGCAAGATATGACTTGATGAGAACATGTGCAAGATGACATGTGCAGGGTAGAAGTGCTTATGTGAGTTAAGTTAGTAGTGACATCTATTTAGCTTGTGTAGGTGTTTTTATTATGTTGTGCTTGTCTCATGTGATGGTGCGGTGGTGTGCCAAGGCACGTGGGCATGAGGTCTACCCCTCATGTGCCCCATTGATGTTGTGGTCATGTGCAAGAGCTTGAATAGGTGTAGTTCTAGTGAATAGCACATGTGATGAAGCACTATTCACTATATGTGATTCTATGTATATTTTCTTTTCTAGTTTGTGCTCATTTGTTCCAAGCAAGTGCATAGGTTTTATATATGTTTTTTGGGGTAGTATCATCCCAGGAATCCATTGTTGAAGTCAGTTTTGCCTTTGGAATACTTTCTGGAGATGACATATTTTAGATATGTTCTATGTTTGGAGCTTGGTTCCATGAGATGTGGTGTGCACAAGAGGTTGATTCCTTGCTGTGGCATTAGAGGGTAACCCCCTCTACCACATGTTCGTTTTGTTTCAAGCTTAGGAATTCATATGTGCAAGTTGTGCCCAATCTAAGTAGGCATGTGGCTGAAATTCCAGATTAGTGAAAATCTGTGATTTTCACTAAATCTGAGAATCTCCTTATATTTTCTTCTCCCGTTGATGAGCTTGTGCAGTTCCATATGTTGTGATTCAGCCTTATCTTTCAACTAGGAAGTTGTAGATTTTATGTTTGTCTAGCACTTTGTAAATTTTCATTCCATTTGGAGTCGTGTAGATATTGTTTTGGGTGCTGTCAAAATGCTTCAAAGCATAAACAGATAGTGAGAATCTGGAATTTTCACTAAGTCCCTGAAATATGATATTTTTGGCCAAGATAGCAGCTGTGTAACTTTTTGTGTGAAACTCCTTTGTGTGATATTTTTGCTTGTGCTTGTAGTACTCTTGGATAGCTACTGCCAAATATCTTATTTGGCATGTTTGGGTGGCTGTAGGTGCTTTGCATGTAGCTCTCAAAGTGCTATGATGCTGTTTATGGCATATTCTGTAGTTTTGGTGTTTTGATGTTTGTGAGTGCATAGATGACGGTGTGGTGTTATTCTTTGAAACCACCCCATCCATATTGGTTTGTTTCATGTCTTGGCAACCTGGAAACACCAGATTTATGCCATTGGAGTGTGTGGTGATGTATTTGACACGTAGCACTTTATTTTCTTGTTTTGTTGTTTCCCGTTGATCCGTAGCTCCGTTTGTAATGTTCTTTATATGCTTTTGCATCATTTTCACGTGACGCATCTGATCATGTCATTCTCATGCATGTCAAGATAGCTTAGGGCGCATTTCTGTCTAGGAACATGTATTTACATCTCATGCTTGAGCTAGTGATAGAAATAGAGATGCATGTTCATATTCATCTCATGCATCATGTGCTTGTTGCATCTTGAGGTGCTGTTGTTCATTGGATGGTATTTTTATGTTGGGTAGCACCAGGATCGGAGAACGAGTACGTGGATTCGGGAGAGTACCTGCAGGACGAACAAAAGCAGTTCCAAGCTGAGGATATCACAGGCAAGATGATATGACCTTGATTCCATCTCTAGACTTGTTATGCTAGATGACGTTTCTTCCATCATATGCTCTCTTCCTACCACTGAAATAATTGCCTCCTGAATTGCCATGAAACCCAAACACTTATTCCTTCCTAGCAAACCTTGAATGGCTAAGTAGGCTTTGCCAAGCTTCTAATGGTAGCGTTGCTAGTTGCAGGTGCAATTGTCTGATGTGATAACATGAGTTTGATATCATTATGTTAAATATGTTATTTAATTAATGCACCTATATACTTGGTAAATAACGGAAGGCCTAGCCTTTAGCCGGGTGTTTTGTTCCGTTATTGCCGCCATAGTTACCGGCTACCGGTGTTTGATTCCATATTGATCGCTCCTAACACGTTCGGGGTTGTTATGGGGACCCCCTTGATAAATCGCTTAGTGTTAAGACTTGTCCGACAGGACCCAACATTGGTGTTAATTTTCTAATCACTTAATAATAAACTGCATAGGGAATAGCTACCCCGAGGAATTTAATCAACAACCCAGGCCAGTGCTCCTCATAAGTGTTGGTCCAACCCAGAGCAGCTTATTACGCTCCCCGGGGCAACTCGGTGTTTTGGCGTGGTAACCATCGCTCATCCGGCGTGTCTTGAGACTGAGATACGCGGGTCTTATCAGGGTCGTCGACACGTCGGGAGGTGCTGCTAGTCTTGTCTTACCTTAGCGATATATCTTGCGTATAGGAATCCCGGTGAAGCTTTGGTTCTCCCCAGAGTTGAGGTTTTCCTCTAAGGAATCCGACGAGATCACGAGATTCGTGATAGAGGATTACTTTGCGGTCCGTGTACGTTTGTGATGGACTAGTTGGAGCACCCCTGCAGGGTTTAATCTTTCAGAAAGCCGTGCCCGCGGTTATGTGGCAACTTGGAATATTTGTTAACATCCGGTAATAGATAACTTAAACATAAGCTAATAAAATTGCCAACTGTGTGCGTAACCGTGACTGTCCCCTTCGAAGACCTCTCTTCGATCGGGAACATGGTGGGGTTATGATTGACGTAAGTAGGTGTTCAGGATCACTTAGTGATCAGTTATACATCGACCACTAGAATAGACCACCTTCAATACATGTTCTACGTAAGTTAGACACCTTATAAAGCTTAGGATGCTGCAACCTAAATACTCCACCTTTCCAACCTAATAACTTAACTAGTTCTGGCACCGAGGTCATAGATTGCTGAGTCCCCGTGGCTCATAGGTTCCTTCACAACACCAACTGGTTCAGGTACCCCCAAGACAGGTGATCCCGATGGCACGCATCTGGCGTGATAGTACGATGAGGAGAACGACCGCCTATACGTGAACTATCCAGAAGACTGAGGCGTGGTCGTGATCATGGGCAAGCTTGCAGGGTAGCATAGTCATTTCTCATGTTTTGTAGTCCGTAGCGGAACTACCTTGTTTGGATGCATGATGTACTCTGATATATTTATGAGATGACAGTTGAATCCCTTATTGTCATTCTGTTATTATTATGTATGTGCTATGTTACCGTGCTTGCGAAACGCTTAGAGGCGCTTCTTTTTAATTTGGGGCCTCGTTCTCCAAATCGGAAAGGACCGCATCTTAGTTGTTACAATTTACTTGCTGATTTATATTATTTTTAGCACTAACCTATTAACCTAGTGCCAAGTGCGAGTTGCTATTTTGTGCATGTTTTTGGCTTTTCACGAATACTGTACGAAGTAAAGTTGAAATACCATGGAACTTTTTGATATTTTTCTTGGAAAAAATAAGTACCTGGAAGTATCGGAGGAAGACCAGAGGGCACACGAGGCACCCCAACCTAGCTGGGAGCTCCCAGGGGTGGTCGTGTCGTGATGGCCGGGGGCCACCTCCCAGCCCTCCAACCCTTGTTCTATCACTTACAAATTCTCTAATATCCCAAAACCCTAGAGAGCCTCCGAAACACTTATTCCACCAACGCAAGTCTCTGTTTCACCCTGTTCCCATTTGGAGCCATGTTCTGGTGCCTTACTGGAGGGGGATTTATCACGGAAGGCCTCTACGTGAACCTTGCTGCTCCCATGGTGATGTGTGAGTAATTCACCATAGAACTGCAAGTCTGTAGTTAGTACCTAGATTGCTATCTCTCTCTCTATATGTTCTTTGTTTCCATGATCAGCGCAATTCTCGCGGTGATCTCTCTCATGTAATCAATTTTGTTAAGTGCGTTTGTTGGGATCCGATGAATTGTGGGTTTATGTTCAGATTATTCATGAATAATATTTGTGTCTTCTCTGAATTCTTATATGCATGATTGTGATAGATTCGTAATTCTCTCCGATCTATTGATTTGGTTTGGCCAAGTAGATCGATTTTATCTTCAGTTGGAGAGATGCGTTGTAGTGGGTTCAATCTTGCGGTTCTCAATCCCATTGATAGAAAGGGACATGGCACTTATTGTATTCCTGCAGTAAGGGTAAAATGATGGGGTTCATTCATATTAATTAGATTTACTTTGCCTACATCATGTCATCACCCTCCAAGCATTACTCTGTTTTTAATTAATACTCTAGATGCATGATTGATAACAGTCGATGGGTGGAGTAATAGTAGTAGATGAATGCAGGAGTCGGTCTACTTGTTTAGGATGCCTATATGTAATGATAATTGTCATGAATTAATATTTCATAACTATGCGGTTTTCTATATATTAGCCAACTGCAATTTTGTTACCCAGTGTATGCTTTCTACGAGAGAGAAGGCTCTAGCCAAAACTATGCCCCCGGGTCTATTTACAAATATATTTACAAAAAAATCTAAATGCCTCACCGCCTTTTATTACTTGTATTTAATTTTATATTTAATAGATTTAAATTATCTATCTATCACTACTTATAGCTTGCAAGTAACGAGTTCATGGGGATTGGCAGTCCTCTTGCCCGCGTTTGGTGCAAGTGTGTACTCTTTTTTGTCTAGGAGTTGAAGACGGTAAATTGTGTGGTTATCGTATTGGTTCGAGAACTTTTGTTCTCACTGAGGGAAATACTTACATCTATTGTGCTGCATCATCCCCTCCTCATCGGGGAAAAACCCAACGCAAATCAAAAGTATCATGAAGGATTTCTAATGTCGTTGCCGAGGAGTATCACCAATTTCCTGTCAAGTACCTACACACAAATTATCATTCACTTGTTATACTCTCTACTTGCTTAGAAATGTTATCTTTATCTTTTTCACAAAAAAACAGAAAGTAAAACAAAGGTTTAAGATAAACGGATCCTCCTCCACTTGCTAATATTTTCAAAAGACCCTATTATGTTGAGCCAATTGCTAGTGAGTTCAGTGCACTAGATTATCTTTATGAGGTCTTGCTTGAAAATCTTGAATTTTAAAATTGTGATGAAGTGTTAAACGAAATCATAAAGTGATCCATGATAGTTCCCTCAATGAAAGGCATGATTGGGGTGATAATCATGGTGTTTCTTGTGATCTTGATAATTCTAAGCTTCAGGATGAATCTATTATTGATTATTATATTTGCGATAATAATAAAAGTGGGTTCTTAAGAGCGTCAAATTTAGGTAATAATGACACCACTACTTTATAGAATGATCAATCTTATGAAATTATCGATAAAAGTGGGTTTGGAGAGGTCATGACTTTAGTTGATGTTAATACCACTACCTTGGAAGATTATAAGACTTGTATGTTTATGGATCGTAAAGAGAATGTTTTACATGATAATTATATTTTTGATTTAGATTATGATCCTACATGTAATTATTATGATAGAGGCAAATGTGGTTATAGGAATTTGCATGTTACTCAATTACCTCTCTTTGCATTGAAATTATTAATGCTTGACTCCTCTTATTTGCATATGCAAGATATCACTTGTCTTGATAATTTGTTTTCCTATAAAATATCTATGCATAGGAAGTATGTTAGACTTTTCTGTGTTTTTCACATGCTTTACGATGCTCTCTTTGTGCTTCAATTCTTGTCCATTATGTGAGAATCATTATTATCCCAAGCCTATCCTAACGGCTCTAAAGAAAGAGCTTGTTGGGAGATAACATAATACCGTATGTTTGTGTGAGTTAACATGATTATTGATATTGTAATAATTGTGTTTTTATGTTTAAATTAGTGTTTGTGCCAAGTAAATCCTTTGGGATGATTTGAATGATAAGTAGAATTGATGCAGTGTAAAAACATAAACTTTTACGTGCCATACATAATTTCTCTGATTTTATTGGAACGTTTTTTTGATCTGAATATTTTACAAAGCATTGATATACAAATTACTCATGTGGTCCTAATGTTTGAGAACTTTTGGAGTTACATATGTATGGTGTCTTTGCCGATCACTGCAGATTGTTCCGTTTTAGACATGTTCTAATTTTGCTTGCATAATTCGCTTGTTTTGATGATGATATGGATTATATAAGGGGGTATATGTCATGGATAAGTTAGAATACAATACCTTATACAATAATAAAATATGTGTCAATTTATAATAGTACGTAATGTTTATGGTTCGCCTATCATACTAACGGATGTGACAAATTTCTATTGAGTTTTGTGTTCTGAAGTTTTCAAGTTTTGGGTGTTATCACAATGTATGAAGGAATAAGGAGCATAAAAAAGCATAATATTGGGGTTGCCCAAGGCACCCCAAGTAAAATTATAGGAAGACTCAAGCGTCTAAGCTTGGGCATGCTGTGGAAGGCATCCCCTCTTTCATCTTATTCCATCGGTATGTCACTTGGAGCTACATTTTTATTCATCAGATGATGTGAGTTTTGCTTGGAACGTCATGTATTATAGTTTGATTTTGTTTTAGTTTTCCACAATAATTGTTTTCTGGACACACCCACTTGAGATAGACACATGTTCACCAGAATTTGTTAGAATACTCTATGTGCTTCACTTATATGTTTTGAGCTAATCGGTTGCTCTAGTGTTTCACCTATATTTTTTGGAGCACACTAGTGTATAGATTTATAGAAATAGTTGCACTCTCCTTATTCAGTTAAATTTGTTTTAGAGTTAACAAATAGTTATGGTAATTTGCATCGGTTATGAGACTAGTCCAAAATAATAGGTATTCAACGTGTGCATAATCAAAACCTTCATGTAGCACATAGTGATGTTTAGGTCGGGGGCGCGCAATGGCTCACTCCTACCAACCTTCTCCCTAGGGACATGCGAGTAGTACTTTGCTTCGAGAGAGCTAATAAAACTTTGTAATAAGTATGTGAGTTATTTATGACTAATGTGAATCCATGGATGTATGCACTCTCACCTCCTCATATTTCCTATCCTCTTTGGTATTGTGCATTGCCCATTCTTACTTGGAGAAATGGTGCAAACTTCACCGATACATCTAAACGCTATGACATGATATGCTTGCTGGGGAACGTTGTATGGGAAACAAAAAAATTCCTACGCACACACAATATCTATCTATGAAGATGCATAGCTACGAGAGGGAGAGTGTGTCTAAATACCCTTGTAGATTGTTAAGCGGAAGCGTTGAAAACGCGGTTGATGTACTCGTAAGTCTTCACGATCTAATCGCGATCCGTCCCGATGAAGGGTCGACCGGACGACACCTCCGCATTCAACACACATGCAGCTCAATGATGTCTCCACCTCCTAGATCCAGTGAGCGAGGGCAGAGTAGTAGATGAGTTCTCCGGCAGCACAACAATGAGTCGGAAATGGTGATGGAGTAATCTCAGCAAGGCCTCGCCAAGCGGTACTATACAGACGTGACCGGAGGAGAAAACGGGACATGGAGAGAGAGAGAGAGAGAGAGAGAGAGAGAGAGAGGTCTGCTGAAAGCACAATTGCTCCCTAGGGTGGTTTTGATAATTGATCACAACATATGCATCTTTGAACTAATATGTTTATCCAAGTATATTTCAGAAAAGTTCAAAAGATGCATTGGCTAAAGGCTTATGTGGAGATGCCCCTTGATGCAAGATAGGAATAAGATTGGCCCACGCTTCAAGCTAGAAGAATTTTCATTTTATATTTGTGAGAAATCACTTTTGAGTCCATAGGAAAGTGGATACTGTTAAAAGGGGGTGAGGTATTAAAATGAACTGGTTGCTAAGTGCTCAAAGTTAGCCACCAAAAGCACTGAGTCATTTTCCCACATAATCTTTCTGTCCAAAGCCTCATACACAAAATCGGTGCCACCAACTTTCCATTTCGGCACTACAGATTTTCATCTCAGACAGAACCCTAGCCAAAGCCACCAAATCGGTGCAACCGAAACCATATCGGTACTACCGAGTTTAGGTGAAAACCTTTCTGTTGCCTCGATAAACAAAATTAGAATTTCCGAGTTTGAGTATCTATGTCATCGAGTTGTGTCATCTGATGGTTAGCCACCTTTTCTGTGCCACCGAGTTGTATATATCGGTTCCATCGAGATTCAAAAGTTGTTGCCTTTAGTACAAATTGGCACCACCGAGTTGATGACTTCGGTGTCACCGAGTTGGCCACTCTAGGTGTAACGGTTGGATTTTAGCTGCTTCCTATATATACCCATCCACCCATCTCTCATTCGTGGGAGAAGCACTTAGAACACACACTTCATTTCTAGATGCATTTTCTGAGAGAGAGCCACCTACTCATGTGTTGAGATCAAGATATTCCAATCCAACCATTTGAAACTTGATCTCAAGCGTCCCCAAACAGCTTTCCACTAAATCAGTCTCTCCTACCCATGCCTATTACGTGAGAGAGTGATTTTGTGTTGAGGAGACTATCTTTAGAAGCACAAGAGCAAAGAGTTCATCGTTCTACCACATCCATTACCTTTTGGAGGGTGGTGCCTCCTAGATTGGTTACGTGTCCCTTGGGAGCATCCTACTTTGTGTTGTGGAGTTGAACCAAGATGTTTGTAAGAGCAAGGAGATCGCCTACTTCGTCAAGACCTACCATGAGTGAGGCTAGTCCTGTGTGGACGGAAGACGTGGTGGAATCGACAAGGCCACTTCTTCGTGGACGCCTTGTTGGTGGAGACCTCCATGGACTCTCGCACCCGTTACCCTCCGTAGGTTGAAGTCTCCACTAACATGGATGTACGATAGCACCACCTATCGGAACCATGCCAAAAACCGCCGTGTCAACCTCATGCGTTTGATCTCCCTACCTTACTCATTTACTTTACACTTGCATGTTTTACATTGCACTTCTATACTCTTAGAACTTCATGTGTATGGTGTAATTGACTTGCCATAACTGCCAAAACTTGCCCTCAACTAAAATTGGGAAAAGGCTAAGTTTTTTATCCTGTCAAGTAGTCTAATCCCCCTCCCCCTCTAGACATACTTTCGATCCTACACGTGCGCCTAGAGCTTGCCTGCGGCTGCCCTCCCTCTCCTCAACTTTATATAGGATCAAGGGAGGAGCCTGACCCCTCTAGGGATTCCCCTATGGGTGGGGCCTGACGCCCTAGGGGGCTGCATTGCCCCCCCCCTCCGCAAGGCAAGGGGCGGCGGCCACCGTAGGGTTTCCCACCCTTGGCCGCATGGGCCTTAGGTAGGTGAGGGCAGACAACCTACCACAGGCCGGTGCGCCTCTCATCTCAACCCATCAGGCCCTCCAGGGAACGTGGACCCCTTCGGTGGATCCCCGGAACCCTACCACCAATCCCGATGAAAACCCGGTAAATCCCCGAACCTTTCTGGAACCCGGATACCAACTTTCCAAATACTAATCTTTACCTCTCGACCATTTCGGAGCTGCTCATCATGTCTCGGATCTCATCCGGGAGTCCTAACAACATTCGGTCACTGATATGTCTCCAACATATCTATAGTTTTTGATTGTTCCATGTAGATATATTATCATTTTAGAATACTTTTGGGGTATTTATTTACCAATTTATATTATTTTTTAGCACTAACCTATTAAACCACTACCGAGTGCAAGTTGTTGTTGTTTGTGTGTTTTCCATTTTTCAGGTTTTCCATACCAAATGAAATCCAATTGGCCTAAAACTTTTTGGTGATTTTTTCTGGAACAAAACAAGACCAACGAGCATCGAAAGAAGGCTGGAAGCCTCAAGAGGGTCCGACAAGCCATCACGGCGTGGCCTAACAAGGCGTGCCCTGATGGCTTGTGCCTCCCTCGTGGCCCTCCCGACTCCGTTCTTTGGCTTCTAAATTCTCATCTACCCAAAAAAAACACCACGGTAGTCCCGAAACACTTTTGGGCCGTCACAACTCTCTATTCCGATGGGAGGCCATCTGGAGCTCCGTTCCGGCACCCTGACAAAGGGGGATTGATCATGGAGGGTCTCTTCATCAACCTTGATGCCCGCACGATGATGCGTGAGTAGTTCACCATAGACCTACGGGTCCATAGTTAGTACCCAGATGGCAATCTCTCTCTCTTTCTCTTTGATCTTCAATACAATGATCATCGCATCTTCGCTTTGATCCATATGATGTAATTCCGTTTGTACGGTGCATTTCTTGGGATCCGATTAATTGTGGTTTTATGTTAATATTATTCATGATAAATATTTGAGTCTCCTCTGAATACTTATACGATTCTTATGTGCACGATTATGGTAGCTTCGTAACTCTATCCGCTATATTGAAATAGTTGGGCCAACTAGATCGATAGCTCTTCAGTGAGAGAGGTGATTTGTGATGACCCACAAGTGTAGGGGATCTATCCTAGTCCTTTCGGTAAGTAAGAGTGTCAAACCAAACGAGGAGCAGAAGGAAATTACAAGCGGTTTTTAGTAAGATATTATCTGCAAGCACTTGAATTATGGGTAACAAATAGTTTTGTGATAAGGTAATTCGTAACATGTAGCAAGTAACAAATGTAACAACGGTGCAGCAAAGTGTCCCAATCCTTTTTGTAGCAAAGGACAAGCCCAAACAAACTCTTATATAAAGAAAAGCGCTCCCGAGGACACATGGGAATTTACGTCAAGCTAGTTTTCATCATGCTCATATGATTCACGTTCGTTACTTTGATAATTTGATATGTGGGTGGACCGCTGCTTGGGTGCTTCCCTTATTTGGACAAACACCCCACTTATGATTAACCTCTTTCGCAAGCATCCACGACTACGAAAGAAGAATTGAGATAAATCTAACCATAGCATGAAACATATGGATCCAAATCAGCCCCTTACAAAGCAACCCATAAACTAGGGTTTAAGCTTTTGTCAATCTAGCAACCCATCATCTACTTATTACTTCCCAATGCCTTCCTCTAGTCCCAAATAATGGTGAAGTGTCATGTTGTCGACGTTCACATGACACCACTAGAGGATAAACAACATACATCTTATCAAAATATGGAACGAATACCAAATTCACATGATTACTTATAACAAGTCTTATCCCATGTCCTTAGGAACAAACGTAGCTACTCACAAAGTATATTCATGTTCGTAATCAGAGGACTATTAATAATCATTAAGGATCTGAACATATAATCTTCCACCAAATAAACCAACTAGCATCAACTACAAGGAATAATCAACACTACTAGCAACCCACATGTACCAATATGAGGTTTTGAGACAAAGATCGGATACAAGAGATGAACTAGGGTTTGGAGAGGATATCATGCTAATGAAGATGTTGATGGAGATTGACACCCTCTCGATGAGGGGATCGATGGTGATGATGATGACTTCAATTGCCCCCTCCGGGAAGGAAGTTTCCCCGACGGAATAGCTCCGCTGGAGCTCTAGATCGGTTCTATCGAAGTTCCGCCTCGAGACGGCGACGTTTCGTCCCGAAAGCTCTGATATGATTTTTTCCAGGTCAAAACCCTTCATATAGTAGATAATGGGCACCAGAGGCCTACAAGGGGCCCCACAAGCCACAGGGGCGCGACCAGGGGGGTAGGCCGCGCCCAGCGGGCTTGTGACCTCCTGGTGGGTCTGTTGGGGAACGTCGCATGGGAAATAAATTTTTTCCTATGCGCACGAAGACCTATCATGGTGATGTCCATCTACGAGAGGAGATTTGGATCTACGTACCCTTGTAGATCGCACAACAGGAAGCGTTAAGAAACGCGGTTGATATAGTGGAACGTCCTCACGTCCCTCGATCCGCCCCACGAACCGTCCCATGAACCGTCCCGCGATCCGTCCCACGATCTGTGCTACTTCAACAAAAGACCTTCCAATGGCGCCAGAAATGGGCACGTTGACGGGAGAATACTTGGCTTGATCCTTCCGCTGCGGCTACGCTTTAAGGGACTTCCTAGGCAAGTATGCAAAGGATTCCCCCGTGGCCTTGGACCCTTGCGTTGTTGTTCCCTCGAAGCGGAAAGGGTGATGTAGCGTAGCGGTGGTAAGTATTTCCCTCAGTTTGAGAACCAAGGTATCGATCTAGAGGAGGAGTATCACAAGAGCCTGCACAAACACAAAAATCTTGCTCCCAACACTATGAAGGGGTTGTCAATCCCTTATTGTTGGGGATATTATTTATTGATAACCCGCCCTAGTTGGGCTGGGTCACCAAATCTGGCGATTCATCTAAGCATGGTTCGGGCCTTGGCCTGGCGAGACCGAAGGTTGTATGGCCGTTTACAACTTCCGGAAGGTTTCCAAGCTTTGGAAGGATGGCGACTTGGGAACCCTAGGGACTCGACCTGTATATAAAGGCGAGTCCCAGGGAAGAAGAGGGGAGGTTAGAAATCATCGAGTGCTAGGTCTGGCGAGTTACGCCCTCCTTGTAATCGAAACTCCATCAATACAACTCAAAGCAGGACGTAGGCCTTTACCTCCTCACTAGGGGCCGCACCTGGGTAAATCGCCGTCTCACTCCCGTTCAACCCCTTTGAGTTGCCACCAAAGTGCGATGGATCCAATACTAAGTCCTTTCACGAGGACATCTGCCGTGACAAAACCACAACAGTTGGCACCCACCGTGGGGCCTGCGCACGATGGAGTTGAGTTCTCAAAGGGAGCCCTTCCAGGGTTTGGGAGCTACGCGACGGGGCTCATGACTCGGAGCCACCGTGGGAAGTACTACATCAACAACCTGCTATGGGGGCCCGAGGCGGATTCGATCGAATCTGGTTACAAGGTCCCCTTCGGCAAGATCAACGTCTTCATCAGCATGACAGATCATCCGTGCCTGAGCCGGACATCTCCACCGACATTGTCGAGCCGGCGAGGTACGTCCGTCCACTAATGACGCCAAATCTAACTAGCCCGGTCTTTGTTGGGTTCACGCAGGGATCAGAGGAACCAGAACACTCAGCGACCCAGGAAACCACACCGATCAACACCGATGATGAATCGTCCATGGGCGATTCAGATTCAATCCGGTCTCTACATGGGGATTGTCTTGGGGGCTTGTCGCTGGCCATGGATCCCGAAGTCCTTGACCGAACCCGCCGCCAGATCGCCATTTACATGGCTGGGGTGACTCAACCCTCGCCAAACCCGACATGCGGGGATGGAACTGGCGAGACATCTAGAAGCCCGACCACTGACTTGGTGGAATTAGCAGCGGAAATTACAAGGCTTATAGCGACCCCCATCACACGGGAAACCAGGAGGCAGTAAACACAGAATTGGCGAAACTAAGAGAAGCAGTGGCAAAGGCTCATCGGGATGCCGAGGTGGAGTCCGCCAGGGTCGAGACCCAGCAAGCTCAAATTACCACCGAGAGAACTCGCTTAAATACTGATAACTGGCGGCTCGAAAGACACCAGTGCGCATCTGACGCCGTCCATCAGCGGAGGCACCAGTGTCGCCTGCCCTTGATCTCAACCCGACCCGCCTGTTCAATACTCCGCGAACTCCCGGGGCGGGAGCCGCCCCAGGGGTGGGACCGGGCCAACCACCTAACCCGCCGGTTCAACCAATTGAGGATCGCATTCCCCGATTTCGGACACCTCAAGGTCACTTTTCCAACCTAGTGGACAACATCCTTGCTGCAACTCGCCATTTGGAATCTCTTCCGATTCACGACAATACTCCTGCCGAGATAGAAGCAAGGAACGCCATTGAGATGTTGAAGACGGCGATGGTTCAAAACACCCAGTTCTCACATAGCCTAGGTAGGCTGCATTCCACTCCCCACACGAGTCACACCAGGAGTCGGCCAGAGGACCAGCCCGCTGTAAACAGCGGACCGCGACTCATCCCCCAGTACAACCCGCCTGATCATCAAAACCCACCGAGCCGGGATCTCCCGGACATCCAAGTCGCCCCAGCCCCTCTCTTCGGGAGCGGTGGACGAGTGGGGGTGCCATGCTTGCCCCCCGCCCTTCGCAACGAACGAATGCCCAAAGATTTTAAAGGACCAAGAAAGGTGCCTAACTACACCCCGGACCTTGAGCCGGCGTCGTGGGTCGAGAGTTATGAAATTGCCATGGACACGCTCGACGTAAATGAAGCAGTTTGCGCCAGATACTTCACGATGATGCTCGAAGGGACAACACGTACTTGGTTAAAAAACTTACCCCCCAACTCCATCCAGACCTGGGCTGAATTGAAAGAGCGCTTCATCAAAAACTTCTGAGGAACCTGCAAACGTCCAATGACGATTGTCGATCTGCAACACTGCGTTCAGCGCCCCGATGAGTCGGCCCACCATTGGTCACGGCGGGTCGCGGAAATTATTCATTCATTAGACGGTATTACGACGGCTCAAGCGGTCTTGATCCTCGAGCAGAATTGCCACTACGAACCTCTGGTGCAGAAGTTGGGGCGACTCAAGCGAAAGGTCCAAGACATGGGGGAGCTAATGGATACCCTCACTAGATACGCTGAAGCGGACGACACCAAAGATCCCGGTGAGGATGGTAAAGCTAACTCGCCAAGGAAGGGCGAGTCATCCAAAAATCATACCCGGTTCCAGGGACGTAACCGCCACAATCAGGGAGCCAATGGCAAGAGAAGGCAACAGGAGGAATCTTCGGATTTAGTCGCCAATACCAACACCAACAATGGTAACCAATGCCAGAAGAAAAAGCAGGGGATACAGTGGTAAAAAGCCGCGTAACTATGAAGAGTTACTCAAGGGCCCTTGCACGCACCATGCCATGGTAGACGGACCGGCGACTCATTCCTGGGAGAACTGTTACGTGATGCGGGTGTTTCGAGCAGAGGCGATCAAAAAAGGGCAAAACCCTCACCCGGACCAACGGCAGGAGCAGTTTGCTGCCCCCAACCAACGTCAGAACCCCTTTGGCGGTTTTCCCGAGCCGGGGCCTCAGGGGGGTTCGCAGCCGAGCAGCGGCCAGTATCCGATGCATCACGAGCGGTGGTATAACCCGCCCGGAGTTTTTCAGCAACCGCCTCCACAGGGGGCTTCGCAGGGCCAGGATGACAACGGCGGCTTTCGCAACAACCCCAAACAGTTAAGCAATGGGCAGTACCACGTTTTCACCACCAATGCCTGCAGGCGTGATAAAAAGGTGAGTCACCGGGCGTACAGTGTGTCTGAGCCGGCACTTCCCAGGTACCTCCACTGGAACGAGCAGACCATATCATGGAGTAGGGAGGACCATCCGCCAAGAGTTGACAATCCTGGCGACTTAGTGTTGGTCGTAGCTCCCCAAGTTGGGGGGGGGGTACACCCTGTCGAAAGTGCTAATGGATGGTGGCAGCAACATTAATATCTTGTATTTTGACACTTTCCAAAGGATGAACCTATTGGAAAAGGATTTGATGCCTTCAACCACGGTATTCCACGGAATCGTCCCGGGCAAGTCGGCGTACCCCATAGGCCGAGTCAGACTCACAGTTGCATTTGGAACAGCATATAACTACAGGAGTGAGTCGCTAATGTTTGAGGTGGTCAAATTGAAAAGCCCCTACCATGCGCTATTTGGGCGACCGGCTTACGCCTGGTTCATGGCTCGCCCATGCTATGTTTACCTTAAACTCAAGATGCCTGGTCCAAAGGGACCCATCACAGTTGATGGTGATAGAAGGATTGCAAAGGAATGTGAAGAAGGGGACGCGACTTATGCGAAAGTCGCCTGAGCTGCAGAGGAGCTCAAATATCATTGGGCCAATGTTGATCCGGCTGACATGTCACCCTTAAAGAAGCCAACGACAGATGCGGAGTCGCCCCTCAAGTTCAAACCAACGGATGACACTAAAACGGTTGATTTCGTTCCTGGCGATTCATCCAAGCAGTTCACCATTGGGACGGGTCTGGATCCCAAATAGGAAAGCGCGCTCATCGAATTGATCCATGAGAATCGGGACATCTTCGCATGGAAACCTTATGACATGCCTGGTGTGGCGAGAGAATTCGCTGAGCACCATCTTAATGTTGACCCAAAGGCAAAACCTATCGAGCAGTATCTTCGCAGGTTTAACGAGGAACGGTACAAGGCAATCGGGGAAGAGGTCGCCCGTCTCTTAGCCGACGGATTCATCGTAGAAGTTTTCCACCCCAAATGGTTGGCTAACCCGGTCTTGGTACTAAAAAAGAATGGTACCTTCCGTATGTGCATTGATTACACGGACCTCAACAGAGCTTGTCCAAAAGATCCTTTCGCTCTTCCCCGCATCGACCAGATTATTGACTCGGTGGCGGGATGCGAACGATTGTGCTTTTTGGACGCCTACTCTGGATATCACCAAATCAAGATGGCCGTGGAGGATCAAGAGAAAACAGCTTTAATAACCCCCTTTGGGGCTTGTTGCTATGTGTCATGCCGTTTGGACTCAAGAGTGCAGGGGCGACTTATCAGCGCTGCATCCAGAATTGCCTCTGCAGCCAAATCAGACGCAACGTCTACGCCTATGTCGATGACATTGTGATTAAAACCCGCCAGGGGGAGACGCTACTGGAGGATCTCAAGGAAATTTTTGATAATCTGCGGGTGTATCAGATGAAGCTGAATCCCACCAGGTGTGTTTTTGGTGTTCCTGCAGGGAAATTGTTGGGCTTCCTGGTGTCTGAGCGCGGCATTGAAGCTAACCCGGACAAAATCGAAGCAGTTACGTCCCTTGGAAAACCGGCAAATGTTAACCAAGTCAAACGAATGGCGGGTCGCATTGCGACTTTAAGTCGCTCCGTAAGCCGCCTGGGAGAAAAGGTGATTCCCCTTTATCAATTACTAAAGAAATCTGACCATTTTGTTTGGACAAATGAAGCAAATGAACCTTTCGAAGCCTTGAAACGACAACTGGTCAACCCGCCGGTCTTGGCCGCCCCGGCTGAGAAAGAACCCATGCTTTTGTATATTGCGGCAAACTCTAAAGGAGTAAGTGTGGCGGTGGTCGTTGAAAGGAAGGAGGAAGGGAAGGAATACCGAGTGCAGCGCCCGGTGTATTTTGTCAGCGAAGTGCTAACTCTTTCCAAGCAACGGTACCCACATTGGTAGAAGTTAGTGTATGGGGTGTTTATGGCTAGTCGGAAGCTTACGCATTATTTTCAAGAGCATCCCATCACGGTGGTTAGTTCCGCCCCCCTCGGGGAGATCACCCAGAATCGGGAGGCAACATGGCGGATTGCCAAGTGGGTGATTGAACTTGGGCCGCATCACGTACGATACACCCCTCACACAGCCATCAAATCTCAAGCTTTAGTTGATTTCGTCAATGATTGGACAGAGTTGCAGGCCCCAGAAGACATGCCTGATCTTACATACTGGACTATTTATTATGATGGATCCAGACAGCTGGAAGGCTCAGGGGCTGGTGTGGTACTGGTGTCCCCTCAAGGAGATAAATTCTTTTATGTCCTCCGACTCATGTTTCCGTGCACTAACAATGTTGCGGAATATGAAGCTTTGCTTCACGGCTTGCGACTCGCCAAGGAGATGAACCTTACGCGGGTCAGATGTTTTGGCGACTCTGATCTGGTGGCGCAGCAAGTTTTAGGCACTTGGGATTCTCGAGACCCCGTGATGGCGACTTACAGAAGACCTGTGTCCGATGTGGTGGGTCATTTCCATGGCTATCAGGTTGATCACATTGACCGGCGCCTTAACGAGGCAGCTGACGCCCTTTCACGTCTTGGTTCCCAGCGAAAGCCGGTTCCCCCCAATATTTTTCTGGATATTTTGCATAATCCCTCCGTAAGTTTGCCATCAGAAGAGGAGTTGGCGATACCAGATCCTGAGTCTCAATTCGTGGCGGCTCTCCACGTTACGCCGGATTGGGTTCTTCCCGATCTCGCCTATCTCGCCCGGGGGGAGTTACCAACAGACGAAGTTTCGGCACGCCAAATTGTTCGGCGAAGCAAATCCATGGTGATCATCAATGGCGAATTATATAAGCGGAGTGCCTCTGGGGTTTTTCAACGATGTGTTTCCTCCGAAGAATGATGCATAATCCTAAATGACATTCATTCCGGAGATTGTGGGCATCACGCCGGGTCACGCTCTTTGGTTTCAAAGGCATTCCGTCATGGTTTCTTTTGGTTGACGGCTCATGCAGATGCAGAAGAGATAGTTCGTCGATGAGAGGGATGCCAGCGTTATGGACGACAGGCTCATGTGCCGGCTCAAGAACTAAGAATGATTCTCATCACTTGGCCTTTCGCGGTCTGGGGGTTAGACATGGTTGGCCCCTTTAAAATGTCATCCAACAAGAAAACCCATTTGTCGGTGGCGGTTGATAAGTTCACCAAGTGGGTTGAGGCAGAGCCTGTTGGAACTTGCGATGCGGAGACAGCGGTCAAATTCTTGAAAAAGCTGATCTTCCGGTTCGGATATCCACACAGTATCATTACTGATAATGGCACTAATCTATCTCAAGGGGCGATGCAGGAGTTTTGCCGTCGAGAGCATATCCGGCTTGATGTTTCTGCGGTCGCTCACCCGTAATCTAATGGACAGGCGGAACGGGCGAATTAGGAAGTTTTACGGGGAATCAAGCCCCGGCTCATGGTTCCCTTGGAAAAAACCCCGGGATGTTGGGTTGAGGAGTTGCCTTCAGTGTTATGGAGCATCCGGACCACCCTGAACCGGTCCACGGGTTTTACCCTTTCTTTCTGGTCTATGGAGCAGAAGCTGTTCTTCCCACTGACATAAGGCATGACTCGCCTAGAGTTGCCGCTTATGTGGAACAGGACAACGAACTGGCGCGTCAACACTCTTTGGACGCCTTAGGGGAGGCGCGTGACTTGGCTGCGGCCCGATCGGCCATTTATCAGCAGGATTTACGGCGTTATCACAACCGGAGGGTCAAGAGCCGAACCTTTCAGGAAGGCGACTTAGTGCTTCGGCTGATACAGGATCGTGCTGGCATGCATAAGTTATCACCACCATGGGAAGGACCGTTCATCGTCAGCAAAAATCTTCACAACGGCTCTTACTATCTGGTGGATCTCCGGCCTAACCGGCCAACCACGAAGGCTGAGTCGACTCGCCCCTGGAATATTGCCCACTTGCGGCCTTACTAGACTTGAGCTTTTAAGCTCTGCATTTTGTAAGTTTTTCAGTCCTTATTATAAAGCAATAAAATTAAAACGCCTCCCAACTTTGGGGCTTCCTCTCATTGAGATCAATTTTATTATCCATTTGGCCTATGAAATTATTGTCTTGGGTGGCGCTTGAGTTAGTTTGACTCGCCCTATCCTGTCGCGACCTTATGAGCCGACGAAATCATTATCTTGGGTGGCGCTTGAGCTTGTTTGACTCGCCCTATCCTGTCGCGACTTTATGAGCCGACGGAATCATTATCTTGGGTGGCGCTTGAGCTTGTTTGACTTGCCCTATCCTGTAGCGACCTTATGAGCCGACGAAATCATTATTTTGGGTGGCGCTTGGGGTTTTTTGACTCGCCCTATCCTGTCGCGACCTTATGAGCCGATGAAACTGCTATTTTGGGTGGCGCTTGAGCTTTTTTGACTCGCCCTATCCTGTCGCGACCTTATGAGCCGACGAAACTGCTATTTTGGGTGGCGCTTGAGCTTTTTTGACTCGCCCTATCCTGTCGCGACCTTATGAGCCGACGAAACTGCTATTTTGGGTGGCGCTTGAGCTTTTTTGACTCGCCCTACCCTGTCGCAACCTTATGAGCCGATGAAACTGCTATTTTGGGTGGCGCTTGAGCTTTTTTGACTCGCCCTATCTTGTCGCGACCTTATGAGTCGACGAAATTGCTATTTTGGGTGGCGCTTGAGGTTTTTTGACTCGCCCTATCCTGTCGCGACCTTATGAGCCGACGAAATTGTTAGTTTTTACCTTCCTGGCACTACTGCAAGGTTTTTCAGACTTTTTTTGATTCATCTCAAAATATTTTGGGGTGACTGCTATTTGTTATCACTTATTATTCATTGAGATGATTTCATATGATTTTTTTTCAAGCTTAGAACGGGTTCATGATCAAAATTACTCTATCCATGGCGGATTAAGCATCATAAAAAAGGCCTCAATGGCGGGTCAAGTATTATGATAAAAAAAGCCTCAAATGGCGGATCAAGCATTTCAAAACGCCTTAAGGGCGACATAAGGATGTTTTAAAGGTGCCACAAAAGCAGTGTCGATTCCTAAAGGAGACCTATTACATGGCTCTCATGGCCAAATCAATGAAATTTTATTCTGCTGATGCCCTTGGATGAGCCTGCTGCGAGCTTTGGCCAACCTTAATCTGGAAGTCGCCCAGTACCCAGTTACACTTGGATAGAGCGGCAAATTCATCTTCATCGGTCAGGATTGATGAGAGGTCCGCGTCCAAGTCAAAAGGATTCTTGGGTCGACGCGGAGTTAAGCTGGTAGTCACAAAGGTTGGTGGGTTGACCTTCTTGTTCTTATTGTCATAGGCGGCTTGATATTTTGATAAGTCCAGGCTTGCAGCGACTTGAGTCGCTGCCAGACGGGAGTCGTTGACAACACGCTGGTAGTCCTCTTTGGCGAATTTTGTCCCATCATCCTTGAGTTGAGGAAAGCCCGCCGCTACTTCTTCTGGGTTTATCCCTGGAGCATATGCTAAGCATCGACTTAGTGTAGTCAGCACTCTTTTCCGGGCGGCTGACCGAGTTAACTTGCCAATTTGGGGAGGAAGCGTGGATAGGCAGCCAAGCATCTTCTTTATTGATGTTATGGGCTCCTTGGCGCCCATCACCACTTTCACAGTTAGTACGCTGCCGGTATATAGCTGCTCCGTCAGCGTGTAAATCGCCTTCAGCGTCAGGACGCAATCATCTTGAAGGTTGGCGGCTCTTGGACCTGTATAAGGGGTATGATAATCAGCGACTCAGATAAAAGTTATTTGTTTACAAAGGTCAAGAGTTAGTATTTTACCAAAGACGGCTTGCGCCATGTTTGAGATATGCCGTTTTAAGCCGGACAACTCTTGTTGCACAGTAACCAGCTTGGCTTCAGCCTTTTCTGCTCGCTTTGTTAAAACATCTTGGTCAGCTTGAGTCCTTTTTAAATCAGTTTTTAGCTTTTCCATCTCAGCTAAGACCAGTTGATACTTCTCCTCTGATTTGGCCCGGGCATCCTGCTGATTAGATAAGCTTTTCTTCAAGTCGCCAAGTGCTGATTCAGTCTGGATAAGAGATTCCTGTTGAAGCATATGGTTAAGGGGCAAGTCTTAGAACTATTGCAAGCAACATCCCGGACACTTGGGGGCTAATGTATAATTTTTTTTAGACAAAATTATACAGCATCAAGACCCGGCTCATCTTTTTACTGATGACCCGGCCCTTGGGGAATACTGGTCAAAATTTTTTAAGTCAACAAGACCCGGCTCATCTTTTTACTGATGACCCGGCCCTTGGGGGTTACTGGTGAAAGATTTTCAAGTCATCAAGACCCGGCTCATTTCTGTACTGCTGACCCGGCCCTTGGGGGTTACTGGTCGAAAGTTTTTCAATTCATCAAGACCCGACTCATCTTTTTACTGATGACCCGACCCTTGGGGGTTAATGGGGATAATATAGTATACAACAAAACACACCTCATGTTTGTTTTTCAGCATCCGAAGCAGGCTTTTCTCCATCTCATAACTCGCTTCCAGGCGACTTGCAAAACCAGAGCAAAGTTCTTTGAATTCCAGATGCTCATATTGAGAGAGCTTAGCCTTGGAGAGTTCATACTCAGGAACAGTTTGAGATGATGATGATACATGCTTCGATAAAACCGATGTGGCCGGTTTAGAGAAGCTAGTACCAGTGATAATTACAGCGTCCGGGTCTTCTACTGTTGTCAATGGACTTGGCGGCTTGGGGGCATCCATTGTTTCCTTGGGAGAGCTAGGGAGATCCATTTGATCTTCAGGTTTGTCTTGGTCCGGGTTATCTTGGATCGGCGCCGACTTTTCGATAGGCTCCGAGATTATGATGGGAGTTGACCCGCCAGTTTTTCTTTTCTTTGCCTGTGCCCTGAAAGGAGAAGGGGGTGCGGTTAAAGGACTGAAAATTTATCACCATCAGATTAAAAGTAAATATTATCAGAGACTTACCCAGGGACACGGATCATCGACGGAAGTGCCGACATTACTGAGTCGCCAGATGTAGGAGGAGAACTCTGCAAGAATTGTACTTTGAAGATATAAGCAGGTTACAAATACGATCCAAAAAGACATAGAAAAGTGTTGTTAAAGGATACCTCATTTGGCCTTTTCTTGTTCCTTGTTGGTAAGACGGACACCAGATCGCCGGAATGACTTCGGGTCTTCCGATTTGTCGTGTGTTGTGCTTTCTTCAGAAGAAAATTTGGGTCCAAACAAGCATTTGGGTGTCAGAAGGGAACTTTCCCACAAATTCGCATGGTCGGCTTAGGTGGAGAAGGAGATGAATCGGAGGAAACATAAATTACCTCTACGGAATCCTCCTGGCTTTCGTTGTCTTCATTCTATTCAAGAGATGCAGAGGTATAAATACAAAGTTATCAGTAATGAATGGCAAGTTAAGAAAGGATAGGTTTTTACCTCTGAAGGTGCGTCGCCGACTTGGGATTCATCGGCCTCGGATGGTTCAGTCACATCATCTTTCCCTTGCCCTTGGATTTCTTCTTTGGAGGCGGCCTAGCTTGCTTCATGGCTGACTTTTTTGGCCTCTTGGACCAAAATTTATCACCTTTCTGAAATGGCATAATTCTATAAGAGGCCATAGTCTGAATGAGACATAAGAAGTAAAAGACAAAAGGCGGGTTAAAGTTGTTTACCTTGGGTGCCGGATTAATATTGCAGAAAGGTTTGAGACCTATTTGGCTGCATTTTCCCGCAGGCTCGCCGGTCAGCTTCTTGATGATGATGACAATATCACTTTCCGTTAGAGCCGTGTGGAAGTAGCATTGAGGATGATCTAGAGTGCCGTCGAATTCACACATTAACCTGTCCCGACGACTTAAAGGGAGGATGTGCCATTCGACCCAGCAGCGGATCAAGTCAACTCCAGTAAGGCCGTTGTTTGTCAAAGATCTTAACTCGGACAATAGTGGGATAAAATCTGACTCCTCCTCTTCGGTGAGCTTGTCCGGGAGCTTGAAATTCGTTGGAAGGCGATCTTCCCTATAACCCAGAAGTTTGTTTTCACCTACACGCGAGATTTCTTGACAATAGAACCAAGACTCGCCCCAGCCTTTGGGGTGGCTTGGCATGGCGAGTGACGGAAATGGGCTATCCCTGCGGCGCTGAACATTTACACTGCCGAGCTCCAGGCTGGGGCCATTGTGAAATTCTGTTTGGCTATTTAGTGGAAGAAATACCAGAATAAGGGAACTGAGGGTTCCATCCGCAAGTAAGCCTCACAAAACACCTGGAACTCGCATATGTTGCTTATCGAATTGGGCCCTAGATCTTGGAGGCGGCCATTCATGAAAGCCATGGTGTCTGTGAGGAACTTCGATCCAGGCGGCTTAAAACCCCGCTCAAGGTGTTCAACGAAAACAACTATTTCCCCTTTTTTGGGATTGGGGATTTCTTCTCCGAACCCGGTACGCCAACCAATAACATCCTGAGGGTCCAAATTTCCCGTTTTCACATAAACCTCTAGTATGGCGTCATTAACCTTGGTAGGGAGCCAGTCACTTTTGAAGATGGCGCCCATGCTACAAAGGGATAAAATACGGGTGAATTGACACGCCAAAACATCTACTGTAAGAGGTGAAACGATTTCATTTGACTCGCCAAGTAATTTGTCCGCTGGCTGAGGAAATTTTTTGATCCGCCAATGAAGGCCCGGGTCAGGTTGCTAGGGCGACTTACGAAACTTTGGCTACTTAAGGGAGCGGTGTTTCAAGGCATCACAGGTATTTATCCAAAAAATGGCGAAGTATGAAGACTACAAACAGCTTTCGCATAGCAAAGCGGTAGATTATGGATCTACTGGACAGACCGAAATAAACGTCGAAAATGACCAGATATGGCATCCTACGTCTAAGATGGGATACTACGGTTGATTTGGTGAAGTCCTACTCAAAGTGTGCAAATCAAGAGCGGACATGTAAAAATATCAAAGACATTGATTTTCTCGTCATCGTCGCCATCGATTAATCAGGAACAGGTAACAACTATGCGGGAAGCGCCAAGTAATGTGGCAGTGATGAACTTCGAAAAGAAATTGGGATCTGCTCTTGAATAATGGAAACCTAACCTGGTGGATTCGGCTGGAGATGGTTGACGGCGACGAAGGCTTCCGGACGGGCGCGGAAACCTCGGGCGGCGTCAAAGTATCCGGCGGCGACGAAGTGTTCGGCGACGACGAGGTGTTCAACGACGACGAGACGGTCGGTAACGGCGAACTGCTCAGCCGCGGCGAAGTGCTTGCTAGCGACAAGGTCCTCTGGCGGCATCGAAGCTTTCGGACGACGGCAAGAACCGCGGTTGGTGGCGGAGCTCTCGGAAGGCGATGAGGGTTTTCGCTGTGATAAATGGGGAGAAGGGCGACAAGACTGGTGGCTGGAATGCGCCCTGTCCTTTCCCCCCGCCTATTTAACAGGGCAGGCGCTGGAATCGAGGCGCCACGAGCGGGAACCACCAAAAGATAAAGATTCGCCATGATAGCGCTCCGAAAATTTTGGGATAACGATACCGAAGTATCCGTTGGGATTGCGTCATTATCTTTTCCGGAATTCAAGGGATAAGAAGGTACCAACGAGAAATGGTCTGGCGACATAAGTTATTCCACGACAGATGGCGGGTTAAGTTCATGGCGTATAGAAGAGGATGAAAAATGAATCGCCCTTAATTGAGTAAGAATATTGGCGTGAAGAAAATTCAAGTCAATCTGGGGCCTAATGTTGGGGATATTATCTATTGATAACCCGCCCTAGTTGGGCCGGGTCACCAAATCTGGCGATTCATCTAAGCATGGTTCGGGCCTTGGCCTGGCGAGACCGAAGGTTGTATGGCGGTTTACAACTTCCGGAAGGTTTCCAAGCTTTGGAAGGATGGCGACTTAGAGATCGTAAGAGTCACGGTTTGTAGAAAGGAAAGTACCCTTGTGAACCCTAGGGAGTCGACCTATATATAAAGAGGACAGGTTAGAAATCATCGAGTGCTAGGTCTGGCGAGTTACGCCCTCCTTGTAATCGAAACTCCATCAATACAACTCAAAGCAGGACGTAGGCCTTTACCTCCTCACGAGGGTCGAACGTGGGTAAATCGCCGTCTCACTCCCGTTCAACCCCTTTGAGTCGCCACCAAAGTGCGATGGCTCCAATACTATGTCCTTTCACGAGGACATCTGCCGTGACAAAACCACGACACTTATAGATTGTTTGCCAAGTGAGAACTGAAAGCAACAAAGTAACAAAGCAAAGTAAAAGCAGAGGTGCAAACGATGGATGTGAATAGACCCCGGGGCCGCAGTGTTTACTAGTGGCTTCTCTCATGAAAGCAAGTAGACGGTGGGTGAACAAATTACTGTCGAGCAATTGATAGAACCGCGCAAAGTCATGACGATATCTATGGCAATGATTATATCTATAGGCATCGCGTCCAAAACAAGTAGACCGATACTTTCTGCATCTACTACTATTACTCCACACGTCGAGCGCTATCCAGCATGCATCTAGTGTATTAAGTCCATAAGAACAGAGTAACGCCTTAAGCAAGATGACATGATGTAGAAGGATAATCTCAAACCAATGATGAAAGCCCCATCTTTTTACCCTTGATGGCAACTACTTAATGTGTGCCTTGCTGCCCCGACTGTCACTGGGAAAGGTCACCACATGGTAGAACCCAAAACCAAGCACTTCTCCCATTGGAAGAATCATAGAGCTAGTTGGCCAAACAAAACCCAAGACTCGGAGTGACTTACAAGGATATCAAATCATGCATATCAGAAATCAGCAAAGACTCAAATATATATCATAGATAATCTGATCACAAATCCACAATTCATCGGATCTCGACAAACACACTGCCAAAGAAGATTACATCGGATAGATCTCCATGAAGATCATGGAGAACTTTGTATTGAAGATCCAAGAGAGAAAAGAAGCCATCTAGCTACTAACTACGGACCCGTAGGTCTGAAGTGAACTACTCACGAGTCATTGGAGGGGCGATGATGATGATGAAGAAGCCCTCCAACTCCAAAGTCCCCTCCGGTAGGGCGTCGGGAAGGGTCTCGAGATGAGATCTCGCGGAAACGGAAGCTTGCGGCGGCGGAAAAGTATTTTCGAGGCTCCCCTGATTTTTTGCTGAATATTTGGAAATATATAGGCCAAGGATCTAGGTCAGGGGGCGGCCAGGGAGGCTACAAGCCCTGAAACCGCCGCCTCCCCCTGGTGGCGGAGTGGGAGCTTGTGGGCTCCCTGGAGCCGACCTCGCTTGGCCCAGAGGCCCCCTGATCTTCTTCCGTTCGGGAAAAAATCATTTCAGGGTTTTTATTCCGTTTGGACTACGTTCCAAAATCAGATCTGAAAAGAGTCAAAGACACAGAAAAAACAGGAACTGGCACTTGGCACTGAATTAATAAGTTAGTCCCCAAAAAGATATAAAAGGTACATAAAACATCCAAAGATGACAAGATAACAGCGTGAAACCATCAAAAATTATAGATACGTTTGAGACGTATCAATCCGATCCGCGATCCGTCCCACAAACCGCTCCGCGATCCGTCCCATGAACCGTCTCACGATCCGTTGCACGAACCGTCTTGCAATCCTTCTCATGATCCGTTCCGATCTAGTGCCGAACGGACGACACCTCCGCGTTCAGCACACGTACAGGTCGATGACGATATCCACCTTCTTGATCCAACAAGAGGGGGCGGAGAGGTAGAAGAGTTCTCCGGCAGCGTGACGGCGCGCCGGTGGTGGTGATGATCTACTCCAGCACGGCTTCGCCTAAGCTCCGGAGAAATACGATCTAGAGGAAAAACTGCGTGGTATAGGGTCGAGCAACACGTGGCAAAGTTGTGTCTCAAAAAACCTCTTTACCTCTAGTATATATAGGACGGAGGGAGGGAAGGAGGTAGCCTCAAACCCTCAAGGTTTGGCCGAAATTGGAGGTGGAGGAGTCCTACTCCAATCCTACTTGGAGTAGGATTCCACCTTCCCACTTGGAAACTCTTTCCACCTTGTGTTTATTTCCTTCTCAAACCTTATGGGCCTTAGTCGGAACTTATTCCAGACCACTAGGGGCTGGTTTATCTCTTCCCATTGCCCATTAGACCCCTTGGGGCGTGACACCCCTCCCGATGGTCCCCGGCACCCCTCCCGGCACTCCCGGTACACTACCGATGAGCCCGAAAAATTTCCGGTTACCAAAACAGGACTTCCTATATATCAATCTTTACCTCCGGACCATTCCGGAGCTCCTCATGATGTCCTGGATCTCATCTGGGACTCCGAACAACATTCGGTTACCAACACCTATAACTCAACTGTTGGGGATATTACCTATGAATGACCCGCCCTAGTTGGGCCGGGTTACCAATTAGGCGATTCACCCAAACAGTTATTTGGGCCTTGTCCTGGCCGGATCAAGGTCGTGTGACGGTTTATAATTCCCGGGAGGTCTCCAAGCTTCGGAAGATGGCGACTTAGAGACCACAGGGGTCACGACTTGTAGGAAGGAAAGTATCCTTGTAAACCCTAGGGGTTCGACCTGTATATAAAGGAGAGTCCTAGGGGAGGAAAAAAAGGGGAGAAATCATCGAGTGCTAGGTTCGGCGAGTTACGCCCTCCTTGTAATCGAAACCACATCAATACAAACCAAAGCATGACGTAGGCCTTTACCTCCTCACGATGGGCCGAACCTGGGTAAATCGCCGTGTCTCTCCCGCTTAACCCCTTTGAGTCACCACCAAGGTGCGATGACTCCAGTTCTAAGTCCTTTCACGAGGACATCTGCCGTGACAAAACCACGACAGTTGGCCCCCACCGTGGGGCCCACGCACGGTGGAGTTGAGTTCTCAAAGGGAGCCCTACCAGGGTTTGGGAGTTACGCGACGGGGCTAATGACTCGGAGCCGCCGCGGGATAACCTACATCGACAACCAGAAATGGGGACCTGAAGCGGATTCGATTGAATCTGGTTACAGGGTCCCCTTCAGCAAGATCAACATCTTCATCGGGATGATCGGATCATCCTCGCTTGAGCCGGAATCTCCACCGACATCGTCGAGCCGGCCAGGTACGTACGCCAAGTCATAACGCCAAATCTGACTCGCCCGGTCTTTGTGGGGTTCACGCAGGGATCGGAGGAGCCAGAACGCTCGGCGACTCAGGAAACTACACCGGTCAACTCTGATGACGAATCATCCATGGGCGACTCAGATTCAATCCACTCTCTGCATGGGGATTGTCTTGGGGGCTTGTCGCTGGCCATGGACCCAGAAATCCTTGACCGAACTCGCCGCCAGATCGCCATCTACATGGCTGGGGCGACTCAGCCTACACAAAACCCTACTGGAGGCGATGGAACCGGCGAGACGTCCAGGAGCCCGGCCGCAGTCCTGGTGTATTTAGCGGCGGAGATCACAAGGCTAATGACGACTCCCCTCACACCAGAGAACCAAGAGGAGATAAACACGGAGCTGGCGAAACTCAGAGAGGCAATGGCAAAGGCTCATTAGGACGCCGAGATGGAGTCCACCAGGATCGAGACTCGGCAAGCTCAAATTACAGCCGAAAGGATGCGTTTAAACACTGACAACTGGCGGCTCGAGAAACAGCAGCGCGCGTCCGACGATGTCCATCAGCGGAGACACCAGGGTCGCCTGCCCCCTGATCTCAACCCGACTCGCCTGTTCGACACTCCACGAACCCCTGGGGCGGGAGCCGCCCCGGGGGGAGGACCGGGCCGCCCGCCTAACCCGCCGGCTCAACCGGTTAAGGATCACATTCCCCGATTCTGGACGCCTGAAGGCCACTTTTCCAACCCGGTGGATAACGTGCTTGCCGCAACTCGCCATCTGGAGTCTCTTCCGATTCACGACAACACCCCTGCCGAGATAGAAGCAAGGAATGCCATCGAGATGTTGAACACGGCGGTGGTTCAAAACGCCCAGTTCTCGCATAGCCTCAAGAGATTGCATTCCACCCCCCAGGCAAGTTACACTAGGATCCGGCCAGAGGACCAGCCCGCCGTAAACAGCGGGCCGCGACATGTTCCACAGGACAACCCGCCTGAACGGAACCCGCTGGGCCGGGATCTCCCGAACACCCAAGACGCCCCGGCCCCCCTCGTCGGGGGCGGAGGGCGAGTTGGGGTACCATGCTTGTCCCCCGCCCTTCGTAATGAAAATATGCCCAAAGACTTCAAAGGGCCAAGGAAAGTGCCTAATTATACCCCGGACCTCGAGCCGGCATCATGGATCGAAAGTTATGAAATCGCCCTGGACATGCTCGACGTGAACGAGGCAGTTTGAGCTAGATACTTCACGATGATGCTCGAAGGGTCAACATGCACTTGGTTGAAAAACTTACCTCCCAATTCCATCCAGTCCTGGGCCGAGTTAAAAGAACGTTTCATCAAAAACTTCCGAGGAACTTGCAAACGTCCGATGACGATCGTCGATCTACAGCACTATGTTCAACGCCCGGATGAGTCGGCCCACCATTGGTCACGGCGGGTTGCAGAAATTATCCATTCGTCAGATGGTATTACGGCGGCTCAAGTTGTGCTCATCCTCGAGCATAATTGCCATTACGAACCCTTGGTGCGAAAATTGGGGCGACTCAAGCGAAAGGTCCAAGACATGGGAGAACTGATGGACACCCTCACTAGATACGCTGAGGCCGATGATACCAAAGATCCTGGCGAGGATGGTAAGGCTAACTCGCCTAAGAAGGGCGAGTCATCCAAAAATCATACCCGGTTCCAGGGGCGTAACCGTCACAATCAAGGGACCAATGGCAAGCGGAGACCGCAGGAGGAGCCCTCGGACTTAGTCGCCAACACCAACGCCAATAATGGCAAGAAGAAGAACCGGGGGTTCAGCGGGAAGAGGCCGCGTAACTACTGTTAGAGCATATATCTCCATATGTGGTTTTGGTAATTGATGACAACTCCTATGGACTAATGGTTGCTTTAAGTTATATTTAATGGATTTGTCCATAGGAACTTCTTGAAGTCCATCTGTTGGGTTCAAGGAGTTTATATGACCAAGATGTTATTCAAGGTATTATCCAAAGAATGGTCATAGAAACACTAGGTTGATCAAGATCTCAGACAAAGAGTAAAACAAGATGATCAACACACAAAGCGTACAAGATGTACCGAGAGGGATCAAGTGATCCCATGGTATGGTAAGCATTGTCCATTACGTGTTTCTGTACTAACCCATGGTCTTTGTGAGACTCCTATATGGGGGTTAGGTATGTTTCCATTGGGCTTGCGTCAAAAGTAAGATCTCATACAACCCATGAAGGATGACGTCAAGTGGTGATCGTCATCAAGATTCTGGTGTGCAAGTTCAAGTGGATCAGCACGAATATATCATTGAAACTATTGTCAATGATCATGTGCTAACAAGGACAAGATCAAGATAAGCATTCTTGAGCACTACATGCTTGATTCTTGTGGATGTTCACACATGGTGGACAAATGAAGATAAATACATAAGCTAGGCTTTCCGCATTGTGTATGGGAAAGCTACTTGAAGACTTCATCATGTCTTGCTTTCAACTTGAGCCAAGAAGGAATAACAACATCAAGCTCAGGTGAAAGGGCTAACTCAAAGGTATCAGTTCCTTTGACGTTAGTTTTGCGGAGTGATGATCAGTGAATAAAAGTATACACTCAAGTATGGATCATCAGTACTCTTTTATGATTCTTGAGTCCTTAGGGATCCCGCACTATTAAGAGGGGATCACAGGTTTTGCGATGAACTTGCTCAAACTACATCACCACTCTCTGCTCAGACCACATCTCCACTGTTTTGTTGTTATCTGAAAACAGAACCAGTGTCTCGGACATCCGGCTTTCTCCGGACGTCCGAGGACCGGACGACTGACTAGTTCGGAAATCCGGAATCCTATACCAGAGAAATCAGAGCCATATAACTCGGACTTCCGGCTACCTCCGGACGTCCGAGGCCCGGATGTCCGGCCAAGTCCCGGAAATCCGGAAGCCTGCACAAGTAGAAGTTGAGTTCTATATCTCGGAAATCCGGCTCCCTCCGGACGACCGAGCGCCGGATGTCCGACACCCGTCGGAATTCCGGAACTATGCACCAGAGAAACTTGAGCCATATAACTCGGACTTCCGGCTCCCTCCGGACGTTCGAGAGCCGATCAAGGCTCGGACGACCGACAGGCTTCGGAAATCCGGATCCCTGCACCAGAAGAACATGTGCTCTATAACTCGGATTTCCGGCTCCCTCCGGACGTCCGAGCGCCGGACGTCCGACACCCGTCGGAAATCCGGAACCTACCACCACTAGAAGTTGAGCTGTATAACACGGACTTCCGGGCCACTCCGGACGTCCGTATGCTGATGAATTCAAATATGTTCAGGCACATCTACAGGCCTCGGACAACCGACCCCTGTCGGACGTCGGGACGCTGATGAACTCAGAAGAGTTCCAGTCATGCCTAAAAGTCTCGGACGTCCGACCCCGGTCGGACGTCCGGCCCCTCACGGACGCCCGGACTTCCGACAACTGTTGGACATCCGGACCCTGTGTGACTTAAAGTGTCCCCAACGGCTCTTTTTCTCTCCACACTATAAATACCGCCCTCCCACTTCGTGAGAGGGTTGCCTAACACAGCCTTATCCTTATAAGAACACATTTCCACCTCACACACATTTGCTCGCTCCAAATCTTAGATCCCAAGAGCATTTGTGAGCCCCTTTGAGAGTTGTTCCAATCAAAAGATAGATCTTCTCCCTCTTCTTCTCTCAACCCAAGCTATTTGTGATTTGAGCAAGTTTTGAGCATTGCCCGTGATCTTGTTACTCTTGGAGGTTGGAGACTCCTAGGCGGTAGGAGTTCTTCGGAGAGGAATCAATCCGTGTGATTTCCCCCGGAAAAGTTTGTGAGGGTTTGGAAGCCACCTCAAAGGCTTACCACTAGTGGTTGAGAAACACCTTCGTGGTGTTATCTCAAAGGGAGAATAGGGTGAGCCTTTTTGGCGTTGGTGTGCCTTCGTGGTAACATCCACCTCTCTAACGGTGACTACCTTCCCTCCAAGGAAGTGAACATCGGGATACATCTTCGTCTCAGTGACCTTGGTTATCCTTAACCCTAACTCCTTACTTGTGCTTTACGTGTGTTATTTGAGCATACATACATTTCATATTGCTTGTGCTCATTATATTGTGTTGTCCATTTCTCGTACAAGATTAATCATTCAAGCATACCCTCTATATCCACACATTCATACTTGCATCCCTTGATACATCGTGTTGATATAGTGTGATCTAGTATCTTGTGTTGTTCACCTACTTGTCGTGTGATATAGCTCACGTAAGTTTGTGTAACTTACTTGTGCTTGTTAGTAACTGTATTGTGTCCATCTTGGTAGATCGTGTTGTTGATACACATTGCAGTGCCTAGTGCATTTAGGATTTGTGCTTGACAAGTATCCTCTTAGTTTATTTCCGCATCAGGTTCAAGCCAAATCTGAAGAAGTTTTTAAATAGCCTATTCACCCCCCCTCTACGCGTCATCGAGGTTTTTTCAATTGGTATCAGAGCTAGGTCTCTCTTTAATTAGGTTTCACGACCTAGAGAGTATCGATGTCGACTACTGGATTAGTGCACAATGGCATCTTCGACTTTGATGGCACAAATTATACCCTATGAAGAATTCGTATGCTTCATCACTTTCGGGCCATGGGCCCAAATACTTTACGAATTGTTCTTGTAGGGACTGCCGACAAAAAGGATGATGCATCTTCATCTACTAATGAAATGTATCTTGATTGTGAGGCCTTTCTTGCCATTAATCGAACCATAAGTCCTGAAGTGTTCAAGTCTATCTCGACTTGCAAGTCAGCTCATGAAGTTTGGACTAAACTTGAAGATATATATGGTGGGTCCAATCTTGATGAAGACGGTATTATGATGAAGGAGTTGGTGCATGAGCTCTTCACCCTTTTCGATCTTAAAGAGTCCACCACTACTCCCATATCCGATTGCTTGCACACCTCAGCATCTTCAATCTCACAAGGTAATGACATGGTGAGTGAAGAAATATATGTTGATGAAAATGGCATAGCCTCTATGGACATGAGCATATCTAGCACCACACATAGTGTAAATTATTGTGATGATAGGTCATGCATTTCACCTAAAGATTCCCTGACAAATGTCTGTGGTGATATGCCTGCTTCCTCGTGTCCTCTTGATCAAAATATCTTGTTTCTCCCTAGTTGCTCTATGACTAACCATTTAGGGGAAATCAAGAAATATGAAGTACTTTTGGGTAATGAAGAATCTGATTCACCAAAAGAATCATCATCAACTCCTCCAGTTCACATGTGCCTCATGGCAAGAGGTAATAATGAGGTATCATCTTCCCTGTGCAATAATGATGATATTTGCGATGAGGATGATGATGATGACTTGACTGAAAATATCTATGTGATCAGTAATATTCTTCATAAAGCTAAAAATAACTCTCTTCAAAGGCTCCAAGATGTTCTTGCTTACTTTGAAAACTGTAATGATTCACTTAATCAGGAACAAGCTAAAAGTGAACAACTTGAACATGAACTTGAGAAGAGTCATCAAGCATGTAGAGACTTAAGATCTTCAAAAGGAGAGATTGAAGTTGCTCATGATAAACTTAAAAGGGATTTTGAGGTCCTTCTCCTTGAATGCAATAATGTCAAGGGAGAGCTCATCAAAACCTCTAAGATCTATGGGGAGCTTCAATCTACTCATGAGAAGTCTCTATTTGCTACTTACTCCTCTCATATTGTTGATGATACTTGTACATCTAACTCTACCTCTTTTGAAGTATCAACATTGAAGGAGAATGTTGAGCTACGTGCTCAACTTGATTTACTAACTAGCAATTATGGGAAGTTGGAAGAAAACCATGTAATGCTCACAAGCTCTCATGCCGATCTTCTAACATCCTATAATGTGCAAAAGATAGCTCATGAGGCTATCATCACCAAGGTAATACCAAGCGAGCCTCATGTGGACAATGGCACTACTTCTGGTCAAAGTACTATATTTCCATGTGCTAGTCCTCGTAATTCGTCTACTCATAATGTTGCTACCTCATGTGATGAATTACTTTCCTTGCCTTGTTGCTCTAACATTGAAGCCTACACTTCCTCTAGTACTTGCATTGATACTAACCGTGCAGAGGAAATCAAAGAGCTCAAGGCCCAAGTCACTTCTTTGAAGAAAGACTTGGAACAGTGTCATGAAGGGATGCCCACACTCAACAACGTCCTGTGTGAACAAACATCTCCGAATGACAAAAATGAGTTTGGAGTAAACTCAAACAAGAACAAGAGGGGCCTAGAGCAAGTCAAGAATTCAGCCAAAATCATTTGCTTCAAGTGCAAAGTTAAAGGGCACCATGTTAGATCTTGCCCTCTGAAGACGAAGTCTCAAAGTCACAAGAAACAAGGGAAGCAGCCACAAACTCAATCACATATTCAACTACAAGTTGAAGGAAGGCCTCTTCCCAATAAGACCCAAACCAACACTCCCCAAGGTGAGAAATCAACTGGGAAGAAAGCAAAGGGTAGATGTTGCTACTTATGTCGTGAGAAAGGTCACGTTGTTTCATCTTGCACAAGAGGTAACTTATCCAACCCAATCACTATTGATGATATCTATTCCCTTGGGAAGGATAAGGTTGGCAATGTGTTTGCCAAGTTTGTTGGTACTCAAAATGGTGTCAAGAAAAGAACCATTTGGGTTGCCAAGTCTATTGTGATTAACCTCTTAGGAACCAACGTAGTTGGGGACCAACAAGCTCAAACTTGATCAATAGGTGACTATGGAGGACATTAGAGACTTGGATACATAATGAACAACTAAGGGGTCTTCATCATTCATATTATCTCAAGCCAAGTCATTTGGATTATCGAGTTTCTATCTTATATCCAATGTGCCTCCTTACGGTAACTTATACTTAAACTGTTTACATTTTTAGGTGCTTGCCCCCCTTTGCATGTTGTGGTTTTGTACCTTGCATGCGTTTGTATATGTTGTGCCTCCAACTTGCTTATCTTGAGTAATCGAGTATGGGAATGTTGGTTTGCATACCATGTACATGTGAGTCTTGTATTGAGCCTATTTGCATCTTGTCTGTATTTTTGTTGGCTCTTGTGAGAGATTAATGGATTATCCCATTGTGGGGGAGTGATGTGCTTTGCACACCTCTCAATCCTATAAATGTGTATACATGGGGAATACCAGTTAGTTTTGATATTTCAAGATTATCTAGTTTCTATGTGGTATGCCTTACTCATGAGAAATTCAAATTCTATATGGTCCATTAATTATCTCTTGTTTGGATTCAATTTGCCACTTGTTAATGTTGTTGGTTTATCACATTATGGGGGATTAATATGCTGTGCATATTACAAACCCAGAAAATGTGTACATTTGAGGTGTTGCCACTTAGTGTTGATATTGTAAATTATCCTATTCCTAGGTGGCATGTTATCTCTACAAGTGTCATATGCTTGTGTTTTATGGGTAAAGATGATCTTGGATATATATTTGTGATCTACCAATGAGTATCATTTCGAAAATACTTCTTGTCCTTGACAATTGGTATTCCCATCATGTGATTGGAATTGCTAATCATCTTTACATTGGATTTTGTGTTTCGTTTGTCTTCCTTGGCTCTTATGGATCTATTTTAACCTGTCTAGTGCTTTTATAGATATAAAGAAAGTGATGATCCCATCGTGTGCGTTTTGTATTTAAATGCAAATTCTATATAATGCACGTCCCTTGGGGGAGCTATCCTATTTTCTTTAGAACACTCTCTTTATTCACTCATCATAAAATCTTTTGATCCCCATCAAGTGTGTGTTGATGGGAGGCAAGTCTTGCTCTTTGTGATGCTTTGTGCCATCATGAAAATTTCTAGAGGGCTTTGTTTGTTGGAACCTAGCTCTCTCTTAGAAATTAGATACCTCTGTTTGTTTTCTTTCAATTGGTTTCTTGTTGCCTTCTATTTGACATGTGTCAATGGATATCTCATTCCTTGATGTATCTTTTAATTGATATCTTTCAAGTGATAGTTCTTTTGTTTTAGGATCTTATTATCTCTTGATATCTTGTCTTTTGATGACTTATCAACTTTGTGTTGAGTTGATTCTTGAGAGTCTTGAGCATGCATATCTAGCCACTATATACAACTTCTTTTGCTTGCTTTCCTCCTTTGACCCAATATATAAGGGAAACTCCACCCTGTCATAAATTGGCTAAAGTGTGCATGAAATTCAAATTCATATCTATATGCACATATGTGTGTGGAGTTTGTCCTATGTATTGCTGGTTTTCTAACTCTTTGGTCCCAATGAGTTTGGGCACCATTTTGTTTGTTTTGTTGTTCCACGAACAACTGGAGATGCATTGGATGCTCGGCTCACCTATAAGGAAGATGTTGAGACCATGTGATTATTGGAGCCAAGTTAGGATGATCAAAGAACAACTATCTACTACATCAATCCAATGTTGTCTCGGTAACAAGTATCCACTTCATGCATTCTTTTCTTGCAAAGCACCCAACCTGTCTTTTCTTTTCCAGGTTGCATCATGGCATGAATCTCTTGATTTGTTCTCGTAGTACTTGTTTTCTTTCTCAAAACATCCGAACGATGATGTCTTACTGCTAGTTGGGATGTCTTTGATGTTCGTATGTTGGAAGTTCATATTATACAATAAGAAAATATTAGGCCATGTGCTATGCTTCCAAGCAAAAGATCTCATTGATAATATTTATGACTTCCCTTTTTGGATATCTAGTGTTCTTCCTTCTTGTAACCATTTCGTGTGTACATCCTTCTTTGTGGATATATATATCATCATAATTGTCTTCTACTTAGAATCTTGGTCACATGAGAGAAGTTACATCTCTAATTGATATCCTCTTTTCTTTCACGTCCACCGCTGCATTTCCTTTTTCGGTTTTGGTGGCAACGTGAAAGGATTTGTTTTGAGTGCGTATCTTATTTTCCTAGATCTTGGTGCACTCTTTGGCCGTGAAGATTATTTTTCCTCATGCTTGTCTTGATGAGGGTTTTGACATTTTCAATTAGTATCCCTCCTCTTGACAAGATTCTTACTTCCTATCTTCACAATGGGTTGTCACAAGCGTTGGTTCTTATTTTGTTTATTAGTAAGCTTGTGAACCCATTTTCTAGTATGTGTGTGTGGGAATGATATGTCTTGCACTTTGTATCTCATATTCATCAAGACTATGTTGATGAGCAATGCTCATCCTTATCTTAAGTCTTCTCAAGTGCTTTGCCATGACTCACACACATTACTTTGGTTGAGCTTATTCTTAAGTTGCCTCCTTTACATGTTGCTCAACCATTAGTTTTGTGCAATTGATATGCCTATTGTCTCATCTATCTTCTTGCACTCGTTGTGTGTGTCTATTAATTCTGGGGGAGCAACGATCCTACTTTGTGCACCTGTGTCAAATACAAAAATCTCATACTAGTGCACAAATCATGGGGAGCTTCTCTAGTTTTTTGATAAAGCACTATGTTGCATTTATCATAATATCTTTTATTCATGTGGTTCGAAGGACCATATGATCGTTTGTTCCATCTAGGATCTTTTGATTGCTTGCCTCTATCTTTGTATGTCTTTGTGGCATACGATTCTTTTTGCAATCTTTGGGTCCTTAATATAGTTTGTTTTCCTCCAACTACTTATCATTGTATTTGTGTATTTTTTCTGCACTCATTTCCTGAGAAGTACACACTTTTTAGAGGACCACCTACTATATTTGCTTTCTAAACTTTTCGTCCATTTTGGCAATCAATGCCAATGGGGGAGAAGTTTAGAGAGTTTTACTTTGGATATGTTTAGAGGGCTTTGCTTTTATTGCGTAAGCATTTATATCTTGCACACATGCATTATTACCTTGTATGTGTGCGCTTGATTATGCTTATCTCCTTATATAAACTCTCTTGAAGTGGTTGTCTTCAATTACCAAAATGGGGGAGATTGTTAGAGCATATATCTCCATATGTGGTTTTGGTAATTGATGACAACTCCTATGGACTAATGGTTGCTTTAAGTTATATTTATAGGATTTGTCCATAGGCACTTCTTGAAGTCCATCTGTTGGGTTCAAGGAGTTTATATGATGACCAAGATGTTATTCAAGGTATTATCCAAAGAATGGTCATAGAAACACTAGGTTGATCAAGATCTCAGACAACGAGTAAATCAAGATGATCAACACACAAAGCGTACAAGATGTACCGAGAGGGATCAAGTGATCCCATGGTATGGTAAGCATTGTCCATTACGTGTTTCTGTACTAACCCATGGTCTTTGTGAGACTCCTATGTGGGGGTTAGGTGTGTTTCCATTGGGCTTGCATCAAAAGAAAGATCTCATACAACCCATGAAGGATGACGTCAAGTGGTGATCGTCATCAAGATTGTGGTGTGCAAGTTCAAGTGGATCAGCACGAATATATCATTGAAACTATTGTCAATGATCATGTGCTAACAAGGACAAGATCAAGATAAGCATTATTGAGCACTACATGCTTGATTCTTGTGGATGTTCACACATGGTGGACAAATAAAGATAAATACATAAGCTAGGCTTTCCGCATTGTGTATGGGAAAGCTACTTGAAGACTTCATCATGTATTACTTTCAACTTGAGCCAAGAAGGAACAACAACATCAAGCTCAGGTGAAAGGGCTAACTCAAAGGTATCAGTTCCTTTGACGTTAGTTGTGCGGAGTGATGATCAGCGAATAAAAGTATACACTCAAGTATGGATCATCAGTACTCTTTTATGATTCTTGAGTCCTTAGGGATCCCGCACTATTAAGAGGGGATCACAGGTTTTGCGATGAACTTTCTCAAACTACATCATCACTCTCTGCTCAGACCACATCTCCACTGTTTTGTTGTTATCTGAAAACAGAACCAGTGCCTCGGACATCCGGCTTTCTCCGGACGTCCGAGGACCGGACGACTGACTAGTTCGGAAATCCGGAATCCTATACGAGAGAAATCAGAGCCATATAACTCGGACTTCCGGCTACCTCCGGACGTCCGAGGCCCGGATGTCCGGCCAAGTCCCGGAAATCCGGAAGCCTACACCAGTAGAAGTTGAGTTCTATATCTCGGAAATCCGGCTCCCTCCGGACGACCGAGCGCCGGACGTCCGACACCCGTCGGAATTCCAGAACTATGCACCAGAGAAACTTGAGCCATATAACTCGGACTTCTGGCTCCCTCCGGACGTCCGAGGGCCGGTCAAGGCTCGGATGACCGACAGGCTTCGGAAATCCGGATCCCTGCACCAGAAGAACATGTGCTCTATAACTCGGATTTCCGGCTCCTTCCGGACGTCCGAGCGCCGGACGTCCGACACCCGTCGGAAATCCGAAGCCTACCACCAGTAGAAGTTGAGCTATATAACACGGACTTCCGGGCCACTCCGGCCGTCCGTATGCTGATGAATTCAAATATGTTCAGGCACATCTACAGGCCTCGGACGACCGACCCCTGTCGGACGTCCGGCCGCTGATGAATTCAGAAGAGTTCTAGTCATGCCTAAAAGTCTCGGACGTCCGACCCCGGTCGGACGTCCGGCCCCTCACGGACGCCCGGACTTCCGACAACTGTCGGACGTCCGGACCCTGTGTGACTTAAAGTGTCCCCAACGGCTCTTTTTCTCTCCACACTATAAATACCCCCTCCCACTTCGTGAGACGGTTGCCTAACACAGCCTTATCCTTATAAGAACACATTTCCACCTCACACACATTTGCTCACTCCAAATCTTAGATCCCAAGAGCATTTGTGAGCCCCTTTGAGAGTTGTTCCAATCAAAAGATAGATCTTCTCCCTCTCCTTCTCTCAACCCAAGCTATTTGTGATTTGAGCAAGTTTTGAGCATTCCCCGTGATCTTGTTACTCTTGGAGGTTGGAGACTCCTAGGCGGTAGGAGTTCTTCGGAGAGGAATCAATCCGTGTGATTTCCCTCGGAAAAGTTTGTGAGGGTTTGGAAGCCACCTCAAAGGCTTACCACTAGTGGTTGAGAAACGCCTTCGTGGTGTTATCTCAAAGGGAGAATAGGGTGAGCCTTCGTGGCGTTGGTGTGCCTTCATGGTAACATCCACCTCTCTAACGGTGACTAGTTTCCCTCCAAGGAAGTGAACATCGGGATACATCTTCGTCTCAGTGACCTTGGTTATCCTTAACCCTAACTCCTTACTTGTGGTTTACTTGTGTTATTTGAGCATACATACATTGCATATTGCTTGTGCTCATTATATTGTGTTGGCCATTTCTTGTACAAGATTAATCATTCAAGCATACCCTCTATATCCACACGTTCATACTTGCATCCCTTGATACATCGTGTTGATATAGTGTGATCTAGTATCTTGTGTTGTTCACCTACTTGTCGTGTGATATAGCTCAAGTAAGTTTGTGTAAATTACTTGTGCTTGTTAGTAACTGTATTGTGTCCATCTTGGTAGATCGTGTTGTTGATTCATGTTGTAGTGCCTAGTGCATTTAGGATTTGTGCTTGACTAGTACCCTCTTAGTTTATTTCCGCATCAGGTTCAAGCCAAATCTGAAGAAGTTTTTAAATAGCCTATTCACCCCCCCTCTAGGCGTCATCGAGGTTTTTTCAACTACGAAGAGCTACTCAAAGGCCCTTGCCCGCACCACGCCATGGCAGACGGTCCGGCGACTCACTCTTGGGAAAACTGCTTCATGATGCGAGAGTTTCGGGCATAGGCGATCAAGAAGAGTCAAAACGATGACCCAGACCAGCGTGAGGAGAAATTCGCCGCACCCAACCAAAGACAGAACCCTTTCGGCGGCTTTCCCGAACAGGGGGCTCTGGGAGGCCCGCAGCCAGGCGGCGGCCAATACCCGGTGCATCACCAGCGGCGGTATAACTCGCCTGGAGTTTCCTAGCAGCCACCCCCACAGGGGGCTCCGCAGGGTCAGGACGACAATGGGGGTTTTCGCAGCAACCCCAAACAGTTAAGTAATGGGCAGTATCATGTTTTCATCACTAATGCTTGTAGGCATGATAAGAAGGTGAGTCACCGGGCGTACAGTGTATCTGAACCAGTGCTTCCCAGATACCTCCATTGGTCTGAGCAAACCATAACGTGGAGCAGGGAGGATCACCCGCCGAGAGTTGATAACCCGAGCGATCTAGCGTTGGTCGTGGCTCCCCAAGTCGGGGGTTACACCCTATCAAAAGTGCTAATGGATGGTGGCAGCAGCATCAATATCCTATACTTTGACACTTTCCAAAGGATGAACCTATTGGAAAAAGACCGGATGCCTTCAATTACGGTTTTCCACGGAATCGTCCCACGCAAGTCGGCCTATCCCATAGGCCGAGTCAGGCTCACAGTGGCGTTTGGAACTGCGCAGAATTATAGGTCGGAGTCACTGATCTTCGAGGTGGTCAAATTGAAAAGCCCCTACCATGCGCTGTTTGGGCGGCCGGCTTACGCCCGCTTCATGGCTCGCCCGTGCTATGTCTATCTCAAGCTCAAAATGGCTGGTCCCAAAGGACCCATCACGGTTCATGGAGATAGAAGGATTGCAAAGGAATGTGAAGAAGGGGATGCGGCTTATGCGGAAGTCGCCTATGCTGCGGAAGAGCTCGAACACCATCGGGCCAATGTTGACCCGACGGATATGTCACCCCCGAAGAAACCGTTTACAGATTCCGAGTCGCCCCTCAAGTTCAAACCAACGGATGACACTAAGACAATCGATTTCGTGCCTGGCGATTCATCCAAGCAGTTCACCATTGGGACGGGTCTGGACCCCAAATAGGAAAGCGCGCTCATCGAATTCATCCGTGAGAATCGGGACATCTTTGCATGGAAACCTTCTGACATGCCTGGTGTGCCGAGAGAATTCGCTGAGCACCATCTTAATGTTGACCCAAAGTGCAAACCCGTCCAGCAGTACCTTCGCAGATTTAACAAGGAGCGACGCAAGGCGATTGGGGAAGAAGTCGCCCGCCTTTTAGCCGCCGGGTTCATCGTGGAAGTTTTTCACCCCAAATGGCCGGCTAACCCGGTTTTGGTACTCAAGAAGAATGGTACTTTTCGTATGTGTGTCGACTACACAGACCTCAACAGAGCTTGTCCAAAAGATCCCTTCGCTCTTCCCCGCATCGACCAAATCATTGACTCGGTGTTGGGATGCGAACGATTGTGCTTTCTGGACGCCTATTCAGGATATCATCAAATCAAGATGGCCATGGAGGATCAAGAGAAAACAACCTTTATAACCCCCTTCGGGGCCTTTTGTTATGTGTCCATGCCCTTTGGACTCAAGAGTGCGGGGGCAACTTATCAACGCTGCATGCAAAATTGCCCCCGTAACCAAATTGGTCACAACGTCCATGCCTATGTCGACGATATTGTGATCAAGACCCGCCAGGGGGAGACGCTACTGGAGGATCTCAAAGATACGTGCGATAATCTACGGGTATGTCAGATGAAGCTAAATCCCACCAAGTGTGTTTTTGGTGTACCTCCAGGGAAATTACTGGGTTTCCTGGTATCGGAGCGCGGCATTCAAGCTGACCCGGACAAGATTGAAGCGGTTACATCCCTTGGAAAGCCGGCGAACGTTAATCAAGTTCAACGATTGGCGGGTCGCATCGCGGCCCTGAGTCGCTTTGTGAGTCGCCTAGGGGAGAAGGCGATCCCTCTTTATCAGTTATTGAGGAAATCCGATCGGTTTGTTTGGACAAATGAGGCAGACGAGGCGCTCGAAGCCTTGAAACGCCAATTGGTTAACCCGACGGTCCTAGCTGCCCTAACTGAAAAGGAGCCCATGCTTCTGTATATCGCGGCAAATTCCAAAGCAGTAAGTGTGGCGGTGGTCATTGAGAGAAAGGAAGAAGGGAAGGAATACCCGGTGCAACGTCCGGTATATTTTATCAGCGAGGTGCTAACTCTGTCCAAGCAGCGGTACCCACATTGGCAGAAATTGGTATATGGGGTGTTTATGGAGAGTCGAAAACTTAAGCATTATGTCCAAGAACACCCTATCACAGTGCTTAGCTCTGCCCCCCTTGGGTACATCATCCAGAATCGGGAGGCAACAGGGCGAATCGCCAAGTGGGCAATAGAACTTGGGCCCCATCACATACAGTATACTCCCCGCACAGCCATTAAGTCCCAGGCCTTAGTTGATTTCGTCAAAGACTGGACGGAGTTACAGGCTCCGGAAGAACGGCCTGATCTCACTTACTGGACCATTTATTTTGATGGGTCTAGGCAGCTGGAAGGCTCGGGGGCTGGAGTGGTGTTGGTATCCCCTCAAGGAGATAAGTTCTGTTATGTTCTCCGACTCATGTTTCCGTGCACTAACAATGCGGCGGAATACGAAGCTCTGCTTCACGGCTTGCGACTCACCAAGGAGATGAATCTAACACGAGTCAGATGCTTTGGCGACTCTGATTTGGTGGCACAGCAAGTTTCGGGTACCTGGGATTCTCGGGACCCCATGATGGCGGCTTACATGCGAGCTGTGTCTGATGCGGCGGGTCATTTTCATGGTTATGAGGTGGACCATATTGATCGGCGCCTCAACGAGGCAGCTCACACCCTCTCACGACTTGGCTCCCAGAGAAAGCCGGTTCCTCCTAATGTTTTTCTGGATATCTTACATAAACCATCCATGACTCTACCATCGGAGGATGAATTAGCAATACCAGATCCTGAGTCTCAGCTTGTGGCGGCTCTCCATGTCACGCCGGATTGGGTTCTTCCTTATCTGGCTTATCTCGCTCGGGGCGAGTTACCGGCAGATGAAGTTTTGGCTCGTCAAATCGTTCGGCGTAGCAAATCCATGGTCATCATCAATGGCGATTTATATAAGCGGAGCGCCTCTGGAGTTTTTCAGCGATGTGTTTCCTCCGAAGAAGGATGCATAATCTTAAATGACATTCATTCCGGAGACTGTGGGCATCACGCCGGGTCACGTTCTTTGGTATCAAAGGCTTTCCGTCATGGTTTCTTTTGGCTGACGGGTCATGCAGATGCAGAAGATATAGTTCGTCGGTGCGAAGGGTGCCAGCGTTATGGGCGACAGGCTCATGTGCCGGCTCAAGAATTAAGAATGATCCCCAACACTTGGCCTTTTGCAGTCTGGGGGCTGGACATGGTCGGCCCCTTTAAAATGTCCTCTAACAAGAAGACCCATCTGCTGGTGGCGGTTGACAAGTTCAACAAGTGGGTTGAGGCGGAACCTATTGGAGCTTGCGATGCGGAAACATCAGTCAAATTCTTGAAGAAGTTGATTTTCCGGTTTGGATATCCGCACAGTATCATTACTGATAATGGTACTAACTTGTCCCAAGGGGCGATGCAGGAGTTTTGTCGTCGAGAACATATCCGACTTGACGTTTCTGCAGTCGCTCACCCACAATCTAATGGGCAGGCAGAGCGGGCGAATCAGGAGGTGTTGCGAGGGATTAAGCCCCGACCCATGGTTCCCGTGAAAAAAAACCCAGGGTGTTGGGTTGAAGACCTACCTTTGGTGCTGTGGAGTATTCGGACCACCCCGAACCGATCCACGGTTTCACCCCTTTCTTTCTGGTCTACGGAACAGAGGTTGTTCTCCCTACTGACATAAGACTTGATTCACTTAGAGTCGTTGCGTATGTGGAACAAGACAATGAGTTGGCGCGTCAATACTCTTTGGATGCCTTAGAGGAGGCGCGTGACCTGGTTGCGGCCCGTTCAGCTATCTACCAGCAGGATCTGCGGCGTTATCACAACCGCCGGGTTAAAAGTCGGACCTTTCAAGAAGGCGACTTAGTTCTTCGGTTGATACAAGATCGTGCAGGCATGCACAAGTTGTCACCACCTTGGGAAGGGCCGGTCATCGTCAGCAAGAACCTCCGCAATGGCTCTTATTATTTGGTGGATCTCCGGCCTAACCGGCCAACCACGGAGGCTGAGTCAACTCGCCCCTGGAATATTGCCCACCTGCGGCCTTATTACACTTGAGCTCTTAAGCTCTACATTTTGTAAGTTTTTCAGTTTCATTATGAAGTAAAAAAAGTTACAAATACTCCTTGGTTTGGGGGCTTCTTCATTAAAGAGCAATTGTGTCATCCTGTTGCGACCTTATCAGGCGACAGAGTCATCATTTAGTGTGTGTGCACGAGCCTTCTGACTCGCCTCATCGTGTCGCGACCTTATGAGCCGACGAAACCTGCATTTAGGGTGTGTGCTCGAGCTTTCTGACTCGCCTCATCCTGTCGCGACCTTCTGAGCCGACGAAACCTGCATTTAGGGTGTGTGCTCGAGCTTTCTGAGTCGCCTCATCCTGTCGCGACCTTATGAGCCGACGAAACCTGCATTTAGGGTGTGTGCACGAGCTTTCTGACTCGCCTCATCCTGTCACGACCTTATGAGCCGACGAAACCTGCATTTAGGGTGTGTGCACGAGCTTTCTGACTCGCCTCATCCTGTCGCGACCTTATGAGCCGATGAAACCTGCATTTAGGGTGTGTGCTCGAGCTTTCTGACTCGCCCCATCCTGTCGCGACCTTATGAGCGGACGAAACCTGCATTTAGGGTGGGTACACGAGCTTTTTGACTCGCCTCATCCTGTCGCGACCTTATGAGCCGACGAAACCTGCATTTAGGGTGTGTGCTCGAGCTTTCTGACTCGCCCCATCCTGTCGCGACCTTATGAGCCGACGAAATTGCTGTTTGCTATTTTTTTCTTCATAGCATAACCTCGAGGGTTTTTAACCTTTCTTTCTGATGCCTATTGAAAATATTTTTTTATCATTTGTTTGGTTTCACATATGTCATTTTCAAAGCTTAAATCAGGATGATGATCAAAATTACTTCGTCCATAGCAAATTAAGCATCATAAAGGATTCTCAAAGGGCAGGTCAAATATTTCAAATCGCCTTAAGGGCGATATAAAGATTCCTTCGAAAGGGTATCACAAAAATAGTACCGACTTATGAAAAAGACCTATTACATGGCTCTCAGGCCAAATCAATGACGTTTATTCTGCTAGCACCTTAGGATCATTCTGTTGTGAGCTTTGGCCGACTTCAATTTGCAAGTCGCCCAGTACCCAGTTGCACTTAGCCAGAGCTGCGAAGTCATCTTCATCAGTTAGGATTGATGCCAGGTCTGCTTCCAAGTCAAAAGGGTTCTTGGGTCGCCGAGGAGTTAAACTGGTCGACACAAAGGTTGGCGGGCTGACCTTCTTGTTTTTGCTATCATAAGCCGCCTGATACTTTGATAAATCAAGACTTGCTGCGAGTTGGGTTGCTGCCAGCCGGGAGCCCTTGACAACACGTTGATAGTCCTCTTCAACGAATTCTGACCCATCGTCTTTAAGTTGAGGAAAGCCTACTGCTACCTCTTCCGGGTTGATCTCTGAAGCATACGCCAAGCAGCGACTCAGGGCAGTCAGAACACCCTTTCGGACGGCTGACCGAGTTAGCTCGCCAATCTGAGGGGGAAGTGTGGATAGGAAGCCAAGCACCTTCTTTATGGAAGTTATAGGCTCTTTGGCACCCATCACAGCTTTAACAGTCAAGACACTGCTGGTGTACAGTTGCTCTGTCAGCGTGTAAATCGCCTTCAGCATCAGCACACAGTCTTCTTGAAGGTTGGCGGCTCTCGGACCTGAGTAAGGGGTCATGATGATCAGCGACTTACGATAAGAATTATTTATAAAAACGAAGAGGAGATCAAAAGTTTGAGTAAGTTTACCGAAGACGGCTTGCGTCATGTTGGAGATATGACGCTTCAAGCCGGACAATTCCTGTTGCACGGTGGCCAGCCTGGCTTCAGCCTTCTCTTCTCTTTTTATGGCGGCATCTTGGTCAGCCTGAGCTCTTTTCAACTCGGCTTTGAGTTTTTCTAGCTGAGCCAAGGCCAATTGATATTTCTCCTCCGACTTAGCTCAGGCATCTTGCTGACCAGATAAGTTTTTCTTTAAATCGCGAAGCGCCGATTCAGTCTGAGCAAGAGTTTCCTGTTGAAAGTACAAAGCAAGGGCAAGTCTCAGAACTATTGCAAGCAATATCCCTGACACTTGGGGGCTAATGTATAATTTTTTTTCTTTTCAGATGAAATTATACAATATCAAGACCCGGCTCATCTTTTTATTGATGACCCGGCCCTTGGGGGTTACTGGTCGCAAAAGTTTTTCTAAATTTTTCAAGACCCAGCTCATCTTTTTATTGATGACCCGGCCCTTGGGGGTTACTGGTCGCAAAAGTTTTTCTAAATTTTTCGAGACCCGGCTCATCTTTTTACTGATGACCCGGCCCTTGGGGGTTACTGGTCGCAAAGTTTTTTCTAAATTTTTCAAGACATGGCTCATCTTTTTACTGATGACCCGGCCCTTGGGGGTTAATGGGAGTAATACAATATAACAAACTTACCTCATGTTTGTTTTTTAACATCCGCAGCAGGCTTTTCTCCATCTCGTAGCTTGCCTCCAGGAGACTTAAAAACCAGAGCAGAGTTCCTTGAACTCCAGATTTTCATATTCAGAAAGCTTCGTCTTGGAGAGTCCAGATTCGGGAATGGCTTGAGAAGAGGATGCCACATGCCTTGACAAAACCGTTGCCGACGGCTTAGAGAAGCCGGTACCAGTAATAACTACAACATCCGGGTCTTCTGTTGTCATCAATGGGCTTGGCGACTTAGGGGCATCCCTTGCTTCCTTGGGCGAGTCTGGAAGATCCATTTGATTTTCAGGCTCGCCTTGGTCCGGGTTGTCCTGAGTCGGCATTGATTCTTTGATGGGCTCTGAAGTTGTGACAGGAGTTGATCCGCTGGTTTTCCTTTTCTTGGCCTGTGCCCTAAAAGAAGGGAGAAGCGCATTAAGGAACTGGAAGTCTATTACCCTCAGAATTCAAAGTAAGATTATCAAAAGACTTACCCAGGAACTCGAATCATTGGCGGAAGTGTCGGCATCACTGAGTCTCCAGATGTAGGAGGAGAGTTCTACAAGAATTATACGTCAAAAATATAGGCGGGTTACACATGTGATCCAAAGAAACATGAAGAATTGTTATTCATAAGTACCTCATTTGGTTTCCTTTTGTTCGTTGCTGGTAAGCCGGACACCAGATCACCGGAATGACTTCGGGTCTTCCGATTTGAAGTATGTTGTGCTTTCTTCAGTAGGAAATTTGGGTCCAAACAAGCATTTGGGTGTGAGAAGGAGATGAATCGGAGGAAACAGAAATTACCTCAACAGAGTCCTCCTGGCTTTCGTTGTCTTCATTCTATTTCAAGAGAGACAGAGATATAAATACAAAGATTAACAATAGTGAATGGCAAGTAAAGAGAGGGTGAACTTTTACCTCCGAAAGTGCATCGCCGACTTGGGATTCATCGACTTCGGACGGCTCAGCCATAGCAGCTTTGCCCTTACCCTTGGTTTTCTTTGAAGGCGTCTTAACATTTTTCATGGCTGGCCTATTGGGCTTCCTCGACCAGAACTTATCGCCTTTCTGAAATAGAATATGTTACAAAAACCACAATACAAATGAAGCATAAGGAGTAAAGACCAAAGGCGGGTTAGATTTGTTCACCTTGGGTGCCGGGTTAATTTTGCAGAAAGGCTTGAGGCCGATTTGGCCGCATTTTCCCGCAGGCTCGCCAGTCAGCTTCTTGATAATGGTAACAATGTCCTTTTCTGTTAAAGTCGTATGGAAATAACATTGAGGATGATCTAGGGTGCCATCAAATTCGCACATCAGACCGTCCCGGCGACTCAGAGGGAGGATACGCCATTCGACCCAGCAGCGGATTAGGTCAACCCTGGTAAGGCCGTTGTTCGTCAAGGATCTTAATTCGGACAGTATTGGAATGAATTCCGATTCTTCTTCCTCGATGACCTTGTCTGGAAGCTTGAAGTTGGTTGGAAGGCGAGTTGGCCTGTAGCCCAGAAGCTTGTTTTCGCCTGCAGGAGAAGTCTCTTGACAGTAGAACCAAGAGTCGCCCCAACCTTTGGGATGGCTAGGCATGGCGAGTGAGGGAAACGGGCTATCCCTACGGCATTGGACATTGACGCCGCCGAGTTCCAGGCTGGGGCCGTTGTGGAATTCCATTTGGCGATTCAGATGGAAAAAGTGCCAGAATAAAGGAACAGAGGGCTCAATCCACAGATAAGCCTCACAGAAAACTTGGAATTGGCATAGGTTACTTATGGAATTGGGTCCCAAATCCTGGAGGCGGACGTTCATGAAGGCCATGGCGTCTCTAAGAAACTTCGATCTGGGCGGCTTAAAACCTCGCTCCAGGTGTTCAACAAAAACGACTATTTCCCCTTCTTTGGGGTTAGGGAGATCTTCTCCGAACCCGGTGTGCCAGCCGATAACATTCTGAGGGTCCAAGTTGTCCGTTTTCACATAATCGGCTAGTATGGTGTCATCAACCTTGGTAGGAAGCCAGTCACTTTTGAAGACGGCGCCCATGCTACAAAGAAGTAAAGTATGAACTTACATGCCTCGAACATCTACTCTAAGGGGTGAAATAAGTTCATTTAACTTGCCAAATACTTTGTCCATGGACTAAGGGAAGGGCTTGACCCGCCATATCAAAAGGCCGAGTTGGGTTACTATGGCGACTTACGGAGTGTGGCTATTCACAAGAGCTGCGTTCTAAAGATGATGGAGATGTTCGTTCGAAATATCAAAGTGTGAAGACTACAAACAGCTTTCCGCAAACAGTAGGTAAATGATGGATCTACCAGGCAGATGAAAAAACCTGAGAAAAATGACTTGATGCAGCAATTTATTACCAGGGCAAGATGACGCCCTTCGCTTGATGAAACACTATTCTAAAGATTCACAAGTAAAGGCGGATGAATAAAGGTATTCAAAGCATTGGCTATCTCATCGACATTCATGCTAATCGGTTCAGGGTAGGCGACGTCTGCTCACAAGGAACATCAACAACATGGCAATGGCTGGAGCTTCAAGCAGGGATTGGATCTATTCCTAAAATGGGCGGAGGCCTAACCTGATGCTTTCGGACGAAAGAGGCCGACGGTGACGAAGGTTGTTGGAGAAGCACGGAGGTTCCGTCGAACGGCGAGATGGTCGTCTTCGATGCGGTGGTCAATGGCGGCGGACGGATCGACCGCGGCGCGAAGCTTGACGACGGCGAAGGCCTATGGGCGGCGCTGAAGCTTCTCGGGCGAAGACGAAGAGTACGGTCGGCGGCGGAGTCCTTGGGAGGCGATGAGATTTCCTCGCTGCAATGATGGGGAGGAAATTGACGAGACTGGTAGGTGGGAAGCACCAGTCCTGTCTCCCCCCGTCTATTTATCAGGGCGGGCGCTGGAATCAAGGCGCCGTGAGCGGGAACCGCCGGGGAATAAAAAGATTCGCTATAAATGCGTGCCGAAGATTTTGGGATAACGATGCACTAAGATCCGTTGGAGTTGTGTCACTCTTCCCGAAGATCGAGGGATAAGGAGGGGCCAACAAGAAATGGTTTGGCGACTTAAAGAATTTTCGGTGCCAGATGGCGGGTTACAATTTCTGACGTATGAAGAAAAATGAGGAATGAATCGCCTTCAACTAAGCGGAAGTATTGGCATGAAAAAGAAGTTCAAGTCAATTTGGGGCCTAATGTTGGGGATATTACCTGTGAATGACCCGCCCTAGTTGGGCCGGGTTACCAATTAGGCGATTCACCCAAACAGTTATTTGGGCCTTGTCCTGGCCGGATCAAGGTCGTGTGACGGTTTATAATTCCTAGGAGGTCTCCAAGTTTTGGAAGATGGCGACTTAGAGACCACAGGGGTCACGACTTGTAGGAAGGAAAGTATCCTGGTAAACCCTAGGGGTTCGACCTGTATATAAAGGCGAGTCCCAGGGGAGGAAAAAAAGGGGAGAAATCATCGAGTGCTAGGTTCGGCGAGTTACGCCCTCCTTGTAATCCAAACCACATCAATACAAACCAAAGCAGGACGTTGGCCTTTACCTCCTCACGAGGGGCCGAACCTGGGTAAATCACCGTGTCTCTCCCGCTTAACCCCTTTGAGTCGCCACCAAGGTGCGATGGCTCCAGTTCTAAGTCCTTTCACGAGGACATCTGCCGTGACAAAACCACGACATCAACTATACCAAAACGTCACCGAACCTTAAGTGTGTGCAGACCGTGCGGGTTCGAGAACTATGTAGACATGACCCGAGGCACTCCTCGGGCAATATCCAATAGCGGGACCTGGATGCCCATATTGGATCCTACATATTCTCCGAATAACTTATCGGTTGAACCTCAGTGCCAAGGATTCATATAATCCCTTATGTCATTCCATTTGTCCTTCGGTATGTTACTTGCCCGAGATTCGATCGTCGGTATCCGCATACCTATTTCAATCTCGTTACCGGAAAGTCTCTTTACTCGTTCTGTAATACAAGATCCCGTGACTTACACTTAGTCACATTGATTGCAAGGCTTGTGTGTGATGTTGTATTACCGAGTGGGCCCCGAGATACCTCTCCGTCACACGGAGTGACAAATCCCAGTCTTGATCCATACTAACTCAACGGACACCTTCGGAGATACCTGTAGAGCACCTTTATAGTCACCCAGTTACGTTGCGATGTTTGATGCACACAAGGTATTCCTCCAGTGCCAGTGAGTTATATGATCTCATGGTCATAGGAACATATATTTGACACGCAGAAAACAATAGCAACAAAACAACATGATCAATATGCTACGTTCATAGTTTGGCTCTTGTCCATATCATGATTCTCCTAATTATGTGATCCGTTATCAAGTGACAACACTTGTCTATGGTTAGGAAACCTTCACCATCTTTGATCAACGAACTAGTCAACTAGAGGCTTACTTGGGACAGTGTTTTGTCTATGTATCCACACATGTATTTGAGTTTCCAATCAATACAATTATAGCATGCATAATAAACGATTATCACGAACAAAGAAATATAATAATAACTAATTTATTATTGTCTCTAGGGCATATTTCCAACAGTCTCCCACTTGCACTAGAGTCAATAATCTAGTTCACATCACCATGTGATTTTAACGAATCCAACACCAATATAGTTCTCGGGTCTGATCACGTCTTGCTCGTGAGATAGGTTTTAGTCAATGGTTCTGAATCTTTCAGATCCGTGTGTGCTTTACAAATCTTTATGTCATCTTATAGATGATGCTACTACGTGCCATTCGGAAATACTCCAAATATCTACTCTACTATACGAATCTGTTTTACTACTCATAGTTATTCGAATTAGTGTTTGAAGCTTGCATCAACGTAACCCTTTACGACGAACTCTTTAACCACCTCCATAATCGAGAAAAATTCCTTAGTCCATTAGTTACTAAGGATAACTTTGACCGTTGTTCAGTGATTCAATCCTGGATCACTCTCTGTACCTCTTAACAGACTAGCGGCAAGGCACACATGAGGTGCGGTACACAGCTTAGCATACTTTAGAGTCTATGGCTCAGGCATAGGGGACAACCTTCGTCATTTCTCTTTCTTCTGCCATGGTCGGGCTTTTGAGTCTTACTCATATTCACACCTTGCAATAAAGCCAAGAACTCCTTCTTTGCTGATCTATTTTGAACTCCTTCAAAAACTTGTCAAGGCATGCATTTCATTTGAAAGTTCTGTTTAGCATTTTGATCTATCTCCATAGATCTTGATGCTCAATGTTCAAGTAGCTCTATCCAGGCCTTCCTTTGAAAAAACCCCTTTCAAACAACCTTTATGATTTATAGAAATTCTACATTACTTCCGATCAACAATATGTCAACCACATATACTTATCAGAAATTCTATAGTGCTCCCACTCACTTCTTTGGAAATACAAGTTTCTCGTAAACCTTGTACAAACCCAAAAGCTTTGATAATCTCATCAAAGCGTATATTCCAACACCGAGATGCTTGCACCAGTCCATATAAGGATCGCTGGAGCTTGCATAATTGTTAGTATCCTTAGGACCGACAAAACCTTCTGATTGTATCACATACAATCTTCCCTCAAGGAAACCATCGAGGAAACAATGTTTTGTCTTCCTATGTGCAATATTTCACAAATAATGCAACAACTACTAACATAATTCCAACAGAGTTTTACCATCGCTACGAGTGAGAAAGTCATATCATAGTCAACTCTTTGATCTTGTCGAAAACATCTTTGCGACAAGTCGAGCTTTTCTTAATAGTGACTTATCACCATCATCGTCTGTCTTTATTTTAAAGATCCATCTTTACTTAATAGTCTTACTACCATCAAGTAGTTCTTCCAAAGTCTACACTTTGTTTTATACATGGATCCTCTCTCGGATTTCATGGCCTCCAGCCATTTGTCGGAATCCGGGCCCACCATTGCTTCTCCATAACTCGTAGGTTCATTGTTGCTCAACAACATGACCTCCAATACAGGGTTACCGTACCACTCTGTAGTAGTACGCGACCTTTTTCGACCTACGAGGTTTGTAGTAACTTGATCCGAAGCTCTAATGATCACTATCATCAGCTTCCACTTCAATTGGTGTATGCGCCACAGGAACATGTTCCTCCGCCCTGCTAAACACTGGTTGAAGTGACGGTTCACTAACCTCTTCAAGTTCCACCACCCTCCCACTCAATTCTTTCGAGAGAAACCTTTCCTCGAGAAAGGACCCGTTTCTAGAAACAAACACTTTGCTTCCGGATCTGAGATAGGAGATGTATCCAACTGTTTTGGATATCCTATGAAGATGCATTTATTCGCTTTGGGTTCGAGCTTATCAGACTGAAACTTTTTCACATAAGCATCGCAGCCCCAAACTTTCAAGAAACGACAACTTAGGCTTCTCCAAACCATAGTCTATATTGTATCATCTCAACGGAAATACGTGGTGCCCTATTTAAAGTGAATGCGGTTGTCTCTAATGTATAACCCATAAACGATAGTGGTAATTCGATAAGAGACATCATAGTATGCACCATATCAAATAGGGCGTGGCTATGACGTTCAGACACATCATCACACTATGGTGTTCCAGATGGCATGAACTGCGAAACAATTTTCACTTCGTCTTAACTGCGTACCAAAAACTCGTAACTCAGATATTCATCTCTATGATCACATCGTAGATAGTTTATCCTCTTGTCACGACGATCTTCACTCTGAAATTGCTTTGAACTTTTCAATATTTCAGACTTGTGATTCATCACGTATATACTACTGTATCTAGTCAAATCGTCAGTGAAGTAACAACATAACGATATCCACTGCGTGCCTTAGCACTCATTGGACTGCACACATCAAAAACGCATTACTCCCAACTAGTTACTCTCTTGTTTCATGTGGCATGTTTTGCATGTCTCAAGTGATTCAAAATCAAGTGAGTCCAAACGATCCATCTCTATGGAGTTTCTTCATGCATTTTATACCAACATGACTCAAGTGGCAGTGCCACAACTAAGTGGTACTATCATTATTACTTTGTATCTTTTGGCACCCATATTATGAACATGTGTAACACTACGATCGAGATTCAATAAACCATTGAGGGTAATTATTCAAGCAAATAGAATAACTATTATTCTCTTTAAATGAATAATCATATTGCAATCAACACGATCCAACCATGTTCATGCTCAACGCAAACACCAAATAACAATTATTTAGCTTTTACCACCAATCCTGATGATAGAGGGAGCGTGCGATGTTTGATCACATCAACCTTCGAAACACTTCCAACACGTACCGTCACCTCGCCTTTAGCTAGTCTCCGTTTATACCGTAGTTTTCATTTCGAGTTACTAATCACTTAGCAACCGAACCGGTATCCAATACCCTCGTGCTACTAGGAGTACTAGTAAAGTACACATCAATATCATGTATATCGAATATACTTCCGTCGACTTTGCCAGCCTTCTTATCTACCAAGTATCTAGGGTAGCTCCGCCTCAGTGACCGTTCCCCTCATAACATAAGCACTTAGTCTCGGGTTTGGGTTCAATTTTGGCTTTCTTCATTAGAGCATCAACTGGTTTGCCGTTTCATGAAGTATCCCTTCTAGCCTTTACCTTTCTTGAAACTAGTTGTTTTACTAACCATCAACAATTGATGCTTTTCTTGATTTCTACTTTAGCAGTGTCAAACATTGCGAATCACTCAAGGATCATCATATCTATCCTTGACTTGTTTATAGTTCAGCACTAAGCTCTAGCAGCTTAGTGGCAGTGACTTTGGAGAACCATCACTATCTCATCTGGAAAATTAACTCCCACTTGATTCAAGCGATTGTTGTACTCAGACAATCTGACAACATGCTCAACGATTTGAGCTTTTCTCCTTTACTTTGTAGGCAAAGAATCTTGTCGGAGGTCTTATACCTCTCAACAAGGGCACGAGCATGAAATCTCAATTTCATCTCTTAGAACATCTCTTATGTTCTGCGACGTTTTCAAAACGTCTTCGGTGCCTTGCTTCTAAGCCATTAAGTATTGCGCACTGAACTATCACGTAGTCATCAAAAACGTGTATGTCAGATGTTCGCAACATCCACAGACGACGCTCTTGGTCCAGCACACCGAGTGGTGCATTAAGGACATAAGACTTCTGCGTAGCAATGAGGACAATCCTTAGTTTTATGGACTCAGTCCGCAAAGTTTCTACTACCAACTTTCAACTAAATTTTCTCTAGGAACATATAAAAACAATAGAGCTATAGCATAAGCTACATCGTAATTCGCAAAGACCATTTAGACTATGTTCATGATAATTAGTTCAATTAAACATATTACTTAAGAACTCCCACTCAAAAAGTACATCTCTCTAGTCATTTGAATGGTACATGATCCAAATCTACTATCTCAAGTCCGATCATCACGTGAGTCGAGAATAGTTTCAGTGGTAAGCATCTCTATGCTAATCATATCAACTATACGATTCATGCTCGACCTTTCGGTCTCTTGTGTTCCGAGGCCATGTCTGCACATGCTAGGCTCGTCAAGTTTAATCCGAGTGTTCCGCGTGTGCAACTGTTTTGCACCCGTTGTATGTGAACGTTGAGTCTATCACACCCGATCATCACGTGGTGTCTCGAAACGACGAACTGTAGCAATGGTGCACACTCGGGGGAGAACACAATTTCGTCTTGAAATTTTAGTGAGAGATCACCTCATAATGCTACTGTCATTCTAAGCAAAATAAGGTGCATAAAAGGATTAGCATCACATGCAATTCATAAGTGACATGATATGGACATCATCATGTGCTTCTTGATCTCCATCACCAAAGCACCAGCATGATCTTCTTGTCACCGGTGCCACACCATGATCTGCATCATCATGCTCTCCATCAACGTGTCGCCATCGGGGTTGTCATGCTACTCATGCTACTACTACTAAAGCTACGTCCTAGCAATATAGTAAACGCATATGCAAGCACAAACGTTAGTTTAAAGACAACCCTATGGCTCCTGCCGGTTGCCGTACCATCGATGTAACATCCCAAATTTTGGAATGTTAATACAACTATTAGATTGATTGTTTGTATGTTTGAGTTATTGAAACTTGAGTGAAATTTGAAACTTTTCAAAAACTTGTGAATGAGAGGGAATAAAATGACTTTCCCGTTTCGTGTGAGTTCAAATTCATCTTTTTAAAACCAGCGAGAGGAGATAGCATGACTTCTTCAACTACAAAGAATTTGAACCAAGGTGGCACTTGAATTTCCTTTCTATTTTTCCTTTGCATTTTGTTTTCTTCTTCACTCAAGAAATGCCGGGGAAAAACATTTTGTCAAACAGAAAGAGAGGAGGAACATGACCCTCCAAAGCCAGGGGCATTTGTTGAAGTATTTTGAGCCAAGGAAACAAAAATCTTGTGGGGAAAATAACTGCAAAAGAAGAATAAAGCCTTAGGGGTTTTTCTGAAAAAAACATTTTTTTTAGTTTTTATTTTGGTCCTGGAAAAATGTTAAATGGATAGAGATTTTTTTTCTGAAAATTTTGATATATAACATCACTATTTTTGGATTTTATTTACCTGCCTTTTATTTGTTTTACTTCCTATTTTATAAAAATAGGAAAGGTAGTTTTTTTTTAGAAATCGCATCGGCGGGAGTTAAGGCTATTTGGGCCGAATCCCCTAGCCGGATCTGACCCGATTTCAGCTCGGGTGGCCGATCTCCTGCCCCCTCGTCTCTCCCTCTGGCCCGTGGCCTCACTGGCCGATTCCACGTTGCCTCGGCCTTCTTCTTCCTTTCTTTTCCCCGAGCACCTTCCTTCCCAGGAGGGCCACGATCTCCTTCCCACCGCCACCGATCCCCTCCCCTCCTTTCCCTCTGCGGCCCCTCTCTCTCCCCTATATAAGCATCGCCTCCCCGCCGCACCGTCCTCCCCCCTCGACGCCTCGCTCCATGCCGCTTCGCCCAACCACTGTCCCTCGCCGGAGCAACTTCAAAGAACCGCCCCCGCCACCCTACCGCGCCACCGCTCGCCTCCCCGCCCCAACCAACGCCACCACGAGCTCCCCCACTGCCCCCGCAACCAATTTTCCCCCCTAGCACGAGCCCTCGCCGTATCCTCACCACCCCACGCCTCGCCGGAGTTCGGCCGTTCAAGGAGCCCGAGAAGCTCGAGCACCACCCCCCCCCTCGACCTCTCGCCTCGCCGTCGCTGCCATCCGTCGAAGGAGCCCCTCCGCCATCCTCTGGTGCACTCGGCCTCGCCGGAGACTCGCCGGAGACGCAACCCCGACCTCGCCACCTTCTCTGCCTCGCCGGAGGAGAAGCATTAGCACCACCCCGTGAGCAACCCCATCACTTCCTCCTCCGTCCGATCTGTTTTAGATGGCTAGGATTATAGACCATGTACCCCTTCGGTTTTTAGTTAAAAACCGAACCGAGTTTTCCTTCACTTACTTTTTAGCCGAGGGGTTTTATCTAAATATCGGCTGTTTGCTAGTTATCACCGCAGAACACACCACCTTAGCCAACCAGAGCACGCCACGTACCCCCTTCCGTGCACTAGTTAGTTAATCTGTTTTTTCTGTTTTAATTCCAAAACAGAGAAAGTTCCAATCTTGTTTTGATCATAACTCTTGATCTAGAGATCCAATGAGGTTGATTCTTTTTCCAGTAGATCACAATTTCTCTGTAGTTTGCAAAAACATATAATATATCTATGTTTGAAATTTTAAAATTTGAATTAGATAAGATTTAGTTTAAACCTTGTTTTGCTTATTCCAGGAGTTTAAAAATAGCTTTTAATTTGATTCTTCTTGCTACTGATCACTAGTGATCTTAGTTCTCAGTGGATTATTTGAGTATTTTAGCTCATTGTTTCTTGTGAAACAATTTCTGTTTCACCTCTTTTAGGATTATGGCTATTTCCTTTTCTATAATTGTTTTTAAATTATTTTCTTTTATATTTCAGAAAGATTATGTTTTGTTTCTGTTAGTTAACAGTAGGTTGGCAACAAGTTTTGATTTTTATTTTTATATGTTATCATGAAATCAATTCTAGTTGTCTAATAACTTGCAATTGGTTTCTCCACTGTTTCAAATCCCGTTTGGAAATACTTTCAAATAGTTTTGTGAAAAATACTTTATTTTATCTTAGTTAAATTTATATCTCAGTTCCCTGTTATTATTTTCTGTTGGAAAAAACTATTTAGTGTTTGATGTAGTAGAAGACTCCCTAGTCTTATTTGAAGTTTCCTCGGATTCTTATTCACTCTCTTTTTTGTTTTGATTGCTAGAATGATTGCTAGTATGAGTGCTTATGTGAATGATATGTTTGTTATATAGATTTCATCGGAGAGTGATGAGTAGTCTATCAAGTTATTTCTCGAGAAATTCTTCTTCATCAACCTCACCAGGCAAGTCATTTGATCATGTATCACCTATGTTTTATGCATCGTAGTTCTACTATCCTATGCCCAATTGCATGCTGAGTAGGTACTTGGAAATTATGGTTACATATTGTAGTATCATGTGGTAGGCACCCAACAACCCCGTTACTTGGCCCGGGGCAACAAATTTCATATTGCTATGCTTGAGTAGACGGGATTCTGGTTGAGAGTTTATCACGAGTGATGCGAAAATAATTTAATAACCAAGACCGGTTAAGTCAAGACTTTTCAAGACCTCGTGATGCAATGCAACTCTGGGTGAAGGACGGTTGATCGGCTCCCTGGAGAAACCAGTGGATGACCCGGGAAGCTGAAGACGGCCATGACATCTTGCGGAAAGCTATACCCAGGCTCAAAGAGACGGGCGGATATTTTCAAGACCCAAGGCTTACCTGGACAGCCACAAGTCATTATGGGCTCTGGCTTGGTTGGACAACGCGGCGACTCTCGACAGGCGGTGCTAGCAGATGTAGAAGAACGGTAGGATTGGATGGGCATCGAGATGGATTAAGAGGGACCCGTTGAAAGACCATGTTTTGATCATCCGGTCTTCAAACACCCTGAAGTGCGAGGACATAGATGGAGGCGATCTAATCTTGTGGGGAACGTGTGCAAAACTCTGCAGAGTACTCAAACCTAATCGATTAGCCGTGTCCACGGTCATGGACAACTTGAGCCAAAGGAACTGAAGTTATCTGAAATTCTCAACACAAATAATAATATTGATGTGGGTATTATTGACAACATGGGTACGAGAATTGGTTGGTGGAACCAGCTCGTTAACGACCAACAATGTAGTAACATTTTGCTTTTAGCCCTCTCTTGATGTAGGAGAAAACTTGCTTTTCGCTAAAAACTTATAGCCCCACCTGCCATATATGCATATAGTATAGATGATTACTTTTCACCCCTCTCTTATGTGACTTGCCGGCATATTCAATATGCTAACCTACACGGCTGCAACGTCTTATGTTGCAGATATTTTTCTTCCATGAGTAAGAGTATTATTCAGGGTTACGGTCTACACTCAACTTGCCGTTGGTGTTTATTGGGACTCCACTCCCTTGACTGCTTCCGCTGAGATATTTAAGGTATATATCAGTTTTACGCTATTTCCATGTGATTGCACTTTGATATATACATTGATGTACTCTGTGTGCCAGCATACTCATCCAGGGATGGCAGAGATACATAGAGGCTTGACTCGTCTTGAGTCGGGTCGCTACAGAAATGGTATCAAAGCACATGTTGACTGTAGGACGTGACCCTAGAAACTGGAAACTTCTTAGGAAAGGATCTCTCAAAATTTCTATTTTTCAAGAACACCTTTTACTTCTCATCTCTTCTGATTTCATCAAATGTTCTCTCTCACCTCAAATAGTTAGACAATACCCTTACCCCTTTGACCGCATGAAGGATCAACTGAGTCCCACTTCAAAGTAAGGAGGATTTCAACATGCATTTGAAGAATTGAAGCTGCACGAATTGAAGACTCTCAAGACCCGAAGAATTCAAAGACCCTAAAGCGTTCGAATCTTTATATGACCATTAGAAGTCCAAACTCCTGTTATACCCACGTTAGTTACGATGAATTGTGAGCCGTCATTGGTGTGTGTTTTCCGACAGCCACAACTAAAACCTATTCTCAAAAATATTGTTTGTATTGTGCGTATCTCCCTTTCTCTTGCCCGTCTCATCCCCAAAACCTCAACCCTACCAGATGGAGTATGAAGCTGGACTTGTAGTCTCTGGACCAATGACCCAGCTGGAGGCTGGTATATGGATGCAAAACATGGAGAACCACTTCGGGAGCAACTTGATCTCAAGGAAGTATGAAGTGGAACACACTCTTCAATACTTTACACAAAGTGCTGCAATCTGGTGGAAAATGCATCATGCCATACAAGGATTTAGTGCAGCAGAAACCTGGGACGAATTCAAGAAGACTTTGTTAAGATCCCATTTCATTCAGAAGGGCTATGATAATCCGAAGGATAAGAGTTGTGCATGCAAGATCTGTGGAGAAATAGGACACACCCAGGAAGAACACAAGGATGGATGCACTCGTTGTGAAGAAAATCACGTAGCTGAGGAGTGCCCAAGTAGTCAGGTGACTTGTTTCCTTTGTGAAGGAACCACCCACTACCCAGCTCAATGTCACATTTACCCCATGGTGCAACAAGTTGTCAAGCAGCAGAAAGATGCAATGAAGGAAACCCTCAAGAAGAAGATTCAAGAAGAGCCGGTGATGAACGAAACTATCGAAGACCCTGATGGACAAGGTCTGACCAGATTTTTCTCCAATGCATGCTACTTATGTGGAGAAGAAGGACATTATTCACAGGATTGCAGGAACGGAAGCCAAGAGTATCTCGGAAACTTCCCGACGGAAAAAGTGGAGTTTGATCCACTTGAAATAGAAGAACTGGCCAAAATGAAGGAGTCCCGAAAGAAGAAAAAGTACCCTCGGAAGAGCCAAATCTCTGCAGAAAAAGACCTGAGTCATGTCAGATGTTACAAGTGTATTGAATTTGGCCACCACAAATACATGTGCTCAGGAAGGAAGCCGGAAACCCAAGGAGCAAAAGCAAACGCTAAGAAGCCTCGAGACTTGTCAGAACTCATTTTCTTTCGTTGCAAGGAAGCAGGACATTTTGCTAGCGATTGTCCACAAAGGAAGAAAGCTAAAAAGGAGTAGTTAAGTTTAGACCACGGCAATTAGTTTAATCTGAAGAACTCTTGTTTTTCATGAGATCATGGAGTGAATTTTTTTGTAACAGAAGTCCCTGAGATTGTAATAACATCATGAATAAATGGAATTTATTATCTCATGATTGCCTATGTTGAAACTATATGCGTTGTTTCTCTTCGAACAAAGATCTCTGAACATTTATGAGGATATGAGAAAATATGGTCTATGCAGGCATGAGTATACCTCATTTTAAGTGTGGTAGTAATCTGTGAACCCATAGGATCCAATGAGTACGAATGTACCATGCATTACACAGGAGACACATACACTCCTCTGAGTACCTATTTACTGACACCTGCAGATGACAACTCTCTACGAGTCATTCCTCAAGGGCCCAGAAACGATCATGACCCTCACCAGTGATCATGATTACCCGAAAATCCTGAAGGACATGATGAAGCACATTCACCTTGAAGGAGATGCAGTCTACAAAGGCTAACCATTCATGGAAAATGGAGTGGAACTTTGGAACGTGGAAGTACACCTCCACCATGTGAAAGGAGTTTGTCCAAAGACTATGGGGCAATACTTTTTCATTTCACGTGTACCACGAGCAACCTTCTTTGATGCAGTTCGTGAAGCTGCCATGGAAGCCATATGTCAGATTGGAGAAATACTTGAAGCAAGACTCCGTCATACCCAGGAATACCTTAGTGAGGTACGTGCGGAGATGATGGAGATGAAGCTCATGGCCACCATGAGAAAGCAAAAGATGGATGATTTCAAGGAGCACATTGGAAAGTTCCAGTGGAACTAAAGTACCTCCAAGAGAGATAGATGAATAAAGTTGGCAGAAATGCTTGACCATACCGAACAATGTGGATGGCAGCATTTGTAATAAATTACTTTAGAGTTGGAATTTTGAAGAAATTAAGGATGTAATAAAGGATTGATTATGAAATGGATATGATTTATGGATGAACCAATACCTTTTCATGGTAAACACACCAATGGAAGGTATCCCACAGAGTGGAGTGTGTACCAAAAATAAGTCTGAGGACTATTTTTATGATAGTTACCCCAAGAGTATGATGGAATGAAACACTATGGAAATTTAAAGGAGGAGTAATTCCAAGTATGCCTGAAAATGCACAGACCCCGGGACTAATAAGCATCAAGTACTATCTTTTTGGAGAAGGAAACTTGTTTCAGCAAACGTTTTCTTAGGAGCATACGAAAGCCAGAGAGTTGTGAAGATACGATAGATGTTTTGTTCAGCTTGTAGAACCAATGGATTATCCGAACTTCGTTCATGGACAAGAGAAATTCTACAATGCTTGTGAGGATGCCCAAGTGTTAGAATACGAGATTCACTAAGACTTATACAAGGTAATGATTTCAGTGCGACATGGCTTGGCCACCATGACGACTTACTATTATCATTCTCTTGCTATTCGGAATGGTAAATCTGAGAGACTTACCCATAGTAAGAGACGACGTTCTTTGAAGCTTTTATTTAAGCCTTAGAATGGTATGATGAAAGCCACATGTACATGGCATTTGTTGTCACGCGTAAGAAATTTTACGGTGAGGATGAAGACAAGACCTCTGTCTCTGCAGGATAACCACAAATGGTAGACCACCATGAGAATCATCGATAGGTTATTTAGAATTGATCACGAGACTGTCTGGTAAGAAATCCCAGTAAAGGAAGAAGCTTATATAAACAAAAGGACCCTCGTGTTAATGGAAACGTTATGAATATAGCGCAAGATATGAAGACTGTGAAAAGTGAGTTGCCAAAAAACCCAGAGGATCATTAAACATTTGGAGGGACGAGTAATCTTCATTTTAAGTGTGGTAGCATCCCACTTTGTCGGAAGTTGGATTTGTTAGAAGACCCCCAAACCCTAACCTTTCTTCTAGCCTCTTCGAATCTCGAGGACGAGATTCATTTTAAGTGTGGTAGGTTTGTAACATCCCAAATTTTGGAATGTTAATACAACTATTAGATTGATTGTTTGTATGTTTGAGTGATTGAAACTTCAGTGAAATTTGAAAATTTTCAAAAACTTGTGAATGAGAGGGAATAAAATGACTTTCCCGTTTCCTGTGAGTTCAAATTCATCTTTTTAAAACCAGCGAGAGGAGATAGCATGACTTATTCAACTACAAAGAATTTGAACCAAGGTGGCACTTGAATTTCCTTTCGATTTTTCCTTTGCATTTTGTTTTCTTCTTCACTCAAGAAATGCCGGGGAATAATATTCTGTCAAACTGAAAGAGAGGAGGAACATGACCCTCCAAAGCTAGGGGCATTTGTTGAAGTATTTTGAGCCAAGGAAACAAAAATCTTGTGGGGAAAATAACTGCAAAAGAAGAATAAAGCCTTTGGGGTTTTTCTGAATTTTTTTTAGTTTTTATTTTGGTCCTGGAAAAATGTTAAATGGATAGAGAATTTTTTTCTGAAAATTTTGATATATAACATCACTATTTTTGGATTTTATTTACCTGCCTTTTATTTGTTTTACTTCCTATTTTAGAAAAATAGGAAAGGTAGTTTTTTTTAAGAAATCGCATCGGCGGCAGTTAAGGCTATCTGGCCCGAATCCCCTAGCCGGATCTGACCCTATTTCGGATCGGGTGGCCGATCTCCTGCCCCCCTCGTCTCTCCCTCTAGCCCGTGGCCCCACTGGCCGATTCCACGTCGCCTCGGCCTTCTTCTTCCTTTCTTTTCCCCGAGCACCTTCCTTCCCAGGAGCGCCACGATCTCCTTCCCACCGCCACCGATCCCCCTCCCCTCCTTTCCCTCTGCGGCCCCTCTCTCTCCCCTATATAAGCATCGCCTCCCCACCACCCCGTTCTCCCCCCTCGACCCGTTGCTCCACGCCGCCTCGCCCAACCACTGTCCCTCGCCGGAGCAAATCCAAAGAACCGCCCCCGCCACCCTACCGCGCCATTGCTCGCCTCCCCGCCCCAACCAACGCCGCCAAAAGCTCCCCCACCGCCCCCGCAACCCATTTCCCCCCTAGCCCGAGCCCTCGCCGTCTCCTCACCATCCCACTCCTCGCCGGAGTTCGGCCGTTCGAGGAGCCCGAGAAGCTCGAGCAGCACGCCCCCCTCGACCTCTCGCCTCGCCGTCGCTGCCATCCGCCGGAGGAGCCCCTCTGCCATCCTCTGGTGCACTCGGCCTCGCCGGAGACTCGCCGGAGACGCAGCCCCGACCTCGCCACCTTCTCTGCCTCGCCGGAGGAGAAGCACCAGCAGCACCCCGTGAGCAACCCCATCTCTTCCTCCTCCGTCTGATATGGTTTAGATGGCTAGGATTATATACCATGTACCCCTTCGGTTTTTAGTTAAAAATCGAACCAAGTTTTACTTCACTTACTTTTTAGCCGAAGGGTTTATCTAAATATCGGCCGTTTGCTAGTTATCACCGCAACACGCACCACCTTAGCCAACCAGAGCACGCCACGTACCCCCTCCCGTGCACTAGTTAGTTAATCTGTCTTTTTTCTGTTTTAATTCCAAAACAGAGAAAGTTCCAATCTTGTTTTGATCATAACTTTTGATCTAGAGATCCAATGAGGTTGATTATTTTTCCAGTAGATCACAATTTCTCTGTAGTTTTTACAAACATATAATATGTCTATGTTTGAAATTTTAAAATATGAAATAGATCAGATTTAGTTTAAACCTTGTTTTTCTTATTCCAGGAGTTTAAAAATAGTTTTTAATTTGATTCGGTTTGCTACTGATCACTAGTGATCTTATTTATCAGTGGTAAAAATTTCCGAATTATGTGAGTATTTTAGCTCATTATTTCTTGTGAAACAATATCTGTTTCACCTCTTTTAGGATTATGGCTATTTCCTTTTCTATAATTGTTTTTAAATTATTTTATTTTATATTTCAGAAAGATTATGTTTTGTTTCTGTTAGTTAACAGTAGGTTTGCAACATGTTTTGATTTTTGTTTTTATATGTTATCATGAAATCAATTCTAGTTCTCTAATAACTTGCAATTGGTTTCTCCACTGTTTCAAATCCCGTTTGGAAATACTTTCAAATAGTTTTGTGTAAAATACTTTATTTTATCTTAGTTAAATTTATATCTTAGTTCCCTGTTATTATTTTCTGTTGGACAAAAACTATTTAGTGTTTGATGTAGTAGAAGACTCCCTAGTCTTATTTGAAGTTTCCTTCGGATTCTTATTCACTCTCTCTTTTGTTTTGATTGCTAGAATGATTGCTAGTATGAGTGCTTATGTGAATGATATGTTTGTTATATAGATTTCATCGGAGAGTGACGAGTAGTCTATCAAGTTAAGAAATTCTTATTCATCAACCTCACCAGGCAAGTCATTTGATCATGTATCACATATGTTTTATGCATCGTAGTTCTACCATCCTATGCCCAATTGCATGCTGAGTAGGTACTTGGAAATTATGGTTACATATTGTAGTATCATGTGGTAGGCACCCAACAACCTCGTTACTTCCCCCGGGGCGACAAATTTCATATTGCTATGCTTGAGTAGACGGGATTCTGGTTGATAGTTTATCACGCGTGATGCGAGAATAATTTAATAACCAAGACTGGTTAAGTCAAGACTTTTCAAGACCTCGTGATGCAATGCAACTCTTGGTGAAGGACGGTTGATCGGCTCCCTGGAGAAACCAGTGGATGACCCGGGATGCTGGAGACGGCCATGACATATTGCGGAAAGCTTCACCCAGGCTCAAAGAGACGGACGGATATTTCCAAGACCCAAGGCTTACCTGCACAGCCACAAGTCATTATGGGTTCTGGCTTGGTTGGACAACACGACGACTCTGGAGAGGCGGTGCTAGCAGATGTAGAAGAACAGTAGGATTGGATGGGCACCGACATGGATTCAGAGGGACCCGTTGAAAGACCATGTTTTGATCATACGGTCTTCAAACAACCTGAAGTGCGAGGACATACACGGAGGCGATCAAATCTTGTGGGGAACGTGTGCAAAACTCTGCAGAGTACTCAAACCTATTGGATTAGGCGTGTCCACGGTCATGGACAACTTGAGCCTAAGGAACTGAAGTTATTTGAAATTCTCAACACAAATAATAATATTAATGTGGGTATTATTGACAACATGGGTACGAGAATTGGTCGGTGGAACCATCTCATTAACAACCAACAATGTAGTAACATTTTGCTTTTAGCCCTCTCTTGATGTAGGAGAAAACTTGCTTTTCGCTAAAAACTTATAGCCCCACCTGCCATATATGCATATAGTATAGATGATTACTTTTCACCCCTCTCTTATGTGATTTGCCGGCATATTCAATATGCTGACCTACACGGCTGCAATGTCTTATGTTGCAGATATTTTTCTTCGACGAGTAAGAGTACGATTCAGGGTTACAGTCTACACTCAACTTGTTGTTGGTGTTTATTGGGACTCCACTCCCTTGACTGCTTCCGCTGAGATATTTAAGGTATATATCAGTTTTACACTATTTCCATGTGATTGCACTTTGATATATACATTGATGTACTGTGTGTGCCAGCATACTGATCCAGGGATGGCACAGATACACAGAGGCATGACTCGTCTTGAGTCGGGTCGCTACAGAAATGGTATCAGAGCACATGTTGACTGTAGGACGTGACCCTAGAGACTGGAATCTTCTTAGGAAAGGATCTCTCAAAATTTCTATTTTTCAAGAACACCTTTTACTTCTCATCTCTTCTGATTTCATCAAATGTTCTCTCTCACCTCAAATAGTTAGACAATACCCTTACCCCTTTGACCGCATGAAGGATCAACTGAGTCCCACTTCAAAGTAAGGAGGATTTCAACATGCATTTGAAGAATTGAAGCTGCACCAATTGAAGACTCTCAAGACCCGAAGAATTCAAAGACCGTGAAGCGTTCGAATCTTTATATGACCATTAGAAGTCCAAACCCCTGTTATACCCACGTTAGTTACGATGAATTGTGAGCCGTCGTTGATGTGTGTTTTCCGACAGCCACAACTAAAACCTATTCTCAAAAATATTGTTTGTATTGTGCGTATCTCCCTCTCTCTTACCCGTCTCATCCCCAAAACCTCAACCCTACCAGATGGAGTATGAAGCTGGACTTGTAGTCTCTGGACCAGTCACCCAGCTGGAGGCTGATATATGGATGCAAAACACGGAGAACCACTTCGGGAGCAACTTGATCTCAAGGAAGTATGAAGTGGAACACGCTCTTCAGTACTTTACACAAAGTGCTGCAATCTGGTGGAAAATGCATCATCCCATACAAGGATTTAGTGCAGCAGAAACTTGGGACGAATTCAAGAAGACTTTGTTAAGATCCCATCTCATTCAGAAGGGCTATGATAATCCGAAAGATAAGACTTGTGCATGCAAGATCTGTGGACAAATAGGTCACACCCAAGAAGAACACAAGGATGGATGCACTCATTGTAAAGAAAATCGCACCTTGGTGGCGACTCAAAGGGGGTGAGCAAAACCGGGAGTCAAATTTACCCAGGTTTGGCCCCTCGTGTGGAGGTAAAAGCCTACGTCCTGCTTTGTGTGGATTGATGATGGTTTACAAGGAGGGCATAACTCGCCTGACCTAGCTCTCGATAATTTCTAACTTTTTCTATCTTCCCTTGGGACTCGCCTTTATATACAGGTCTAGACCCTAGGGTTTACAAGAGTCCTGGCCATGCTACCCATCATAGCTTTCCCTATCTTTAAGTCGGCGTGTCTTCTAAGATTGGGAACTCCCTTGGTAGTCTATCTTCTGCATAGCTTCTTGAACCACCATCCGACTTGTGGGCCAAGGGCCGCACTTCCAATGTTGAGTCGCCCCTTTGATGACCCGGCCCACCAAGCGTGGGTTATACCGCAGGTAATATCCCCAACACATACCAAGGTGCTGGTACTTCTTCATTTTCTTCAATCTCCATTGCTGCTGCATTCTCCTCTGCATCTTCAATGTCCATTGATGTTGCATTCTCCTCTGCATCTTCAATCTCCATTGCTCCTGCATTCTCCTCTGCATTGGCTGATGTCCATCTTTCCTTCTCTCCAAATGATGCCTCCACTGGATTGGTACAAAGCCTAGCAATATGGCCCAGAACTCCACATTTTTTGCATGCACGCCTTTTTGGTAGACGACCCTCCTCACCTGTTCTGAACCTGTTTTTCTTGGGTCTTCCTAGTGGTCTAGTCATTACACGACAGTGGAGTTTGAACCCTGGATCTACTATGTTCTATTCATCTTTTCCCAAGAGTGCAGGCACATTGTTAGCATAAGCAACCATAAATTTGGTAAAAGAGAATTACTTAGAGCAATATTGATCAACTTCACCATCTGCACCACCGATAACAGTCATAAGATGTAGGGCATATATGCATGGTTTCCCACGGATCTGCCATTGCCTACAACTACATTCTCTAGCAGTTAGGTTCACAGGATACCTCCATACCCTATTTTTACTATCAGTATAGGTTACCTCACCCTCATATGTAATAGATCGAATGCATTTCATCTTCTGTCCTCTTGCCTTCAAAGGCAATGCCTTAATCAGTGATGGGAGCATTTGATGACCAACATATTGTGTTTCTGCAATTCTTTTGTGAAGATCCATCTTTATCATGATCATCTGCCTCATCTTTTCAAATTCTTGCCACAACAAAAGCCCTTTCACTGACTTGAACTTTGAATTGAAGCATTCTGCAAGGTTATTGGTCACATAATCTACTTTGCAGATTTCGTTGAATTTGGTTCTTGACCACACCTTGCCATGATGTGCATCCATGTACTGCTTCACAAGAGGATTTTCATCATGAAACACTCCCAAATGGTGTCCATGCTTCCTTTTGCAGCATGTGTATGATGCTGGATATAAGTTCTCATCATAAACTTTTCCTTTGAACTTCTTTTTCAAATTCTGCGCTAGGTGTCGCATACATTCCCTATGTCCACTCCAGGGAATACAATTTCTAATGCCCTCTCTAAACCCTTGCAAGCATCTGTATATATAGCTAAACCTGGGGGTGTGCCTATAATGTTGTGCAACTTTTGTAGAAACCAGGCCCAACTTTCCTCGGACTCTGCCTCCATGATGACCCACGAGTGTAGGGGATCTATCGTAGCCTTTTCGATAAGTAAGAGTGTCGAACCCAACGAGGAGCGGGAGGTATTGACAAGTGATCTTGAGAAAGGAATAATTGCAAGTACTGAAAGGTAACTTTTTATGGGTTTTCTAGTAAAAGCAACAAAGAAATAAATGCAACTAAAGTAAATAATGTCGAGGTGCGGCAAGTGGCCCAATCCTCTGAACACAAAGGATAAGCCAAGGGATTAAACTTATAAATGCTTTCGTCATATTCCGTCTAGTACTATGTTTTGTATTGATAAGTGTTATGTGGGTGGATCTTAACTAGTGCACCGTCTAGGATAAGACAAGTACACACTTATGATTAATACCGCTTGCAAGCATCCGCAAATACAAGAGGAAAATTAAGGCAAAGCCTAACCATGGCAATAAGCTTTAGGATCCAATACTCCCTCATGCAAAAGTATGCAAACTGGGGTTCAGGTTTTTGTCACTCCCGTAACCCACCATAAGCATTCTTTATACAGGATGCATTCCCCTAGGTCCTTAAAAGGCGAAGTGTTATGTAGTTGACGTTCACATAACACCACTAGAAGAATAACACCATAACTTAAGTATCAATCAACACATATTACTTCAACATCATATGACTACTAACTCAGGCTCAAGATTGATAGTATGCTGACAAATAGATGGACTAATCCCCTTAAGATCATCAAGGGTATAACCAATAGCGCCTCGGTGTTTACGAAGGACTTCCAATAATCTCTCTTCTTCATATCCTGAAAGGTTAGAATTGATAATAATAGGATATACTTTCTTATTATCTAAATAAGCATACTTGAGCGTACTGGGAAGAGGTTTGAGATCAAACACTGGGTCTTCTTTTGGTTTCGATAAAATTCCCAAACGCTCAACCGGAAGGTTGTGCTTCAGGATAGCAGGTTGTCTCAAGAATATATCATCTAGCTCATTCCTTTCCTGCATATGCATATCATTAGGAGGAATAGCAATAGAAGCAATCTCTTTAATAATTTTATCATTGCTAGGTAGATGAGTACCACGAATTTGATTCGAGAATTTAGAAAAGTTAAATTCATATGGGTCACCATTAAATTCAAGAGATACTTTTACTTTCCTGCAATCTATAATAGCTCCACAAGTTTTGAGAAAAGGCCTACCAAAGATAATAGGGCAAAAATTATCTTGTACTGAACCGAATACTAGAAAGTCGGTAGGATATTTTACCTTTCCACATAGAACTTCAACATCTCGCACAATTCCAATAGGAGAGATAGTTTCTTTGCTTGCAAGATTAATAGTAACATCAACTTCTTCAATTTTACATGGTAGAATCTCATTCATGATCTCTTGATAAAGTGAAAAAGGAATAGCACTAGCACAGTGATACTCCAACGTATCTATAATTTTTTATGGTTCCATGCTATTATCTTGTCAATTTTGGATGTTTTATATGCATGAATATGCTATTTTATATCTTTTTTGGGACTAACCTATTAACTCAGTGCCAAGTTCCAGTTTCTGTTTTTTCCGTTTTTATGACCCTTTTTCAGACGGAGTCCAAATGGAATGAAACTTTACGACGATTTTTTTGGACCAAAAGAGACCCTCGAAGCTTTGGAAGAAGGCCAGAAGAGGCACGAGGGAGTCACAAGCCCATGGGGCGCGGCCTACCCCCCTAGTCGCACCGTGCAGGCTTGTGACCTCCTCATGGGCCCAACTGACGCAATTCCACCGCCATAAATTCCTATAAATTCAGAAACCCCCAGAAAGAAACCTAGATCGGGAGTTCCGCCGCCACAAGCCTCTATAGACACCAAAAACCAATCTGGAGCCCGTTCCGGCACTCTGCTAGAGGGGGAATCCATCTCCGGTGGCCATCTTCATCATCCCCGGGATCTCCAAGACGAGGAGGGAGTATTTCTCCCTCGGGGCTAAGGGTATGTACCAGTAGCTATGTGTTTGATCTCTCTCTCTCGTGTTCTTGAGATGTCTTGATCTCGATGTACCGTGGGCTTTGCTACTATAGTTGGATCTTATGATGTTCTTCCCCCTCTCTCTTCTTGTAATGAATTGAGTTTCCCCTTTGATGTTATCTTATCGGATTGAGTCTTTGAGAACACTTGATATATGTCTTGCACGTGTCTATCTGCTGTGATCAACTTGCGGGTTTGTGACAATTGGGAACCTATGCATATGGGTTGGCACACGTGGATTCATGTGAGTACTCGATGTATGTTTTGGTGATCAACTTGCGGGTTCGTGACATTGGGAACCTATGCATATGGGTTGGCACACGTTTTGACTCTCCGGTAGAAACTTTGGGGCACTCTTTGAAGTTATATGTGTTGGTTGAATAGATGATTCTGAGATTGTGTGATGCATATCGTATAATCATGCCCATGGATACTTGAGGTGACAATGGAGTATCTAGGTGACATTAAGGTCTTGGTTGATATGTATCTTAAGGTGTTATTCTAGTATGAACTCTATGATGGATAGATCAGAAAGAATAACTTTGTGGTGGTTTCGTACCCGACAATAATCTCTTCGTTTGTTCTCCTCTATTAGTGACTTTGGAGTGACTCTTTGTTGCATGTTGAGGGCTAGTTATATGATCCAATTATGTTATCATTGTTGAGAGAACTTCCACTAGTGAAAGTATGAACCCTAGGCCTTGTTTCCACGCATTGCAATACCGTTCGTGCTCACTTTTACCATTTGTTACCTTGCTGTTTTTGTAATTTCAGATTACAAAAACCTATATCTACCATCCATACTGCACTTGTATCACCATCTCTTCGCCGAACTAGTGCACCTATACAATTTCCCATTGTATTGGGTGTGTTGGGGACACAAGAGACTTTTTGTTATTTGGTTGCAAGGTTGCTTGAGAGAGACCATCTTCATCCTACGCCTCCCGCGGATTGATAAACCTTAGTTCGCCCACTTGAGGGAAAATTGCTACTGTCCTACAAACCTCTGCACTTGGAGGCCCAACAACGTCTACAAGGAGAAGGTTGCATAGTAGACATCACACAGGATCCCAAATCACATAGCCCATAATCATTATGATCTCCTATTTTAAGAGATACAATTGGAGTACCTGAAATTGGGCCTTTATTCTTGGCTGTAACAAGGTTAGTGGAAACAACACAAAAATTTATATTGGAACCCTCCATATTACTAGTAACAAGATCCTTGACTAATGCAACTTGAGGATCGACTTTAATCAGGTCCTCATGCTCATGGGTCGTTCTTTCAATTTTATTCAGGATGCATGTAACAAAAGAATGCTCCCTCATCCTTGCCGGAAAAGGGGGCTTTTCATATTCAACTGTAGTCAAGATAGGGTCAACAACATTAATATCAACAGGTAATTCCTTAAAAGGTTTATAATGTTGATCCTCCTTCTTCTCAAAAGAGTCAATATGAGAGGCAAAGTCTTTGCAAAAGTAAATTAGGAACTGGGAATCAAGACCAATCTTAGCACAGAAGATTTTGAAGTAATCAGTTTTCACATAGCTCTCAATGTAATCACGATCATAATTTATAACGGGTTCAATACCTTTATCAATCTCCCAGTCTTCAGAGTTCTTCTGGATTCTTTCAATAAGATCCCATTTAGATTCAGTGCTTTTGTTGGAGAATGCCCCACTAGAGGAAGCCTTGCATAAAAATTTGTGAGAATAATTTCTTTCGAGAGCTCATGATTGGGGAATTTGAGCATTAAGGATTTCAATCTCCCCCAAGCGCGAGGCATGTTTTCTCCGTCACGAGACCAAAATTTATAAATATAATTTCTGTCTCGATGTATTTCATGAAGAGGATAAAACTTTGCATAGAAGAGAGGCATAAGATCTTGCCAATTTAGCAAATGAGATTCATCAAGAAGCCTATACCAATGCAAAGCCTTATCTTTTAATGATAGAGATAATAACTTTCTCATAACAAAATCCATCGATATACCTGCGAGCTTAAATAAGGAGCATAGTTGTGAAAGATATAGCAAGTGTTCACCTGGATGTCTATCTCCTGCATATCGGTTAGCCAGAACACAATCAATAATAGTAGTTGGTATTTTAAAAGGCACAATTTCATTAGGCGAGGGACGTTTCTCCACCACAATAGCGTCGGGGCAGTTCCCCCCAAGCCAAAAACCAAGAGCAAAGTGGTCCATAGGGACAAAAAGCGGGAACAATAAAATAAAAAACAACACGTACAGTGTAAAGGTTTCCTTACCAATTTCTCTTACCAATAGCACTCTAGTCCCCGGCAACGGCACCAGAAAATGGTCTTGATGACCCACAAGTGTAGGGGATCTATCCTAGCCTTTTCGATAAGTAAGAGTGTCTAACCCAACGAGGAGCAGGATGTATTGACAAGTGATCTTGAGCAAGGAATAACTGCAAGTACTGAAAGGTAACTTTTTGTGGGTTTTCTAGTAAAAGCAACAAAGAAATAAATGCAAGTAAAGTAAATAATGCCAAGGTGCAGCAAGTGGCACAATCATTTTGAACAAAAAGGATAAGTGATGACCCACAAGTATAGGGGATCTATCATAGTCCTTTCGATAAGTAAGAGTGTCGAACCCAACGAGGAGCACAAGGATCTCACAATTGGTTTTCACCAAGGTAATATCTGCAAGCACTGAAATTATGGGTAACAAATAGTTGTGTGGTGAGATGATTCGTAGCAAGTAACAAGTAACAAAAGTAACCACGGTGCAGCAAAGTGGCCCAATCCCTTTTGTAGCAAGGGACAAGCCTGGACAAACTCTTATAGGAGGTAAAACGCTCCCGAGGACACATGGGAAATTCTGTCAAGCTAGTTTTCATCATGTTCATATCATTCACGTTCGCTACTTTGATAGTTTGATATGTGGGTGGACCGGTGCTTGGGTACTTCCCTTACTTGGACAAGCATCCCACTTATGATTAACCCCTCTCGCCAGCATCTGCAACTACGAAATAAGAATTAAGACAAAGTCTAACCATAGCATTAAACTAGTGGATCCAAATCAGCCCCTTACAAAGCAACACATAAACTAGGGTTTCACCATTATTTGGGCCTAGAGGAAGGCATTGGGAAGTAGTAAGTAGATGATGGGTTGCTAGAGTGACAAAAGCTTAAACCCTAGTTTATGCGTTGCTTCGCAAGGGTCTGATTTGGATCCACTAGTTTAATGCTATGGTTAGACTTTGTCTTAATTCTTCTTTCATAGTTGCGGATGCTTGCGAGAGGGGTTAATCTTAAGTGGGATGCTTTTCCAAGTAAGGGCAGTACCCAAGCGCCGGTCCACCCACATATCAAACTATCAAAGTAACGAACGCGAATCATATGAACATGATGAAACTAGCATGACAGAAATTCCCGTGTGTCCTCGGAAGCGTTTTCCTCATTTAAGACTTTGTCCAGGCTTGTCCCTTGCTACAAAAGGGATTGGGCCACTTTGCTGCACCGTTGCTACTTTTGTTACTTGTTGCTTGCTACGAATCATCTCACCGCACAATCACTTGTTACCGACAATTTCAGTGCTTGCAGATTTTTCCTTGTTGAAAACCACTTGTCAGATCCTTCTGCTCCTCGTTGGGTTCGACACTCTTACTTATCGAAAGGACTACGATTGATCCCCTATACTTGTGTGTCATCATTATGTAGTCGACGTTCACATAACACCACTAGAGGAGAGACAACATATAACACATCAAAATATCGAACGAATACCAAATTCACATGACTACTTATAGCATGACTTATCCCATGTCCCCAGGAACAGAAGTAACTACTCACAAAGCATAATCATATTCATGACCAGAGAGGTAATGAGTAGCATCAAGGATCTGAACATATAATCTTCCACCAAGTAACCCAACTAGCATCAACTACAAAGAGTAATTAACACTACTAGCAACCTTACAAGTACCAATCGGAGTCGCGAGACGGAGATTGGTTACAAGAGATGAACTAGGGTTTGGAGATGAGATGGTGCTGATGAAGATGTTGATGGTGACGAGTCCCCTCCGATGAGAGGAGTGTTGGTGATGATGATGGCGACGATTTCCCCCTCCGGGAGGGAAGTTTCCCCGGCAGGATCGTCCTACCGGAGCTCTAGATTGGTTCTGCTCAAGTTCCGCCTCGTGGCGGCGGCGAATCCTCCGAAGAGCCTCCTCCTGATTTTTTCTGGAACGAAATCCTTCTTGTAGCAAAAGAGGGGGGCCAGAGGGCCAAGTGGGATCCCACGAGCCCCCTATGCGCGGCCAGGGGGGAGGTCGCGCCTAGTAGGCTTGTGGCCTCCTTCTGGCTCCCCTCTCGTACTTCTTCGGCCTAGTATTTTTTATAAATCCCAAAAAAATCCTCGTTGATTTTTACGGCTTTTGGAGTTGCGCATAATAGGTATCTCAAACTTGCTCCTTTTTCAGGCCAGAATTCCAGCTGTCGGCATTCTCCCTGTTTATGTAAACCTTGCAGAATAAGAGAGAAAAGGCATAAGTATTGTACCGTGAAGTGAAATAACAGCCCAAAAAGTGATAAATATCAACATGAAAGCATGATGCAAAATGGACGTATCAATAAGCCGAGGGACTAAACTTATAAAGACTAAGGCATTCCTGAGTACACACGGGAGAGATAGTCAATTGCTTTCGTCATATTCCCTCTAGTACTATGTTTTGTATTGATAAGTGTTATGTGGGTGGATCTTAACTAGTGCACCGTCTAGGCTAAGAAAAGTACATTCTTATGATTAACCCCTCTTGCAAGTATCCGCAAATACAAGAGAGAAATTAAGGCAAAGCCTAACCATAGCAATAAGCTTTAGGATCCAATACTCCCTCATGCAAAAGTATGCAAACTGGGGTTCAGGTTTCTGTCACTCCGGCAATCCACCATAAGCATTCTTTATACACGATGCATACCCCTAGGTCCTTAAAAGGCGAAGTGTTATTTAGTCGACGTTCACATAGCACCACTAGAAGAATAACACCATAACTTAAATATCAATCAACACATATTACTTCAACATCATATGACCACGGTTTTAAAATTCAGTGAAATTTTAGTGAAATTTCCAAAATTTCACTAATTACACCAACACTGATATATGGCGTTTTGGCCAAAAAAATCAACACTTTCAGCCGCAAAAATCAATTCCCGCCAGTGTCATCTTGCATGGGAAAAAACGCGCCAAAGGCACCCAAAGGCCCTAGAGGCCCGCGAATGGGTATATTCCTCTCCTGTGCCCTCACTTCCAATCCTAAATCACCAAACCAAGGGAAAAAAATCCCCTTTTCTACCGGCGGCGCCGACGTCGGAAGCTCGAGCTCCTTCTCCATCAAAGCCAAGCAAGCTCCGCTCTCACGCATCCCCTCCCCATCGTGCCTTCTTCCTTGCGTCTCCGCGTACCTCACCCACCCAATCCACCACCCACTCTTCCCTGTCGTACGCATCGAATCTGCGTCGCTGTGAGGATGCCCAATTACAAAGCGCACCAGCCACCGGCACAGCGCTGCTCATTTGCTCATTGTTCTAGGCGTAGCTGAACCCGCAACTGAAGAGGAAGTATGGAAGCGCATGGTGAGGTTGGGTGCAGCAGCAATGGCAACGGAAAGGACTTCGCCGATAGCTCTGCACCTATACCTGGACCAGGTCATAAACATCTTTCTTGTCTTCATATCCATTGCATACTCGTGGTTGTGTATCTCATACAAGCATGGTGTGATATGCCATGGGAATGGCTATATGAGAATTTGTGTCATGTATTTACATTACCTATGATGAAACATCTAAGATGTCTTGCAATTCGTTGGCACTTTTGTGTATTTATAGTACCTGTCCTAACAAAAATGAGTCAGATATATAGCAGGGTAACTGAACTTGCTATCTTTTGTACAATTATCTTTGTGATAACTGAACTTGTTGTCTTTGTGATAACTGAACTTGGTGTCTTTTGTGATAGTGATAACTGAACTTGGTGTCTTTGTAGTAACTGAACTTGCTGGCACTGAACTAACCATTATCTTTGTGATAACTGAACTTGTTATCTTTTGTACAATGTAAAATTCATGCAATGACTCAATTGACTGACATGATGAAATGCATGGTATATTTTCACTAGAAAAATTACCGATCCGTGGAGTCATGTTGCGCATTATGGAAGACAAGGGTTTTCATGCCACTATTGTGGTCTGAAGAGGCAGGGTGGAGGCTCAACCCGCCTAAAGGAACATCTTGGTAGGTTGGGAGGATCAATGGTTGAATTCTATAATGTGCCCTCCGAGGTACAAGCTGCAATGAGGAAGAATCGGTTGGTTTACAAAGAGCAAAAGTAAAAGGTACAAGCCCGCAAACTTAGTTTGGAAGTTGAGCTTCTAGAGGAAATGGGTGGAAGTCCATCAATTGATCTTGATCCTGCTAGTGATGAAGAGGAATGTTTAAGGTTGGAAAGGGAGAAATCACTAAGAGGTATCAAGCTTCGAAATGCAGTTGAGAGTATGGGTAGCATGGGTATTAGATTTGAGGTCGGGTCCGAGAGTGGCAGCGCAAACGTCGAGTCTAGTCCTATGACCCCTTCTAATGGAAAGATAACTCATTATCCTCAGCGTAAGAGCTTTCTTAGTCCTGCAGATGGTGGTACGGGGACTCCTACTAGTGGAAAGAAGGGACGCTAGCCAAGGATTGACTTCTCAAATCACAATCTAATTGCAGCAAAACTTGGTCAAGCTTGGGCCAAATGGTTCCATGCAAATGATATTCCTGGACGGAAAATCAATTTTCCTTTATTCGAGCAGCATTGTAGTTGAGTCAAGAGCTACATGCAGTAAAGCACTTACCTACAACATATGAAGTTGATGGGATATATTTGGATGCCAACTATATGCAAATGTGGGCCTTTGTTTAGAACATGAAGCAAGATTGGCATCGTTTTGGTGTAACTATCATGTGTAACTCATGGACAGGACCTACTGGCATGAGCATCATTTATTTCATGATTTGTTGTAATGGGGTTATGTTCTTTCACAAGACTGTCAATGCAACTGGTCGAATCCAGAATTCAGGTATGAAAATTATTTGTGCTGCAGTCATATTTGTGTTCTATTCCTTGTCATGCAATATTTAACATCGTTGTTCATGTATAATTCATATTGAAGGAGATTAAGAAGGTCGTCATTGATGAAATTGGTCGGAAGGTGGTTGTCCAAATTATCACGGGCAATGGTTCGAACTACAAAAAGGCATGCAAATATCTCGTAAAAGAGTATCCTCATATATATTGGCATCCTTGTGCTGCTCATACAATCAACCTCATGTTAAAGGACATTTGTAAATTTCATGAGGTTGCTCGAGCTGTCGAAAGTGCGAAAAGGATTAGTAGGTTCTTCTACAATCACAACCGGCAGCATGGTGAGATGAGGGACAAGATTGGTGGAGAGTTGATCTGTCCTAATGTTGGAAATATGCCCTAGAGGCAATGATAAATAGTTATTATTATATCTCCTGTTTAAAGATAATTGTTTATTATCCATGTTATAATTGTATTGAATGAAAACATAGATACATGTGTGGATACTGTTGGGGAACATTGCATGGGAAACAAAAAATTTCCTACGCGCACGAAGACCTATCATGGTGATGTCCATCTACGAGGGGGGATGAGTGATCTACGTACCCTTGTAGATCGTACAGCAGAAGCGTTAGTGAACGCGGTTGATGTAGTGGAACGTCCTCACGTCCCTCGATCCGCCCCGCGAACAATCCCGCGATCAGTCCCACGATCTAGTACCGAACGGACGGCACCTCCGCGTTCAGCACACGTACAGCTCGACGATGATCTCGGCCTTCTTGATACAGCAAGAGAGACGGAGAGGTAGAAGAGTTCTCCGGCAGCGTGACGGCGCTCCGGGGGTTGGTGATGACCTTGTCTCAGCAGGGCTCCGCCCGAGCTCCGCAGAAACGCGATCTAGAGGAAAAACCGTGGAGGTATGTGGTCGGGCTGCCGTGGAAAAGTCATCTCAAATCATCCCTAAAACCTCCGTATATATAGGTGGGAGGGAGGGGGCCTTGCCTTGGGGCTCAAGGAGCCCCAAGGGGGTCGGCCGAGTCCAAGGGAGAGGACTCTCCCCCCCCCCAAACTGAGTTGGACTAGGTTTGGTGGGAGGGAGTCCCCCTTCCTTCCCACCTCCTCCTTTTTTTTTCTTTCTCTCTTGATTTTCTTCTCCTTGGCGCATAGGGCACTTGTGGGATGTCCCACCAGCCCACTAAGGGCTGGTGTGGCTCCCCCAAGGCCTATGGGCTTCCCCGGGGTGGGTTGCCCCCCCCCCGGTGAACTCCCGGAAACCATTCGTCATTCCCGGTACATTCCCGGTAACTCCGAAAACCTTCCGGTAATCAAATGAGGTCATCCTATATATCAATCTTCGTTTATGGACCATTCCGGAAACCCTCGTGACGTCCTTGATCTCATCCGGGACTCCGAACAACATTCGGTAACCAACCATATAACTCAAATACGCATAAAACAACGTCGAACCTTAAGTGTGCAGACCCTGCGGGTTCGAGAACTATGTAGACATGACCCGAGAGACTCCTCGGTCAATATCCAATAGCGGGACCTGGATGCCCATATTGGATCCTACATATTCTACGAAGATCTTATCGTTTGAACCTCAGTGCCAAGGATTCGTATAATCCCGTATGTCATTCCCTTTGTCCTTCGGTATGTTACTTGCCCGAGATTCGATCGTCAGTATCCGCATACCTATTTCAATCTCGTTTACCGGCAAGTCTCTTTACTCGTTCCGTAATACAAGATCCCGCAACTTACACTAAGTTACATTGCTTGCAAGGCTTGTGTGTCATGTTGTATTACCGAGTGGGCCCCGAGATACCTCTCCGTCACACGGAGTGACAAATCCCAGTCTTGATCCATACTAACTCAACTAACACCTTCGGAGATACGTGTAGAGCATCTTTATAGTCACCCAGTTACGTTGCGACGTTTGATACACACAAAGCATTCCTCCGGTGTCAGTGAGTTATATGATCTCATGGTCATAGGAATAAATACTTGACACGCAGAAAACAGTAGCAACAAAATGACACGATCAACATCCTACGTCTATTAGTTTGGGTGTAGTCCATCACGTGATTCTCCTAATGACGTGATCCAGTTATCAAGCAACAACACCTTGTTCATAATCAGAAGACACTGACCATCATTGATCAACTGGCTAGCCAACTAGAGGCATGCTAGGGACGGTGTTTTGTCTATGTATCCACACATGTAAATGAGTCTTCATTCAATACAATTATAGCATGGATAATAAACTATTATCTTGATACAGGAATTATAATAATAACTATATTTATTATTGCCTCTAGGGCATTATTCCAACAGTCTCCCACTTGCACTAGAGTCAGTAATCTAGCCCTCACATCACCATGTGAATTACATTGTAATAAATCTAACACCCATATAGTTCTGGTGTCGATCATGTTTTGGCCGTGGAAGAGGTTTAGTCAGCGGGTGTACTACATTCAGATCCGTGTGCACTTTGCATATATTTACGTCCTCTTCCTCGATGTAGTCGCGGATGAGGTTGAAGCGTCGTTTGATGTGTCCGGTCTTCTTGTGAAACCGTGGTTCCTTTGCTAAGGCAATGGCACCAGTGTTGTCACAGAACAAGGTTATTGGATTCAGTGCGCTTGGCACCACTCCAAGATCCGTCATGAACTGCTTCATCCAGACACCCTCCTTAGCTGCCTCCGAGGCAGGCATGTACTCTGCTTCACATGTAGAATCTGCTACGACGCTTTGCTTGGAACTGCACCAGCTTACCACTTGTATAAACCCAAATGCTTTGATCACCTCATCAAAGCGTTTGTTCCAACTCCGAGATGCTTGCACCAGTCCATAAATGGATCGCTGGAGCTTGCACACCTTGTTAGCATTCTTAGGATCGACAAAACCTTCGGGTTGTATCATATACAACTCTTCCTTAAGGAAACCGTTAAGGAACGCCGTTTTGACATCCATCTGCCAGATCTCGTAATCGAAAAATGCAGCTATTGCTAACATGATTCTGACGGACTTAAGCATCGCTACGGGTGAGAATGTCTCATCGTAGTCAACTCCTTGAACTTGTGAAAAACCCTTCGCCACAAGTCGAGCTTTATAAATGGTCACATTGCCGTCAGCGTCCGTCTTCCTCTTAAAGATCCATTTGTTCTGAATAGCCTTGCGGCCCTCAGGTAGTACCTCCAAAGTCCACACTTTGTTCTCATACATGGATCCTATCTCGGATTTCATGGCTTCTAGCCATTTGTTGGAATCTGGGCCCACCATTGCTTCTTCATAATTCGCAGGTTCATTGTTGTCTAACAACATGATTGATAAGACGGGATTACCGTACCACTCTGGAGCAGCGCGTGATCTCGTCGACCTGCGTGGTTCAACAGAAACTTGAACTGGAGTTTCATGATCATCATCATTAACTTCCTCCTCAACCGGCGTCGCAACGACAGAGGTTTCCCCTTGCCCTGCGCCACCATCCAGAGGGATGAGAGGTTCGACAACCTCGTCAAGTTCTATCTTTCTCCCACTCAATTCTCTCGAGAGAAACTCCTTCTCGAGAAAAGCTCCGTTTTTAGCAACAAACACTTTGCCCTCGGATTTGAGATAGAAGGTGTACCCAACTATCTCTTTTGGGTAACCTATGAAGACGCACTTTTCCGCTTTGGGTTCCAGCTTTTTAGGCTGAAGCTTTTTGACATAAGCATCACATCCCCAAACTTTAAGAAACGACAACTTTGGCCTTTTGCCATACCACAGTTCGTATGGTGTCGTCTCAACGGATTTTGATGGTGCCCTATTTAAAGTGAATGCAGCTGTTTCTAATGCATAACCCCAAAATGATAACAGCAAATCAGTAAGAGACATCATAGATCGCACCATCTCTAACAAAGTACGATTACGACGTTCGGACACACCATTACGCTGTGGTGTTCCGGGCGGTGTTAACTGCGAAACAATTCCACATTGTCTTAAGTGAGCACCAAACTCGAAACTCAGATATTCACCCCCACGATCAGACCGTAGGAACTTGATCTTCTTGTTACGATGATTTTCCACTTCACTCTGAAATTGCTTGTACTTTTCAAATGTTTCAGACTTGTGCTTCATCAAGTAGACATAACCATATCTACTTAAATCGTCATTGAAGGTGAGAAAATAACGATATCCGCCGCGTGCCTCTACGCTCATTGGACCACACACATCGGTATGTATGATTTCCAACAAGTCACTTGCACGCTCCATTGTTCCGGAGAACAGAGTCTAAGTCATCTTGCCCATGAGGCATGGTTCGCACGTGTCAAGTGAATCAAAGTCATGTGACTCCAAAAGTCCATCAGCATGGAGTTTCTTCATGCGCTTTACACCAATATGACCCAAGCGGCAGTGCCACAAAAATATGGCGCTATCATTGTTTACTCTAACTCTTTTGGTCTCAATGTTATATATATGTGTATCGCTATCAAGATTCAATATGAACAATCCTCTCACATTCGGTGCATGACCATAAAAGATGTTACTCATAGAAATAGAACAACCATTATTCTCAGACTTAAAAGAGTAACCGTCTCGCAACAAACAAGATCCAGATATAATGTTCATGCTCAACGCAGGCACTAAATAACAACGATTTAAGTTCATCACTAATCCCGATGGTAGCTGAAGTGACACTGTGCCGACGGCGATTGCATCAACCTTGGAACCATTTCCTACGCGCATCGTCACTTCGTCTTTCGCCAGCCTTCGTCTATTCCGCAGTTCCTGCTTCGAGTTGCAAATGTGAGCAACAGAACCGGTATCGAATACCCAGGCACTACTACGAGAGCCGGTTAAGTACACATCAATAACATGTATATCAAATATACCTGATTTTTCTTTGGCCGCCTTCTTATCTGCCAGATACTTGGGGCAATTGCGCTTCCAGTGACCCATACCCTTGCAATAGTAACACTCCGTTTCAGGCTTAGGTCTAGCTTTGGGTTTCTTCGTCGGATTGGCAACAGGCTTGCCGCTCTTCTTCGAATTGCCCTTCTTGCCTTTGCCATTTCTCTTGAAACTAGTGGTCTTATTCACCATCAACACTTGATGCTCTTTACGGAGTTCAGACTCTGCGACTTTCAGCATCGCGAACAACTCGCCGGGAGACTTGTTCATCCCTTGCATGTTGTAGTTCAACACAAAGCCTTTATAGCTTGGCGGCAGTGATTGAAGGATTCTGTCAGTGATAGCTTCTTGCGGGAGTTCAATCCCCAGCTCAGCTAGACGGTTTGAGTACCCCAGACATTTTGAGCACATGTTCACTGACAGACGAATTCTCCTCCATCTTGCAAGCATAGAATTTATCGGAGGTCTCATACCTCTCGATCCGGGCATTCTTCTGAAAGATAAACTCCAACTCCTGAACATCTCAAATGCTCCATGACGCTCAAAGCGACGTTGAAGTCCCGGTTCTAAGCCATACAAGACTGCACATTGAACTATTGAGTAGTCTTCCTTACGTGCTAACCAAGCGTTCTTAACATCCTGATCAGCCGTAGCGGGTGGTTCATCTCCTTGCGCAGCATTAAGGACATAATCCTTCTTCCCAGCTTGTAAGATTAGCTTAAGATTACGAGCCCAGTCTACAAAGTTGCTTCCATCATCTTTCGACTTAGCTTTCTCTAGGAACGTATTAAAATTCAGGATGACTGTCGCGTGAGCCATGATCTACAACACAAATATATTCAGAGTGGACTTAGACTATGTTCAAGATAATTAGAGTTCAACTTAATCAAATTATATGCTAAACTCGCACTCAAAAAGTACATCTCTCTAGTCATTTGAGTGGTTCATGATCCACTTACACTATCCCAAGTCCGATCATCACGTGAGTTGAGTATAGTTTCAGTGGTAAGCATCCCTATGCTAATCATATCAACTATATGATTCATGATCGACCTTTCGGTCTCATGTGTTCCGAGGCCATGTCTACACATGCTAGGCTCGTCAAGCTTAACCCGAGTGTTCCGCGTGCGCAACTGTTTTGCACCATTTGTATGTGAACGTTGAGTCTATCACACCCGATCATCACGTGGTGTCTCGAAACGACGAACTGTAGCAACGGTGCACAGTCGGGGAGAACACAATTTCGTCTTGAAATTTTAGTGAGAGATCACCTCATAATGCTACCGTCGTTCTAAGCAAAATAAGGTGCATAAAAGGATTAACATCACATGCAATTCATAAGTGACATGATATAGCCATCATCACGTGCTTCTTGATCTCCATCACCAAAGCACCGGCATGATCTTCTTGTCACCGGCGCCACACCATGATCATCCATCAACGTGTTGCCATCGGGGTTGTCGTGCTACTTATGCTATTACTACTAAAGCTACATCCTAGCAAAATAGTAAACGCATCTGCAAGCACAAACGTTAGTATAAAGACAACCCTATGGCTCCTGCCGGTTGCCGTACCATCGACGTGCAAGTCGATATTTCTATTACAACATGATCATCTCATACATCCAATATATCACATCACATCGTTGGCCATATCACATCACAATCATACCCTGCAAAAACAAGTTAGACGTCCTCTAATTTTGTTGTTGCATGTTTTACGTGGTGACCAAGGGTATCTAGTAGGATCGCATCTTACTTACGCAAACACCACAACGGAGATATATGAGTTGCTATTTAACCTCATCCAAGGACCTCCTCGGTCAAATCCGATTCAACTAAAGTTGGAGAAACCGACACTTGCCAGTCATCTTTGAGCAAAGGGGGTTACTCGTAACGATGAAACCAGTCTCTCGTAAGCGTACGAGTAATGTCGGTCCAAGCCGCTTCAATCCAACAATACCGCGGAATCAAGAAAAGACTAAGGAGGGCAGCAAAACGCATATCACCGCCCACAAAAACTTTTGTGTTCTACTCGAGAAGACATCTACGCATGAACCTAGCTCATGATGCCACTGTTGGGGAACGTCGCATGGGAAACAAAAAATTTCCTACGCGCACGAAGACCTATCATGGTGATGTCCATCTACGAGGGGGGATGAGTGATCTACGTACCCTTGTAGATCGTACAGCAGAAGCGTTAGTGAACGTGGTTGATGTAGTGGAACGTCCTCACGTCCCTCGATCCGCCCCGCGAACAATCCCGCGATCAGTCCCACGATCTAGTACCGAACGGACGGCACCTCCGCGTTCAGCACACGTACAGCTCGACGATGATCTCGGCCTTCTTGATCCAGCAAGAGAGACGGAGAGGTAGAAGAGTTCTCCGGCAGCGTGACGGCGCTCCGGAGGTTGGTGATGACCTTGTCTCAGCAGGGCTCCGCCCGAGCTCCGCAGAAACGCGATCTACAGGAAAAACCGTGGAGGTATGTGGTTGGGCTGCCGTGGAAAAGTCGTCTCAAATCAGCCCTAAAACCTCCGTATATATAGGTGGGAGGGAGGGGGCCTTGCCTTGGGGCTCAAGGAGCGCCAAGGGGGTCGGCCAAGTCCAAGGGGGAGGACTCTCCCCCCCCCCAAACCGAGTTGGACTAGGTTTGGTGGGAGGGAGTCCCCCTTCCTTCCCACCTCCTCCTTTTTCTTTTCTTTCTCTCTTGATTTTCTTCTCCTTGGCGCATAGGGCACTTGTGGGCTGTCCCACCAGCCCACTAAGGACTGGTGTGGCTCCCCCAAGGCCTATGGGCTTCCCCGGGGTGGGTTGCCCCCCCCGGTGAACTCCCGAACCCATTCGTCATTCCCGGTACATTCCCGGTAACTCCGAAAACCTTCCGGTAATCAAATGAGGTCATCCTATATATCAATCTTCGTTTCCGTACCATTCCGGAAACCCTCGTGACGTCCGTGATCTCATCCGGGACTCTGAACAACATTCGGTAACCAACCATATAACTCAAATACGCATAAAACAACGTCAAACCTTAAGTGTGCAGACCCTGCGGGTTCGAGAACTATGTAGACATGACCCGAGAGACTCCTCGGTCAATATCCAATAGCGGGACCTGGATGCCCATATTGGATCCTACATATTCTACGAAGATCTTATTGTTTGAACCTCAGTGCCAAGGATTCGTATAATCCCGTATGTCATTCCCTTTGTCCTTCGGTATGTTACTTGCCCGAGATTCGATCGTCAGTATCCGCATACCTATTTCAATCTCGTTGATCGGCAAGTCTCTTTACTCGTTCCGTAATACAAGATCCCGCAACTTACACTAAGTTACATTGCTTGCAAGGCTTGTGTGTGATGTTGTATTACCGAGTGGGCCCCGAGATACCTCTCCGTCACACGGAGTGACAAATCCCAGTCTTGATCCATACTAACTCAACTAACACCTTCGGAGATACCTGTAGAGCATCTTTATAGTCACCCAGTTACGTTGCGACATTTGATACACACAAAGCATTCCTCCGGTGTCAGTGAGTTATATGATCTCATGGTCATAGGAATAAATACTTGACACGCAGAAAACAGTAGCAACAAAATGACACGATCAACATGCTACGTCTATTAGTTTGGGTCTAGTCCATCACGTGATTCTCCTAATGACGTGATCCAGTTATCAAGCAACAACACCTTGTTCATAATCAGAAGACACTGACCATCATTGATCAACTGGCTAGCCAACTAGAGGCATGCTAGGGACGGTGTTTTGTCTATGTATCCACACATGTAAATGAGTCTTCATTCAATACAATTATAGCATGGATAATAAACTATTATCTTGATACAGGAATTATAATAATAACTATATTTATTATTGCCTCTAGGGCATAATTCCAACAAATACATAGACACGACAATGTCCCTAGCAAGCCTCTAGTTGTCTAGCTAGTTGATCAAGGATAGTCAAGGTTTTCTGGCTATATGCAAAGTGTTGTTGCTTGATAACTGGATCAAATCATTAGGAGAATCATGTGATGGACTAGACCCAAACTATGAACGTAGCATATTGATCGTGTCGTTTTATTGCTATAGTTTTCTGCGTGTCAGGTATTTGCTCCTATGACCATGAGATCATATAACTCACTGAAACCGGAGGAATACCTTGTGCGTATCAAATGTCACAACGTAACTGGGTGACTATGAAGGTGTTCTACAGGTATCTCCGAAGGTGTCCGTTGAGTTAGTATGGATCAAGACTGGGATTGGTCACTCCGTATGACGGAGAGGTATCTCGGGGCCCACTCGGTAATACAACATCACACACAAGCCTTGCAAGAAATGTGACTAAGTGTAAGTCACATGATCTTGTATTACAGAACGAGTAAAGAGACTTGGTGGTAACAATATTGAAATAGGACGCGGATACCGACGATCGATTCTCGGGCAAGTAACATACCAAAGGACAAAGGGAATGACATACAGGATTATATGAATCCTTGACACTGAGGTTCAACCGATAAGTTATTCGTAGGAAATGTAGGATCCAATATGGGCATCCAGGTCCCGCTATTGGATATTGACCGAGGAGTACCACGGGGCATGTCTACATAGTTCTCGAACCCGCAGGGTCTGCACACTTAAGGTTCGGCAATGTTTTAGTATAGCTGAGTTATATGTGTTGTTCCCGAATGTTGTTCGGAGTCCCAGATGAGACCACGGACATCTCGAGGGTTTCCGAAATGGTCTGGAGACGAAGATTGATATATAGGATGATCTCATTTGATTAGCCGAAGGTTTTCGCGCATTACCGGGAATGTACCGGGAGTGACGAATGGGTTCCGGATATTCGCCGAGAGGGGTCCATCCCACCCAGGGAATCCCATAAGCCCTAGGGGTGGCTCACTAGCCCTTGGTGGGCTGGTGGGACAGCCCAAGGGGGCCCTATGCGCCAAGGATAAGAAATCAAAGAGAAAAGGAAAAAAAGGAGGTGGGAAGGAGGAGAAGGACTCCACCTTCCAATCCTAGTTGGACTAGGATTGGAGGAGGACTACTCCTATCCCTAGCCGGCGCACCAAGGGGGCCTTGGCCCTCAAGGCAAGCCTCCCCTCCCCTCCTCCTATATATAGTGGAGTTTTAGTGCTGATTGGAGACAACTTTTGCCACGGCAGCCCGACTACAAACACCACGGTTTTTCCTCTAGATCGTATTTCTGCGGAGCTCGGGCGGAGCCCTGTAGGAGTAGATCCTTCACCACCACCGGAGCGCAGTCAGGCTGCCGGAGAACTCATCTACTTCTCTGTCTTTCTTGCTGGATTAAGAAGGCCGAGATCATCGTCGAGCTGTACGTGTGCTGAACGCGGAGGTGCCGTCCGTTTGGCACTAGATCGGAGTGGATCGTGGGATGGATCGGAGGACGGTTCGTGGGATGGTTCGCGGGGCGGATCGAGGGACGTGACGATGTTCCACTACATCAACCGTGTTTCTCAACGCTTCCTGTTGTGCGACCTACAAGGGAACGTAGATCAAAATCTCCTCTCATAGATGGACATCACCATGATAGGTCTTCGTGCGCGTAGGAAATTTTTTGTTTCCCATGCGACGTTCCCCAACAGAGGTATCAGAGCTAGGTTCATGCGTAGATGTAATATCGAGTAGAACACAAAGGTTTTTGTGGACGGTGATGTTCGATTTGCTGCCCTCCTTAGTCTTTTCTCGATTCGGTGGTATTGTTGGATTAAAGCGGCCCGGACCAACATTATTCGTACGCTTATGAAAGACTTGTTTTAGCGCTTGACATGCAACCTCGTTGAATAAATATGACTGGCGGGTTTCGGTTTCTTCAACTTTAGTTGAATTGGTTTTGACCGAGGCGGTCCTTGGAGAGGTTAAATAGCAATTTGCACATCTCCATTGTGGTTTTTGCGTATGTAAGATGCGATCTACTAGATACCCATAGCAGCCACGTAAAACATGCAACGACAATTGGAGGACATCTAACTTGTTTTTGCAGGGTATGCTTGTCATATGATATGGCCAATGACGTGATGTGATATATTGGATGTATGAGATGATCACGTTGTAATAGTTAATATCGACTTGCACGTCGATGGTACGGCAACCGAAAGGAGCCATAGGGTTGTCTTTAAACTAACGTTTGTGCTTGCAGATGGGTTTACTATATTACTAGGACGCAGCTTTAGTAGTAATAGCATGAGTAGCACAACAACCCTGATGGCGACACATTGTTGGAGATCATGGTGTGGCGCCGGTGACAAGAACATCGTGCTGGTGCTTTGGTGATGGAGATCAAGAAGCACATGATGATGCCATATCATGTCACTTGTGAATTGCATCTGATGTTAATCCTTTTATGCACTTTATCTTGCTTAGAACGACGGTAGCATTATGAGGTGATCTCTCACTAAAATTTCAAGACAAAATTGTGTTCTCCCCAACGGTGCACCGTTGCTACAGTTCGTCGTTTCGAGACACCACGTGATGATCGGGTGTGATAGACTCAACGTTCACATACAACGGGTGCAAAACAGTTGCGCACGTGGAACACTCGGGTTAAGCTTGACGAGCCTAGCATGTGCAGACATGGCCTCGGAATACATGAGACCGAAAGGTCGAGCATGAATCATATAGTTGATATGATTAGCATAGGGATGCTTACCACTGAAACTGTCCTCAACGCACGTGATGATCAGACTTGAGCTAGTGGAATTCGATCATGTACCACTCAAATGACTAGAGAGATGTACTTTTTGATTAGTTAAACTCTAATTATCTTGAACATAGTCTTAGTCCACTTTCAAAATATTTGTGTTGTAGATCAATGGCTCACGCGACAGTCACCCTGAATTTTAATACATTCCTAGAGAAAAGCTAAGTTGAAAGTTGATGGAAGCAACTTTGTAGACTGAGCTCGTAATCTTAAGTTGCTCCTGCAAGCTGGGAAGAAGGATTATGTCCTTAATGCTGCGCTAGGAGATGAACCACCCGCCGCGGCTGACCAAGATGCTAAGAATACTTGGTTAGCATGCAAGGAGGACTACTTAGTAGTTCAATGTGCAGTCTTGTATGGCTTAGAGCCGGGACTTCAACGACGCTTTGAGCGTCATGGAGCATATGAGATGTTCCAGGAGTTGAAGTTTATCTTTCAGAAGAATGCCCGGATCAAGAGGTATGAGACCTCCGATAAATTCTATGCTTGCAAGATGGAGGAGAATTCGTCTGTCAGTGAACATGTGCTCAAAATGTCTGGGGTACTCAAACCGTCTAGCTGAGATGGGGATTGAACTCCCGCAAGAGGCTATCACTGACATAATTCTTCAATCACTGCCACCAAGCTATAAGAGCTTTGTGTTGAACTATAACATGCAAGGGATGAACAAGTCACCCGGCGAGTTATTCGTGATGCTGAAAGTCACAGAGTTAGAATTCCATAAAGAGCATCAAGTGTTGATGGTGAATAAGACCACTAGTTTCAAGAGAAACTGCAAAGGAAAGAAGGATAATTGAAAGAAGAGCGGCAAGCCTGTTGCCAATCGGACGAAGAAACCCAAAGCTGGACCTAAGCCTGAAACGGAGTGCTATTATTGCAAGGGTATGGGTCACTACAAGCGCAACTGCCCCAAGTATCTGGCTGATAAGAAGGCGGCCAAGGAAAAATCAGGTATATTCGATATACATGTTATTGATGTGTACTTAACCAGCTCTCCTAGTAGTGCCTGGGTATTCGATACCGGTTCTGTTGCTCATATTTGCAACTTGAAACAGGAACTGCGGAATAAGCGAAGGCTAGCGAAGGATGAAGTGAAGATGCGCGTGGGAAATGGTTCCAAGGTTGATGCAATCGTCGTTGGCACAGTTTCACTTTAGTTACCATCAGGATTAGTTTTGAACTTAAATAAATGTTATTTAGTGCCTTCGTTAAGCATGCACATTATATCTGGATCTTGTTTATTATGAGACGGTTACTCGTTTAAAGTGAGAGAATAATGGTTGTTCTATTTCTATGAGTAATATCTTTTATGGTCATTCACCCAATGTGAGAGGATTGTTCATATTGAATCTTGATAGTGATAATACACCTATACATAACATTGAGACCAAAAGAGTTAGAGTTAACAATGATAACGCCATGTTTTTATGGCACTGCCGCTTAGGTCATATTGGTGTAAAGCGCATGAAGAAACTCCATACCGATGGACTTCGGAGTCACTTGACTTTGATTCACTTGACACGTGCGAACCATGCCTCATGGGCAAGATGACTAAGACTCCGTTCTCCGGAACAATTGAGCGTGCAAGTGACTTGTTGGAAATCATACATACCGATGTGTGTGGTCCGATGAGTGTGGAGGCACGCGGCGATACCGTTATTTTCGCACCTTCACTAACGATTTGAGTAGATATGGTTATGTCTACTTGACGAAGCACAAGTCTGAGACGGTTGAAAAGTTCAAATAATTTCAGAGTGAAGTCAAAAATCATCGTAACAAGAAGATCAAGTTCCTACGGTCTGGTCGTGGGGGTGAATATCTGAGTTTCAAGTTTGGTGCTCACTTAAGACAATGTGGAATTGTTTCACAGTTGACACCACCTGGAACACCATAGCGTAATGGTGTGTACGAACGTCGTAATTTTACTTTATTAGAGATGGTGCGATCTATGATGTCTCTTACCGATTTGTCATTATCGTTTTGGGGTTATGCATTAGAGACATTGATACGTCTACAACGTATCTATTATTTTTGATGGTTCCATGCTATTATCTTGTCAACTTTGGATGTTTTGTATGCATTTTATATCTTTTTGGGACTAACCTATTAACTCAGTGCCAAGTGCCAGTTTCTGTTTTTCCGTGTTTTTGACCTTTTTCAGAGGAGAATATTAAACGGAGTCCAAACGGAATAAAATCTTCGGAATGATTTTTTCCGTAACAGAAGATACGCAGGGAACTTGAGAACCAAGGCAAAGGATCCCGGGGGAGGCCACAAGCCCCCTTGCCGCAGCTTGGGGGGCGCCTACCAGGCTTGTCGTCCCCCCCCCCCCCCCCGTGGCTCCTTTGCCCTACTTCTTCCGCCTATAAATTACCTAAAAATCCAAAACTGCCAGAGAGAGACATGAAAATACTTTTCCGCCGCCGCAAGCTTCTGTCTCCGCAAGATCCCATCTGGGGACCGTTCTCGTGCCCTGGCGGAGGGGGATTCGGACACCGAGGGCTTGTTCATCAACCCCATTGCCTCTCCGATGATGCGTGAGTAGTTCACCACAGACCTTCGGGTCCATAGCTAGTAGCTAGATGGCTTCTTCTCTCCCTTGGATCTTCAATACAAAGTTCTCCATGATCTTCATGGAGATCTATCTGATGTAATCTTCTTTTGCGGTGTGTTTGTCGAGATCCGATGAATTGTGGATTTATGATCAGATTATCTATGATTATTATTTGAGTTTCTTCTGATCTCTTATATGCATGATTTGTATCCTTGTAATTCTCTTCGAGTTGTGGGTTTCGTTTGGCCAACTTGACCTATAATTCTTGCAATGGGAGAAGTGCTTGGTTTTGGGTTCATACCGTGCGGTGTCCTCACCTAGTGACAGAAGAGGTAGCGAGGCACACATCGTGTTGTTGCCATCAAGGGTAAAAATATGGGGTTTATATCTATTGCATGAATTTATCCCTCTACATCATGTCATCTTGCTTAAGGCGTTACTCCGTTTGTTATGAACTTAATACACTAGATGCATGCTGGATAGCGGTCGATGTGTGGAGTAATAGTAGTAGATGCAGAAATTATCGGTCTACTTGTTTCGGACGTGATGCCTATATGTATGATCATTGCCTTAGATATCATCATGACTTTGCGCGATTCTATCAATTGCTCGACAGTAATTCGTTCACCCACTGTAATACTTGCTTTCATGAGAGAAGCCTCTAGTGAACACTATGGCCCCCGGGTCTACTTCACATCATATTTTCACCTCTACACTTTCACTTTGTTGCACTTTCCACCTTCAGATCTCACCTTGCAATTAATCATGAAGGGATTGACAATCCCTTTATAGCGTTGGCTGCAAGTTTGTTTGTTTTTGCACAGGTACATTGGTGACTTGCCTTGATACTCCTACTGTATTGATACCTTGGTTCCGAAACTGAGGGAAATACTTAGTGCTAATTTGCTGCATCACCCTTTCCTCTTCAAGGTAAAAACCAACACAAGCTCAAGAGGTAGCAGACGGCTGCATTCACTTTAAATAGGGCACCATCAAAATCCGTTGAGACAACGTCATACGAACTGTGGTATGGCAAAAGACCAAAGTTGTTGTTTCTTAAAGTTTGGGGATGTGATGCTTATGTCAAAAAGCTTCAGCCTGAAAAGCTGGAACCCAAAGCGGAAAAGTGTGTCTTCATATGTTACCCAAAAGAGACAGTTGGGTATACCTTCTATCTCAATTCCGAGGGCAAAGTGTTTGTTGCTAAAAACGGAGCTTTTCTTGATCAGGAGTTTCTCTCGAAAGAATTGAGTGGGAGGAAGATAGAACTTGATGAGGTTGTCGAACCTCTAATTCCTTTTGATGGTGGCGCAAGGCAAGGGGAAACCCCTGTTGCTGCGGCGCCAGTTGAGGAACAAGTTGATGATGATGATTATGAAACTTCAGATCAAGTTACTGTCGGACCTCGTAGGTCGACAAGATCACGTACTGCTCCTGAGTGGTATGGTAATCCTATCTTAACGATTATGTCGTTGGACAACAATGAACCTGTGAATTATGAAGAAGCAATGGTGGGCCCGGATTCCAACAAATGGCTGCAGGCCATGAAGTCTGAGATAGGATCCATGTACGAGAACAAAGTGTGGACTTTAGAAGTACTACCTGAAGGCCGCAAGGCTATTCAGAACAAATGGATCTATAAGGAGAAGACGGACGCAGACGGTAATGTTACCGTTTATAAAGCTCGACTTGTGGCAAAGGGTTTTTCACAAGTTCAAGGAATTGACTACGATGGGACTTTCTCACCGGTAGCGATGCTTAAGTCTGTCCGAATCATGTTAGCAATAGCTTCCTTTTACGATTATGAAATCTGGTAGATGGAGGTCAAAACGGCGTTCCTTAACGGTTTTCTTAAGGAAGAGTTGTATATGATGCAACCCGAAGGTTTTGTCGATCCTAAGAATGCTATCAAAGTGTGCAAGCTCCAGGGATCCATTTATGTACTGGTGCAAGCATCTCGGAGTTGGAATAAGCGTTTTGATCAGGTGATCAAAGCATTTGGGTTTATACAAGTGGTTGGAGAATCTTGTATTTACCAGAAAGTGAGTGGGAGCTCTTTGGCGTTTCTAATATTATATGTGGACGACATATTGCTGATTAGAAACAACGTGGAGCTTTTGGAGAGCATAAAAGTTTACTTGAATAAAAGTTTCTCTATGAAGGACCTAGGAGAAGCTGCTTACATTCTAGGCATTAAGATCTATAGGGATAGATCGAAACGCGTGATAGGACTTTCACAAAGCACATACCTTGATAAAGTTTTGAAGAAGTTCAAAATGGATCAGTCTAAGAAAGGGTTCTTGCGAGTGTTACAAGGTATAAAATTGAGTAAGACTCGGTGCCCAGCAACTGCGGAAGATAGAAAGACAATGAGTTTCGTCCCCTACACTTCAGCCGTAGGTTCTATCATGTATGCAATGTTGTGCACTAGACCAAACATCAGCTTGGCCATTAGTATGGCTGGCAGGTTTCAGAGTAATCCAGGAGTGGATCACTGGACGGCGGTCAAGAATATTCTGAAGTACCTGAAAAGGACTAAGGAAATGTTTCTCGTGTATGAAGGTGACAAAGAGCTCACCGTAAAAGGATACGTCGACACAAGTCTCAAACCGGATACGTATTTATTCTTAATGGGGGTGCGGTAAGCTGTTGCTGCTCCAAGCACAGCGTCGTAGCAGATTCTACATGTGAAACGGAGTACATGGCTGCCTCGGAGGCCGCAAAGGAGGGCGTCTGGATGAAGCAGTTCATGAAGCTGTTGCAGTTCCAAGCGCACTAAATCCATTGACTGTGTTATGTGACAACACTGGTGCCATTGCCTTAGCAATGTAACCAAGGTTTCACAAGAAGACCAGACACATCAAAGGACGCTTCAACCTCATATGCGACTATGTCGAAGAAGAGGAAGTGAATATTTGCAAACTGCACACGGATCTGAATGTAGCAGACCCGCTGACTAAACCTCTTCCACGGGCAAAACATGATCAACACTGGAAATGTATGGGTGTTCAATTTATTACAATGTAAATCGCATGGCGATGTGAGGACTAGATTATTGACTCTAGTGCAAGTGGGAGACTGTTGGAAATATACCCTAGAGGCAATGATAAATAATTATTATTATATTTCCTGCTTAAAGATAATCGTTTATTATCCATGATATAATTGTATTGAATGAAAACATAGATACACGTGTGGATATATAGAGACAACAATGTCCCTAGCAAGCCTCTAGTTGGCTAGCCAGTTGATCAAGGATAGTCAAGGTTTTCTGGCTATATGCAAAGTGTTGTTGCTTGATAACTGGATCACATCATTAGGAGAATCATGTGATGGACTAGACCCAAATTGTGAACGTAGCATATTGATCGTGTCGTTTTATTGCTATAGTTTTCTGCATGTCAAGTATTTGTTCCTATGACCATGAGATCATATAACTCACTGACACCGGAGGAATGCCTTGTGTGTATCAAACATCACAACGTAACTGGGTGACTATAACGGTGCTCTACAAGTATCTCCGAAGGTGTCCGTTGAGTTAGTATGGATCAAGACTAGGATTTGTCACTCCGTATGACAGAGAGGTATCTCGGGGCCCACTCGGTAATACAACATCACACACAAGCCTTGCAAGCAATGTGACTAATTGTAAGTCACGGGATCTTGTATTACAGAACGAGTAAGGAGACTTGCTGGTAACGAGATTGAAATAGGTATGTGGATACCGACGATCGAATCTCGGGCAAGTAACATACCGAAGGACAAAGGGAATGGCATATGGGATTATATGAATCCTTGACACTGAGGTTCAACCGATAAGTTATTCGGAGGATATGTAGGCTCCAATATGGGCATCCAGGTCCCGCTATTGGATATTGACCGAGGAGTACCTCGGGGCATGTTTACATAGTCCTCGAACCCGCAGGGTCTGCACACTTAAGGTTCGGCGATGTTTTAGTATAGTTGAGTTATATGTGTGGTTACCTAATGCTGATAGGAGTCCCGGATGAGCTCACGGATGTCACCAGGGTTTCCGGAATGGTCCGGAGACGAAGATTGATATATAGGATGACCTCATTTGATTACCAGAAGTTTTTCGGGCATTACCGGGAATGTACCGGGAGTGACGAATGGGTTTCGGATGTCCATTGGGAGGGGGCCAGCCCACCTAGGGAAGCCCATAGGCCCTAGGGGTGGCGCACCATCCTTTGGTGGGCTGGTGGGACAGCCCAAGGGGGCCCTATGCGCCAAGGATAAGAAATCAAAGAGAAAATGAAAAAAAGGAGGTGGGAAGGAGGAGAAGGACTAGGATTGGAGGAGGACTCCTCCTATCCCTAGCCGGCGCACCAAGGGGGCCTTGGCTCTCAAGGCAAGCCTCCCCTCCCCTCCTCCTATATATAGGGGAGTTTTAGGGCTGATTTGAGACAATTTTGCCATGGTAGCCCGACCACAAACATCACGGTTTTTCCTCTAGATCGTATTTCTGCGGAGCTCGGGCGGAGCCGTGCAGGAGTAGATCCTTCACCACCACCGGAGCGCCGTCACGCTGCCGGAGAACTCATCTACTTCTCCGTCTTGCTTGCTGGATCAAGAAGGCCGAGATCATCGTCAAGCTGTATGTGTGCTGAACGCGGAGGTGCCGTCCGTTCGGCACTAGATCGGTGCAGATCGTGGGACGGATCGCGGGATGGTTCGTGGGACGGTTTGCGGGGCGGATCGTGGGACGTGAGGACGTTCCACTATATCAACCGCATTTCTCAACGCTCTCTGATGTGCGATCTACAAGGGTACGTAGATCCAAATCTCCTCTCGTAGATGGAAATCACCATGATAGGTCTTCGTGTGCGTAGGAAAATTTTTGTTTCCCATGCAACGTTCCCCAACACCTAGTGCCAGCCGCTTTGGAACTGTTTTTATTTTCCTACAGATTATTCATGATAAGAAGGACAAGTTTCAGCAATGGATGGTGTCAGATGAGTGGAAAAATAGTGACTGTAAAACTGAGGAAGAATTTGACTATATAGAAGCATGTTTGACAAGTAGTGAATGGTGGAATGACCTCAAGAGGGTGCTAGATAGAGTGCAGCCACTATACAGCATACTACAATATGTTGATCAGCAGAAGGATGGGGCAGTTTCTGGTTTTAAATTAAGGATGATGACCGCTGTTCAGGAATTGACAACTCAACTCCGCGAGGATACATATGAATTTGAAAAATACATGAGGAAGGTGGGCCCGTGGATGAAGTATTTATACGACAACACGTTGATGCTTGCAGTTACCTCCTTTGTGCTCAAACGCCTTGTGCTTATAGATTATCATGTAGCTTATGTTCTAATATGTTTTCTTTCGTTTGTAGTTGTTGTCCTTGATCTCGAATCACACTATTCATTTGCATTTGACAAACATCCATCCTATATTGATAAAGTGCTAGATGTAATAGCAAATATGGCAGATACACCACAATCTTGCATCCACTTGGTGGTCTCAATATGGTGGACATGTGCCCATGTTGCATAAGTATGCGATGCACATTGTCTCTCATTGTATGTCATCAAGTGGTTGTGAGCGCAATTGGAGTACTTTCGCGTTGATCCATACCAAAGTGAGAAATAGGCTAAGTTACATTAAGCTGACAAAGCTGGTGTACACACGTTACAACTTGCAGCTCCACTTCAGAAAAATGAGACTTGTCAAGAAGATAAGGAGGTCGATCCATGTGCTCTCATGATGGATCTTGCTCAATATGATGAAACAAACCCAATCATGGATTGGATGAGGAAATTGAGGACTGAATCGGAACCACTTCTGGACGAGGGAGGTAGCCCATCTCAGTTTGTTCGTGACATAGTCCGCGATGTGTGCTCAAAGAGGAAGACAATCAAGGTTTCAAGTCTTGTGAGGAGGAAAAGGGTGAAGAAAGGTAAGATGGTTTTTCTGGATGAAGAGGCGGAAGCTTCGGAAAGTGAAGATGATGAGGAAGAAGACCAAGAAAGTGGTGATGAAGAAGATGTCAATGATGAAGAAGAGGAGCAAATTGGTGAGATACCTTCACCTGGAAGACACATTCAAGGGATTGAACCAGGGGAAGAGGCTGAGCTAGCAAGGGTGACTCAAGAAGCGGGGGAGGCTTGCAAGTTAAAACGATCAGCTGGACATAGGTCTTCGTGCGCGTAGGAAATTTTTTGTTTCCCATGCGACGTTCCCCAACACCTAATGCCACCCGCTTTCGAACTGTTTTTATTTTCCTACAAAGAATTCATGATAAGAAGGACAAGTTTCGGCAATGGATGGTGTCAGATGAGTGGAAAAATAGTGATTCGAAAACTGAGGAAGAATTTGACTATATAGAAGCATGTTTGACAAGTAGTGAATGGTGGAATGACCTCAAGAGGGTTCTAGATAGATGGCACCCACTATACAGCGTACTACGATATGCTGATCAGCAGAAGGATGGGACAGTTCCTGGTTTTAAATTAAGGATGATAACCACTGTTCAGGAATTGACAACTCAACTCTGCGAGGATACATATGAATTGAAAAAATACATGAGGAAGGTGGGCCCGTGGATGCAGTATTTGTATGACAACGCGTTGATGCTTGCAGCTACCTCCTTTGTGCTCAAACGCCTTGTGCTTATAGATTATCATGTAGCTTCTGTTCTAATATGTTTTCTTTCGTTTGTAGTTGCTGCCCTTGATCTCGAATCACACTATTCATTTGCATTTGACAAACATCCAGCCTATATTGATAAAGTGCTAGATGTAATAGCAAATATGGCGGATACACCACAATCTTGCAGCCACTTGGTGGTCTCAATATGGTGGAGATGTGCCCATGTTGCAGAAGTATGCGATGCGCATTGTGTATCATTGTGTGTCATCAAGTGGCTGTGAGCGCAATTGGAGTACTTTCGCGTTGATCCATACCAAAGTGAGAAATAGGCTAAGTTACATTAAGCTGACAAAGCTGGTGTACACACGTTACAACTTGCATCTCCGCTTCAGCAAAATGAGACTTATCGAGAAGATAAGGAGGTCGGTCCATGTGCTCTCATGATGGATCTTGCTCAATATGATGAAACAAACCCAATCATGGATTGGATGAGGAACTTGAGGAGTGAATCGGAACCACTTCTAGTCGAGGGAGGTAGCCCATCTCAGTTTGTTCCTGACATAGTCCGCGATGTGTGCTCAGAGAGGAAGAAAATCAAGGTTTCAAGTCTTGTGAGGAGGAAAAGGGTGAAGAAAGGTAAGATGGTTGTTCTGGATGAAGAGGCGGAAGCTTCGGAAAGTGAAGATGATGAGGAAGAAGACCAAGAAAGTGGTGATGAAGAATATGTCAATGATGAAGAAGAGGAGGAAATTGGTGAGATACCTTCACCTGGAAGACACATTCAAGGGATTGAACCAGGGGAAGAGGCTGAGCTAGCAAGGGTGACTGAAGAAGCGAGGGAGGCTTGCAAGTCAAAACGATCAGCTGGACCACCGCCAGATGAGGGAGCTCACCCATCTCAGTTTATTTGTGGCATAGCTCGCGATGTGCGCTCAAAGAGGAAGATGGTAAATGTTTCAAGTCTTGTGAGGAGAAAAAGGGCAAAGAAAGGTAAGATGGTTGTTCTGGATGGGGAAGCTTCGAAAAGTGAAGATGACGAGGCAGAAGACAAAGAAAGTGGTGATGAAGAAGATTTTGATGATGAAGAAGAGGAGGAAATAGGTGGTGTGCCTTCACCTGAAAGAAGCAATCAAGGGGTTGAACTAGGACAAGAGGCTGAGCTGCTGAGGGTGACCGAAGAAGCGAGTGAGACTCAGAAGTCAAAACGACCATCTGGGAAGAAGAAGGACAAATATAGTATCTACTATTAGCAATGGTCAGTTCTTCTGGTTAACGTATTTTCTAAGTTATAAAGCTTCAGTTTGCAATTTGATAGAATTTAAACCTGATTCTAGATTTATTTCTATTTTAGTAATGGCATATTTGTAGTGTAGATGATTTGTTGAACATGCCAAATATGTGGATATGTGTCTATGCCACTGTTCTATATTACTAATTTCACATGTACATAATTATTTAAAGGTGGCCTTGTTATTTAGCAAACTAACGACTGAAATTTGATGTAACCACAACAGTTGGCACTACTTATCAAATAAATGTTAAATTAGCATGTTCTGGAAAATCCTCTCATTCATCCTTGGACCTGCGCATTTTTTTGTAGCGTAGATGACATGCTGCAAGGGTAATCATGGGTGACTTGCCGAGGGTGTCAAGAATCGAGAATGGAAGCAAGACAAGTGACTTTGTCTTCCTTTTTATCTTGTCATATTTTATCATCTTTTGTGATATTTGTATGAACTGTTATGGACTCTTGAAGTGATGTTATCTTGGACTATAACATGAACTTCTAATTTAATTGACTCCATGAAGTATTGTTTGTTGTCGAGTTGATGGTTTATATTTTGTAGAATTCATATGCTATTTGATGGTTATATGGTGTTTTTCTCTTTCTCTGAATGTTCTATTTTTCTGCACTGAAATTTTAGTGAAATTTCATTGAAATCTCACACATTTTTTGGTTAGTTTTCAGTCAAATTTTGGTAGGTTTTCTTGCAAAATTCAAATCGCAATTTCAGTCATTCGGCATAATTGAAAACTGAAATCACTGAATTTCACTGATTTCGGCACGGCCTGAATTTTTTTTCCATGCATATGACTACTAGCATCTAGACTTTTCCCATGTGCTCAAGAACTAATGGAACTACTCAGAAGACATAAAAGAGATGGAACTACTCAGAAGACATAAAATAGATCATGATCAGAGGTGATGAAAATATGATTAACAATCTGGTCATAACAATAATCCTCCAACAAAACTCAATAGCATTCACCACAAAAGAGTAATCAACACCGGTAGAGTAGAGGGGATGAATAGTGCAACGTACAACTCCGATTGCAAGGGTGAAATAGATGGATGAAGGTGGGGATGGTGCTGGTGTTGGCGATGATGGTGATAATGATCTCGATGATGCCCGTGATGATGGTGATGACGATGAGGACGATCTCCCCTTCCGGGAGGAGTTGTCCCCGGCGGAATTTGCCCACCGAAAAGGTCTTTTTCTTCTCTGTAGGTTTTCGCCGCGGAGCGACAGCGGAATCGTGAAAACTCTTCTCCCCTGGAATTTTTAGGTCAAGAGGGAGATATAGGTCAAAGGAGAGTCCCGGGGTGGGGCCCGTCACTCAGGCGGCCTCGTGGCGCGGTCTAGGGGGTGCGCTGATACGTCTCCAACGTATCTCTAATTTTTGATGGTTTCATGCTATTATCTTGTCAAACTTTAGATGTTTTGCATCCTTTTTATTTATTTTCTCGGACTAACTTATTAACTCATTGCCAAGTGTCAGTTCCTGTTTTTCCATGTTTCTGACCCCTTTCAGAGGATATTTTGAAACGGAGTCCAAACGGAAGAAAATGCCCGAAAAGATTTTTTCTGGAACGGAAGAAGATCGGAGGACTTGGGGGGCCAAGCCAGAGGAGCACCAGGGGCCCCACAAGCCCCCACCCCACGGCCTATAAATTCCCAAATATTCCCAAATATTCCCCTGACCTAGATCTTGCGCCTATAAATTCCCAAATATTCCCAAAAAAGTCAAGAGACAATCGCAATTACTTTTCTTCCGCCGCAAGCTTGTGTCTCCGCGAGATCCCATCTAGGGCACGTCCTGGTGCCCTGCCGGAGGGGAGATTCGGACACGGAGGGCTTCTTCATCAACACCATTACCTCTTCGATGATGCGTGAGTAGTTCACCATAGACCTACGGGTCCATAGCTAGTAACTAGATGGCTTCTTCTCTCTCTTGGATCTTCAATACAAAGTTCTCCATGATCTTCATGGAGATCTATCCGATGTAATCTTCTTTTGCGGTGTGTTTGTCGAGATTCGATGAATTGTGGATTTATGATCAGGTTATCTATGAATATTATTTGAGTTTCTTCTGATCTCTCTTATGCATGATTTCATATCCTTGTAATTCGCTTCGAGTTGTGGGTTTTGTTTGGCCAACTAGATCTATGATTGTTGCAATGGGAGAAGTGCTTGGTTTTTGTTTCATACTATGCGGTGACCTCACCCAGTGACAAAAGGGGTACCAAGGCACGTATCGTGTTGTTGCCATCAAGGGTAAAAAGATGGGGTTTTCATCATTGGTTTAAGATTATCCCTCTACATCATGTCATCTTGCTTAAAGCGTTACTCTGTTTCTCATGAACTCAATACACTAGATGCATGCTGGATAGCAGTCGATGTGTGGAGTAATAGTAGTAGATGCAGAAAGTATCGGTCTACTTGTCTCGGACGTGATGCCTATATGCTAGATCATTGCCTTAGATATCGTCATGACTTTGCACGGTTCTATCAAATGCTCGACAGTAATTTTTTCACCCACCGTGATATTTGCTATTTTGAGAGAAGCCTCTAGTGAACACTATGGCCCCAGGGTATTACCCCACACCATATTTTCAGCCTTACACTTTTACTTTGTTGCACTTTCCGCCTTCAAATCTCACTTTGCAAACAATCTTGAAGGGATTGACAACCCCTTTGAAGCGTTGGGTGCAAGCTTGTTTGTGTTTGCGCAGGTACTCTGAACTTGACGAGTTCCTCCTTCTGGATGGATACCTTGGTTCTCAAACTGAGGGAAATAGTTACTGCTCCTGTGCTGCATCACCCTTACCTCTTTAAGGGAAAAACCAACGCAAGCCGAGTCTCCGTCGACGTGTCAATTCTGGCACTGTTGTTTGAGAAGTAGCACGCGCCAGCAGGTCGCCTGGGTGACTTGTGGCCCCCCTCCAGCCCTCCTTTGGCATGTCCTCGTGACCCGTTCGGAAACTTCTTCCATAAAAATTTCAGTTCAATTGGAGATGTTCTGATATTGCAGCTCTTCGTGCTATTTTCCCCGCTGAATCCCGCGTCTGCTCTTTCGGCACCGAAAAGTTGGAAATTGTGTAAAATAAGACAAAACACTATAAGTACATCATCATAAAGTGAAATATATCAAGGAATATATAAAAATTATGATACAAAATAGTGATGCATTTTGACGTATCACTCCACCACACCAAATGTGTCCATCAACTTCAAAAGATGCTACTAGCTGTTCTCTCCATCTTCTAGTCAAATGTGTAGCATCTACGGCCAAATAGGGTATGTAACCATCTAGAAACCCCTGCCAAAAATCCTTGAAACAAACAAAAGCCTTCTGAAGCACTCCTTCTCAAATGACTTCCCTTTTATTTTCAATGGAACTGAATGCTTGTCAATCTCTACAACACTCCCTGGACTAGCCATCTCCACTTCAGCTTTGAAAGTGTAAAGCAGCTGAAAACTGTCATTCCATTGACCATTAATTTTGTCAAGAGCCCTTTCCCTAGCATTAAAAATTCTCATGTAAGGAATTTCTAACTTGTACTTCTCAAAAAGCTTCCCATGGAGTGTTGTTGGACCAAGTCGAGGTTCTTCCCTCAGCCAAACCAATATCGCGTCTGCCACCCACCTAGTTTTTGCTAGCTTGGTTTTGGCCTTCCCCCCTCCCCCTCCAGGTCGACAGGTGTGCTTGTGTGGGTTTCTCTTTGTCTGAAACAAAAAAGTGGCAAAAACAGTTAAAAAATATTAAACAATGATCTGAAACTAAATTACTCACTGAACTTGGATTACTTGAATCAATTTGCTCTTTAACATACGAGATGCATGCAACTTCCACCTACACCTATTATATGGACAAAAAACCATGAACCTTACTGGCTCACTCCTTTTAATCTTGTAGGTGTTTTCATTTAGAATGCACCATGTTGTCACTGCATTCCAACAGTCCACCATGGATTGGAAAATGGTGCCTTTAGTAAGCACAGGTGATTCCCTATTCCACTCAATTGTTGGCATGTCCTCACCATCGTATTCATTATCGATTAAGCTGTCCATGTTCTCCTCCTTCTCTTCTCCGTCGGTGTCATCAAACCTAGCTCGGCTGATGGGCTCCTCCGGATATTCATAATCCACTACGTGCTGAGTGGCTATATCCACCAGTTCAGGGTACCTCATCTCGTCTTCATCATCATTTGTCGGCACTTCCTCGTTAGGTTCTGCATCTTCCTCTACACCAACTGCAGAAGGTACACGGGAAACGACAGCTGAATCAACAATAGAATTGGCAGCAGGCATGTTGTGGCTCCATGAATGACTTGCTTTACTTGGTGTCGACCTACAAAGAGTGTTGGGGTACTTGCTATTAGCAGAGACAGATGATGTCCGATCTCCCTTCCCCTTGACCCGTTCTACGCGTGGCTGAAGCACATCGATTTGGTGTTTAATGAATCGGTTGCCAACAATCCCAGTAAAAAGCAACGCCATATGATTGTCACAAGTTAGTGGGAAAAATCTTTGCTCGTCAGTGTTGACATAATTCAGTTCAACAGCATCGGCATCACTCCAGGGATAGGTGCTTCGGAGCGCAGCTCGCAAATCATTGAAAGAAATGCTCGTTTCTACCACTTTGTGATAGAAAAATGTAGAAATCATATGCGGTTTAGTACCATGCAGCACACTAGTTTCCATTCTAATCTCCAGTCGAAAAGCCAGCGCAGGATCAATCCTAATTTATTCAAACAAAGGCTGCAGTTAGACCGGGTACAATTGAGAAAAATTTGAATGATTCAAGCTAGCAGAAGTCAAATACGACCTATAATACGAGTTAGAATGTCAATTCAAGGGGAAACGATGCTTACCCACGTGTAATCCATGAATTATCTGCCGCAGATTCCACCCAATCGTCTCCACGGTCGAGGGCCTTCCGGGCATCCTCGCTCAGCATCGCTACGTAATCCCAGATGGGGAGGTGGGCTATATCTGGCGGAGACATCGCGTGTCACCGACGAACGGAATAGGGGCATAGGGTGGAGGAAACAACAACAAAGAACGCGGCACAACACCGGCAGAGGGGGTGGGGCGCCGCATTGCGGTTTGGTGCTGGGTATCTCGATATGTTTCTAATTCAGACAAGCTGCCATGTACATGTCTCCTTGCGGTCCCACCCGTCAGCTAGCAACGAACAGATAAGGACGCAACCCCACTTGTCAGCAATTGACGGTCAATGCACGGTCAAGACAGCAAACGTCCGTTATGAGCATTTGTGAGAGTTTTAGCTAAGGAAGTGGAGAAAAATGAGAAAAAGTTTGGAGCATGGGGAAAACTGAGCACAACTAAGGAACCAGGGGCACTGGAGTAATAATCCCTATTCCTATTGATTCGATAAACATTGGTTTCATAACTGAGGGAAATACTTACCCATATTGTGTTGCCATAATCCTTTCCTCTTCACGGAAAACTCAACGCACATCACAAGTATCAGGGGGCATCCTTTTTTGTCCCAGTTACAAGCCCACCCTCGACTGCCAAGTAGGGCCCGACCTTTTTGTGTCCTAGTTGTAACTATATCGTTGACGTGCAATTGGGGGGGGGGGGGTATTTCATATCTGAGTAGCAATTCCACAGACGACATGTAACTCGGGCCCAACCCATTTTTGTGTTAGTTACAAGTCCGGCTACACATGTGACATGCAATTGGATGCCCCACCTATTCTGTATAAGTTGCAACTCGCCTCGCCCTCGAGATGCGACCAAAAGTTCAAGCATTTTTATCCTAGTTGCAAGTCCATCCTGGAAACTCAACTAGATAAGGAGAGCGACCCATTTTTTTCCCGAGCCGTAACTCCATCCTCGATACACAATTGGGTGCCCGACTCATTTTTGTCCATGTTGCAAGTCCAAGCTCAACATGCAATTGGGCATGATCCCGTTTATCATAATTGCAAGTTCGTCCCTCGACACGCAACTCGGCGTGACCCCTTTTTTCCTAGTTGCAACTCCATCCTCGAAACGCAACTACATGGGTACAACAAGACTGCAATTACGGACGTGAGAAGGGTTGTCCGCTAGTTGTATGTTCACATCTAAAAATAATATTTCTTTTCTTTATTTTCATATATTGTATAAATGTTCATGAAATATTTTTCTCAAAATTATGAACTTTTTTAAAATCATGAACTTTTCCAACTTCATATTTTATTGTTTTAAAAAACTAATGAACTTTTTCCAAATTTGTCGACATTTTTCGTTAACATATTTTTTTATTTGCTAAGTTCCGTAGTTCGTGGAAATTTTCAAATTTTCTACTCCTTTCTACTTCACGGACTTTAAAAATTGCAAATAATTTTCTATTTCACCAAATAGTTTGTAAAAGAACCAAAAAAACGTCACTACATTTCTCACGAGGTCTGCCTCAAGACGCCTCATACTTTCACCTAGGAGATATTGTTTTACCAAATTTTTCGTGCGTTCACTCATCAAGCCACATGCAAATGGTTCAAACATGCCAAACTCTAGTATAGCCTAGTCACACGACACATGATACGGTGTAAACTACTTGTTTTTTTGTTCGCCATTTTTTCTGTTTTGTGCAACATTAATGAAGCCCAACCAACAGAAAAAATAATATAGGCTAAAAATCCAAAACCCAACTTACACATACCGTTATTTAATCTGTTCGATGGTGTCCTACATAAATGTGAGGTATAATCTCATATCTAGATGTGACATAGTCGGACTCATCCCTTTATATAGTATTGTGAAACACGGGACCTAAAGCATAATTTCGTTTGGCTGCAGGCAACATTAGTTGGAAACGAGGTGCACGTATATTGTTGTGTGTGCTCTCTCTTAACTTTGTTTTCTTTTCTGTTAGGTTGTTAGATCCACTAGTTTGTTAAGCCTTCACTCCAATGACCTTCCTGAAGGCACATCAGCACGTTATTGGGGTCCTATATTTTAAGGATGTGGTAACGGTAGACTTAATTGGAATTTACATGTAGGTTTACGATTGAAAATTGGGGGAGGGAAGGGCCTACCCCAGTAAAACTAAAGGTGCCGCAGAAAAGGGAGAGTGGAATGGCCAAAGCTAGATTGACTACATGCTTTATATGTTGGAAATATGAGCAGTTTACTGAATAATTTAAAAGAAATAAAATAGATAAAATTTGATCATTGTATCATAGACAAGAGTAGTCATGCAACCTAAAGGAGAGTAGCCAAATATCATCTCAACATGTGTGATAGAAGCCTAGAACAAAACAAATCTAGAACATATACGAGACCAAGGAACTCTAGTAAGAACTCAAATAGTGAAGACACAACCAAATATTGAGAAGCGGTTATAGCGTTTGTGTTGGCGTTGATGTTGTTGTAACCCATGTCGTCGAAGAGGTTGTCGACGTCGGGGAAGAAAAAGTCGTTGGGAAAGTGATCGTCGGTGTTCGTGGCGTCCAACATGAAGAGGTCAGTAGTCGCATAGAGCGCTCCCCAAAAATCTTTTCACCTTCTCCCGTACAGGACTCAAAGATGTGAGGTTTCGAAACTGCGGTGTGCGGGATGGGGAAAAACCTAGTAGTACCTGAGAGCTTTGGAATTGGATGGCGTGAGTGAGGTGTTGTTCTGGTGTGTCTCTCCGGAGAGAAGCAACCTCTCTTTTATAGGCATGGGAGGAGGAGGCGAAGTGGCAGCGACATAAGCCGAAAGAAAAAGACGGGGGACGAAGGAAACAACCAACAGCCGAAGGGTGCAATGTTTGTATTCAATCCTCGCTACAGCAAATATATTTAAGCTCATGAGCGACCTTTTACATATGAGTCGTGTGTGTCAAAAATTTAGACAACGACTCAGCCCATTGTCGCAACCCGCGGCGCGTCGTGATGAGGCGTGGCATGGTGAGGCGGGCAATGGAGGAGGAGCACGCATGAATGTCTCTCTTGTTCTCATGCTCATACATGGGGAAACAACCTCCCTTATAAGGAGGTCCAACTCCTACTAAGTGAGTAGTATGGGACTAAACTTTAGTCTCACCTCGGGCCTTGCATGAACGGGCTGAGTGGGCCTCTAGGATTTACTAGGAATTCTGAAATTTAGTGTTGGGTTGTCCCAATATAGAATAAATTCCAGCAATCCCGCACCGGATCCTAGAGGCACACAAAAATTGTCTTTGGTTCCATAACATTGTTTATCTACTGATACTGTAATGGAGACTGTTAAATTGACCTTCCACCCGGAACTCTATGTTACACTAGTAGGCAACTTGAATAGTGGACTAAGCTTTGAACTTCCAGTTTTTTAGAATCTAGCTTCACACAAAGACTTGACCGATACTAGGCTACCGTGGGACTTATTCGTGGGTGGAGCTTATGCATCATACTTCGAGACCTTTCATGAGTTTATTAGAGAGCACCTTACTCTCATAGATTGGGACGTTTAACAATCAGACTCATATAATTGTGTTCTTCAAAAGATGTCCTACTGAACAACATCTTTGCTGAAATAAACTACTTAGAATACATTAACACATACGTCAACTTGCCATGCAGATTAGGAGAGTATTGCATCTTCATGGAGTGGTATTATTAATAGTAAGGTTGTTCTCCTCTCATTTGACTAACAACTTGTCTTGCAGTTCTAATTCATTGGATCTCCGGTTGCATGGAATAGGTTATTGGGGAACGTCGCATGGGAAACAAAAAATTTCCTACGCGCACGAAGACCTATCATGGTGATGTCCATCTACGAGAGGGGATGAGTGATCTACGTACCCTTGTAGATCGTACAGCAGAAGCGTTAGTGAACGTGGTTGATGTAGTGGAACGTCCTCACGTCCCTCGATCCGCCCCGCGAACAATCCCGCGATCAGTCCCACGATCTAGTACCGAACGGACGGCACCTCCGCGTTCAGCACACGTACAGCTCGACGATGATCTCGGCCTTCTTGATCCAGCAATAGAGACGGAGAGGTAGAAGAGTTCTCCGGCAGCGTGACGGCGCTCCGGAGGTTGGTGATGACCTTGCCTCAGCAGGGCTCCGCCCGAGCTCCGCAGAAACGCGATCTAGAGGAAAAACCGTGGAGGTATGTGGTCGGGCTGCCGTGGAAAAGTCGTCTCAAATCAGCCCTAAAACCTCCGTATATATAGGTGGGAGGGAGGGGAGGAGGCAGCCTCAAAACCTAAAGGTTTGGCCGAAATTGGAGGTGGAGGAGTCCTACTCCAATCCTACTTGGAGTAGGATTCCACCTTCCCACTTGGAAACTCTTTCCACCTTGTGTTTTTTCCTTCTCAAACATTATGGGCCTTAGTGGGAACTTATTCCAGCCCATTAGGGGCTGGTTTATCTCTTCCCATAGCCCATGAGACCCCTTGGGGCGTGACACCCCTCCCGATGGTCCCCGGCACCCCTCCCGGCACTCCCGGTACACTACCGATGAACCCGAAACTTTTCCGGTAATGCACGAAAACCTTCCGGTAACCAAATGAGGTCATCCTATATATCAATCTTCGTTTCCGGACCATTCCGGAAACCCTCGTGACGTCCGTGATATCATCCGGGACTCTGAACAACATTCGGTAACCAACCATATAACTCAAATACGCATAAAACAACGTCGAACCTTAAGTGTGCAGACCCTGCGGGTTCGAGAACTATGTAGACATGACCCGAGAGACTCCTCGGTCAATATCCAATAGCGGGACCTGGATGCCCATATTGGATCCTACATATTCTACGAAGATCTTATCGTTTGAACCTCAGTGCCAAGGATTCATATAATCCCGTATGTCATTCCCTTTGTCCTTCGGTATGTTACTTGCCCGAGATTCGATCATTAGTATCCGCATACCTATTTCAATCTCGTTTACCGGCAAGTCTCTTTACTCGTTCCGTAATACAAGATCCCGCAACTTACATTAAGTTACATTGCTTGCAAGGCTTGTGTGTGATGTTGTATTACCGAGTGGGCCCCGAGATACCTCTCCGTCACACGGAGTGACAAATCCCAGTCTCGATCTATACTAACTCAACGAACACCTTCGGAGATACCTGTAGAGCATCTTTATAGTCACCCAGTTACGTTGCGACGTTTGATACACACAAAGCATTCCTCCGGTGTCCGTGAGTTATATGATCTCATGGTCATAGGAACAAATACTTGACACGCAGAAAACAGTAGCAACAAAATGACACGATCAACATGCTACGTCTATTAGTTTGGGTCTAGTCCATCACATGATTCTCCTAATGATGTGATCCCGTTATCAAGTGACAACACTTGCCTATGGCCAGGAAACCTTGACCATCTTTGATCAATGAGCTAGTCAACTAGAGGCTTACTAGGGACAGTGTTTTGTCTATGTATCCACACAAGTATTGTGTTTCCAATCAATACAATTATAGCATGGATAATAAACGATTATCATGAACTAAGAAATATAATAATAACTAATTTATTATTGCCTCTAGGGCATATTTCCAACATAGGTTGCCACTATGAACAACTCATATTGTGGGTCCCATAGCCATCTCCTTCGATGCATTATCTATCACATTAAATGATAGACCCTTAGTAAAAGGATTTTCTAGATTCTTAGATGTTTGGATATAATCCAATCCAATAACTCCAGACCGAGTCTTGATAGACTTGAACCTTCTCTGTACAAGTCTTGATGACTTCATGTTATCCTCTGAGCTACACACTTTTGTGGTCATAGTTTGATTGTCATGGTTCATAAGGATACCCGGTACAGGTTTATCAACAATTGCCAAGCCAATCAAGAGCAGCAGAAACCAATCTGCTTCGACCATAGCTGTATCTAGTGTTGTGAGTTCTGCTTCCATTGTTGACTTTGTTAAGGTGTTCTACTTGCAATACTTCCATGAAACAGTGCTACCTCTGTGAGTAAATACATATCCGCTCGTGCCCTTTATCTCATGAGCATCTAAAATCCATTTTGAGTCACTATACCCTTCAAGCACCTTTGGGTACCCACTATAGTGAATTTCATAACTTGTAGCGCCCTTCAAATAGCGCATAAGTCTTTCTAGAGCTTTCCAATGATCATCTCCTAGTTTTGAGACAAACCATTTCAGTTTGCTAACAAAAAAAGACATGTAAGGTCCCGTAGCTCTGTCTAAATACATAAGCAAGCCAATAATCTGAGAGTATTTAAATTGATCTCTAGCATTTCTTTGTTTTTTCGAAGCAGCACGCTAGCATCATATGGTGTTCGACACAGCTTGCAATCACCATAGCCAAAGCGACTCAACATCTTTTTCACATTGTGAGATTGAGACAAGGTAATCCCACCATCATCATCTCTCAATAGCTTGATGTTCAAAATAACATCCACTACTCTAAATCCTTCATCTCAAAACAATGAGATAGGAAATCAATGACCTCCTTAATAACATTTAGATTTGTTGTGAAAATAAATATGTCATCAACATACAAGCAAAGGATAACTCCCTCACCCCCACCATGGCGTTAGTACAAACATTTTTTAGCTTCGTTTACAACAAAGCCTGCAACTATTAAAGTTCTTTCAAACTTCGCATGCTACTGCTGATGTCCATACAAAGACTTCAACAATTTGCACACCTTTCCTTCCTGGTCATTCACTATAAACCCATATGGTTGTTCCATGTAAATTTCTCGTCTAAATATCCATCTAGGAATGCAGTATTATATACATTTGATGAACTTGAAGACCATGTGAGGCAGCTAGTGAAAGTACTCGAACACTGGTCAGTCCAGGCACTAGTGAGTAAGTATCAAAGATGTCTTCACCTTCCTTTTGGGTATAACCCTTGGCTATGAGTCGTGCCTTGTACTTCTCAATACTACCATCAGACCTAAATTCTTCTTGAATACCCATTTTCATCCTATATATTTGCACCCATAAGGACGATCAGTGATCTCCCAAGTTTCGTCTGCCAGGATGGAATTCATCTCAGTATGAACCGCTTCCTTCTAGTAGTCGGCATCTTCACATGCAAACGTCTGTGAAATAGTACCGGGAGTGTCATCTATCTGGTACAAAAGAAAATCGTCACAAAAGGATTTGCATTTTTTGTCTCTTGCTTGTTTTAGGAGTCTCATTATTGACCTCCACATGATCCTCAAGATGTTGCATAGGAATTGTAGGCTCGGAAATTGCAACTACATCTTGGCACGATGAACCAGGCAACTCCTAATTCTATGAGCTACCCATATCCTTCATGGGAAAGATATCTTCAAAGAAAGTCACATTATTCTACTCCATGATTGTACCGACATGCATGTATGATACCTCATATTTTACAATCAAGAATATACAACCAATGTTATGAAAGGCATAACCCAGGAAAACACAATCCACATTTGTTGGCCCAAGTTTGTGCTTCTTTGCAATTGGCACATTTACTTTCGCCAAGCAACCCAGGTTCATAGATAAGAGAGTTTTATCCTTTTCTTCTTCCATTCCTCGAATGGAGCTACCTCTTTGTTAATTGTGAGAACTTGGTGTAGGAGATAACATGTCGTCGATATATTATCCCCCCACCATGCCTTGGAGAAACCCGATGTGTCTAACATGATTTTAACCAAATCAGTTAGAGTACGGTTCTTTCTTTCGGCTACCCATTTGACACAGGTGCATAGAGAGGCGTACTCTTATGGATTATACCATGTTCTGCACCAAAATAATCAAATTAATTTGAAAAATACTCTCCATCGTGCTCAAACCCTTGCCTCTTGATCTTTCGATCAAGTTGGTTTTCCTCATCAATTTTATAGATCTTGAAAAAGTTCAAAGCCTCATTTTTTATTTTAGAAGATACACATGACAATATCTAGTGGATTGGTCAATAAATTTCATGAAGTATTTCTTACCACCTTCTATTAAAATACCATTCATTTCAGAAAAAACTGTATGGATGAGCTTTAGTGGCACAAGATTTCTCATTTTCACATTTGTATGACACTTAGGGGTTGCTTAGCTTGCACATAAACTTGACACTTAGATCCGTTGACAACGGTAGAATCATGGATTAAGTTCAACTTGGCTAATCACGTCATGCAGCCAAAGTTAATATGATAGAGACTTGAATGCCACACATTTAATTCACTATTATAGTAAAGATGCTTAACAAATTTATTACACAAATCTGACAAGGATAGTCGGAACAAGCATCCTGATTCATCACCTTTACCAACAAAAGCTCCATACTTGGACACTACAAATTTATTACACTCGAAACACAAGCTTGTGGCTATCTCTACACAAAAGAGATCCGCGAACGAGGTTTTTATTGACGGAGGGGACATAATGCACGTTCTTCAGTAGCACGATCTTAGGGGAAGTAAATTTCAGATAAACTATGCCAACATCATGAACAAAAGCAATTGAACCAGTTCCCATCAGCTTGGAAGTAATCCATGCGTCCTCATAAAAAGAAAACATGGAAATATCACAACATACATGTACATTAGCACCCATGGTAATCAATCAACCAGGGGAACGACATACTAAGAGAACAGCCGGAAGTATACCAAACCCAAAATCCTTCATCTCGGTGTCACCAATGACAACAATGGCGATATTATCACCTTTCTTGTGTTGACGCTTTTCATAACAGTTAGGGCAATTAGGAGCTCAATAACCAGTATCTTCGCACACATGTGAAACACCTTTCTTCGTGTCAGTCTTATTTTTGAAGTTGGTGTTCTGTTAAGCCTTGTTATTCCAATCAAAGTTTCCTTCACCATCAAACTTGCCCTTGTTCTTGAACTTGTGGGGCTGAAAGTTTTTCTTTTGTACCAGATTGGCACTAGAACCTCCCTCAATACCTCGAGCACGTGTGCCTTATGCTCTTGCCTTTTCTTCCACATCAAGAGTAATGATGAGATTTAGAACGCCAAAGTCATGTCGCTTATATTTTAGAGAGGTAGAAAAGTTCCTCCACGGGGGAGGAAACTTAGTGATGATGCATATGAGAATAAAATTATCTCGTAACATACAATTGAAGTGCTCAAGTTCTATAACAAATGATTGTATATCATGAGCTTACTCAACCATAGAGTGTTCAATAGTCATCCTATAGTGATAGAATTGTTCCATGATGTACAGCTCACTCATTGATAATGGTATCACATCATTAGAAGAATGATGTGATGGACAAGACCCAAACTATGAATGTAGCATGTGATCGTGTCAGTTTATTGCTATTGTTTTCTACATGTCAAGTATCTGTTCCTATGACCATGAGATCGTGCAACTCACTGACACCACAGGAGTACCTTATGTGTATCAAACGTCACAACGTAACTGGGTGACTATAAATATGCTCTACAAGTACCTCCGAGGGTGTCTGTTGAGTTGGCATGGATCAAGACTTGGATTTTCCACTCCATGTGATGGAGAGGTATCTCAGGGCATACTCGGTAATACAACATTAGAATGAGGTTCCAAGCAATGTGACTAAAGAGTTAGCCACGGGATCTTGTTTTACGAAACGAGTAACGAGACTTGCCGGTAACGAGATTGAACTAGGTATGGAGATACCGACGATCGAATCTCGGGCAAGGAACATACCAATGAACAAAGGGAACTACATACGGGATTAACTGAATCCTTAAAATTGAGGTTGGAGAGATAAATATCTTCGTAGAAAATGTAGGAACCAATATGGACATCTAGGTCCCGCTATTGGTTATTGACCGTAGAGATGTCTCGGTCATGTCTACATAGTTCTCGACCATGCGGGGTCTACACACTTAATGTTTGGTGATGATATAAGCATAGTCGAGTCAATGCATTGGTGACTGAAGGTTGTTCGGAGTCCCGGATGAGATCCGGGACATGACGAGGAACTCCGGAATGGTCTGGATGTGAAGATTGATATATAGGATGAAGAGAAACGGAGTCCGGAAGTGTTCCGGGTCATACCGGGGAATCGACGGAATGCTGAAAGGAGTTTAGGGGGGCGCAAGTGTTGGGGCCCTCAGGGGCCAAGGAGAGGTGGCACACCAGCCCACAAGGGGATGGGCGCCGAACAAACCACAGTCAACTTCTCCTAGGGGAGGGTGAAAGTGCGTTATATCGACTAGAGGGGGATGAATAGGAGATTTTTAGAATTTCATCACTGAGGAAATTCGTTTTGAGTAAATTCCTCACTGATGACTAACTTACAGCGGAAACAGTAAAGGATCAGAAGTGCAAAGTTTCACAACAGCAGTTTTTTAGAGTGAAGAATGTGAAAACAGATTGCACACTGAGCAGGCACGCAGAATACAGATGAGAAATGACTAATGTGAAGAATTTGGGGTTGAGGAAATTTGGAGAAAGTCTTCAGCAAATTCTTCAAACAGTCACAGTGAAAGTCATCAACACATAATACGGGAAAGTAAAGAGTTGAGGAATTTGAACCCGTTTCTCAGTGAAGACAGTCGTTGATGACCTAGTTCCAACTGCTCTCACAGTCGTACATCTCGTTTGGAGCGGCTTGGTATTGAAACCAAAGGACACCCAGTCCCGGGACACACAGTCCCTACCGTACTCCCCTTGAGCTAAGGACACTAAGTCCTCGCCGAACACTCGTGGTAAGTCTTCAGGGCAGACTTCCAAACCCTCAAAAACTAGGTCACCCGGCGATCCACAATTGACTGCTGGAAAGCTCTAGACCATGACGCCTAACCGTCTGGAGGATGCACAGTCCTCAAAGGTAAAAGGCTTCAGTCCCACACAGGAACTACTTCTTGAGTGATGCTCAATCACTAGGATTGGTTTGTGGTTTCGGTGGGTGGTGTATTTCCTCACTGATGAATTACTCTCGAAGACTCTGAGGAATTTGGGTTGCTCTTATGACAAGTGTCAGTTTCTAACGGACCAGCCAACCAGCTAGTGGTTGTGGGGGTGGCTATTTATAGCCTGGGAGCATCCCGACATGATTTGACACTAATGCCCTTAAATAATATGACCGTTAGAGTGGATAGGACCAGTGACTTGGCGTGGTTATCGAAACGGCTGGAACCCTCAACTGTGAGAGTCCTCATGTCACTCATATTCCACACTTGAGGCTTTTGATAGGATTAGGCTTGGGTTGAGCATCATGTGGAAATTCATTCCATAGTGTAAGTTCGACCCCCTTTAACAGTACGGTGTTCCTATTACTCAAATGCGAAGAAAGTAAAACAGAAAGTGTAAATCTTCATGCTTCAAATTCTTCAGAATGATTTTCTTCAGGAACCACCGGACTTCTCAATATCAGTATCTTCATGAGGAATATCAATTTCATCACAGATTCCTCGCGATTCATTTCTTCAGCTTCAGACCAATTTCTTCAACTAAAGACATATATTTTTAGGGGTCGATATTCTTCAAATATCTCAAACTCCTCAATGACTTATAGATCATGTGTACACTCACAAACACATTAGATACTTAACCTATAAGTCTTCAAAACACCAAAATCACTAAGGGGCACTAGATGCACTTACAATCTCCCCCTTTTTGGTGGTTGATGACAATTAGGTTAAGTCTTCAACAGGGATTTAAAAAATATGAAGTGTAAATACTCATTTGAGGAATTTGAAAACAAGATTCAGAGAGACTTCCCCTGAAGATGTGCATATCTTGAGGATTTTGCTTTTCACAGCAAATGCACATTGATGATTTATATCATGAAGATCTCTCCCTGAGTCTTGTAAATCATGCATACATATAACATATCATATGAAGTAAATGAAGATGCATGATGGCAAATGGTATCTGACGAATTCCAGCATGCGTGCATTAAAACTTGAGGAATAAGCATGCGAAGAAAAACGTTCAAAACCATCAGAGTACCATCGGGCTTAAGTTACAACTCATTACATAAAAACTTCAAAAGAGCAAGAGTTTGTAACTTAAATATAGTTTATAAGCCCCAAAAAATATCCCACTTGAAGACTAACTCTCGAGTTTCTCCCCCTTTGTCATCAAGTGACAAAAAGGGACAAACTGAGGACTAACGCCCGTGAAGACTTCATTTCTTGGCGGTTGAGGAAGAGCCGTGATGCTTCTTGGGAGTAGTCTTCTTCCTTGGGCCGGTTGCAGTGTCGAGTTGTTCTTCATCAGATTCAGCAGTGCGGAATGAAGAAAAGGAGTTGTCTTCAAGGTCTGGCACTGGAATGGGCCTGAACTTCTTCTTGGGAGGCCACGACCAGTCAAAGTCTCGCTCAAAGTCCATTTCTTCAAGCTCAGTCCAAGTCTTCACATGTGCAAGTGTAGCCCAGGTGCGGTCAAAAACCTCATGCAGATAGTGATGGTTAATCTTCACAAAGTTCTGTGTTTTAGTGAGGGTTTTCACAATGGCACCAAACTGGCGTTTGACCCATTTGTGGTTGCGATCCACATTCTGGTGAAGACTGAGGAGGAGCTCTCTGGTATTCAGCACGCGAGGAGGAACGGGGCTTGCGGGACGAGTCTGAGTATCGTCCCATGAAGAATAAGCTTCTGGCTCTCTGAACTGGCCATCAAGGGGCCTGCTGCCTTCTTCAATCACAGATTTTCCTTTTCTTTCAATGGGCTCGAAAGTCTTCTTGTTGACCCGGATAGGAGGCATATAACCAACTTGGTTTTGACAATCAGGGTGAAAGTTGATGCCTGTCCTTGTCCTGATGAATCTCATGATCCACGGGGCATATATCTTGTGATCAAAGGGGCACATGGCATTGTCGGCCAAAGTCCTCAAGAAGAAATCATGGATATTGATAGGAATACCGTGAATGATGTTGAAGAGTATATTCTTCATGAGGCCTACAACATCTTCTTCATCGTCATGGCCTTTGATCGGTGCGAGCACACTGCAGAGGATTCTGTAGACAGATCGGGGTGTGTACTTGAGCTCGTGGACGAGGAAGGTTGTTCTTGAAGATTTGCCTTCAGCCAAAGGCTTCATGAGGACTTCCATCATTCCATTTGGCAGCTCACGCTCACCATAAAGCTTCACAGACCCATCTCAGGGAATTGGTACGGGCAGTTCTCTAAGGAGTTCAGAAGCAGGAGCCTTGTAGTGGGTGTTTTGTGAAATCCAGTCAAACACCCAAGTGTTGATGCCTTTAGGGTTGCCAGATATGTGAAGAGTGGCATAGAACTGAAGAATAAGCTCGTTGTTCCAGTCTGATATGTCTGAGCACATTGGGAGCAAACTTGCATCATGGAGTACACTGAGGACTGGCTCCAGGCATGGTATTGCTTCAAGTTCAACATGAGGAATATGCATGTGCTGGAATATCTTGTTTCGTCCAAAGAGCACAGAGGCATAGTAGTTCATCTGAGTCCTTGTCCAAAACTTCAAATGCCTCATTTGAGGCTTGTCATAAGTGTTCTCTCCGATGAAGTACATGCGTTCTTCAAAGAAATTTTCTTTCTGAAACTTTGGACGCTTGGAGAAAGGCTCACGTTGAACTGGCTAAAGATTTTGCTCAGGAATAGGCGGGAGACAACAATAGCAGTCTCTCGGTTGAGCACAACGAATGCATTGTCTTGGGCGGGTGCATTTTCTTCAGCATTTTCCTCAGGGTGAGAAATTTCAGCAGTTGGTACTTCAGGCTGAGGAGATGATACTTGCTCTCGCTGAGCTTCAGGTTGAGGAATTTCTGCTTCTTTCTCAGTTGAAGGAGTTGGATCAGCCTGTTCCTCATCTTGCGGAGTCTGCTCAGAGTGTTGAATTTCGTCAGCTTGAGGATTTTCAACTTGTTTTTTCCTCAGTTGGCTTTGTGGCAGAGGCAGTTTCATCAGCTGGTGCAGCTGATGCTTGAACATTTTTTGTCTGAGGAATGAGAGGTTGAGGACTGACGTCTATCTGAATTTCCTCGTCAGTGTGTTCCTCAGGGGCGACATCCTTCATTTCCTCATTTGCCTTTGTAGCTGGGTCATCAATGACGACCATCTCATAGGAAGGGGCGACATTGAGAGGCACCAGGTCTAGAGGAGCAGTTTCTTCAATTTCTTTGAGGCGCTTTGCCTCTGTTTCTTCTACTGCTGAGGAGGCTTTTCTCTTCTTGGCTTCCTTTTCAGCAGCCTTTGTTTTCTTCACGTCTGACACAGATGGAATTATCTTCTTCACCTTTGAAGCTTTTGGTGAAGGTGTTCTCTCTACAGTTTCTTCAGCTGGTATTGAGGAACCAGCTGGAACAGAGTCATCAGCCTGCTTTGATGAAGCAGCTAGAACAGGAGCAGTCTCATCAGTGGCAGCAAGTTCATCAGTTGGAGTTTCCATGATGATTTCTTCAATGGCCGGTTCATCAACACGGCGCTCTTTGTGTACTTCCTCAGCTTGAGGAGTTTCCTCCTCATGAGGAGATTCATCTGCTGGCTCCTCAATCAAGGGTTGAGGAGTTGGTGCTGGGGGTGTGGTTCTCTTGTTGTAGTCATCAACAGCACTAGTGGACAGCTTGATGAAATTGATCTTGAGGTTTTTGCGATCTGACAGCTTGGCGTACTTGTCAGTCAGTTTTTGCAGCTCTGCCTGTGTTGTCACCAGTGCATCAGGAGTCAGTTTGAGGAGATTCTGCCTGAGGAATTTCTCCTTTTTGATCTTTGCAACTTTGGCCTGCCTGGCCTGCTGTTCTTTCCACTTGGCTTCATTGATGAAAGTGATCACCATGTGACTGATGCCAGGCGGAAGCTTCAAGTCATCAATAGGAGTGTTTGGGTCCTCATACCAGATATTGATGTAGTCAAGGAGGACTTTGGGGTCCATGGCCAGAGGAATAGCACTGCCTGATGCTTGAGCTACACTTTCTTGCTTGTTTCTGATGATGGCTTGCAGGGTTTCATCATCATATTCATCACTTCCCTCTGATGCAGACGGGACTGTGATGATTTTGCTGGGGCTTGGCAGAGGTGCACGTTCAGCAGTTGCCAAAGTCTTCGCAGGAGGTGTTGAAGACTTTGTCTCTGAGCTGGTTGCAGCTGGGAGTGAGGAGCTGGAGCTGGCGGTCATAGGCTTCACGACTTGCTTCTGTACTGGTCTCTCTTGAGGCTTTGGAGGTGGAGCTGAGGATTTTGGTGCTGAGGAGATTGGTACTGAGGGTTTTGGCGCTGATGGTTTTGGTGTTGAAGGTTTTGGTAATGAGGGTTTTGGTGTTGAGGGTTTTGTGACAGAAGCCTGAGCAGACTTCTCTTAAGGCTTTGGGGCACTTGGCTTTGATGGCACAGACTGCATTTGAGGAATTTCTGAGCCTGAGGTTTCTGCAGCTGGGGAATTAGCAGCACCTGAGGCAGCAGCTGAGGATTCATTAAATTTCCGCACTGCAGCTTCTGCGTGCTTCTTGAGCTTAGCCAGATGCTTTTCCTTTTCATCTGGATAGTCATCAATGGTCTTGAGGCTTGAGGGATGTGCTACTTGATGATCCTCAAGTGGGGCCCTTCTGCAAGGAGGCTTCAAAGCGAATTTCTTCGCATATTTGGGAGTCACAAACCTGTACTCCTTCCATTCATTCGCCCATCGGCGTTCAATCTTCTGCAGCCGTATCTTTCTCTTGGCCATTGTCTCATTTTCATCAGGCGTGCAATAGTCCAAGTAGATGTCCTCAGGGATATCAGCAGCTATGTTTTGCTCAAGTTTCTTTCCTCCCTTTTGTTTTCTGTCTTCCTCCATTTTCTTCAGTTGAGGATTTTGCTGATGATTTTGAACTCTTGAGGATTCTGATGAGCCTTGAAGAGTTTCTTCCAGAAACGCTGCAAATGAGTTAATGTGATGAGAACCGAGAGATTCATCAGCTGACATGTGTGTACCTGTGAACAGAGTATGGTTGCGAGGAATTTGGAGAGGTCATATGCGTTCTCAGATTTGAAGAAAATGGAAAAGTTTGACAGTTTGAGGAATATAACCAGTGGTTGAGGAATTTGCGTAAGCATACTGTTCTTGGGTTCCAGAGTTGTACAGATCCGAAAATTCGCACAATTGAGGAATCTCGTGATAATCTTAGATGCTTAGCATAGTTCATCAATGATTGTGGTGATAGGTAGTGTTTGAGGAATCAAGTGCGCATCATATCTTGAGGAAAAACAGATTTCACATAGAAGATGTAAAATTTTAGATCTAACTTGCTGTAAAAATGGGATATATTTACCTTGGAAGGTGCGCACGAAAAACACAGAAAGTTGTGTGTGGAGAGGCTCTTCGTTCGAGTGTCCAATGCACCCTAACTCGGCGACAGAGGACGTCTACGGCGGCGGCGGACGAAGATGGTCCGACTCCGGCGTGGTTCTGGCAACGGAGAAGTCGAGGCAGTGAAGCTCTCCTCACCGGCGACGAGACTACCAGCGATGGCGCTAGGGTTTGGTGGAGTGTGCTGTGGCAGGAGAGCGATGAGGCGAAGAAGAGGATGCCGAGGGGGATAAGGACATATTTATAGCCAAAAGTTACTGCTGGCGCGAGAATGTCAGACCAAATAGCCCGTGCCTCTACGTCTCCGCAGGAAACGTGTAGCTCCCATACGATGCGGTGGAGATAGTGGAGATCGTGGTTATCCGATCGTGGGAAGTGGGGGTTCAGTTACTGTGTCTTTAAAGAAACAATTTTTGAAGATTTGAGGATTTTCGTTACAAAATCATCAGCTGACAAGGATGCAGTGAGGATTTTGAACAAAGTTTCAAGTAGAACGCATATGAAGAATTGAATAGACGGGATAAGTATAGCATAGAGGGAAAGTAGGGTCCGATCACATTCACTTAGCAGAAACATCAACTTGAAGAAATAGCAATAAGTGAATGCTGTTGAGGACTGGAAATCACAGTCTATCTAGTCAAATGAAAGTCATCAAGTGTTTTTGAAGATTTTGTAATAAATCATCACAATGAAGAACAACTGTTTTGAACAAAAACGCATTGTGAGGAAATTGATCATTTGAAGAAAATCAACTTGAGGAATTTCACATTGGGCGGTGGCGTTACCCACCATATAAGAATGTTGATTACAGTCGCTGCGTACAATTGTCGTAGGGCCCTGAGAATCAATTTCTTCGTTAATTTCTTCACATTCAGAGTGACATTCTTCATCAGTTGATGAAAATCGATTCATCATGTGTTGCACATCTAAGTCATCAACTTTGCATAAGTGTTAGGATGTGTGCATGTTTTTACAAAACATTTGAAGATTCTAAGATATTTAGCTCACACCGCAACTTGCAAAACCTTTTCTCATCCAAGGGCTTAGTGAAGATATCTGCCAGTTGATCATCAGTCTTCACATGGTCAATGAGGATATTGCCCTTGAGGACATGGTCCCGAAGAAAATGATGACGAATCTGGATGTGCTTGGTCTTCGAGTGTTGTACTGGGTTGTATGCAATCTTGATAGCACTCTCATTGTCACAGTAAAGAGGTACATTCTTCATGTTGATGCCGTAGTCCTTGAGGGTTTGCTTCATCCATAGCAATTGAGCACAACAAGAACCAGCAGCAATGTACTCAGTTTCAGCAGTGGAGAGTGATACGCAGTTCTGCTTCTTTGAGGACCAGCAAACTAGTGATCTTCCGAGGAAATGGCATGTGCCAGAAGTTGACTTGCGATCCACACGGTCACCAGCATAGTCTGAATTAGAATACCCTACCAGATGAAGATTGGAGCCCTTGGGATACCATAATCCTAGTGTTGATGCACATAGATACATTAAGGAGCCAATCATAGAACGGTATACCTGCTGATCGAAATCTTTACCATTTTCATCAGTGCCGAGGTGGCCGTTGGTAGGCATCGGAGTCTTGGCACCTTTGCATTCGTGCATGTCGAATTTCCTCAGAACATCCTTGAGGTATTTCTCCTGTGATATGAAGATTCCATTGCTTTGTTGACGAGTTTGAAGTCCTAAGAAGAATTTCAGCTCCCCCATCATGGACATCTGATATTCTTCACTCATCATGTAGGCAAATTCATCACTGTATCTTTTGTCAGTACAACCAAATATGATATCATCGACATATATTTGACATACAAACAGCTCATTATCATAGGATTTTGTGAAAAGAGTTGGATCGAGTGAACCAGGTTTGAAGCCTTTCTTCATGAGGAATTCCTTCAATGTATCATACCATGCCCGAGGGGCTTGCTTGAGGCCTTACAGGGCCTTTTTGAGTCTGAAGACTTTGTCTGGATTCTTTGGATCCTCAAAACCTGGAGGCTTACCAACATATACTTCTTCCTCAAGCTTACCATTGAGGAATGCACTTTTCACATCCATTTGATATAAGGTGATGTTATGATGATTAGCATAAGCAAGTAATATTCGAATAGCTTCAAGTCTAGCAACAGGTGCAAAAGTTTCATCGAAATCTATTCCTTCAACCTGGGTGTAGCCTTGGTCTAAAAGTCGTGCCTTGTTCCTCACCACTTGACCGTCCTCATCTTGCTTGTTTCGGAAAATCCACTTGGTGCCGATGATGTTGTGCTTGCGAGGATCTGGTCGTTTGACGAGCTCCCACACGTCATTCAGCTTGAATTGAAGAAGTTCGTCTTGCATAGCTTGGATCCACTCCGGTTCCAGAAAAGCCTCAGCAACTTTTGAGGGTTCTGTGATGGATACAAAGGAAAAGTGCCCACAAAAGTTAACTAAGTGTGAAGCTTTTGAGCGAGTGAGAGGACCTGGCGCGTTGATGTCGTTGAGGATTTTGTCAAGCTCTACTTCGCTCGCAATCCTCGGATGAGCTGGTTGAGGATTTTGTCTGGTCTGAGGAATTGGTGCTGGTGCAATTTCCTCAGGAGCATCTTCTTGGTTTTTATCAGTGATGGGAATCGTTTCTTCACCAACTTCCTCAGTGGGGACAATGTCTTCAGTAGGCTTGAGCTTTATTGCTTCCTCAGGAGACAACTTATCTGGATCAGAAGGCAATTGCTCTCTTTGCGAGCCATTAGTTTCATCGAACCGCACATCTACAGTTTCAACAACTTTGTTGTGATAGTTGTTGAAGACTCTGTAAGTGTGCGAGTCCTTTCCATAACCGAGCATAAAACCTTCATGTGCCTTACGTGCAAATTTTGAGCTATGGTGAGGATCTCTAATCCAGCATTTTGCACCGAAGACTTTGAAATAACTTACATTGGGTTTCTTGTCAGTGAGGAGTTAATATGAGGTTTTCTTGAGGAATTTGTGAAGATATACCTTGTTGATGATATGACATGCAGTGTTGATTGCTTCAGGCCAAAAGCGACAAGGAGTCTGATATTCTTCAAGCATAGTTCTAGCCATTTCAACCAGAGTCCTCTTCTTCCTTTCGACGACACCATTCTGCTGAGGAGTATAAGGAGCAGACAATTCGTGAGTAATACCAAGTTCATCTAGATAATCATCAAGACCAGTGTTTTTGAACTCGGTTCCATTGTCACTCCTGATATGTTTGATCTTGATGCCAAAGTTCGTCGAGGCCCTTGAAGAAAATCGTTTGAAGATTTCCTGCACTTCAGTTTTATACACTATGATATGCACCCAAGTATATCTGGAATAATCATCAACTATGACGAAGCCATATAAAGATGTTGCATTGGTTAGTGTGGCATAGTGAGTAGGTCCAAATAGATCCATATGAAGCAATTCGAATGGACGTGTAGTGGTCATGATAGTCTTAGAGGGATGCTTGGGTCTGGTCATTTTCCCAGATTCACAAGCACCGCAGAGATGATCCTTGAGGAATTTGACTGATTCGATGCCGATGACATGCTTCTCCTTCGCGAGCGTGTGCACATTCCTCATGCCTGCATGACTTAGTCTTCGGTGCCACAGCCATCCTTCTGAGGTTTTTGCTAGTAAGCAAGTGGCTGGTTGAGGACCTGTAGAGAAATCAACAATGTACAAATCCCCTCTTCTTACACCTTCGAAGACTTTGGATTTGTCAGATTCCATGATGACTACACATCTATATCTACCAAAGATAACAATCATATCAAGATCACAAAGCATCGAGACTGACATAAGGTTAAAACCAAGGGATTCAACAAGCATCACTTTGTCCATATGCCTATCCTTGGAAATAGCCACTTTGCCAAGTCCCAATACCTTGCTTTTACCTTTGTCAGCATATGTGATTTGCTTCAGAGGTGATGGAGTTAGTGGCATATTCATCAGTAAGTTTTTATCACCAGTCATGTGATGTGTGCAGCCACTATCAAGAACCCACTCAGTATTCTTGGGTTTGTCATCCTGCAGATGAATTAGTACAGCTTACCATCTCATATGCTATAGATTTGAAGAATATGATACTAATTTCATCAGATCAGTAATTTCATCATAATAGAAATGTAAGGACGAGTGAAATATTTCTATTTCATCAATCCTTAGCTTGCGTCCTATCAAGCATTTCCTCAAGTCTCCAGCAAATTCTTCAGATGATGATTTTCATCTGGAGACCTGACCTGTAGAAGTGATTAGTTCGATTTCTTCACCACCCACATCTGAAGGGGTGGCAAAGCATTCATCATCCTGCAAGCACCATATGAGAAAGGTGGCATTTAAGCCAATGCACTTCTCTTAACAGTAGGGGGATTAAAGTACTCATATGAATATGCAGAGAATTGGTTTAAGGATTTATGAACATAGTGATTTGAGGAGTAACGCTCATATTCATATTCCTTGTAGTTTCCCTGCATGTTAAACGCAGAAGCACGGGTACGAGCATAGTTTTGACCAGTTGAGGATTTTGATCCTCATGAAGACTTTGGTCCTCCTAAGAAATTTGATCTGGGGTTCAGATTCTTCAGTGGTGGTGTCATGAGGACATTCACATCAAGATTTTCAAGACAACTTTTGGGAACCCACATTTTCCTCAGAGGAGGGCCATTCCTGCAGTTAGCTCCAACATATCGAGCAAATACTTCACGAGATTGATTTTTGAACAGTTTATAGTTGGAATCAAATGACTCATCCGAGGAATAGGATAATTCACATGAAAAGAGAGATAGATTAGATGGATCAAAAGGAGGCCCAGTAGCAGCAACGCATGAGGTTTTGGGATACTTCTCAGGTTTCCAATAAGATCCATCAGCATTTAATTTCCTCTCAAAGGCAATTCCTTCTTTCCTCGGGTTCCTGTTCAAGATCTTATTTTTGAGCACATCACAAAGGGTTTGATGTCCTTTGAGGCTTTTGTACATGCCTGTCACGTACAATTCCTTCAGACTGCATTTTCGTCAGTAACATTTGTGTTTTCCTCAAGTGAGGAAATAGACACAACAGGTGCAGTTGAAGAATTTGTAGCAATGGTAGCATTTGATGATTCTGGTGAGGAATTAGCAGTTTCGCGTTCAATGCATTTAAGACATGGAGGAATAAATTCAACTTGACTAGCACTGATCTGTTGAGCTAGTAATGAATCATTTTCCATACGAAGATCATCATGAGACACCCTCAGCTTCTCAAGATCAAGCTTCCTTTGAAGAAATTCATAGGAAAGCTTCTCATGATCAGTGAGGAGTGTATCACAACAATCCTGAAGATTATCAAATCTAGACTGAAGACTTTTCATGTCATCAGTGAGGATTTGGGTAAGGTTCATTTCGTCATTCAATAGATCATCACTTTTATCTAGAAGTTTCTGAAGCTTTTCCAGAGAAGTTTGTTGTTTAGTGGTAATGACTGCAAGTTTACTGTAACTGGGTTTCTTATAATTATCAGGTTCACAGTCACTTGAGTTAGAGGAGGAGGCATTATTTGGTACCTTTGAACATTTTGCCATGAAGCAAAAGGTTGGAGCGAAGTCATCAGCATAGTCATCAGTGAGTATGGTGCTATCATTTTCTTCAAGGTTGAAGATTGACTTGCTGACGAAAGTGGTTGCCAGTGCAAGACTAGCCTGTCCGGATTCTGAGTCTTCATCAGAACCCTCTTCTTCATCACATTCCTTTGATTCTGCCTCGGAGTCCATTTCCTTGCCGATAAGTGCCCGAGCCTTTCGGAAACTAGTCTTCTTGTGCGATGAGGGCTTTGAAGATGAGGATTTTGAAGATTTCTTCTTCTTCTTCGAGTCATCAGAACTGTCATCCTTGTATTTCTTCTTTGATTCCTTTCCCCAACGGGGACAATCAGCAATGTAATGACCTGATTTCTTGAACTTGTGACAGGTTCTTTTCTTGTAGTCCTCAGATGAAGATTCTGATTTCCTCATGTCTCTTCTTGGAGATTTACCGAACTGACCACGTCATGTAAATCTCTGGAATTTCCTCACGAGCATTGCAAGATCTTGTCCAAATTCTTCACGGTCACAATTACTGTCATCTGTGTCTTTGTCTTCATATGAGGAAATTGCTCTAGCCTTCAGTGCACATGGTCTGGAATAGCTTGGTCCATATAGATCTCTCTTTTCTTCTAGTTGGAATTCATGAGTATTTAGCCTTTCTAGTATATCAGTTGGATCAAGCATCTTGTAATCTGGTCTTTCTTGAATCATCAGAACTAAAGTGTCAAATGAAGAATCCAAAGATCTCAGCAGTTTCTTCACAACTTCGTGATCAGTGATGTCTCGAGCTCCGAGTGCTTGCAGTTCATTTGATATGTCAGTGAGGCGATCAAAGGTGTCTTGGCAGCTTTCATTGTCATGTCTTTTGAAGCGATTGAAGAGATTGCGAAGAATATCAGCACGAGAGTCACGCTGGGTTGATACTCCTTCATTTACCTTGCACAGTCTCTCCCAGATCAGTGTTGCAGAGCCCAAAGCACTTACTCTTCCAAACTGGCCTGGGCTCAGATGGCCACAGATGATGTTCTTCGCTTGAGAATCGAGTTGCTTGAATTTCATCACATCAGCCGCAGTGACACTGGCAGAGATAATGGGGACACCATTTTCCACAATATACCAGAGATCATTATCAATAGCTTGTAAATGCATTTGCATTTTGTTCTTCCAGAAGGGAAAGTTCTTTCCTTCGTAGGTAAGACATGCTGCAGTCACCTTAAACATGCCTGCAGTCGACATAACTAAAACTCCAGGTGGTTAAACCAAAATCAGACAGAACAAGGGAGTACCTTGCTCTAATACCAATTGAAAGTGCGTTATATCGACTACAGGGGGGTGAATAGGAGATTTTTAGAATTTCATCACTGAGGAAATTCCTTTTGAGGAAATTCCTCACTGATGACTAACTTACAGCGGAAACGGTAAAGGATCAGAAGTGCAAAGTTTCACAACAGCAGTTTTTCAGAGTGAAGAATGTGAAAACAGATTACACAGTGAGCAGGCACGCAGAATACAGATGAGAAATGACTAACGTGAAGAATTTGGGGTTGAGGAAATTCGGAGAAAGTCTTCAGCAAATTCTTCAAACAGTCACAGTGAAAGTCAGCAACACATAATACGGGAAAGTAAAGAGTTGAGGAATTAGAACCCGTTTCTCAGTGAAGACAGTCGTTGATGACCCAGTTCCAACTGCTGTGATAGTCGTACATCTGGTTTGGAGCGGCTTGGTATTGAAACCAAAGAACACCCAGTCCCGGGACACACAGTCCCTACCGTACTCTCCTTGAGCTAAGGACACACAGTCCTCGCCCAACACTCGTGGTAAGGCTTCAGGGCAGACTTCCAAACCCTCACAAACTAGGTCACCCGGCGATCCACAATTGACTGCTGGAAAGCTCTAGACCATGACGCCTAACCGTTTGGAGGATGCATAGTCCTCAAAGGTAAAAGGCTTCAGTCCCACACAGGAACAACTTCTTCAGTGATGCTCAATCACTAGGATTGGTTTGTGGTTTCGGTGGGTGGTGTATTTCCTCACTGATGAATTACTCTCGAAAACGCTGAGGAATTTGGGTTGCTCTTATGACAAGTGTCAGTTTCTAATGGAGCAGCCAACCAGCTAGTGGTTGTGGGGGTGGCTATTTATAGCCTGGGAGCATCCCGACATGATTTGACACTAATGCCCTTAAATAATATGACCGTTAGAGTGGATAAGACTAGTGACTTGGCGTGGTTATCGAAACGGTCGGAACCCTCAACTGTGAGAGTCCTCATGTCACTCATATTCCTCACTTGAAGCTTTTGATAGGATTAGGCTTGGGTTGAGCATCATGAGGAAATTCATTCCATAGTGTAACTTCGACCCCCTTTAACAGTACGGTGTTCCTATTACTCAAATGCGAAGAAAGTAAAACAGAAAGTGTAAATCTTCATGCTTCAAATTCTTCAGAATGATTTTCTTCAAGAACCAACGGACTTCTCAATATCAGTATCTTCATGAGGAATATCAATTTCATCGCAGATTCCTCGCGATTCATTTCTTCAGCTTCAGACCAATTTCTTCAATTGAAGACATATATTTTTAGGGGTCGATATTCTTCAAATATCTCAAACTCCTCAATGACTTATAGATCATGTGTACACTCACAAACACATTAGATACTTAACCTATAAGTCTTCAAACCACCAAAATCACTAAGGGGCACTAGATGCACTTACAGAGGGCCTCACCCCCTAGGGCCGACGGCCAACACAACTTGGGTGGCGAGGCACCTAGGTGGGAGAGCCACCTGATGACCCACAAGTATAGGGGATCAATCGTAGTCCTTTCGATAAGTAAGAGTGTCGAACCCAACGAGGAGGAAAAGGATCTGACAAGTAGTTTTCAGCAAGGTAAAATCTGCAGGCACTAAAATTGTCGGTAACAAGTGATTGTGTGGTGAGATGATTCATAGAAAGCAACAAGTAACAAAAGTAGCAACGGTGCAGCAAAGTGGCCCAATCCCTTTTGTAGCAAGGGTCAAGCCTGGACAAAGTCTTATAGGAGGAAAAATGCTCGCGAGGACACACGGGAATTTCTGTCATGCTAGTTTTCATCATGTTCATATGATTCGCGTTCGTTACTTTAATAGTTTAATATGTGGGAGGACCGGCGCTTGGGTACTGCCCTTCCTTGGACAAGCATCCCACTTATGATTAACCCCTCTCGCAAGCATCCGCAACTACGAAAGAAGAATTAAGACAAAGTCTAACCATAGCATTAAACTAGTGGATCCAAATCAGCCCCTTAAGAAGCAACGCATAAACTAGGGTTTAAGCTTCTGTCACTCTAGCAACCCATCATCTACTTACTACTTCCCAATGCCTTCCTCTAGGCCCAAATAATGGTGAAGTGTTATGTAGTCGACGTTCACATAACACCACTAGAGGAAAAACAACATACAACATATCAAATTACCGAACGAATACCAAATTCACATGACTACTATTAGCATGACTTATCCCATGTCCTCGGGAACAAAAGTAACTACTCACAAAGCATAATCATATGCACGACCAGAGAGGTAATGAGTAGCATCAAGGATCTGAACATAAACTATTCCACCAAGTAATCCAACTAGCATCAACTACAAAGAGTAATTAACACTACTAGCAACCTTACAAGTACCAATCGGAGTCGCGAGACGGAGATTGGTTACAAGAGATGAACTAGGGTTTGGAGATGAGATGGTGCTGATGAAGATGTTGATGGTGACGAGTCCCCTCCGATGAGAGGAGTGTTGGTGATGATGATGGCGACGATTTCCCCCTCCGGGAGGGAAGTTTCCCCGGCAGGATCGTCCTGGCGGAGCTCTAGATTGGTTCTGCTCAAGTTCCACCTCGTGGCGGCGGCGAATCCACGAAAAAGCTCCTCCTTTATTTTTCTTGGACGAAACCCTTCATATAGCAGAAGAGGGGGGCCAGTGGGCCAGCAGGCTGCCCACAAGCCCTCATGGCGCGACCTGGGGGGTGGTCGCGCCGTGCAGGCTTGTGGCCACCTGCTGGCGCCCCTTTGGCGCTTCTTCGACCCAGTATGTTTTATAAATCCGGAAAAAATCCTCATAGATTTTTACGGCGTTTGGAGTTGCACAGAACAGGTATCTCAACTTTGCTCCACTTTCAGGCCAGAATTCCAGTTGTCGGCATTCTCCCTCTTCATGTAAACCTTGCAAAATAAGAGAGAAAAGGCATAAGAATTATACCGTGAAGTGAAATAACAGCCCAAGAAGCGATAAATATCAGCATGAAAACATGATGCAAAATGGACGTATCACCACCCAACCCTAGCCGCCACCCCCTTGGCCGCCGGCCCCTAGGGGTAACCCTAGGGCACCCTCCCCTCCTCCCTTCCCCCTATATAAACACAAGGAGAGAGAGGGCAGCCGCACCACAACATGCTACGACACTGCTCCTCTTCTCCCTCGTAGTTCATCTCCTCTCATAATCGTGCGATGAAGCTCTGCTGAGCTCTCACCACCACCACCTCACCATGCCATCGTGCCGTTGGAGGACTCGGGCTACTACTTCACCATCGCTCGCTGGATCGAGGATGTGAAGGCATCATCAAGTTGTACGTGTTTTGAACGCGGAGAGGTCGTCTGTCCGACGCTTGATCGGGAGTTCGCGGGACGGATCGTGATCAGAACGCGAAGACGTTCGACTACATCAACCAAATTCCTTAACTCTTCTGTTAAGCGGTCTATAAGGGTATGTAGATGCAATCTCTCCACTCATAGATGTTCGTCTCCTAGATTGATCTTGGTGAGTGTAGGAAATTTTTTGTTTCACATGCAACATTCCCCAACAGTGGCATCATGAGCTAGGTCTATGCGTAGATGACATCATGAGTAGAACACAAAGGAGTTTGTGGGCATTGATATTGTCGATGAATACTCACAACATATGCCATGGGTAGGCTACATAAGGTGAGAACCAAAGTGGCAACGGAGGGCGCTGGGTGCGAGGTTGGTACAAGCATGGAACACACGATGTATCCAGGTTCAGGGCTCTCCGTAGAGATAATACCCCTGGTCCTGCTGGAGTGTATGACATGTATGGATGGGATTACCAGGTTGCTCCTGGAGCAGTATTGAGGAGGAGGAAGAAGGAGCACTCGGCTCGTCTCTGCCTCTCCTATGTGGTTGGTGTATGTGTGTGTGATCAGTTGACCGACCCTCTCCATGGAGGGGGGCTGGGGGGTTTTATAGACGAACCCACCGGCCTACAATATGGATAAAGAGTACAAGAGTGGGACCCGTCTGGCAGCCTCGCCGGCTGGCCAGGGGGCCCATGAGGGTCTTGTCTTGTCGCTTGAGGGGCCCGCCGGCTGCGAGGTCCCGTCTGGTTGTGGGTCCCGCCGTCTAACCAATGAAGCTCTCTCGTAAGGTTGACGCAGGACACGTGTGGTGCGTCCGGTGTCGTCCAGCGAGATTCGTCATGGGCAGACGGTACGGCCGCCTCCACTGTTCCCATGCCGAGTGCAGTAATGGAGTGGGAGTTTGACGGTCGACACTGTACTGGGTGATGGATCAGAGCCGGGGGAGGTCAGCGGCGTGGCCGCCGACGCTGGTACCCGCCGTGCACTCTAATCCAGTACCTTTGCTGACGCGTAGCCACCTTAATCGTAGGGTCTCGTCATGACCTTCGATCTGATGTGACTTGAGATCCCCGGCCGGCTAGCCTGCTTGGCTAGCCGGCTTGGACATGGCCGCCTCGTTCCTATCCGGCTGGTTCGGCCTAGGCGGCCAGGAAAAGGTAGTCGTCTTGCCTCTAGCCGGCAGGTGTTGCCTGGCCGGCCAGAGAGTTGGCCGTCTCGCCCCCTAGCCGGTGGGTGTAGCCTAGCCGGCCAGAGGGCTTGGGCCTTGCAGAATGGTTCTTGGTCATTCCTGTGGGACCGGAGATAAAGGAGCAGGCTCGTTGAGCCTACCCCGGGGTTATCCCCCCGACAGTAGTAGTTCCCAAAGCCGGAGATGCCCGCCGCCTGCTTGCGGGTGGTCTCACCGGCTTGATTTTTTATCGTTGTATCCCTGTCACCACCTACGGCAGGGGTCGCCGGCTCGGAAGCCGGTCGGCTTCGTCATAGGCTGCGCAAATCGCGCCACGTGCAAGGCCCGGCCTGACGTGATGATGGTTTTTACTGGTGACGGGACCGGGGCTGGGCCCTGGGTCCCGCAACGACACCCCCTCGACCGCCGCATGGAGGATCCTCTGCGGATTTACTCCGCGACGGTTGGGTGTCGGGAAGCGCTACCATGTGTAATACACGGGATTAGTGGGGCTCCGCGTGCACCGGATCCCCTCCCCATGATCCTTCGTGGGGTTTAAATGGGATGCGGGGGTACCAAGGAGGCCATTCGCCACCTTCTTGCCCCGCATCGACGCCCTCTCCCTCCCTGAGCCCAGACAGAAAGATATGTTCGCCTTTGTCTTCTTCTCCATCGCCGTCGCGTCGCCAGTCTTCCCGAGCACCCGTCGTCCGCAGCCATGGCGAGCGGTTCTTCCTCGAAGAAGACCTCGTCTCACGGAGCTTGGCTCGGCAGTGAGATCTGTGACGGCCACATTGCTGACGTGCAACTATTCCTGACTTGATGCCTCCACGGCAACGGAGCCAGAAAAGAGCTTGTCCCAGTTGCTCAACAATTAGCAATTGTCTTGCAATGGCCCACCAGCGCGTGGGATCGCGGCAGTTTTTGAGGGTAGAGTATTCAACCCAAATTTGTTGGTTCGCGCGACGGGAAGTGAAAGAATATTCTCAAGTATTAGCAGCTGAATGTGTCAGATTCAACCACACCTGAAATATTAGTGTCTTCAAGCAAAGTATCAGTAGCAAAGTAGTATGATAACAACGGTGCCAGAAACGATCTGTTGATAGCAGACTATTCCTACCTGTTGTATCAATGGCGTCAGAAGTTGCCCGTGGACGGGAAATATTCTTTCCCGGCAACGGTGCGAGAAAAAGTATTATAGCAGGTAGCAGCAGTGTAACGAGTAACAAAAGTGGCAAGGAACAGCAGTAGTGACAGCAGTAGCAAGTAGCAGCAGTAGCGAGTAACAGCAGCAGCAAATAACAGTAGTAGCAACAGTAGTGGCAGCAGCAGCAGAGCAAAACAAGTAATCATAGCAGCAAGTAACAGTACCAGCAACAGTAGTAACAGTAGCAGAGCAAAACAAGTAACAGCAACAGTGGGACAAACTCGTAGGCAATGGATCCGTGATTTGTCGGATGACATTCATCAGGCAACAGTTATAACACGGAGAAATATGTGGCTAGCTCCCGTTCGTCAATCTAATGTAGGCATGCATTCCGTGTGTAGTCATACGTGCTTAGGGAAAAGAACTTGCATGACATCTATTGTCCATCCCTCCCGTGGCAGCGGGGTCCAAATGGATACTACGGGATATTAAGGTTCTCCTTTTAATGAAGAACCGGAACAACGCATTAGCACTTGGTGAACACATGAACTCCTCAAACTATGGTCATCACCGGGAGTGGTTCCGATTATTGTCACTCCGGGGTTGCCGGGTCATAACAGATAGTAGGTAACTACAACTTGCAAGATCGGATCTAATACACACATATATTGGTGACAACATAATAATTTCAGATCTGAAATCATGCCACTCGGGCCCTAGTGACAAGCATTAAGCATGGCAAAGTAGTAGCAACATCAATCTCAGAACATAGTGGATACTAGGGATCAATCCCCATCAAAACTAACTCGATTACATGATAGATCTCATCCTACTCATCACCGCCCAACGAGCATATGAATAGATTACTCACGAACGATGAATAGCATCATGGAATTGGAGAGAGAAGAAGGTTGATGATGACGATGGCGACGATTTCCCCTCTTCGGAGCCCAAAACAGACTCCATATCTACCCTCCAGATGAAGAACAGGATGTGGCGGCGCCTCCGTATCGCAAACGCGATGAAATCTTCTCTCCTCACTTTTTCCGGGACGAAAGGGAATAAAGAGAGCTGGAGTTGGGGGCGGCAGAGCCACGTGGGCCCCACAAGCTTGGTTGCCACGGCCAGGGGGGAGGCCGCGGCGACAGGGCTTGTGGCCCACTGGCCCGTTCCCTCCGGTGGATCTTTGCGCAGGTATTTTTCATATTTTCCAGAAATATTCTCCGTAAATTTTCAGGACGTTCCGAGAACTTTCATTTCTGCACAAAAACAACACCATGGCAATTCTGCTGAAAACAGCGTCAGTCCGGGTTAGTTCCACTCAAATCATGCAAATTAGAGTCCAAAACAAGGGCAAAAGAGTTTGGAAAAGTAGATACGATGGAGACGTATCACACGTCGAGGCGCTCCGCCACCGCCGAATGTTGCCCCCGGCCTCTCAGGTGTCGGTGCGGATCCCCGGCGCCAAGACAGCCCCAACACCGCAAGATGGAGAGATCGCCGTGTTCGACGAGCACTTCTACACGGGGTCCAGGCTCCCGGCGAGCACCTTCTTCTCCAACTGGCTCATCTTCTTTGGCCTGCAGCTGCACCACCTGGCGCCGAACGCCATCCTTCAGCTATCGGCCTTCGTCGTCCTGTGCGAGGGCTTTCTGGGGATCGAGCCTCGCCTTGACATCTGGCAAAGCTTATTTTTCTTCAAGCAGCAGTCCAGGAAGATTGAAAAGGCCGAGCTGGAGAACCTCGACGGGCCTCGCCCGTTGACACCGTGCGGAACCGCACTGGTGCACCATCGTTCGAAGTCCGGCTTCCCCCAGATGCCGCTGCAATCATCCATCAAGTAGTGGCAAAGAGGCTTCTTCTATGTGCAGAACGCCAACCCCGCACACGACGCCCTCAACATGCCCCCGTTCAACGTCGATCCTCCGACGAAGTTGAACTAGGGAGCGAAGTACCCGAAGCCAATTCCTGAGGTGGCGCAGATAGGCACCCACCTCGATATCTTGAAGGATCGCGGCCTCCTGGGCCGCGACCTGCTTACCACCGTGGTCACCCGCAGTATCCTTCCCCTGCAGAGGCGGCCCCATCTGGTTTGCTAGATGAGTGGCCGGTATGATCCCTCCCTGACCTCCACCAAGAGCTTCACCACCAGCGCGGTGGCGCGGGGGGTGACCCATATTTCCACCGTCCGTATGGACGACAGTGTGAACTAGGCATGGGGGAAGGCCCCTTACAGCAGGTCCCATCCGCTTCCGGTGGTAAGCACTTTTCATTGCATCTGTTCTAGCTGTTTTTCTTGTGGTTGATCATCTTTTTGAGCCGGCCGCCAACTCCATCGCGCATGTGTTTGAGAAGCTGCAGGCACTCAATCCGCCTTCCCCCGGCATGGTGACGTCTGATGCCTCGGAGATCGAGGACGAGGGCATGATCGAGTCCCGTTATGCCGCCTTCGAGGTTCGGAGGACGCGCTGGAGTCGGAGGGGATGGAGCCATCTGGTGAGCATGTGAGGTCCTTCATTGTAGATTGGACGGATGATGATGAGACTCCCTCCTCCCTATCTGATGCAACCTTCGAGGAAGACTCCGATGGGGTGGAGGAGGTCACCAGCCCGCCTCTGACGCGTGGACGGCGTCATAAGGCCGAGGCGGCCGGTCTTGGCGAGGCGGCCCGGAAGAAGGGCAAGGGTGCCACAGCTTCCAGGCCGGCTCCCAAGCGAGCCGCGACGGGTGCTCCAGCCGGGGCACGAGAAGGCGGCGCTAAGAAGCGTCATGCTGGTTGCGGTAGGAGGCAGGTGCCCATCGTCGCGGGGCAAGGGTTCCCTTTCCTTCTTTTTACTTTGTCTTGTGTGAAGTTGTGTTCCTCAAAGCGTCACTTGGCAGGGAGGCGGAGGATGTGGAGGAAGACACCGCCTCCGCCGCTGAGCGAGCCGGCTGGGCAGCGGCTGAAGCTGCCCAGAAGGATCTCGAGGAGCAATCCGCGTGCCGCTGGGATGCGACCGTGGGGTAGACGGCCGATGGCCAGTCTCGGCCCGGGTCGAGAAGCCTGTGGAGAGGCATCCGAAGGCTAGACATGACCCCTCCACACATGCTCGCGTGGAGGAGCCAGCTAGCGAGGCGGCCCCGAAGCGCGCCCGAGGACCGAGGAGGCCCAACCGTCCGAGCCGAACGTCTCTGCGCCGGTGGATCTTGAGGTGATCCCTGATTCAGCTGAGGCTGAGGCGGCGGCCAACGTGCCGGAACTGAACCTGGACGCGCCAGACGTGGCCCTGGATGTGCCAGAGGTGAACATGAATGCGCCGGACGCGGCCCATCCACCTCCTGCTGAGGAGACGGCGCCGGCTGGGGCATCGGTGCAGCCGGCCGCCATGCCAGCGCCTGGAGACGGCACCATCGTCGTCTCCAACCGTGGCCTGGCTGCTCCAGGAGCCGGCCCTAGAGCCGGGAGCCGACCCATGAAGGCTTGGCGAGCGGCCAGTCTGGAGTGCCAGAAGCTGCCCGCAGGCACCGTGCTCCAAGGTGTCCCGGAGCTGGTATCGTTGTTTGCCAGCACCCGATACAAGGTGGACCAGGCGGCCCGCGTGGTGGGTAGCGATCTGGAGCATTTGGAGGAGCGCACCAGGGTAAGTGTCTTGTCTCTGTCTTTGATTTTTTTTTCTTCTTCTTGAATCAGTGGGGCATGCCAGCGCACCCACTGGGTGTAGCCCCCGAGAATCAGGCCAGCCGATCATCGGTCGGGCCGAATCTCTTCGACCGGCATCTCTTGCTTTGCTTTTTTAGTGGGGGCGCGCTAGCGCACCCACTTGGTGTAGCCCCCGAGAATCGGGCTGGTTATGAATTAACCAGGCCGAATCTTACTTTTGCTTCTTCATTGCTTGTAGGATCTTTATGGTGCCGAGGTTAAAGCCTACAATATACTGCGGGCTGAGAACCAGGTGGCACACGGCCAGATCGTCGAACTTGAAGCCCGGCTGGGCGAGGCTGCCGTGGAGCGGGACGCCCTACACGAGGCGGACGGCCGGCTCCAGCAGCAGCTGACTCTTCTCCAGGCGGAGAAGAAGGAGCTCGAGGTGGCCTGCCAGTCCGAGTAGGAGCAGCTACGCGCCTCCCTTTAGGAAAAGGACGCCTCCCATACTGCTGACGTGGAGCATCTTGAGACGGTTCATCTCGATGAGATGAAGCTCAAGGACGCTACCTTGAAGGAGAAGGAGGAAGCCCTGATCAAGAACCAGGCGCAGCTGGCCAAGGCCCTCGACGCGGCGGCGGCCCTCCAGGAAGAAGTCACCCGCATCACCCAAGCGAGCAAGGTGCGGGAGCTTGAGGCCTTGGAGGACGCCCACGAGACTGATAGCCACTTCGATCGTGAGTCTTCTTTGTTTTGTCTTGAATTTTCTTCTTTGTCGCGTCCTCTTCTTACTCTTCTGTGCGCCCCTTCCCCTATCTCAGGCCTCTTCCCTCACACACGGGACGCGGCCGACACGGCCGTCGAGGTGAGCCGCGAGGAGCGCCGCGCGGCCGGGCAGGAGGTAGATGTTACCTCAGGCTGGAGCGTGGAGGAGATCGGGGTGGGCCTCAGAGCCCTCCTGCGTACTTTGGGCGAGTCCATGGCTCGGCTCCAGGTTGGAGGCTCGTCGATGGTGAGGACCCTGTGGCCTGATGGCGTGGAGCCGGCGTCGATGAGCCGGCTCTCCTGTTGGCTTGCGGCTGGCAAAGACCGCCTTGATGCCTGGCGTGCTTCGTCCGCACGTGCTGGAGCCTGCATGGCCCTTCGCTTGGCCAAGTCCTGGTACCGAAACCTAGACTTGGGCAAGCTCGTCTCTCATCACGACAGCTCGGAGGGGGAGCTACAGGCCGTGGAGGAGGAGTTGTGCATGAGGGCCAGCGACATCGCCTCGTACGCCGCCTGGGATGAGCTCAACTTGGAGAGGGGTGAAGGCGGCAATGTGATCCCTGAGGATCTGCATGGCCTTCAGCCCTATGACGCCGATTGTAGCTCCGACGAGGCGGCCCGTGAAGAGGAAAATGCCGCCTCCAGCGGCGAGGCGTATGCCGACTCGGCCACAGACGGAGCCGAAAGCCCTCGCTGAGGAGACGGCGCCACCGCCTTGGGAGCAGCCGGCAATGATGGAGCCACCATTTCTGGAGCAGCAGCTGGGGCGACAAACGAGGCCGCAGCCCCTTAGCCGATCATGTTTTTCTTTTTGTTGTCTGCAATTATTTTGTGAGTCCAACAGTTCCACCCACTCGGGGGGTGTAATGAACTTCGGACATGGGCCAATGCTTTTGAATGTATGGATTCAACATTATATTCGTAATGCCATGCGTGTTGTTTTATATCTTTGTCTTTTGATTCCTGCTTGACTTCTTTTTCTCTAACCCCTCTACCCCCTAAGTTTCCACCCCGCCAGCCCGACAGCCGGGAGCCAGTCTGTGACTGGGTCGAGGTTTCTGACTTTGAGAATATTGGACTTAGATTTTTTTGAAGCCATCAAGACTTAAAGATTCAGACATAAACCAGCAGAGGCTGGCTAGAATGAGATCATAAAAAGATCAAACCAACTCGAGCCGGCAACCTTTTTGTAGTCAAACTTTCCATCCATCCGGCTTTACCTGGCGTCGCCTCGCTTAGCCGGACAGCCGGTCGGGAGCCGGTCTGTAGCTGTTACGAGGTGACCAAGGATCAGTCCGGCATACACTATGTGTTTTTCTACAACATAAGGAAGTCGTCCGGGCGGCTAGCGAGCCCCCGAGCTTATTAGAGCCGGCAAGGGACTCACGGCGTGAGCACTCTAAGTATGAATCTAAACAGAGGCATATGAGCATGCTCTTTTCATTGTATTCATTAGAAATCCCTGAAGAGGGAGAAAGATACATATGTGCATGCTCTTTGCATGTTTGATACTTGCCTTCTAGCAATAGAACGGGCGAAGCGAGGCCGCGTTCCATGGACGTTCTGTCTCCTGGCCGGAGTCGTCCCTCTTGCGCTTCCTTGGCTTCTGGGCATCGTTCAAGTAGTATGCGTTGTTGTGCAATGCCCTACTGATTATGAAGGGTCCTTCCCATGGGGATGAGAGCTTTTGCTGGCCGGCGGTTGATACGTCTCCAACGTATCTATAATGTTTGATGGTTCCATGCTATTATCTTGTCAAACTTTGGATGTTTTGTATGCCTTTTATATCTTTTTTGGGACTAACTTATTAACTCGGTGCCAAGTACCAGTTCCTATTTTTTCCGTGTTTTTGACCCTTTTCAAAGGAGAATATTAAATGGAGTCCAAACGGAATAAAACTTCCGAAAAGATTTTTTCCGGAACAAAAGATACGCACGGGGCGTGAGAACAAAGGCAGAGGCCACCGGGGGAGGCCACAAGCCCCCTAGGTGCGGCCAAGGGGGCCCGCGCCTAGCAAGCTTGTGGGCCCCTGATACGTCTCGACCGTATCTATAATTTTTTATGGTTTCATGCTGTTATCTTGTCATCTTTGGATGTTTTATGTACCTTTTATATCTTTTTCGGGACTAACTTATTAATTCAGTGCCAAGTGCCAGTTTCTGTTTTTTCTGTGTTTTTGACTCTTTTCAGATCTGATTTTGGAACGGACTCCAAACGGAGTAAAATCCCCGAAATAAATATTTCCAGAACGGAAGAAGATCAGGGGACTTGAGGGCCAAGGCAGGAGAGCCACAGGGCGCCCACAAGCCCTGTAGCCGCCACCACGGGGGGCGGCTACCAGGCTTGTGGCCTCCCTGGCTCCCCCCTGACCTAGCTCCTTCGCCTATATATTCCCTAAAATACAGAAAAAGTAGGGGAATCCACGAAAACACTTTTCCGCCGCCGCAAGCTTCCGTTTCCGCAAGATCTCATCTCGAGACCCTTCCCGGTGCCCTGCCGGAGGGGACTTTGGAGTTGGAGGGCTTCTACATCAACATCATCGCCCCTCCAATGACTCGTGAGTAGTTCACTTCAGACCTACGGGTCCGTAGTTAGTAGCTAGATGGCTTCTTCTCTCTCTTGGATCTTCAATACAAAGTTCTCCATGATCTTCATGGAGATCTATCCGATGTGATCCTCTTTGGCGGTGTGTTTGTCGAGATCCGAGGAATTGTGGATTTGTGATCATATTATCTATGATATATATTTGAGTCTTTGCTTATTTCTTTTATGCATGATTTGATATCCTTGTAAGTCTCTCCGAGTCTTGGGTTTTGTTTGGCCAACTAGATCTATGATTCTTGCAATGGGAGAAGTGCTTGGTTTTGGGTTCATACCGTGTGGTGACCTTTCCCAGTGATAGAAGGGGCAGCAAGGCACGCATCATGTTGTTGCCATCAAGGGTAACAAGATGGGCTTTTATTGTAGATATGAGATTGTCCATCTACATCATGTCATCTCGCTTAAGGTATTACTGTGTTCTCATGAACTTAATACACTAGATGCATGCTGGATAGCGGTACACGTGTGGAGTAATAGTAGTAGATGCAGAAAGTATTGGTCTACTTGTTTTGGACGTGATGCCAATAGATATAATCATTGCCTTAGATAACGTCACAACTTTGCGCGGTTCTATCAATTGCTCGACAGTAATTCGTTCACCCACCGTCTACTTGCTTTCATGAGAGAAGCCACTAGTGAACACTACGACCCTCGGGTCTATTCACACCTATCGTTTCCACTTTTGCTTTTACTTTGCTTTGTTTCTTTTTGCTTTCAGTTCTCACTTGGCAAACAATCTATAAGGGATTGACAACCCCTTCATAGCGTTGGGTGCAAGCTCTTTGTGTTTGTGCAGGTACTTGTGACAATCCTTCACTGGATCGATACCTTGGTTCTCAAAACTGAGGGAAATACTTACCGCCGCTGTGCTACATCACCCTTTCCGCTTCGAGGGAACACCAACGCAAGTCTCCAAGGCCACGAGGGAGTCCTTTGCATATTTGCCAAGGAAGTCCCTAAAGGCGTAGCCGTAGCAGAAAGATTCATGGTGCCGCTGCTGAGGAGTATCAAGACAAGAATAGTCTCCCGTCAGCATGCTTGTTTCTTGCGCCGTTGGAAGGTCTTTTGTTGCAGTAGCAGAAGTATTTCTAGCGTCGTTGCCGGGGAAGGAGAGTTCTATCCAAGTAGGTCTCACAAACTCATCTCTTGCATTTACCTTTTTTGCCAGTTGCCTCTCGTTTTCCTCTCCCCCACTTCACATTTGTCCATTTCATTTGCCTTTCTCGTTTGCCGTTTTCTTTAGCCTTTTGCCTTTTTGTCATTTTCCTTTGCCGGTTTTCTTGCTTGCTTGTGTGCTTGTTTGTTTGTTCAAGTCATCATGGCTGAAAACACCAAACTTTGCGACTTCTCGAGTACCAATAATAATGATTTTATTAGTACTCCGATTGCTCCCGCCACTAGTGCGGAATCGTAAGAAATCAACGCAGCTTTGCTGAATCTTGTTATGAAAGAGCAATTCTCTGGCCTTCCTAGTGAAGATGCTGCATCCCATCTCAATACCTTCATTGAGCTTTGGGATATGCAAAAGAAAATAGATGTGGATAATGACGTGATTAAGTTGAAGCTTTTTCCTTTCTCTTTGCGAGATCGCGCAAAAACTTGGTTTTCTTCTTTGCCTAAAAATAGTATCGGTTCTTGGGATAAGTGCAAAGATGCTTAAATATCCAAGTATTTTCCGCCGGCTAAGATTATCTCCTTACGTAAGGATATCATGAATTTCAAGCAACTTGATTATGAACACGTTGCACAATCTTGGGAGAGGATGAAGTTAATGATTATAAATTGTCCCGCTCATGGCTTGAGTTTGAGGATGAGTATACAAATCTTTTACACTGGCTTGAATTTTGCCTCTCGCAATATCTTGGACTCCGCCTCAGGTGGAATGTTCATGGAAATCACGTTAGGAGACGCTACAAAACTCCTAGACAATATCATGACCAACTACTCTGAGTGGCACACTGAAAGGTCACCTGCTAGCAAAAAGGTACACGCTATAGAAGAAATTAACTCGCTTAGTGCTAAGATGGACGATTTGATGAATTTGGTTGCTAGTAGAAATGCTCCTTTAGATCCTAATTACATGCCACTATCTTCCTTGATTGAGAGTACCAACGCTAGTTTGGACGTTAATTTTTTTGGTAGGAACAATTTTGGCAACAACAATGCTTTTAGAGGAAACTATGTTCCTAGGCCTTTTCCTAGTAACTCCTCTAACAATTATGGAAATTTCTACAACAACACTTATGGAAATCGCAACAAATTACCCTCTGATTAAGAGAGTAATATTAAAGAGTTCATCAACTCTCAAAAGATTTTCAATGCGTCCATTGAGGAAAAAATATTCAAAATTGACGATTTGGCTAAGACCTTTGATAGGATGTCTTGTGATATTGATGCTTTGAAAGTTAGCTGTGCTCCTCCCAATGTCAACTTGGATGAAACTTTAAAAGCTATGCATGTCTCCATGAATGAGAGCAAAGAAAGAACCGCCCAAATTCGCGCTAGGCATGAATGGTTTAAAAGGGTGTGTTCTAGTGATGTAAATCACGAAGATCTTAAAGTACTCGGTGTGACTCCTCTTGAATCTTTGTTTTAGCGTGTCAAACCTATTGATGAAGGGGCTGGATATGAATCCACTTTGGTTGAAAAACGCCCCAATGATTCGGAGTCCACCTATCTTGATGATAAAGGTGTGGAGAGTGGAGTAGAAGAAATCAAAATTTTGGATAGTAATGAAACTCCCACTTTGGATTTCAAGGAATTCAATTCTGATAGTTTCTCCTTGTTTGAATGCATTTCTTTGATGCAATCCATTGCAAACTCTCCACATGCTTATAGCCAAAGCAAAGCCTTTACCGCTCATATCGTAGATGTTATGATGAAATCTCTTGAAGAGAAGCTCGAATTAGAAGTCTCTATACCTAGAAAACTTCATGATGAGTGGGAACCTACTATCAAAATCAAAAGCAAAAACTATGAGTGCAATGCTTTGTGTGATTTGGGTGCTAGTGTTTCCGCAATTCCAAAGTCTTTATGTGATATTCTTGGTTTTCATGAGATTGAAGAGTGTTCTCTTAATTTGCATCTTGCGGATTCTACTGTCAAGAAACCCATGGGAAGGATCGATGATGTTCTTATTGTTGCAAATAAGAACTATGTACCCGTGGATTTCATTGTACTTGACATAGATTGCCATCCTTCATGTCCCATTATCCTTGGTAGACCTTTCCTAAGGACTATTGGTGCTATCATCGATATGAAGGAAGGGAATATTAGATTTCAATTTCCTCTAAAGAAGGGCATGGAGCACTTTCCTAGAAAGAAAATAAGATTACCTTATGAATCTATGATGAGGGCTACTTATGGTTTGAGCACCAAAGATGACTATACGTGATACCATCACCTTTTGCCTAGCTAAGGGCGTTAAACAATAACGCTTGTTGGGAGGCAACCCAACGAATCTATCCTTTTTCTTTCTGTTTTGTGTTTTCCACACTTTCATAATTCTGTTATGATTGTGTTTTTTGTGTTTCTTTTTGCGTTTGTGCCAAGCAAAACCGTTATGATTAGTCTTGGGGATGATCGTTTGGTCATGCTAGAAAAGACAGAAGCTTTCTGCTCACGGAAAGAATTTTCATTTTTGTTCTGTAAGAGTTTTTGAGTTGATTCTTTTTATTCTGATTTCTACACAAATTCTTCAGACAGTCGTAATTTTTTAGAATTTGTGAAGTAACAGAAGTATACGAAGTATACAGATTGCTACAGACTGGTCTGCTGTTAACAGATTCTGTTTTTGTTGAGTTGGTTGCTTATTTTGATGAAACTATGGATAGTATCGGGGGCTATTAGCCATGGAAGATTGAAAATACAGTAACCCAACATCAACATAAGTAGAATTTAAGTTTGCTACAGTACCTAAGGAAGAGGTGGTTTGCTTTCTTATACTAGTGTTATCACGAGTTTCTGTTTAAGCTTCGTGTTGTGAAGTTTTCAAGTTTTGGGTGAAGTTCTTATGGACAAAGAGATAAAGAGTGGCAAGAGCTCAAGCTTGGGGATGCCCAAGGCACCCCAAGATGATTCAAGGATGTCGTAAAAGTCTAAGCTTGGGGATGCCCCGGGAAGGCATCCCCTCTTTCGTCTTCAATCCATCGGTAACGTTCTGAGTCATCATTGTTCTAAGTTTTGAGTTGTAAGTGTGATGATCATCATTGATGGAGCATTGTCCCATGTGAGGAAATTAAAGAGGCCAGCGAAGCCCATATACAAAAATAGGTCAAAGATGCCCACCAAAAAAAAAGAGGCCAAAGAGCCCACCAAAAAATGAGAGAAAAAGAGAGAAGGGACAATGCTACTATCCTTCCACACTTGTGCTTATTAAGCACCATGATCTTCATGATTGAGAGTCTCTCGTTTTGTCACCACCATATAGCTAGTGGGAAATTTTCATTATATAACTTGGCTTGTATATTCCAATGATAGGCTTCCTCGAATTTGCCTTAGGTCTTCGTGAGCAAGCAAGTTGGATGCACACCCACTAGTTTTCTTTAAGAGCTTTCACATACTCTTAGCTCTAGTGCATCATTTGTATGACAATCCCTACTCATTAACATTGATATCTATTGATGAGCATCTCCACAGCTCATTGATATGCCTAGTTAATGTGACCATCTTCTCCTTGTTTGTCTTGCAACCTCCACCACACTCCATTCCACTTATAGTGCTAAAACCATGGTTCACGCTCATGTATTGCGTGAGAGTTGAAAAGGTTTGAGAAAGTAAACGTGTGAAAACAATTACTTGGCCAATACCGGGGTTGTGCATGATTTAAATTCGTTGTGCAAGGATGATAGAGCATAGCCAGACTATATGCTTTTGTAGGGATAACTTTCTTTTGGCCTTGTTATTTTGAAAGTTCATGATTACCTTGCTAGTTTACTTGAAGTATTATTGTTTCCACGTCAATAGAAAACTAGTGTTTTGAATCTAATGGATCTGAACATTCACGTCACATAAGAGGAGTTACAAAGGACATCTATGCTAGGTAGCATGAAAGCATCAAAAATTCATTCTTTATCACTTCCCTACTCAAGGACGAGCAGGAGTTAAGCTTGGGGATGCTTGATACGTCTCAAATGTATCTATAATTTTCGATGGTTTCATGATGTTATCTTGTCATCTTTGGATGTTTTATGTACCTTTTATATCTTTTTTGGGACTAACTTATTAATTCAGTGCCAAGTGCCAGTTCCTGTTTTTTCTGTGTTTTGACTATTTTCGGATCTGATTTTGGAACGGAGTCCAAACGGAATAAAATCCCCGAAATAACTTTTTCCAGAACGAAGGAAGATCAGGGGACTTGAGGGCCAAGGCAGGAGAGCCACACGGGGCCCACAAGCCATGTAGCCGCCACAAGGGGGCGGCGGCTACCAGGCTTGTGGCCTCCCTGGCGCCCCCCTGACCTAGCACCTTCTCCTATATATTCCCTAAAATACAGAAAAATAGGGGAATCCACGAAAACACTTTTCCGCCGCCGCAAGCTTCCGTTTCCGCAAGATCTCATCTCGAGACCCTTCCCGGTGCCCTGTTGGAGGGGACTTTGGAGTTGGAGGGCTTCTACATCAACATCATCGCCCCTCCAATGACTCGTGAGTAGTTCACTTCAGACCTACGGGTCCGTAGTTAGTAGCTAGATGGCTTCTTCTCTCTCTTGGATCTTCAATACAAAGTTCTCCATGATCTTCATGGAGATCTATCCGATGTAATCCTCTTTGGCGGTGTGTTTGTCGAGATCCGTTGAATTGTGGATTTTTGATCAGATTATCTATGATATATATTTGAGTCTTTGCTGATTTCTTTTATGCATGATTTGATATCCTTGTAAGTCTCTCCGAGTCTTGGGTTTTGTTTGTCCAACTAGATCTATGATTCTTGCAATGGGAGAAGTGCTTGGTTTTGGGTTCATACCGTGTGGTGACCTTTCCCAGTGACAGAAGGGGCAGTAAGGCACGCATCATGTTGTTGCCAGCAAGGGTAACAAGATGGGATTTTATCGTAGATATGAGATTGTCCATCTACATCATGTCATCTTGGTTAAGGCGTTACTCTGTTCTCATGAACTTAATACACTAGATGCATGCTAGATAGCGGTTGACGTGTGGAGTAATAGTAGTAGATGCAGAAAGTATCGGTCTACTTGTTTTGTACGTGATGCCTATAGATATAATCATTGCCTTAGATAACGTCACGACTTTGCGCGGTTCTATCAATTGCTCGACAGTAATTCGTTCACCCACCGTCTACTTGCTTTCATGAGAGAAGCCACTAGTGAACACTACGGCCCCGGGGTCTATTCACACCTATCGTTTCCACTTTGCTTTGTTTCTTTTTGCTTTCAGTTCTCACTTGGCAAACAATCTATAAGGGATTGGCAACCCCTTCATAGCGTTGGGTGCAAGCTCTTTGTGTTTGTGTAGGTACTTGTGACAATCCTTCGCTGGGTCAATACCTTGGTTCTCAAAACTGAGGGAAATATTTACCGCGGATGTGCTACATCACCCTTTCCGCTTCGAGGGAACACCAACGCAAGGCTCCAAGGCCACGTGGGAATCCTTTGCATATTTTCCAAGGAAGTCCCTAAAGGCGTAGTCGTAGCAGAAAGATTCCTGGTGCCATTGCTGAGGAGTATCAAGACAAGAATAGTCTCCGGTCAGCACGCTTGTTTCTGGCGCCGTTGGAAGGTCTTTTGTTGCAGTAGCAGCCCCATGTGGCTCGTCTACCCTAATTCTTCCGCCTATAAATCTCCGAAAAATCCAAAACCACGAGAGAGATCCACGAAAATACATTTCCGCCGCCGCAAGCTTCTCTCTCCGCAAGATCCCATGTGTGGCACGTTCTGGTGCCCTGCCGGAGGGGGGATTCGGATATGGAGGGCTTCTTCATCAACACCATTTCCTCTCCGATGATGCATGAGTAGTTCACCATAGACCTTCGGGTCCATAGCTAGTAGCTAGATGGCTTCTTCTCTCTCTTGGATCTTCAATACAAAGTTCTCCATGATCTTCATGGAGATCTATCCGATGTAATCTTCTTTTGCGGTGTGTTTGTTGAGATCCGATGAATTGTGGATTTATGATCAGATTATCTATGAATCTTATTTGACTTTCTTCTGATCTCTTATATGCATGATTTCATATCCTTGTAATTCTCTTCGAGTTGTGGGTTTTTTTGGCCAAATTGATCTATGATTCTTGCAATGGGAGAAGTGCTTGGTTTTGGGTTCATACCGTGCAGTGACCTCACCCAGTGACAGAAGGGGTAGCGAGGCACGCATCATGTTGTTTCCATCAAGGGTAAAAAGATGGGGTTTATGTCTATTGCATGAATTTATCCCTCTACATCATGTCATCTTGCTTAAGGCGTTACTCTGTTTGTCATGAACTCAATACACTATATGCATGATGGATAGCGGTTGATGTGTGGAGTAATAGTAGTAGATGCAGAAAGTATCGGTCTACTTGTCTCGGACGTGATTCCTATATGTATGATCATTGCCTTAGATATCGTCATGACTTTGCGCGGTTCTATCAATTGCTCGACAGTAGTTCGTTCACCCACCGTAATATTTGCTATCTTGAGAGAAGCCTCTAGTGAACACTATGGCCCCCGGGTCTACTTCACATCATATTTTCAGCCTTACACTTTTACTTTGTTGCACTTTCCGCCTTCATATCTCACTTTGCAATCAATCTTGAAGGGATTGACAACCCCTTTATAGCGTTGGGTGCAAGCTCGTTTGTGTTTGCGCATGTACTCTGGACACTTGGCTTGATTCTCCTACTGGATTGATACCTTGGTTCTCAAACTGATGGAAATACTTACTGCTACTATGCTGCATCACCCTTTTCTCTTCAAGGTAAAAACCAACGCAAGCTCTAGAGGTAGCAAGAAGAATTTCTGGCGTCGTTGCCGGGAGGATCAAGTCAAGAATAGTCTCCCGTCAACGTGTCAACCTCTGGCACCGGGGATTATTCTAAGTGAAGCTTATCCAAGTAAGTGTCGCAAACTCATCTCTTGCATTTACTTTTCTGCCTCTCGTTTTCCTCTCCCCCACTTTTCAAAAACAAAAATTTACAAAAAAAATTTGCCTTTTTCGTTCGCCCTTTTTTTCGCTTGCTTTCTGTTCGCTTGTGTGCTTCTCTGCTTGCTGAAGTCATCATGACTGAAAACACCAAACTTTGTGACTTCTCGAGTACTAATAATAATGATTTTATTAGTACTCCGATTGCTCCCGCCACTAGTGCGGAATCATACGAAAGCAATGCTGCTTTGTTGAATCTTGTTATGAAAGAGCAATTCTACGGCCTTCCTAGTGAAGATGCTGCATCCCATCATAATACCTTCATTGAGCTTTGCGATATGCAAAACAAGAAAGATGTGGATAATGATGTGATTAAATTGAAGCTATTTTCGTTCTCGTTGCGAGATCGAGCGAAAACTTGGTTTTCTTCTTTGCCCAAAAATAGTATTGATTCTTGGAACAAGTGCAAAGATGCTTATCTATCCAAGTATTTTCCGCCGACTAATATTATCTCTCTCCGTAATGATATCACGAATTTTAAGCAACTTGATCATGAACATGTTGCACAATCTTGGGAGAGAATGAAATTGATGATTAGAAATTGTCCCGCTCATGGCTTGAGTCTTTGGATGATTATACAAATCTTCTACGCTGGTTTGAATTTCGCTTCTACAAATATCTTGGACTCTGCCTCCGGTGGAACTTTCATGGAAATCACATTAGGGGAAGCCACAAAACTCCTTGACAATATCATGACAAATTATTCTGAGTGGCACACTGAAAGGTCACCTCCTAGTAAGAAGGTACACGCTATAGAAGAAATTAACTCGTTGAGTGCTAAGATGGATGAGTTAATGAAATTGCTTGCTAGTAAAGGTGCTCCTTTAGATCCAAATGATATGCCCTTGTCTTCCTTGATTGAGAGTAGAAACGAAAGCTTGGACGTTAATTTTGTTGGTAGGAATTCAGGCAACAACAATGCTTTTAGAGGAAACTATATTCCTAGGCCTTTTCCTAGTAATCCCTCTAATAACTTTGGCAACTCCCACAACAATGCTCATGGAAATTACAATAAATTACCCTCTGATCCAGAGTGTAATATCAAAGAGTTTATCAACTCGCAAAAGATTTTCAATGCGTCCATAGAGGAAAAACTACTCAAAATTGACGATTTGGCTAGGAGCGTTGATAGAATGTCTCTTGATATTGATGCTTTAAGAGCTAGATGTGCTCCTCCCAAAATCTACATGGATGAAACTTTGAAAGCTATGCGTGTTTCCATGAATGAGAGTAGAGAAAGAACCGCCCAAATTCGTTCTAGACATGAATGGCTTAAAAAGGCGTGTTCTCGTGATGAGAATCACGAAGATCTTAAAGTGCTTGGTGTGACTCCCATTGAATCCTTGTTTTCTAGTGTCAAACCTAAAGATGATGGGGCTGGATATGAATCCACTTTGTTTGAAAAACGCCCCAAAGATTCGGAGTCTATCTATCTTGATGCTAAAAGCATTGAAAGTGGAGTAGAGGATATCAAAACTTTGAGTAGTAATGAAACTACTACTTTGGATTTCAAGGAATTCAATTATGATAGTTGCTCTTTGATTGAATGCATTTCCTTGATGCAATCCATGCTAAACTCTCCACACGCTTATAGCCAAAACAAGGCCTTTACCGATCATATCATCGATGCTATGATGAAATCTCTTGAAGAGAAGCTTGAGTTGGAAGTTTATATTCCTAGAAAGCTTCATGATGAGTGGGAACCTACTATCAAAATCAAGATCAAAAACTATGAATGCAATGCATTGTGTGATTTGGGTGCTAGTGTTTCCGCGATTCCAAAGTCTTTATGTGATGTTCTAGGCTTTAATGAGATTGAGGAGTGCTGTATTAATTTTCACCTTGCGGATTCTACTATCAAGAAACCCATGGGAAAGATCAATGATGTTCTTATTATTGCAAATAGGAACTATGTACCTGTGGATTTCATTGTGCTTGATATTGATTGCAATCCTACATGCCCTATCATTCTTGGTAGACCTTTCCTAAGGACTATTGGTGCTATCATCGATATGAAGGAAGGGAATATTAGATTTCGATTTCCTTTAAAGAAGGGCATGGAGCATTTTCCTAGAAATAAAATAAGATTGCCTTATGAATCCATGATGAGGGCTACTTATGGTTTGAGCACCAAAGACGACGATACGTGATTCTATCACCTTATGCCTAGCTAAGGGCGTTAAACAATAGCGCTTGTTGGGAGGCAACCCAATGAATATATCTTTGCTTTTTGCTTTCTGTTTTTTTGCGTACGCACCATCATAATTCTATTATGAATGTGTTCTTTGTGTTTCTTTTTGTGTTTGAGCCAAGTAAAACCTTTATGACTAGTTTGGTGATGGTTGTTTGATCCTGCTGGAAAAAGACAGAAACTTTTCGCTCACGAAATTATTTTCATTTTTATCCAGACAGAGCTTTTCAGTTGATCCTTTTGGCTGCTGGTTGATATGCCTTTTGCCCAAACTGTCGTAATTTTTCAGAATTTTTGAGATACCAGAAGTATACGAAGTATACAAATTGCTACAGACTGGTCTGTTTTTGACAGATTCTGTTTTTGTTGTGTTGATTGCTAGTTTTGATGAAACTATGGATATTATCGGGGGTACTAGTCATGGAAAAGTGAGAATACAGTAATTTAACACCAATATAAATAGAAATCAAGTTTGCTAAACTACCTAAACAGGCGATAGTTTGTTTTCTTGTGCTAATGATATCACAAGTTTCTGTTTAAGTTTTCTGTTGTGAAGTTTTCAAGTTTTTGGTGATGTTCTCATGGACAAAGGGATAAAGAGTGGAAAGAGCTCAAGCTTGGTTATACCCAAGGCATCCCAAGACAAATTCAAGGACACCAAAAATCCTAAGCTTGGGGATGCCCCGGGAAGGCATCCCCTCTTTCGTCATCAATCCATCAATAACATTACTAGGAGCTATATTTTTATTCACCACATGATATGTGTTTTGCTTGGAGCGTCTTGTATCGTAAGAGTCTTTTATTTTTGTTGTGTAACAATAATCCTTGCTGCACACCTTTTGATAGAGACATGCACTCATCGTGAATTTGCCAGAATACTCGTTGAGCTTCGTTTATGTCTTTTGAGTTAGGCAACTTTGCTCTATGTGCTTCACTTAGATCTTTTAGAGCACGGCGATGTCATATTTTGGAGAAATAAGAACTCTCGATCTTCACTTATATCTTAATGAGTGATCTCTCTGAGTAACTTGGTAGTTGGATTGTGCTATGAAAGTAGTCCCAAATGTGATAGGTACCCAAAGAGGATACAATAAAACTTCCATCTTCATGTGAATTGATTAGAAAGAGAAGTTTGGTTCCTCTCAATTAGTTTTGAGACATTGATTTAGTAATATTAAGAGTTATGTTAGTAGGGTGTTGTGAATCTAGAAATACTTGTGTTGAAGTTAGTGATTCACGTAACATGCACGTATGGTGAACCGCTATGTTAGGAAGTCGGAGCATAATTGATCTATTGATTGTCATCCTTTGAGTTGCGGTCGGGATCGCGCGATGGTTAACACCTACCAACCCTTCCCCTTGGAGTATGCGTTTAGCACTTTGTTTCGATTACTAATAAAAAATTTTGCAATAAGTATGTGAGTTCTTCATGACTAATGTGAGTCCATGGTATAGATGCACTTTCACCTTCCACCGATGCTAGCCTCTCTAGTGTCGCGCAATTCTCACCGGTGCACAAACCCACCATATGCCTTCCTCATAACAGCCACCATACCTACCTACTATGGCATTTTCATAGCCATTCCAAGATATATTTCCATGCAACTCCCACCGTTACGTCTCATGACTTGTGCCGTCACTCTCATATTGCCATTGCATGATCGTAAGATAGCTAGCGAGTCATACGCCAAGCTAGATCGTTGCACATCCCGGTACACTGCTGGAGGCATTTCCTACAGAGTCATCATCATTCTAAGCTTTGAGCTATGAGTAAATAAAAGTGTGATGATCATTACTATTAGAGCATTGTCCCATGTGAGGAAATAAAAAAAAGAGGCCAAAGATGCCCACAAAAAATATATATATGGAAAGAGGCCAAAGAGCCCAAACAAAAAAAAGAGAGAAAGGACAACGCTACTATCTTTTCCACACATGTGCTTCATAATAGCACCATGTTCTTCATGATTGAGAGTCTCTTGTTTCGTCAACACCATATGCTAGTGGGAATCTTCATTATATAACTTGGCTTGTATATTCCAATGATGGGCTTCCTCAAAATTGCCTTAGGTCTTCGTGAGCAAGCAAGTTGGATGCACACCCACTAGTTCTACTTTTGAGATTTCACATACTTATAGCTCTAGTGCACCGTTGTATGGCAATCCTACTCGTTCACATTGATATCTATTGATCGGAATCTCCATAGCCCTTTGATATGCCGAGTCGATGTGACCATCTCCTCCTTTTTGTCTCACAGCCTCCACCACACTCTATCCCACCTGTAGTGCTATATCCATGGCTCACGTTCATGTATTGCGTGAGAATTGAAAAAGGTTTGAGAAAGTAAGAGTGCAAAAACAATTACTTGGCCAATACCGGGGTTGTGCATGATTTAAATTAGTTGTGTGGGGATGATGGAGCATAGCCACACTATATGATTTTGTAGGGATAACTTTCTTTGGCCTTGTTATTTCGAAAGTTCATGATACCTTGCTAGTTTGCTTGAAGTATTATTGTTTTCATGTCAATAGCAAACTTTTGTTTTGAATCTTATGGATATGAACATTCATGTCACATGAAAGAAGTTACAAAGGACAAATATTCTAGGTAGCATTCCACATCAAAAATTCAGTCTTTATCACTTCCCTACTCGAGGACGAGCAGGAGTTAAGCTTGGGGATGCTTGATACGTCTCCAACGTATCTATAATTTTTTATGGTTCCATGCTAGTATCTTGTCAAACCTTGGATGTTTTGAATGCCTTTTATATCTTTTTTGGGACTAACTTATTAACTTAGTGCCAAGTGTGAGTTCCTGTTTTTTTCCGTGTTTTTGACCCTTTTGAGAGGAGAATATTAAACGGAGTCCTAATGGAATAAAACTTCCGAAAAGATTTTTTCCGGAACAGAAGATACGCAAGGGGCGTGAGAACCAAGGCAGAGGCTACCGGGGGAGGCCACAAGCCCCCTAGGCGCGGCCAGGGGGCCCACGCCTAGCAGGCTTGTGGGCCCCCTGTGGCTCTTCTGCCCTACTTCTTCCGCCTATAAATCCCCGAAAAATCCAAAACCACGAGAGAGATCCACGAAATCACTTTTCCGCCGCCGCAAGCTTCTGTCTCCGCAAGATCCCATCTGGGGCACGTTCTGGTGCCCTGCCAGAGGAGGGATTCGAACACGGAGGGCTTCTTCATCAACACCATGACCTCTCCGATGATGCGTGAGTAGTTCACCATAGACCTACGGGTCCATAGCTAGTAACTAGATGGCTTCTTCTCTCTCTTGGATCTTCAATACAAAGTTCTCCATGATCTTCGTGGAGATCTATCCGATGTAATCTTCTTTTGGGGTGTATTTGTCGAGATCCGATGAATTGTGGATTTATGATCAGGTTATCTATGAATCTTATTTGAGTTTCTTCTGATCTCTCTTATGCATGATTTCATCTCCTTGTAATTCTCCTCGAGTTGTGGGTTTTGTTTGGCCAACTAGATCTATGATTCTTGCAATGGGAGAAGTGCTTGCTTTTGGGCTCATACTGTGCAGTGACCTCACCCAGTGATAGAAGGGGTAGCGAGGCACGCCTCGTGTTGTTGCCATCAAGGGTAAAAAGATGGGGTTTTTATCATTGGTTTGAGATTATCCCTCTACATCATGTCATCTTTCTTAAGGCTTTACTCTGTTCGTCATGAACTCAATACACTAGATGCATGCTGGATAGCAGTCGATGTGTGGAGTAATAGTAGTAGATGTAGAAAGTATCGGTCTACTTGTCTCGGACGTGATGCCTATATGTATGATCATTGCCTTAGATATCGTCATGACTTTGCGCGGTTCTATCAATTGCTCGACAGTAATTTGTTCACCCACAGTGATATTTGCTATTTTGAGAGAAGCCTCTAGTGAACACTATGGCCCCCAGGGTCTACTCCACACCATATTGTCAGCCTTACACTTTTTACTTTGTTGCACTTTCCGCCTTCACATCTCACTTTGCAAACAATCTTGAAGGGATTGACAACCCCTTTGAAGCGTTGGGTTCAAGCTTGTTTGTGTTTGCGCATGTACTCTGGACTTGACGAGGCCCTCCTTCTGGATCGATACCTTGATTCTCAAAGTGAGGGAAATACTTACTGCTCCTGTGCTGCATCACCCTTTGCTCTTCAAGGGAAAAACCGACGCAAACCAGAGAAGTAACAAGAAGAATTCCTAGCGCCAAGGAAGGACTTTTGTTGCCGCAGCAGAAGAATTTCTAGCGCCGTTGCCGGGGAGGAAGATCAAGTCAAGAACTCATCCAAGTAGGTGTCGCAAACTCATCTCTTGCATTTACTTTGTTTGCCAATTGCCTCTCGTTTTCCTCTCCCCCACTTCACCAATTCGCCTTTTTCGTCTGCCTTTTTTGTTCGCCTTTTTGTTTGCCCTTTCTCTCGCTTGCTCTCTATTCGTCTGTGTGGGATAGTCTACCTGTCCTCATGGCTAGATCCATCACTTCGAGCGATACTCCAAGCATGTTTGTCAAACTTTGGATGTTTTGCATGCCTTTTATATATTTTTGGGGACTAACTTATTAACTCAGTGCCAAGTGCGAGTTCCTGTTTTTTCCATGTTTTTGACCCCTTTAAGAGGAGATTTTGAAACGGAGTCCAAACGGAAGAAAATCCCCGAAAAGATTTTTTCTGGGATTAAAGAAGATCGGGAATCTTGGGAGCCAATGCAGGGGAGACTCAGGGGCCCCACAAGCCCCCACCCCGCGGCCAGGGGGGTAGGTCGCGCCACCCAGGCTTGTGGGCCCCCTGAGCACCCCCGGACCTAGGGGTTGCGCCTAGAAATTCCCTAAAAATCCCAAAAAAATCCGGAGATCATCGAAATCACTTTTCCACCGCGGCAAGCTTCTCTATCCGCAAGATCCCATCTGGGGCACGTTCTGGTGCCCTGCCGGAGGGGGGATTCGGATACGGAGCCTTCTTCATCAACACCATGACCTCTCCGATGATGCGTGAGTAGTTCACCATAGACCTACGGGTCCATAGCTAGTAACTAGATGGCTTCTTCTCTCTCTTGGATCTTCAATACAAATTTCTCCATGATCTTCATGGAGATCTATCCAGTGTAATCTTCTTTTGCGGTGTGTTGGTCGAGATCCGATGAATTGTGGATTTACGATCAGATTATCTATGAATCTTATTTGAGTTTCTTCTGATCTCTCTTATGCATGATTTCATATCCTTGTAATTCTCTTCGAGTTGTGGGTTTTGATTGGCCAACTAGATCTATGATTCTTGCAATGGGAGAAGTGCTTCGTTTTGGGTTCATACCATGCAGTGACCTCACCCAGTGACAGAAGGTGTAGCGAGGCACTCATCATGTTGTTGCCATCAAGGTTAAAAAGATGGGGTTTTCCTCATTGGTTTTAGATTATCCCTCTACATCATGTCATCTTGCTTAAGGCGTTACTCTGTTTGTCATGAACTCAATACACTAGATGCATGCTGGATAGCGGTCGATGTGTGGAGTAATAGTAACAGATGCAGAAAGTATCGGTCTACTTGTCTCGGACGTGATGCCTATATGTATGATCATTGCCTTAGATATCGTCATGACTTCGCGCGGTTCTATCAATTGCTCGATAGTAATTTGTTCACCCACCATGATATTTGCTATTTTGAGAGAAGCCTCTCGTGAACACTATGGCCCGCAGGGTCTACTCCACACCATAATTTCAACCTTACACTTTTTACTTCGTTGCACTTTCCGCCTTCAGATCTCACTTTGCAAACAATCTTGAAGGGATTGACAACCCCTTTGAAGCGTTGGGTGCAAGCTTGTTTGTGTTTGCACAGGTACTCTGGACTTGACGAGGCCCTCCTTCTGGATCGATACCTTGGTTCTCAAACTGAGGGAAATACTTACTGCTCCTGTGCTGCATCACCCTTTCCTCTTCAAGGGAAAAACCGACGCAAACCAGAGAAGTAACAAGAAGAATTCCTAGCGCCAAGGAAGGACTTTTGTTGCCGCAGCAGTGCTGGCGCTGATGACCATCACCTCCACAATGTTGGAGACGGTGGCGACATGGTATGGGGTGAATAATCCCACAGACGGCGGAGGGCCATCGAAGACAAGTACGTTGCTAGGGTACACGTCGTGCGTAGGCGTCTCAGCGATAGAGAGCCTACTGAAGCTGGCGCACAGCGCCTCGACATCAAAGTCATCACGGAAGTAGCGAGGACCATCGTTGAGGCGCAGGTCACTAAATCGAACGCTGAGGTTCTCCATAGCAGCGACGACGACGCTAGGAGGCGCCTCGTCATCGGACTCCTCGTCCGAATCCGCATGGTGGACCGGGACGTCGATCATCATCGGTGTTGCCTCATCGAAGGCGGGCTCCACGGGCATGCAACTCGGTCTAGACGCGATGCATCCGGTGGTGTAGGTGTGGGGCCCCGCCTAGCGCGTAAAGACAGCCGTTGCCACGATCGGCCCCAAGGTGGGCACCTAATGTCGGTGAATACTCGCAACATATGCCATGGGTAGGCTAAAGAAGGTGAGAACTGAAGTGGCAACGGAGGGCGCTGGGGGCGAGGTTGGTACAAGCATGGAACACATGATGTACCCAGGTTCAGGGCTCTCCGTAGAGATAATACCCCTAGTCCTGCCGGAGTGTATGATATGTATGGATGGGATTACAAGGTTGCTCCTGGAGCGGTATTGAGGAGGAGGAAGAAGGAGCAGACGGCTCGTCTCTGCCTCTCCTATGTGGTTGGTGTATGTGTGTGTGATCAGTTGACCAACCCTCTGCATGGAGGGGCCGGGGGGTTTTATAGACGAACCCACCGGCCTACAGTATTGATAAAGAGTACAAGAGTGGGACCCGACTGGCAGCCTCGCCGGCTGGCCAGGGGGCAAACGATGGTCTTGTCTTGTCGCTTGATGGGCCCGCCGGCTGCGAGGTCCCGTCTGGCTGTGGGTCCCGCCGGCTAGCCAATGAAGCTCTCGTGTAAGGTTGATGCAGGACACGAGTGGTACGTCCGGCGTCGTCCAGCGAGATTCGTCGTGGGCAGACGGTACGGCCGCCTCCACTGTTCCCACGCCGAGTTGAGTAATGGAGTGGGAGTTTGACGGCCAACACTATGTTGGGTGATGGACCAGAGCCGGGGGAGGTCAGCGGCGTGGCCGCCGACGCTGGTACCCGTCGTGCACTCTGATCCAGTACCTTTGCTGACGCGTAGCCACCTTTAATTGTAGGGTCTCGTCATGACCTTCGATCTGATGTGACTTGAGATCCCCGGCCGGCTAGCCTGCTTGGCTAGCCGGCCTGGGCATGGCCGCCTCATTCCTAGTCGGCTGGTTCGGCCTAGGCGACCAGGAAGAGGTAGCCGTCTTGCCTCTAGCCGGCAGGTGCTGCCTGGCCGACCAGAGAGTTGGCTGTCTCGCTCCCTAGCCGGTAGGCGTAGCCTAGCCGGCCAGAGGGCTTGGGCCTTCAAGAATGGTTCTTGGTCATTCCTGTGGGGCCGGAGATAAAGGAGCAGGCTCGTTGAGACTACCCCGGGGTTATCCCCCCGACAGATATACAAATCGCTTCCTTCCTTAGTCTTTTCTTGATTCAATAGTATTGTGGCATGAAGGGCCGAGACCAACTTTACTCATCCACGTATGAGAGACCGGTTCCATCGAATGACATGTGACTTTGTCGCATAAGATGGTTGGTGGGTGTTTGTCTCTCCCGCCTTAGTTGAATAGGATTTGACAAAGGCGGTCCTTGTAGAAGCTTAAATAGCAACTTGTATATCACCATTGTGGTTTTGCGTAGGTAAGAATTGTCCTTGCTAGATACCCATAGCAGCCACGTAAAACATGCAACAACAGATTAGAGGACCTCTAATTTGTTTTTGTAGGGTATGTTGTGATATGATATGGCCAAAGACATGATGAAATATATTTGATGTATGAGATGATCATGTTTTGTAATAGTTATTACCGACTTGCATTTCGGTGCATATGGCAACCGGCAGGAGCCATAGGGTTGTCTTTAATTATTGTATGACATGTGTGTCAATCATTAAGCGCTATATAATGCTTTACTTTATCGCTAGACTTTAGCAATAGTATTAGAAGCATGGTTGGCGCGACAACCCTAATGGCAACACGATGATGGAGATCATGATGATGGAGATCATGGTGTCATGTCGGTGACGATGCAAATCATGTCGTTTCTTTGGAGATGGAGATCAAAAGCACAAGTTCATGGCCATATCATGTAACTTATGATTTGCATGTGATGTCAATCCTTTTATGCATCTTATTTTTCTTAGGACGACACTGGTATTATAGGGTGATCCTTCACTGAAATTTCAAGTTAAAATTGTGTTCTCCCCGAGCGTGCACCGTTGCGAAAGTTCGTTGTTCGAATCACCACGTGATGATCGGGTGTGATAGACTCTATGTTTGCATACAACGGGTGCAAGCCAGTTTTGCACGTGGAGAACACTCGAGTTAAACTTGACGAGCCTAGCATGTACATACATGGCCTCAAAACACAAGAGACCGAAAGGTCAAACATGACTCATATAGTAGATATGATCAACATGGATATGTTTACAATTGAAACCACCTCATCTCAACCGATGATCAGACTTGGGTTGGTGAATTTGGATAATGTAGCACTCGGATGACTCGAGGGATGTCAATTTGAGTGGGAGCTTTAAGTAACATGATTAACTAAACTCATTATCTTGATCAATAGTCTAAGTAATCTTTGCGAAATTATGTTGTAGATCAATGGCTCACCCAATAGCACCCCTGAATTTCAATGTGTTCCTAGATAAAGCCAAGCTAAAAGATGATGGAAGTAACTTTGTAGACTAGGCCTATAATCTGAGGATTGTCCTCACGGTTTCCCAAAAGGCTCATGGCCTTGATGCATCGCTTGGTGCAGCACCCCCTCCAGCCCCCTCCAGAGTCGCGTGAAGACGTTGTGAACGTCTGGCAGGCGCGTTCGGATGACTACTCAATAGTTCAGTGTGATGTGTTGTATGGCTTGGAACCGGGACTTCAAAGATGTTTTGAACGTCATGGTGCATATGATATGTTCCAGGAGTTGAAGTTTATTTTTTTAAAGAATGCCCGGATCGGGAGGTATGTGACCTTCGATAATTTCTATGCTTGCAAGATGGAGGAGAACGGGCATGTCAGTGAGCACATACTCAAAATGTTTGGGTATTCCAACCGTGTGGCTGAGTTGGGAATTGCTCTCCCGCTAGAGGCGATCACTGACAGAGTTTTTCAATCACTTCCGTCTAGCTACAAAAGCTTTGCGATGAACTATAACATGCAAGGGGTGAACAAATCACGACCCAAGCCAGAAACTGAGTGCTTTCATTGAAAGGGAACTTGCCACTGGAAGCGGAACTGCCCTAAGTATTTGGCAGATAAGAAGGTGGCCAACACCAAACAAGATATATATGATATACATGTTACTGATGTGTACCTTACCAACTCTCATTGTAGTGCCTCGATATTTGATATTGGTTCGGTTGCTCACATTTGCAACTCAAAGCATGAACTGCGGAATAGACGGAGGCAGCGAAGGACGAAGTGACGATGTGCGTGGGAAATGGTTCCAAGGTTGACGTGATCGTTGTCGGCATGCTCGCCCTTCGATTACCATCGGGATTAGTGAAGAAGCTAAATAATAATTATTTAGTGCTTGCGTTGAGAATGAACATTATATTTGGATCTTGTTTGATGCAAGACGGTTACTCATTTAAATTATATAGTAATGGTTGTTCTATTTATATGAGTAATATCTTTTATGGTCATGCACCCAATGTGAGGAGTTTATTCTTATTCAATCTCGATAGTGATGAGACACATGTTCATAACATGGATGCCAAAAGATGTAGAGTTGATAATGATAGTATCACTTTCTTGTGGCACTGCCGCTTAGGTCATATTGGTGCAAAACACATGAAGAAACTCCATGCTGATGGAATTTTCGAGTCACTTGACACATCTAAATCATGCCTTATGGCCAAGATGACTAAGACCCCATTCTCCGCAACAATGGAGCGGGCAAATGACTTACTGGAGATCATACATACTAATGTGTGTTGGAAATATGCCCTAGAGGCAATGATAAATAGTTATTATTATATTTCGTATTTAAAGATAATCATTTATTATCCATGTTATAATTGTATTGAATGAAAACATAGATACATGTGTGGATACATAGACACAACAATGTCCCTAGCAAGCCTCTAGTTGGCTAGCCAGTTGATCAAGGATAGTCAAGGTTTTCTGACTATGTGCAAAGTGTTGTTGCTTGGTAACTGGACCACATCATTAGGACAATCATGTGATGGACTAGACCCAAACTATGAATGTAGCATGTTGATCGTGTCGTTTTATTGCTATAGTTTTCTACGTGTCAAGTATTTGTTCCTATGACCATGAGATCATATAACTCACTCGCACCTGAGGAATACCTTGTGTGTATCAAACGTCACAACATAACTGGGTGACTATAAAGGTGCTCTACAGGTATCTCCGAAGGTGTCCGTTGAGTTAGTATGGATCAAGACTGGGATTTGTCACTCCGTGTGACGGAGAGGTATCTCGGGGCCTACTCGGTAATACAACATCACACACAAGCCTTATAAGCAATGTGACTAAGTGTAAGTCACGGGATCTTGTATTACGGAATGAGTAAAGAGACTTGTCGGTAACGAGATTGAAATAGGTATGCGGATACCGACGATCGAATCTCGGGCAAGTAACATACCGAAGGACAAAGGGAATGACATACGGGATTATATGAATCCTTGACACTGAGGTTCAACCGATAAGATCTTCGGAGAATATGTAGGATCCAATATGGGCATCCAGGTCCCGCTATTGGATATTGACCGAGGAGTACCTCGGGGCATGTCTACATAGTTCTCGAACCCGCAGGGTCTGCACACTTAAGGTTCGGCGATGTTTTAGTATAGTTGAGTTATTTGCGTGGTTACCGAATGTTGTTCGGAGTCCTAGATGAGATCACGGACCTCAGAATGGTTTCCGGAATGGTTCGGAGATGAAGATTGATATATAGGATGACTTCATTTGGTTATCGGAAAGTTTTCGGGCATTACCGGGAATTTACCGGGAGTGATGAATGGGTTCCGGAAGTTCACCGGGAGGGGGGCAACCCTCCCGGGGAAATCCCAAAGGACTTATGGGTGGAGCACCAGCCCTTAGTGGGCTGGTGGGACAGCCCAATAAGGCCTACGTGCCATAGAGAGAAAAACCAAAGAAAGAAAAAAAAGGTGGGAAGGAAGGGAAGGACTCCACTTTCCAACCCTATATTGAGTAGGATTGGAGTAGGAGTCCTACTCCTCCTCTTGGCCGGCGCACCTCGGGGGCTTGGCCCTCAAGGCAAGCCCCTCCCCTCCCTCCTATATATACTTGTGATTTAGGGCTGATTTGAGACAACTTTGCCACATGCAACTCAGATCTAGGCACCATAGTTTTACCTCTAGATCGTATTTCTGCGGAGCTCGGGCGGAGCCCTGCAGGAGTAGATACTTCACCACCATCGGAGCGCCGTGACGCTGCTGGAGAACTCATCTACTTCTCCGTCTTGCTTGCTAGATCAAGAAGGCTGAGATCATCGTCGAGTTGTGCGTGTGCTGAACACGGAGGTGCCGTCCGTTCGGCACTAGATCGGAGCGGATCGTGGGACGGTTCGCGGGGCGGATCGAGGGACGTGAGGACGTTCCACTACATCAACCGCGTTTCTTAACACTTCCTGCTGTGCGATCTACAAGGGTACGTAGATCCAAATCTCCCCTCGTAGATGGACATCACCATGATAGGTCTTCGTGTGCGTAGGAAAAATTTTGTTTCCCATGCAACGTTCCCCAACAATGTGTGCGGTCCGATGATAATTGAGGCGTGATACATCCATTTTGCATCATGATTTCTTGTACCTTTCACTTTGTTCTTGTCCATTATTCCAAATTTTTATGCAATTCTTATGCCTTTTCCCTCTTAATATGCAAGGAACATCACAATGAGGGAAATATCTAGAAACTGGGATTCTCGACCGGAAAACAGAATAATAGGCAGAGAAATCACCAGACTCCAAATGACCTGAAATTTCACGAAGAGTATTGTTGGAATATTTAAGAATTTGTGGAACAAAAATACACCACAGGAGAGCTGCCAGTTGGGCACAAGCCAACAGGGTGCGGCCTAGCACTTGGTCGCGCCCTGATGGCTCTTGGGGCCCCTGTTGGCCCTTCGATGACCATCTTCTCCTGTATAGTGTGTTTTACCCTAGAAAAAATCAAGAGATTACTTTCGGGACGAAGTGTCGCCGTCTCGAGGCGGAAACCTAGGCAGGGGCCCTTTTTCTCTTCGGCAGTGTGATTGTGTCGGGGAAATTTTTCTCCGGGAGGGGAGATCGAAGCCATCTTCATCACCAATGCTTCCTCCTTCGTGGGAGAACCAATCTTCATCGACATCAACACCAGGACCATCTCATCTCCAACCCTAGTTCATCTATTGTATTCGATCTTTGTCTCAAAACCACAGATTGGTACCTGTGGGTTGCTAGTAGTGTTGATTACATCTTGTAGTTGATTCTTGTTGGATTAATTAGTGAAATATATTATGTTCAGATCCTTTGTCACCATCATTATACCTCTGATCTTAAACATGTTGATGAGGTGTGAGTAGCTACTAATGTTCCCGAGGACATGGGATAAGTCTTGTCACAAGTAATCATGTGAAATTGACATTCGTTTGATATTTTGATGATATAAATGTTGTTTATTCTCTTAGTGGTGTCATGTGAACGTCGACTACACGACACTTCACCAGGTATGCAATGTAGAAAGACGGTTATTAGATCTAGAAAGAATTGGTCAAGAAACTTGATGATGCTCTATGGGCTTATAGAACTGCATACAAGAACCCTATGGGGATGTCCCCTTATAAAATGGTTTATTGGAAAGCTTGTCAATTACCTCTTGAGTTGGAACATAAAACTTATTGGGCAATTAAAAAACTTAACTATGATTTTAAGCTTGCGGTGAGAAAAGGTTATTTGACATTAGTTCATTAGATGAATGGAGGACACAAGCTTATGAAAATGCCAAGTTGTTTAAGGAAAAGGTTAAAATATGGCATGACAAAAGAATCCAAAAACGAGAATTCAATGTAGGAGACCTGGTGCTTTTGTACAATTCTCGTTTCAGATTTTTGGCACGTAAGCTTCTCTCTAAGTGGGAAGGCCCTTATGTGGTTGAAGAGGTCTATCGGTCAGGTGCTATAAAGATTAATAACTTCGAAGGCAAAAACCCGAAGGTGGTAAATGGTCAGAGATTTAAGCAATATATCTCAGGTACGCCCCTTTACGTTGAAACTAACATTATTCAAGCTATGACTTCGGAAAAACACATAAGAGAGACCCTCTGGAACACTCGAGAATGCTCAAAAGGGGTAGGTACGTGATACAGTAAGTTAACTGACTCCAAAAATTACCAAAAAAATAATTTCTATCGTTTTTGGTATTTTACAAAAATTACAAAAATAAAGTGGATCAGGAGGACTCCCGAGGGAGGCACAATCCAACAGGGTGCAGCCCAGCCCTTGGTCGCGCCATGATGGCTTGTGGGGCTCCCATGTGCCCTTCGGACTCCGATTTCTTCGAGAACATGTATTGCGACCTATTAAAAATCATTATATATACTCTTGTATGTTTTGACCATCACATCGCGAGTTTCTCCTTTGTTCTTGCTTCAAGCTATTTTTCTAACATATTTAGATCGTCATGACTTCACCAAGGCCATCCAAGGACAAGTTTTTCGAGAAGGTCATCAACCCCTACCTAACGGAGGTTATAAAGCACCATCAAGCCATTGAGATGAGCGATGGGTGCTCACATCCGGCATGTTCAAGATCCCAAGAAGGAGGGAAGCGAGCAGGCTAGGCTTACAACGGTCGAGCGGGAGAACAAGCTGGACACGAAGAGTGTATACCACTCTAGTATGTCCAAGTATATCCACTGTAGTATGTTTTGCATTTATGTTTTGCTTCACTCATAGGGGCTAGCGAGATACCAGTCTAGTATGTCCAAGTCATGTGCATTGTGATCTCGTCTCAAACGTATCAACTTGTCCAAACACTTTTGCTATTGTTTTGGCCTCATTCTTGCATGATTTGAACGAAACTAACCCAGACTGGCGCTGTTTTCAGTAGAGCTGCTTGTATGGTTTTCTTGTGTGCAGGAAAATGATTTTTTAGGAGTCCCGGAAAATTCCAATAAAAATAGAGAAAATACACGCACCAGGAGGATCCCTTGACCAGAAGATGGGCCAGAGGGGGGTCACCAGGCCTCCAAGCGACCTGGTGGCGCGGCCTGCCCCCTGGCCGTGCAAGGACGTCGTCTGGGTGGGGGCCACTCCCTCTGCTGCCCTACCTTGGCTCCTATTTTTACCCGAGAGGGAGAAACCTGAGAAGAGAAGTCGTTTTGCCAATTCTCGACGCGGAGCCGCCGCCACCCTCGGTTCTTCTCCGGGAGAGCTAATCTGGAGGCTACCTTGGCCTCCGGAGAGGGGAAATCGTCTCCGTCGTCATCACCATCGCCACTCCATCACCCTTCCATGACTTCCCCTTTCATGTGTGAGTAATTCCCTGCTGTAGGCGAAGGGGATGGTAGGGATTGGATGAGTTAGATCATGTAATAGTTTGTCAGATTGTTGGGGCATGTTGCCTATCATCTACTATGGTGTTTATCATCTTTGCTACTGCTTGTTGCTCTTAATGCTTGTCACTTTGGGCCCGAGTGCCATGATTTCAGATCTGAATACCTTATGTTTTCACGAATATGTATATGTGTTATTGATCCTATCTATGAGTAGTATGCACCTATTATAGTCCGGAATCGGCGATCCCAATGGTGACAGCTTGGGACACCAAAGGGGATAGGCTATAATTTGAGGATTCCATGTATCCATTAATTGTTAATGCTTTGTTCCGGTGCTCTTTGACAGGAGCACCTTAATCTCCATAAGTTCCTTTTGGCCCCGTTGGTAGCGGGATGGTAGGACAAATAATGGTGTGCAAGTTCTTATTGCAAGCACACACGACTACCTTGGGATACATGCCCAGTGTTTGATATTTGCCTAGATGATCTAATTAATTTTCTGTGTGCCTTGCCCCAAGTAAAATACATGATATCTCTCATGATGACCAACCGTCCATCTCCCTAGCCTACAATGTTTTAATCCTGCTGGTTACAAGTTGCTTTGCCTTTGCTGTTTTGTTTCCGTTGCTTTGCCACCATTATTTCCGTTGCCACCATCACTTCCATATCACCGTTGCTACTAATATTTCGTTGCCAAGCAAGTATCTTTCAGGTGTGGTTGAATTGACAACTCAACTGTTAAAGCTTATAAATATTCTTTGGCTCCCCTTGTGTCGAATCAATAAATTGGGTTATCTTACCCGCGAAGACTGATGCGATCCCCTACACTTGTGGGTTATCAAGACTATTTTATGGCGCCATTGCCGGGGAAGCATAGCTTTATTTACAAGTCTACATGGAGTTATTTTGCTTACTGCGCTTTATCCGCTATGGGTACGAAAGGAGACCCCAAGGTTCCGAGTTTACCATCCACTACAAGAAAAAGTATTGTTCTTAGCACTAGTGCTACGCTTGATTCACCTTCCGTTATGAGTAAGTTTACTTCACCACCACCACATGTTGCCTCTACTGAGTCCGTCACTATGTCTGGTACTTTTGATGATGCTTCTACTACTCTTGATGATATTGGTTTACTTGGTTATTTTATTGAGTCTCAGATTGCTAAGGTTGCGAAGCGGTCTCGAATTAAATTCCTGTTACACGCTACCCCATTGGTAGACCCTTTGGTTACCCAGAATTGAGTGGTCTCAGGGACAGAATTCTTGATGATGATTACACTGAACTTGATGATGATTTATGTAGGGAGCTTATAGAGTGTGCTGACTCTGACTCTGTTGCTGTTAAGAAGATGCTTGAAAAGCATTCTATGAAGAACAAATTTACTCCTGATCCTGAATTTGCTTCATCTCATATTTGCATTAAGGACGCTGATTTTGATTTCTCTGTCGATCTTTCACTTATATCCACAGTTGAAGCTGACCCCTTTTATGGCAGAGAAAATGACGATGCTATTGCACACCTTACCAAACTCACTAAGTTGGGTGGATTATTCACTACACAGGACAAGAAGAGAAATTATTATGTTACTAAGCTACTTCCTTTCTCTTTGAAGGGAGATGCTAAAGCATGGTATGATGCGCTACCATGTGGTTCCATTAAGAGTCCTCAAGATTTAGCTCAATCTTTTGTTGCTAAATATTTTCCTGCTCATAAGCAACATGCTGCTTTACAAAGAATATATAACTTTAAACACTTGCAGGATGAGCACCTCCCTAAAGCTTGGGGGGTATTGCACTTTACTCAAGGCTAGACCGGGACATGGAATCCCTAAGAATGAATTGCTTGATATATTTATGATGGTCTAACCGATGAATTTAGAACCTATCTGGATAGTTGTGCTGGTTGTGTTTTCAGGGAAAGAACACCAGACGATGCTGAAGAACTAATGGGCAAGATAGCTAAGAATTATGATGATTCGTCCGTTCCTAAACCACCTCCACCACCAAAGAAGAGGGGTATGCTTTTCTTGAGCCCCGAAGTTATGCAAGAAGCCAAGAAGTCTATTAAAGAGAGAGGTATTAAAGCTGGCGATGTGAAGAATCTACCTCCTATTGAGAAATTATGTGAGCCTACCACTCACCCACCTATGGTAGAGGTACACTCTCTTTTAGAATTCAATGCAAGCGACATCCCTCATGGTAAGCCCCCTGATCAATGTTTAGATGAGCTTGATAATTTCATTGTCAAGCAAAGTCGCTTTAATGAGAGGATTCAAAGCCAATTGCATGATAATTCCCTCGCTATCAAAAGTTTGCTTGATGATTTAAGTAGAACTGTTAATGATGTTAAAGGTCTTGTTAAGCATTTTCATATGGTTCAAACTCAGCTTGGACAAATTTCTAATGTGCAAAAAGATTTGCTTGCTAACAATGTGAAACAAGTTGATACACGCGCGTATGGTATAAAGACCCGAGGTGGTACACACACCCAGGACCCCCTCTATCCGGAGGGGCATCCAAAGAGGATCGAGCAAGATTCTCAATTGCAGGAAGAAGGCGTTGTCAGCTCCCCGCCGAAGAAGAAGAAACACAAGGAAGCTGACAAGTCCAATGATCCCATAATTGATGAAGAACCTATTGTTGATCCTAATAGTATATCTACTTCCGATGCTCAGACTGAAGATGGTGCTGAACCTGATAAAGATAATGAGAAGAATGATCCTCCTAAAGTACAAGAAGAAGAAGCACCCGACAAGCGCAAGAGATATACTAGAGAAGACTTTGTTGCAAGAAGACATGGCAAGGAAAGAGAACCATGGGTACATAAATCAATGCCCTTTCCGGTAAGTCTTTCAAAACCAAAGAAGAAGAGCATTACAATAAATTTTGTGAATGGATGAAACGTCTTTTTCTTAAAATTCCTTTGACTGATGCTATTAAGTTGCCTCCGTACTCGAGGTATATGAAAGATATTGCCACTAATAAAAGAAAAGTTCCTAATGAGGCAATATCTACTATTCTTGCTAATTACTCTTTCAGTGGTAAGATTCCTCAGAAGCTTGGTGATCCAGGTATACCCACCATTCCTTGCTCCATAAAAAATAATTATGTCAGAACTGCTTTATGTGATCTTGGTGCAGGAGTGAGTGTTATGCCTTTCTCTCTTTACAAAAGGCTTTGTCTAGATAAACTAATCCCTACATATATCTCTCTTCAAATGGTTGATAAGTCAACAGTCGTTCTTGTTGGTACTTGTGAGCATGTTCCTGTTGAAGTTGCTAATTGTGTGATCCTTACTGACTTTGTTGTGCTTGACATGCCCGAGGATGGGAGCATCTCTATTATTCTTGGTAGACCTTTTCTTAACACCGCAGGTGCTATTATTGATTGCAATAAAGGAAAGGTGACTTTCATTGTTAATGAGAAGGAACACACGGTATATTTTCCGAAGAAGATTGATAAAAGGCATGGCCTTAATTCTATTGAGAATATTGAGACCGTGAAGGTTGGAGAGTGGGATTGTCCTATACATGTGCACCACAAATACAAAACCATTATGGTGGGTACAATATCCATTAAAATAAAAGTACCATCATTGCTTTATAAGAAGTGAAAATTTTTGCTCGATATATCACCTGTTTGGTAGTAAGACTTCATCAACCTTGCTAACAAACATGTTTTATATGAGTAAAAAGAGAAGCTTGTTATGTTTTCATTTCCTTTATCTTTCATCCTCCTTGTTGTACCAAAGTTTTATGTTTTTGAAGCTTTATATGTTTAACCATTGCTTCGAGCTTTCCGGAAGTTTTGCAGCTTTCGTTACTTCAAAACTTTTTCAAAAGAGAAGTTGTCAGAAAAATTCCAGAAAAAAATATAATAAAAATTTCCATCAAAAAAAAGACACGGGGGCACCTGGGGCTGACCAGGGGGGCCACCCCTGGTCCAGGCGGCCAGGTGACACGGCCTGGCCCTTGGTCGCGCCCACAGGGCGCCTGGGCCCACCTGTTCCCCTTTCCAGGTATTTCTTATTCCCTTCTCTCTCACTCACTCCAAAAATCCCGATTTTTCTCCTGGAGCTCGAGTTCTTGTTGTTCTTGGTGGCAAATTTCGATCTCTCTCTACAACCCATCATTTGCATTGAGAATTTGAGCATTTGCTCCTTATAATCATAGTGGAGTCATTGTATTGGTGACTGAAGGTTGTTCGGAGTCCCGGATGAGATCCCGGACGTTATGAGGAACTCCAGAATGGTCCGGAGGTGAAGATTGATATATAGGATGAAGGGTATCGGAGTCTGGAAGTGTTTCGGGGCATACCGGGGAATCGACGGAGTGCCGAAAGAAATTGGGGGGGGGGCACATGGGCCAATGAGAGGTGGCACATCCGCCCACAAGGGGTTGGGCACCGACCAAACCCTAGCCCACTTCAGCTAGGGAGGTCCTCACCCCCTAGGGCCGCCGGCCAACCCAACTTGGGTGGCAAGGCACCTAGGTGGGAGGGCCACCCAACCCTAGCCGCCACTGCCCTTGGCCGCCAGCCCCTAGGGGTAAGCCTAGGGCACCCTCCCCTCCTCCCTTCCCCCTATATATAGAGAGGAAGAGAGAGGGCATCCGCACCACAACCTGCTACGACGCTCCTCCTCCTCTCCCTCGTAGTTCTTCTCCTCTCATAATCGCGCAGCGAAGCCGTGCTGAGCTGTCACCACCACCACCTCACCAAGCCGTCGTGCTGCCGGAGGACTCGGGTTGCTACTTCACCATCGATCGCTGGATCGATGAGGTGAAGGTGTCATCAAGCTGTACGTTTCTTGAACGCGGTGGTGTCATCTGTTCGGTGCTTGATAGGGAGTTCGCGGTACGGGTCGTGATCGGATCGCGAGGACGTTCGACTACATCAACCGCATTCCTTAACGCTTCCACTAAGCGATCTACAAGGGTATGTAGATGCAATCTCTCCTCTCGTAGATGTTTGTCTCCTAGATTGATCTTGGTGAGCGTAGGAAATTTTTTGTTTCCCATGCAACGTTCCCCAACACCAAGAACACTCAAGAGACCAGCCTTAAACAGGGTATCATTTTTCTGAAAAAGCTTGTTCCTGTTGAGGATCAAGATCTTCTTCACGTTTGCCAAGAGTGATGTCATAGCAGCTAATGGTTTGAAACCATAGTAGTGCTCTCACACATGACCTCTCATAGTGCACACTTTCAAACATATGAGGCCTCATGAATGCAACAAAAATACTCGGGATAAATCACCTGTAATAAGGTTTTAGGATTGTTGAAAATATGAGCAATTTATCGAATGATTTTAATAAATAAACAACGAGATTGTTACTTTCCTGCCGTTCGGAGTTTAGCAACAGATCTGCACACTTGATCCCTCTTCGTGTATGCATGGAGGTTATGAATGGCTAATCACACATGCATGCAAATTATGAATAGCTAATCACACATGCATGCATAGCCTTGCGCACGATTCGGTGCATGCATGCAATTAAATGACAAAGTATGACGTTAGCAAAAGATTCATTTCATTTCGAAACGTTAAAATGTTTTGTAGGTCAAACTGTTGATTTGATGGGAAAGCCGTTTTCACATTAAAAATTTGTTGCAACGAGATCTTCAAAATTAGGTCCCATGTTGGTATGTTTTGATGATTTTTTTTATTTCAAGTCAAAAGTTATCACGTCACGACTACATAAACTATCACGCCTACAGTACATAACTTATCAAGGTGTTTTACCCTGAATTTACCGGGTATGTTTCAACTACTTTTATTTTTATCCGAATCAAATTTTACCATGGTTTTTACAAGTAAATATCTAGTCTGTAAATACCATGGACCATCGGTGTCATGTTTGTGCAGTGAAGTGAGGTCCATGACACAACATGGCCGTTTATGAAATGGAACCTTGTGGGTCGTGTTAGACCAGACTCGTTTAGACGTGTTCCGAGCCATGGAGTGTCCAGGCTGGAACGTTTGTCATATATGATCAGGTCTATTGTGCGTAAAAGTACCATGATGTTTACATAAAAGTTATTGAGGGTACGTTATTCAACAACTTCTTTTGCCCGGATCAAAATTATCATGGTGTCCAAGAAAAAAAATTGTTTTGAAATACCCCTTTATAAATTCTCTGTAATGAGCCTGATAATTATATCCATCACAAACCTGATAGTCGTAGTAGCTATATTAACCCCCAAAAAGTTAGTGTAAATATACTCTCGGTAACTCTATGAATAGCATGGTAACTCAGACATCACAGATGTGATAACTTATGCACCCAGGTTCTGGCGACGTTAGCAAACCGGGGGAGGTTGGGGGCTTGACGAAATATACCCGGTAATTATGTGTGTGAATAGCATGATAACTCATACATTGTTGACCTGATAACTTATGTAGCCCAGTCCCGGTAACTTTGGCGACACGGGGATGGAGTCGATGAACTTTTATGTGAATAGCATGGTAACTCACACGTTGCTGACCTAATAACTTATGTAGCCCAGTCCTGGTAACTTCGGTGACGGGGGTGGGGGTGAGAGTTGATGAAATATCCCCTCCATAGGTTTTGTGTCAATAGCATGGTAACTCACACATCATATACCTGATAACTTATCTACCCCCGTCCTGGTAAATTTGACAACGAAGAGTGCAGGGAGAATTGATGAAATTTCTCCTTGGTAACTTGTGTATAAATAGCATGTTAACTCATAATTCGCAGAACTAATAACTTATGTATCTTGGTCCTGGTAACTTTTGGCGATGGGGGTGAGGGGCTCTGAGTTGATGAAATATCCCCTCATTAATTTTACGTGAATAGCATGGTAACTCACACATCGAGACCTGATAACTGATGTACCCCGATCCAAGTAACATCGACGAAGAGGGTGCGGGTGGGGAGTTATTGAAATATACCATGTTAAATTCTGTGCAAATAACATGGTATTTTACATCACGAAGACATGATAACTTATGTACACCCCATGGTAATTTTGACCCTGTTTGCATTATAGAACATTTTGAAGTTTCGAAATGTGAAAGAATCTAAATAGTGAGTATCTACAATGACATCATCTTCTCCTGTGCTCTAGCACATTTGCATGTGGAGAGAATGTTGGAGGAGCCATTTTTATGCCCCGGTAATTTCGATGTAAATAGGATGGTAACTCATGTACCACATAGGTGATAACTTATTTAGCCTAGGTCTGATAACTTCTCACCCCAAAAAAAAGTCATCGAAACATACCAACATGGGATCTTGTTTTGGAGGTCTCGTCGCGAGAATCTTTTATGTGAAAACGGTTTTTCAATCGGACCAACGGTTTGAGCTACAAAACATTTTGAAGTTTCGTTTCTAATGAAGCCTTTGCTCACATCAGCTTTTGTTTTTCTGCATGTATCTAATGTCCAAAGCCTGCATGCGCGTAAAGAAAGTCATTGCATGCGCGATTAATAAGCGATTAGAAGAGGTGTTCGGATCTCTTGCTTAACTTCTCGAAAGTTAGCAAAGTCCAATAAACAATAGATAAAAGATGATCATTGTAATAGAGACAATAGTAGTCATGCAAACATGAGGAAAATAGGCCACAATAATAGAGGCAAGACTAGACAGGCAAACAAAACAACAGTAGCCAAATATCATTTGAACATGTGTGCTAGAACAAAACAAATCTAGAACAGATACTATACCAAGAAACTCTAGTAGAAACTCGAATAGAAAAGACAGAACCACATACTAAGCAGCGGCTGTAGCGTTGGCGTTGGCGTTCACGTTGTTGTCGCCCATGTCATAGAAGAGGTTGTCGACGTCGAGCAAGAAGTCGTTGTTGGGAAAGTGTTCGTCGGCGTCCGTGGCGTCCATGGTGAAGAGGTTAGTAGTCACGTAGAGCGCTTCCCAAAAAACCTTATCACCTTTCTCTCGTACATGACTCAGAAAGATGGGGTTTCGAAGGTCTATTATGCCAAACTACGGTGCATGCTGCAAGGCGGGATGAGGAAGAACCTAGCAGTATCTCATAGCTTTCGAACTGGATGGCGTGAGGAGGAGGCGAACTGACGGCGACAGAACACGAAACGAAAAGAGGGGAGATAAAGCGAACAGCCAACAGCCGAAGGGTGCAGCTTAACAAAATGTTTCAGCTCCCGTGCGACCTTTCACATACCAATCATGTGTGGCAAAAATTTAGACAACAACTCGACTCATTCCCGCAACCTGCGGCGCGGGACGGCGCGTTAATGACGAGGCAAGGTGGGTGACGGAAGAAAAGCGGGGGTGAATGTCTCTCTTGTTTTCATGTTTTTACATGTGAAAAAATAACCTCCCATATAAGAAAGCCCAACTCCTTCTAAGTGAGCTGTATGAGACTAAATGTTAGTCCCACCTTTTAGCTTACATGAATGGGTTGAGTGCATCTTTACGATTTACTAGGAATTTTGAAAATTAGTAATGAGCTGACCAATATAGACAAAATTCCAGCAGTATATTGTGTGTGGAATTCAGGATTCTTGGTTTGTATGTTTTCGAGATTTCGGTTTGTCACCCAGTATACCACTTGATCCGTATAAGAGATAAAGCTTGCAAAAGGCTGAAGGAAAAAAGAGAGAGGAAAAGGGAGAGTGGAAGGAGCAAAGCTGGATCGAGTACGTACTGCATATATGATGGTCAGAGGAACAGCTAGCTAGCAACAATTAAACATGTGGATCCCAGTGCAAAGCGCCACCGATGATGGCTACAATTATTATACCGCGCTGTCAATCAAGGAAAGGAAAAGGTTACAAAGGGGGGAAACGGAGCCATGCACATACATATATACCCTCTCCTTGTCTTGTTAGCCAGCCAGCCATCGAGATCGATCGATCGATCTACTACCATGCATGCAAGCATGCAAGATGCAACCATGCAATGGAGCCAGAGCCAGAGCCATCACCGCAAAAGCTAGCGTAAATAAAGAGGTAAAAAAGGAGCAACTTGGGCCTCGGCCGCAGCAGTAAATCCATGATGCACGCAGCAGGCCGGAGCAGGCATGGAGCTGGAGCACAGGCCACGGCCAGAGGCACGTCGCCGTCCCCAGGAGGACCACCACGTACGCAGCAGCAGCACCTCCGTGGTGTGGTCTCGGGCGGGCGTGTCCTAAATAAGCCAACCTCCCATAAAGAAGAGAGCCCTAGGCAGGGCCAACCAATCCAGTGGCCGCCCGGTGCAGTGCAGTGCAGAGCAGAACAAGCTAGCAACGAGAGTCCGGACGATGGCGATGGGTAGGTAGTAGACGGAGTCACACGAGCCCGCCCGGCCGTACGTACGCCCGTCTCCCTTTGGCCACTCGGCCGGTCGATCGATGGGCACTGACAGCTACGGATCGTTGTGCACGTAAGCCTCTGCTGGACCAAAAGAAATGAAATGAGATGAATTTCCCCTTCCGTCTCTAGCCTAGCTAGCTTCAAGCCTGTATAGGCAGCTAGTGCATGCGTGTGTGTACACATATGTACTACCTAGTCCCAAAATCTGCCGAGAGTTTATGTCATGCCTGGGACGCGCATGATCGAGCTATTTCTGGCTAGAGCTAGCTATAGGTAGCTAGCGGCGCCAGGCTGACCATGCATGACCAGCATGCATGCATGCTGCAGCTGCAGGATGAGGATAGTTGAGGAAGCTAGTAGCTGCTAGGCAGGTCCAGGCGTGCGTGCCCAACTGCGAAAGCAGCTAGCGGCAAACTGCGACTGCCACTGCAGCGCTGCGTCTTGTACTTGGTGGTGGTGGTGGTGGTGGTGGCGGGGTGGATGGGGGAGAGCCAGAGGTTTTAAGGCCCTGTTTTAAAAAAAAAAATAGTAGTCTCAATTAAAAAGTCTCAAGTTTCTATTTATTTCTTTTCGAGAACTAAACATGGACTGTATGATAAAAGTATGGGCACGGTTGGAAGAAGTGCCAAAAAGTCCCTTTCATAGGGCTTCTTCCTTTAGTCCCAAATACCTCTTTTAATCCCTAAAAGTTCATAATGTTTTTTTCACATGAGACTAAAACAGACTTTTTTAGTCTTTACATTAAAAAGTCTCGTCCCCTAGACTATACTTGCGTGGTTGCTTGGTCCGACCTTAGATGTACATGCATGGTCCCCCTCCGCTCCGACCTCACAAGCATCGCGCGCCCATCCCCTTAAAACCGCACCAACTCGTAGCCAAATTCCTCACATAGCGCGCAAACACTACAGAGAGAGACTTGCGAGGAGCTAGCTAGCCAGAGACGCTCCAAGTCAAGCTAGCAAGGCGCGAAGAATTCTTGGCGTTCGCGTAGCTAGCTAGGTAGCTACTGTCTCGCCGGCCATGGCGACGCCGCAGGAGGTGCGCAGGGTCGACTCCTTCTCGCAGCTGCCGTTCATCAGGCCGGCGGCGGCGGCGCAGCAGCAGCAGCAGCAACAGGGAAGGGACACCATCCGGCTCTTCGGCCGCGAGTTCTCCAACAACGACCCCCTGCAGCAGCAGCAGCGCAAGCAGGAGGCCGGCGCCGGCTCCCCGGACGCCGCCAACGGGAGCACCGTCACGTCGGAGGGCAACGGCGGCGGCGGCGGCGCCAAGGGGGGCGCTGCGGCGGCCGGGGAGACGAGGAAGTTCGAGTGCCACTACTGCTGCCGCAACTTCCCGACGTCGCAGGCGCTGGGCGGCCACCAGAACGCGCACAAGCGGGAGCGCCAGCACGCCAAGCGGGCCCACCTGCAGGCCTCCCTCGCCATGCACCGCTACGTCCCCGGCGGCCACCACATGTACGGCGCCCTCCTCAACTACCACCACCACCACCACCCCGCCGCCGCCCGCTACGACCACCCGCCGCCGCACTACCCGATGTGGACGACCGCCGGCATGGGGCCCTACGCCGGCGGCCCGGGCTCCGTCTCGCAGCCCATCGACGGCAGCCCCGTCGCGCAGGGCCACTGGAGGGTGCCCCTGCCGGCCGTGGAGAGCTTCGGCGCGGCAGTCCGTCACGGTCACGGCGCGGCGGACATGGCGCCGGCCGTGGTGGTGCAGCCCGGGGCGGTGATGACCAGCAAGGACGAGAAGGTGGTGATGAGCTTGCTCTCCTCGTCGCCGTCCTTGTCGTCCTGCTCGTCGACGTCGCCGGAGAAGCTAGGTAGGTGTGAATTGGGGCAGCAGGAGGCTCTTAGCTTGGACCTCCATTTGTAACTCTTGTTTTTCTAGGTTTCTTTCTTCTTGCGAGTTGGCAGTAGTACGTTTCAAGTGCATGTTGATTCAATCAATCAAAATAGCTCAAATAATCTCCACCGTTTTTGCCGTCTCCATCCATGTTTAGCTAGCTAGGAAGCTTGCTCCCCTTTTCTCCCAGTTATCATGGAATCAAAAGAAATCGCTTCCTGTAATTTGCAAGAAGAAGGTAACAACTAGTAGTACAAAATTTCCATCTAGACTTGTTGAACCCGTCAATTTCCCTACAAAGATTAAAGCTTTGCATGCCATCTCAAGAAAAGGAAACAAAAATAAGTATCACTTTAATTTACCATGCAAGGTAAAAATTTACAAACTGAAATGTAGCGCAAAGGTTCGTGCGTTCACCATCATACGGTAGATGTAGAATGTGTGGGGCCAACACCACCGTACATGGGCCCGTATATATTGATGTACGCAGCATTGTTTTTCCTCCCCCACGGGCCCCATGCTAGCTACCTCTGTCTGTCTGAATTGCTTTGTACAGAGATGGCTCTTTTTAGCATGTGCTCTGCTCAAGCCAGGTATGCGATGTACTTTCTGGGCTTCCTCTTATAGTTGAGCATTATGATAGTAATAACTTAGTCGTGGCAGATTGGCACGTGAGCGGGTGGCCGAAAATATCAACAAATAAGTGAAGTGAGTTATGTTTATTTGAGCATTCGGGAATCTCACCAGAATGTTTGTTCTCATCGATGTACTGTACGACCACATAACTCGTGCTTGCCTCTCAATCATGGTTGATTTCTTTGCTGTCGCACAGTTTTCTCTAACTTGCAAAATAGGCACAAGGCAAGATATATCATATAAAATCGGTCTTTATAAGTATTCTTTTTTCTTGCGGAAAAAAATTCACTTACAAGAACAGAAATTATAGGCTTTTTTATGCGACTAGAAATTAGAGGCTAGTTCTTGTTGAAGAAAACAACACCGTCTTCCTTTGCACCCCTCGACGACATACGAGGCTAGGTTAAATTTGTGTTAAAAAATATTCTCTCTATATACTTTTATAAAATGCTTTAGTAGTGACTTAAAATGTCTTATAAAAATTTACACGGGGGCACAGTTAATCTCTCAAAGCGAATGCACATGATCACACCTTCCACATCATTCAGTCTCCTGGGACAGCGCTAGGTAAATTAATGTCATTGTACGGTGACCATATTATAGTACGTACTTCCTTCGTTATGGTTTAGAAGGCATGTTTAAAAATTCTCTGAAACCTAGGTGGTTATTGATTGGCTGTAAGATTGGCTGAAAAATAACATTCACAACAGAATACTAATTAACTGCTAGAAGTAAATACAATGAGCTTTAAATTTTATTTATTATGCACGTAAATTTAACCGTGTCTTTTAAACTGTGACGGAGAGAGTACTTGATTTGCAGAATTCAATTTCGGTAGACGTTTCTTACTTTCTTGTGCTCACTTCGTGTCTCGTTCGTTGTCCCAGCAAGCAAGCCGACACGGACGTACTCCGGCCTGCACTGCGTCCTGACCACATCCTGCATTGCCCCGCCATCAATTATCCCAGTACACATGTACTATGAGCTATAACGAAAATAGCTACTTGTACTAGCGAACTGATAATTTACGCTGTATAGAAGTCGCATTTAGCTGCGTTCAAACAACTCTTGGATGAATGCAGAACTACGTACGCAAGGCCCGCTGTGTCCTAGTGAAAAGCATGGGCTGTCCTGTCCGGATCGAGCTAGCTTATGAAAAGCCTCTTCTCGCGGCCGGGTAAAGAAATTCCGCTAACAATTGCACGATGTGCGCTTTTGTTGTGTGTGTCGATTCATTGTGTGCCTTCATGCAAGATGGACGACCAGAACATCTTCTTCAACCTCGAACAGCCTAATCTATCACCGGCCTAACCGGTCGCAGCCGACAGGACTCCCAAGTCAGCCTTGCCGCCCCGCCCTCCTTCCGTCGCCTCCGGTCATCCGTCTAACACCCTGGGTGTGAACAAATTTTTTCGGCTAACGTGCAACCCACAACACTCTTAAGTTAGTTAATGGGGTAGCCTTCGATTCTAAGATCCTGTTTGGAACCACAATAGATTATGATAATCTGAATTATAAAGATATATTATATAATCTGATTTATAAAAATAATCTAGGTGGACATGTTTGGAGTCCAGATTATATAAACTGTAATCTAGGTTTTACATTGCATAATGACCTGTCTACCCTCTAGTTTTTTTAAAAAAGTAGGGTGGCGGTGGTAGGAATGTAATTATCTTCGACTTTACAAGGGTAATGGGTCATTAGCAATCATAATCTGATTTTAGCTGGTGTAAAGTAGAGTATGAGTTTTTAATAATCTCTTCATCTAGTTTTTATAATCTACACCATAAGCTGTCCTGTTTGAAGACATAATAGATTATAAAAACTGAATTATATAATCTGGGTGGTTCCAAACAGGGCCTAAGATATACTGAGGGGGCTTCTTCTTCGTGAGTCGGCAGCTGTTCTTCCTTCCTTCCAAATCGATCGATCCGAATTTGATTCTTATGCTACTTGCAAGTACCTATTGTGTTTAAATTTTGCAAAAACAAAAGCATGCAAAAAAAAAAACAGGGCGTAGAGATGGTACATATGTACCTTGTTACGAAATTCCAAGTCCGGATTTGATTAATAACTAAATGAAAAAAAAACATGTTCTAAATGGTACCACTTCAAGTTTTATGGTGTCACTGTCACATTGGTATTATTCACGGTATAATTTGTCCTTTTTGTTTCCAAAGTTATCTATTGAATTTGAGACTTCTCTTGGCATGGTATATACACATTCTATGAATATCGCTGATATTTTTGTCAACAATTTTGAAGATATATCAATGCTAAACTAAAGATCTAGTGTCGTAATATACGTCTAAGGTATAGTGCACCGAATCACATCCTGCTTTTAGGGTCTCGCTTAGATATGCACGTATCTCTGCCTATGACGGCGAATGTAAAATAAGACGGTCTTAACACCCCCCCCCCCCCCTCCCTCGTACGTACGGACAGATAACAGTTTGGTGAGTGACCGGTAAAAAATGCAGATCCAAACGAACGACACAAACTAGCCTCGAACACTTGGTCTGATTGACATCTCTTATATTCAGTTTGAATATATAACAGATATGAAAAGACACTATGCGTCTATGCACATCGAGTAAATTACAGGGACTCCATCAATTTCTAAAATTAGTTATAGGAACATGATTGTTTTTCCTAGAAAGTTACAGGGACCGACATGTGGACTCCATATATAGAACGGTCAAAGCTGACTGTGTTAACTTTTACGCCACATCAGAGCTGGATGTGTGAGACCGGTTTAAGATACCGAAATGGGTCGAATTTTTAATGACCAGACAGCCCCACCGATCGTTTCAGGCTGGTTTGAGGTGACCGGCTTATCGATCAAGCCTCAAATTTGGCTTCTCAAAACCATACACCTGAAATATCATATCTCAAATCCATATAAATGCATACAACTACGTCGGTACATTATAAACATCGCCCGACTACTCCATCACTACAAAATGCCATCAGATTATTAAAATTTGTCATGTTAGGTTATGATGGAGATCATCCACGGCTAACCTTGACCTTACGGGAGCACTTGTCGTCCATCTCGTGGAAGTACCGACCAAAGACATAATACGGATCGAGTCGAATCTGCTCGTCGCCGGGGTTGTGCTCGTCGTCGCTGACCTCCTTATCCTCCTTCGGTGGCAGCCCGACCATTTCACACACCGCCCGATTCTGCTTTTAGGTGAGGACGCACATGTTCCTCTGCTGCCGTTTCTTCAAAATGCACGCGTAGGTGGCTTCCTCCTCCATGGTCGTCCGCGTTGCCGCATCAACCGCCTCTAGCGCCATCATTTCCTCGTGATACGTGCCTCGGCGAACCTTATCCCCTCCATCCCACGACGGACAGCCCGTTTCCGGTGGGACTCATAGTCTGCCGGACCGGCGATGGGGAAGGAGAGATTTTTCAGTCGCCGTGACTCCGTGACCGCGATGATCGAGCCATAGAGGACCCGAGCGCCCGTTGAGCGACGCTATGGAGTCACATCGGACAGATATTGCCGTTGGTCAGGTGTTATCCTCGCGGGGAGGACGGAGTGCAATGCGGACCATCATTACCGCCTTCAACCCGCACAGGATGACATCCGAGTCGATGAACCCGGACTGGTCGGAGTCAGATCCGCTGCCTACCATGTCGAAGATCGCCGAAGGTGAGCTTGGATGATCGATGAGAGTGGAGGGGACGAATATATGTAAGATTGATGTGTGCCAGCGTGGGCCAGGATGACGTGACGTGCACGCCCGAATGTCCCATATATGCCCTATATTCAGGCTGGATTCAAGCACCCGTCTGGATTAAAATTTCGTGATGGATCTGTGATCGGACGGCATGTATGAGATCAGTTTGTGATGCCGGGTTGTACATGCTCTTACGGACAAGAATTGAATCCACACGGTCGATTTATCCGATGAATCACTGCACTGGAATGAAGACTTCTTTCATGTAGTGCTAAGAGGAAAGTCACCAGTATATCATCTTGTACACACGCAGAGACATGACGATACAGATGCATGCATGCATGCTGCTCTGGCACCGTGTAGCGCTAGCTTGCGAGCATGTACTACGTGCTACTGCTGCCGATCGGATGGGCCGAAACTGCTATGCACAGACCGGAGATGGGGAGTTCCAGGGGGCAGGCCAACTGCGGTCGATCCACAGCCATCTGACTGCTACTATAGCCAGTGGCAAGCTACATGTCACGACGATGGCGGTGCAAACCAATGAGAAAGCTACACTGCCACAGGCAGGCAGAGGCAGGGCGCGCATGCAGTCGGCTGACAGGGGCCATGACGAACGACGCAGCAAGTACGGTGGAGCTATTCTAGACAGATCTAAATGGGGGACACTGCGCCATGCGTCCAATTGGGTTGGCAGGCATTGCCCACATACCAGCGGCTACGTACGTACGTCCATCGGCCTCTGCGGCAGCAGCATGCATGCATGCAGGATGCAGCAGCAGCAGCGGCGCCACCGTGCTCCATGCAGTGGTTGCCGGCCGGCCACGGCCAGGACCAGCGGGCAGCGGCGCCAGAGGAGAGGAGAAGGCGCATGCCGCTGTACTTGCATGGTGCCAAGACACGCACTGATGACTGACCAGTAGTTAAGTTTAAGCAGGTGGTACCATCCACGCTGCTGATCAGTGGCATGTGCATGTGGATCTCTCAAAAGATATGCTACGGCTACGAGAGTGTGTGTGTTGATTGATCCATCTTCCTTAATTAATTGATCAAAGAAGCATCGATGCCTACGTGTCGCTCGTTGGTGGTCCGTCCACGTGCCTAGAGCACCCATGTGCCGGTCTTAACCACGGCGGAGGTCCATCTGTACAGTGCTTAATGCTCAGTTATTTTCTTTTTTGTCGCTAATGGATCGATCGATTTGCTCGATGCGCGCGCGTGCTTCGGTTGCTCCCGACATCGCCAAGGGCCGACATGGGCCGGCCTTCCGCGCGCGCCCATGTGTCTCCGGCGCTCTGGCCCATCAGATTTGCATGCATTCTCTCAAAAAAAAAAAAAATCAGATTTGCATGCATGCTTGCATGCACAACGTCATGAAGCATCGATGGATCTGTGACCTCCATCCGCGTAGCATACGTAAATCTCAAAAAAAAAAAAGAGGTATTAGCAATCTCAAAAAAAAAAAGAGGTATTAGCACCCCAGGTCCTAGAACTTGCGTTTCATGTGATGATTTGGTCCTACAACTTGCAAAGTGAACCTATTTAGTCCCACAACTTGTAACTCATGTGCAATCTTAGTCCACAGCCAATCAGAGCGTGCCAAGTGAACAAGGTGGGTCAGGATGGGTCATTTTGCACACAGCCCCTTGCATTTGTCACTTATTAATCATCTCCTGTCGGTATCTGAGAAACACCTGAATTTAATAACCCTAGTAACTCATGTTCCAAAACGAGAGCAGCACTCTTCCCTCGTGCGCGACCGCTTTTCCTCTCTGTTCTTTCCCTCTTCTCCCTAGTGCGCGACACCGTTTCTTCACGTGATGGCGTCGTCGGAGTTCTTCGGCGGCCGGGAACCGCGTGCCTCGACCCACCTCGTCCGGCCGCACTGTGTGTACCCCCCAGATTACGATTGTTCTCGTTGTTCTCTCTTCTCCCTCGTGATCTCCTCCTGGTTTGCTGATCCATGCTTTGCTCTGGTGAGAAGAAGAGTTGTTGCATCTGCTTCGTATTACATATGTTGTTGTTGCTGATCCATGCTTTGCTCTGGTGAGAAGAAGAGTTGATCCATGGATTTAGGGTTGATGTACATTTTACCATGATTAAGCTATGGATTTAGGTTATGGTATTTAGGCATGCAGCTGTTGTTGTGTTGTTGTGTGTGTGCAAGTTACATTTTCTTACTTTTTTTGTTAGATCTGGTGAGAAGAAGAGTTGTTGCATCTGCTTAGTAGAACATATGTTGTTGTTATTTTCAGTTGTTGCAGCTTTTTAGTAGTATAAATGCTTGAGCTGGTTAGTAGTACATATGATGCTCTTAACTGTAGTTTTCATTTTTCACTGTTTGGATACAGTGTGTGATTCATTAATGGGAAAAAGTGTTTGCACTCCTTTTTCACACTGGAAATTGAGCATGGTGGCATCTTCTTAGGAGCAGTTAGTGAACTGGAGTATTACAACTCTTCTGTGGAGGTGCTGGACTATTTAGATCCTGGCACATTTAGTTATGCAGTGCTAGAAGAGCACCTAAACTGGTTGGGATATCCTAAGAATCGGCACATCATCTACTAGTGCTTGCCTGACAAGAAAATATGTGATGGCCTGGTGAGAATTACAGGTGATGAGGATCTGCAGCAAGTGATCAGAGCTAGTGGTAATCATAAAGTGCTTGTAATAATGGTTGACCATTCAGACTTCATGAGTAATTTCAAGAAAGATTTGATATTGAAGGAGCCATCATTTGAAAGCCCTGTTAGAGTGGCCAACTGTTCTGTTGATGCAAGCAATTCACGCAACATCATTTGTTTGAATGCTGATAATCCCATTTCACAGGTTGCAGAAGCTAGCACAGAACCAAACAATTTGCTTAATGATGCTGCAAATCTTCTTACTAATGTTGTACACACACATGTGCTTACTGATGGTGCAGACTCAAATTTGTTGAATGATGCTGCTGCAGACTCAAACTTGCATAATGATGCTGTTGCGGACTCAAACTTGCAGAATGCTGCTGCTCAGCCAAATTTGCTGAATGATGCTGCCCATCCTAACTTGTTGGCTCATGGTGTGTTGTTGGAAGAATCAGATGTCAGTGATAGTGATTATGACATTCATTATGAAGATGATGATCTGTATGAAGACAACATTGACTATGATGTTGATGAAGAAGCTGAGCCAGAGGTGGAAGATGTTGAGCCTGATTATTTACTTGAAGATGAAGATCTGAACCTCTCCATTGAACAACAAGAACAACTTAAGTACAAGTTCACAACATTCAATTCCAAGGTGGACATGAAATGCCCTATTTTTACTTTGGGTATGGTATTTGCTGATGTGGTTGAGATCGGGAAAGCTCTAAGTGCATATGCAATAAGAAACAGAGTGCAAATTAAGAAGGTGAAGAATGACAAGATAAGGTTAGAGGCAATTTGTCAGCCAGGGTGCCCATGGATGCTCAAGGCTGGCAATGATAAGAGGACTGGAGGATTTGTGATCAAGGCATTCAATCCATTGCATTTGTGTCAAAAGAAATGGAAGTTAAAGGATTTGACAGTTAAATTCTTGTGCAAGACATTCATTGAAGAATTCAGAGATGACCAGAAGATGTCACTTGGAACATTTGCAAGGAAAATAACTAAGGAGTTTAATGTTACTCCTAACAGATGGAAGTTAGCTAGGGCTAGAACACAAGCACTTAAGCAGATCCATGGTGATGAGGAAGAACAGTTTAGTAGGCTATGGGATTATGGCCATGACTTAAGGAGCAAAAAACCGTGGCTTTACATTTCTGCTCACAGCTACACTGGTGAACGATACAAAATTTCCAGTGGGTAGGAAATGTTTGAAAACATTGTACTGGTCATATGATGCATGTAAGAGAGGGTGGCTAAAAGGTTCCAGACCCATTCTATTTATTGATGGTTGTCACATGAAAACAAGATTCAAAGGAATGCTTCTTAGTGCTGTTGGAATTGATCCAAATGACTGCATTTTCCCCATTGCAATGGGTTGCGTGGAAGTAGAATGCACTGGTTCTTGGGAGTGGTTCCTGACAACTCTAAGAGATGATCTGAACATCACCAACACTGCTCCTTTCACAGTAATAAGTGATAAGCACAAAGGATTAATCAATGCAGTGATTGGCCAGATTCAGAACACAGGTTTTGTGTGAGGCATATTTATCAAAATTTTAATGAGAAGCACAAAGGAGAGGTACTGAAGCAAGATTTGTGGGCCATTGCAAGATCACCAAACAAGGTGAAGTGGAGAGAGAACTGTGAGAAAATGGATGATCACTCCCCAGTTGCCTTCCGTTGGACTGAAAGACTTGAGGCAAAGACCTGGTGCAAGGCATTTTTCAGTACATTTTCCAAATGTGATATTCTGTTGAACAATAGCTCTGAAGTGTTTAACAGCTACATCCTTGATGGCAGAGAGATGGCAGTTCTTAGTATGCTTGAATATATCTTCTACAAGATCATGCATAGGATAGTGACTAAACAAAGAGAAGCTATAGAAAAATGGACAGGGCATAGAATATGCCCAAAGATAAGGAAGAAATTAGAGAAAAACACTGAGTTTGCTGCAAAATGTCATGTATCCGAAGCTGGCCAACAAATCTTCAGAGTTCAGTCTCGTAACTCTAGCTACATAGTGGACCTTTGCAAGCACACATGTGAATGCATGAGATGGCACTTGTTTGGGGTACCATGTGGCCATTCCATAGCTTGTTGCAGAGAGGAGAGGATTGACCCAGAGACAATGGTTCATGATTGCTATACAGTTCAAACATATCTGAAGGCATATGGATACACTCTTTTCCCTCTTGCAGATCCAAAGGATTGGCAAATACAGAATGTTGTTGGGTAACGTAGCATAAATTCAAAATTTTCCTACGCATATTCAGATCTTCCTATGGAGAGACCAGCAACGAGAGAGGGGAAAGAGCATCTTCATACCTTTGAAGATCGCTAAGCGGAAGCGTTGCTAGAACGCGGTTGATGGAGTCGTACTCGCAGCGATTCCGATCTAGTGCCGAACTACGGCACCTCCGCGTTCAACACACGTGCAGCCCGGTGACGTCTCCCGCACCTTGATCCAGCAAGGAAGAGGGAGAGGTTGGGGAAGAACTCCAGCAGCATGACGGCGTGGTGTCGATGGAGAGACGAGGTCTCCCGGCAGGGCTTCGCCAAGCACCAGCACAGAGGAGGAGAAAGAAGAGCAGGGCTGCGCCGAGGGAGAGGGAAAAGTCTATCTCTCAATGGCCAAAAGTGCCCGATATATATAGGGGGAGGGGAGAGGGGGTGCCACCCCTAGGGTTCCCACCCTAGGGGGTGCGGCAGCCCCCCCAGATGGGAGGTGCGGCGGCCAGAGGGGGGAGGAGGGGGTGGCGCACCATCTGGTGGGCCTTAGGCCCACCTCGCTTAGGGTTTGCCCCCCCTTTTCTCTCCCCTGCGCATTGGGCTGAGTGGGGAGGCGCACCAGCCCACCTAGGGGCTGGTTCCCACCCCCACTTGGCCCACCTTACCTCCCGGGGTCGTTGCCCCCCCTTCGGTGGTCCCCCGGGGCCACCTCCGGTGGTCTCGGTACGTTACCGGTGATGCCCGAAACACTTCTGGTATCCGAAACCATCCGTCCTATATATCAATCTTTACCTCCGGACCATTCCGGAGCTCCTCGTGGCGTCCGGGATCTCATCCGGGACTCCAAACATCTTTCAGTAACCTCGTATAACAATTCCCTATAACCCTAGCATCATCGAACCTTAAGTGTGTAGACCCTACGGGTTCGGGAGAGAGGCAGACATGACCGAGACACCTCTCTGGCCAATAACCATCAACGGGGTCTGGATACCCATGGTGCCTCCCACTTGCTCCACGATGATCTCATCGGATGAACCACGATGTCAAGGATTCAATCAATCCCGTATACGATTCCCTTTGTCTGTCGGTATAGAACTTGCCCGAGATTCGATCGTCGGTATACCTATACCTTGTTCAATCTCGTTACCGGTAAGTCTCTTTACTCGTTCCGTAGCATGTCATCGTGTGACTAACTCCTTAGTCACATTGAGCTCATGATGATGTTCTACCGAGTGGGCCCAGAGATACCTCTCCGTCACACGGAGTGACAAATCCCGATCTCGATTTGTACCAACCCAACAGACACTTTCGGAGGTACCCGTAGTGCACCTTTATAGTCACCCAGTTACGTTGTGACGTATGATACACCCAAAGCACTCCTACGGTATCCGGGAGTTGCACAATCTCACGGTCGAAGGAAAAGATACTTGACATTAGAAAAGCTTTAGCATACGAACAATACGATCTAGTGCTATGCTTAGGATTGGGTCTTGTCCATCACATCATTCTCCTAATGATGTGATCCCGTTATCAATGACATCTAATGCCCATGATCAGGAAACCATGATCATCTCTTGACTAACGAGCTAGCCAACTAGAGGCTTGCTAGGGACACATTGTGATCTATTTATTCACACATGTATTACTGTTTCCTGTTAATACAATTATAGCATGAACAATAGACGATTATCATGAACAAGGAAATATGATAATAACCATTTTATTATTTCCTCTAGGGCATATTTCCAACAGTCTCCCACTTGCACTAGAGTCAATAATCTAGTTACATTGTGATGTATCGAACACCCATAGCATTATGGTGTTGATCATGTTCTGCTCGTGGAAGAGGTTTAGTCAACGGGTCTGCAATATTCAGATCCGTGTGTACTTTACAAATATCTATCACTCCACTCTCGACATGGTCCTGGATAGAGTTGTAGCGGCGTTTGATGTGCTTTGTCTTCCGGTGAAACCTGGGCTCCTTGGCTATGGCAATGGCCCAGTGTTATCACAGAAGAGTGTCATTGGACCCGACGCGCTTGGAACCACTCCAAGGTCGGTGATGAGCTCCTTCATCCAAATTCCTTCATGAGCTGCTTCTGAAGCAGCTATGTACTCCGCTTCACATGTAGATGCTGCCACGACTTCTTGCTTGCTGCTGCACCAACTCAGTGTCCCACCATTCAACACATATACGTATCCGGTCTGTGACTTAGAGTCATCCGGATCTGTGTCGAAGCTAGCGTCGACGTAACCCTTTACGACGAGCTCTTCGTCACCTCCATAAACGAGAAACATTTCCTTAGTCCTTTTCAGGTACTTAAGGATATTCTTGACCGTTGTCCAGTGTTCCATACCTGGATCACTTTGGTACCTCCCTACCAAACTTATGGCAAGGTTTATATCAGGTCTGGTACACAGCATGGCATACATTAGAGAGCCCACGGCTGAAGCGTAGGGGACATAACTCATCTTCTCTCTATCTGTTGCCGTGGTCGGCGACTGAGTCTTACTCAATCTCATACCTTGCAAAACTGGCAAGAACCCTTTCTTTGAATTTTCCACATTGAACTTTTTCAATATCTTGTCAAGGTATGTACTTTGCGAAAGACCTATGAGGCGTCTTGATCTATCTCTATAGATCTTGATGCCTAATATGTATGCAGCATCTCCAAGGTCCTTCATTGAAAAACTCTTGTTCAAATAGGCCTTTATGCTCTCCAACATCTCTATATTATTCCCCATCAATAATATGTCATCCACATAAAGTATGAGGAAAGCTACAGAGCTCCCACTCACTTTCTTGTACAGACAGGCTTCTCCGTAAACCTGTATGAACCCAAACGCTTTAATCACCTCATTAAAGCGAATGTTCCAACTCCGAGATGATTGCACCAGCCCATAGATGGAGCGCTGGAGCTTGCACACTTTGTTAGCACCCTTAGGGTCGACAAAACCTTCTGGTTGCATCATATACAACTCTCCCTTAAGGTTCCCGTTAAGGAACGCTGTTTTGACGTCCATTTGCCAAATTTCATAATCATAAAAGGCGGCAATTGCTAACATGATTCGGACTGATTTCAGCTTCGCTACGGGAGAGAAAGTCTCTTCGTAGTCAACTCCTTGAATTTGTCGAAAACCCTTTGCGACAAGTCGAGCTTTGTAAACGGTTACATTACCGTTTGCATCAGCCTTGTTCTTGAAGATCCATTTATTTTCTATGGCTCGCCGTTCATCGGGCAAGTCCACCAAAGTCTATACTTTGTTCTCATACATGGATCCTATCTCGGATTTCATAGCCTCAAGCCATTTGTTGGAATCCAGGCCCGCCATCGCTTCTTCATAGTTCGGAGGTTCACCGTTGTCTAACAACATGATTTTCATCACAGGGTTGCCGTACCACTCTGGTGCGGAGCGTGCCCTTGTGGACCTTCGTGGTTCAGTAGTAACTTGATCCGAAGCTTCATGATCATCATCATTAACTTCCTCTTCAGTCGGTGTAGGCGCCACAGGAACAACTTCCCGCGCTGCGCTAGTATCCTGTTCGAGAGGGGGTGTAATTACCTCATCAAGTTCTACCTTCCTCCCACTTACTTCTTTCGAGAGAAACTCTTTCTCTAGAAAGGATCCGTTCTTGGCAACAAAGGTTTTACCTTCGGATCTAAGATAGAAGGTATACCCAATAGTTTCCTTAGGGTATCCTATGAATACACATTTCTCCGCTTTGGGTTCGAGCTTTTCTGGTTGAAGTTTCTTCACATAAGCATCGCAGCCCCAAACTTTAAGAAACGACAACTTAGGTTTCTTGCCAAACCATAGTTCATACGGTGTCGTCTCAACGGATCTAGACGGTGCCCTATTTAAAGTGAATGCTGCAGTTTCTACTACATATCCCCAAAATGATAGCGGTAAGTCGGTAAGAGACATCATAGATCGTACCATATCTAATAAAGTGCGATTACGACGTTCAGACACTCCGTTGCGTTGCGGTGTGCCAGGCGGCGTCAGTTGTGAAACGATTCCACAGTTCCTTAGGTGTGTGCCAAACTCGCGACTCAAATATTCTCCTCCACGATCACATCGTAGACATTTAATTTTTCTGTCACGTTGATTCTCAACCTCACTCTGAAATTCCTTGAAATTTTCAAACGTCTCAGATTTGTGCTTCATCAAGTAGATATACCCATACCTACTGAAATCATCGGTGAGAGTGAGAACATAACGATAACCACCGCGAGCTTCAACGTTCATTGGACCACACACATCAGTATGTATTATTTCCAATAAGTCAGTTGCTCTCTCCATTATTCCTGAGAATGGAGTCTTAGTCATCTTGCCCATGAGGCACGGTTCGCATGTGTCAAATGATTCAAAGTCAAGAGACTCTAATAGTCCATCAGTATGGAGCTTCTTCATGCGCTTAACACCGATATGACCAAGGCGGCAGTGCCACAAGTATGTGGGACTATCATTATCAACTTTACATCTTTTGGTACCCACACCATGAATATGTGTAACATCACGATCGAGATTCATCAAGAATAAACCATTCACCAGCGGAGCATGACCATAAAACATGTCACTCATATAAATAGAACAACCATTATTCTCTGACTTAAATGAGTAGGCGTCTCGCATTAAGCAAGACCCTGATACAATGTTCATGCTTAAAGCTGGTACTAAATAACAATTATTAAGGTTTAAAACTAATCCCGATGGTAGATGTAGAGGTAGCGTGCCGACGGCGATCACATCGACCTTTGAACCATTCCCGACGCGCATCGTCACCTCGTCCTTGGCGAGTCTCCGCTTATTCCGCAGTTCCTGCTTTGAGTTGCAAATGTGAGCAACAGCATCGGTATCAAATACCCAGGAGATACTACGAGCGCTGGTAAGGCACACATCAATTACATGTATATCACATATACCTTTAATGTTGCCGGCCTTCTTGTCCGCTAAGTATTTGGGGCAGTTCCGCTTCCAGTGACCTTTTCCTTTGCAATAGAAGCACTCAGTCTCAGGCTTGGGTCCATTCTTTTTCTTCTTCCCGGCATCTGGCTTACCGGGCGCGGCAACAGCCTTGCCGTATTTCTTGAAGTTCTTCTTACCCTTGCCTTTCTTGAAACTAGTGGTCTTGTTGACCATCAACACTTGATGCTCTTTCTTGATTTCTACTTCTGCAGATTTGAGCATCGAGTACAACTCGGGAATGGTCTTCTCCATTCCTTGCATGTTATAGTTAAGCACAAAGCCTTTGTAGCTTGGTGGGAGAGACTCGCGGATTCTGTCAACTATAGCATCATCCGGAAGTTCGACTCCAAGTGAAGTCAGACGACCGTGTAACCCACACATTTTGAGTATGTGCTCACTGACAGAACTGTTCTCCTCCATCTTACAGCTAAAGAACTTGTCGGAGACTTCATATCTCTCGACACGGGCATGAGCTTGAAAAACTAGCTTCAGCTCCTAGAACATCTCATATGCCCCGTGTTGCTCAAAACGCCTTTGGAGCCCCGTCTCTAAACTGTATAACATGCCACACCTAACCAGAGAGTAGTCATCACTCCGCGTTTGCCAGACGTCCAGAATGTCTTGGGCTGCTGCGGGAGCGGGAGGGTCACCTAGCGGCGCATCAAGGACATAAGCCTTTTTAGCCGCTTCAAGGATGAGCTTCAAGTTGTGAACCCAGTCCGCATAGTTGCTACCATCATCTTTCAGCTTGTTTTTCTCTAGGAATGCGTTGAAATTGAGGTTGACGTTGGACATCTACGATATTTATAAAGACAACTTTTAGACTAAGTTCATGACAATTAAGTTCATTTAATCAAATTAAGTATGAACTCCCACTTAAATTGACATCCCTCTAGTCATCTAAGTGATACATGATCCATGTTGACTAACCCGTGTCCGATCATCACGTGAGACGGACTAGTCACCATGGTGAGCAACTGCATGCTGATCGTATTCAACCATACGACTCATGTTCGACCTTTCGGTCTCTTGTATTCGAGGTCATGTCTGTACATGCTAAGCTCGTCGAGTCAACCTAGGTGTTTCGCGTGTGTAAATCTGGCTTACACCCGTTGTATGCGAACGTTAGAATCTATCACACCCGATCATCACATGGTGCTTCGAGACAACGAACCTTCGCAACGATGCACACTTAGGGGAATACGTTCTCGAAATTTTAAGAGGGATCATCTTATTATGCTACCGTCGTTCTAAGCAATAAGATGTAAAACATGATAAACATCACAATGCAATCATATAGTGACATGATATGGCCATTATCATCTTTGCTCTTTCGATCTCCATCTTCAGGCATCGCACGATCATCATCGTCACCGGCGTGACACCATGATCTCCATCATCGTGTCTCCGTGAAGTCGTCACGCCAACTACTACTATAGCTAACCGTTAGCAATGAAGTAAAAGTAGTAAGCACATGGCGTTGCATCTCATACAATAAATTAAGACAACTCCTATGGCTCCTGACGGTTGTCATACTCATCGACATGCAAGTCGTGAAACCTATTACAATAACATGATCATATCATACATCATACATGCAACATCACAACTTTGGCCATATCACATCACATGTCAAACCCTGCAAAAACAAGTTAGACGTCCTCTAATTGTTGTTGCAAGTTTTACGTGGCTGATTTGGGTTTCTAGCAAGAACGCCTTCTTACCTACGTGACAACCACAACGATGATATGCCAAAGCTATTTACCCTTCATAAGGACCCTTTTCATCAAATCCAATCCGACTAGAGTAGGAGAGACAGACACCCGCTAGCCACCTTTATGCACGGTGTGCATATCTGTCGGTGGAACCAGTCTCACGTAAGCGTACGTGTAAAGTCGGTCCGGGCCGCTTCATCCCACAATACCGCCACAAAAGAATAAGACTAGTAGAGGCAAGCAAATTGACAAATCATCGCCCACAACTTTTGTGTTCTACTCGTGCATAGAATCTACGCATAGAAAACTTGGCTCGGATGCCACTCTTGGGAAACATAGCATAAATTCAAAATTTTCCTACGCATATTCAGATCTTCCTATGGAGAGGCCAGCAACGAGAGAGGGGTAAGAGCATCTTCATACCTTTGAAGATCGCTAAGCGGAAGCGTTGCTAGAACGCGGTTGATGGAGTCGTACTCGCAGCGATTCCGATCTAGTGCCGAACTATGGCACCTCCGCGTTCAACACACGTGCAGCCCGGTGACGTCTCCCGCACCTTGATCCAGCAAGGAGGAGGGAGAGGTTGGGGAAGAACTCCAGCAGCACGACGGCGTGGTGTCGATGGAGAGACGAGGTCTCCCGGCAGGGCTTCGCCAAGCACCGGCACAGAGGAGGAGAAAGAAGAGCAGGGCTGCGCCGAGGGAGAGGGAAAAGTCTATCTCTCAATGGCCAAAAGTGCCCCATATATATAGGGGGAGGGGAGAGGGGGTGCCACGCCTAGGGTTCCCACCCTAGGGGCTGCGGCAGCCCCCCCAAATGGGAGGTGCGGCGGCCAGAGGGGGGAGGAGGGGGTGGCGCACCATCTGGTGGGCCTTAGGCCCACCTGGCTTAGGGTTTGCCCCCCCTTTTCTCTCCCCTACGCATTGGGCTGAGTGGGGAGGCGCACCAGCCCACCTAGGGGCTGGTTTCCACCCCCACTTGGCCCACCTTACCTCCCGGGGTCGTTGCCCCCCCTTCGGTGGTCCCGGTGGTCCCGTACCGGTGATGCCCGAAACACTTCCGGTATCCGAAACCATCCATCCTATATATCAATCTTTACCTCCGGACCATTCCGGAGCTCCTCGTGACGTCCGGGATCTCATCCAGGACTCCGCACATCTTTCAGTAACCTCGTATAATAATTCCCTATAACCCTAGCGTCATCGAACCTTAAGTGTGTAGACCCTACGGGTTCGGGAGACAGGCAGACATGACCGAGACACCTCTCTGGCCAATAACCATCAGCGGGGTCTGGATACCCATGGTGGCTCCCACTTGCTCCACGATGATCTCATCGGATGAACCACGATGTCAAGGATTCAATCAATCCCGTATACGATTCCCTTTGTCTGTCGGTATAGAACTTGCCCGAGATTCGATCGTCGGTATACCTATACCTTGTTCAATCTCGTTACCGGTAAGTCTCTTTACTCGTTCCGTAGCATGTCATCGTGTGACTAACTCCTTGGTCACATTGAGCTCATGATGATGTTCTACCGAGTGGGCCCAGAGATACCTCTCCGTCACACGGAGTGACAAATCCCGATCTCGATTCGTACCAACCCAACAGACACTTTCGGAGGTACCCGTAGTGCACCTTTATAGTCACCCAGTTACGTTGTGACGTTTGATACACCCAACGCACTCCTACGGTATCCGGGAGTTGCACAATCTCACGGTCGAAGGAAAAGATACTTGACATTAGAAAAGCTTTAGCATACGAACAATACGATCTAGTGCTATGCTTAGGATTGGTTCTTGTCCATCACATCATTCTCCTAATGATGTGATCCCGTTATCAATGATATCTAATGCCCATGATCAGGAAACCATGATCATCTATTGACTAACGAGCTAGCCAACTAGAGGCTTGCTAGGGACACATTCTGATCTATTTATTCACACATGTATTATTGTTTCCTGTTAATACAATTATAGCATGAACAATAGACGATTATCATGAACAAGGAAATATGATAATAACCATTTTATTATTGCCTGCTAGGGCATATTTCCAACAAATGCATACAAAGTGCATCCACCAGTGTTTACTAAACAGTTGGGAAGGCCCAAGAAGAACAGGAAGAAGACACCAGAGGAGAAGATTAAACATGGTGTAAAGGTGTTGAACAGGAAGGGTGTTTCAATGCACTGCTCAATTTGTGGCAGAGCAGATCATAACAGGAAGGGGCGCTACAAATGGCAAGAAGCTCTCATTCAAGAGGGAGTGGAGGTGTTTGATGAAAATTATGATGACCCATCATTCCTACAGGCATATTAAACTTAAACTGAACATGTAACTGAACTTCATATTAGACTGAAACTGAACATGTAACTGCACTTCATATTTGCAGAACATCTACCCCAATCAGGCAGATCCTCTTTTGGATCCAATTGAATCACCAACAAGTATGGTCTACAACATGGCTCAGAGGGAGCTTGCTAGAAGGCCTCCTAATAGGGTTCATGGTCCACTACCAAAGCAATCATCTTTTGTTGCTTTTGTTGGGGCTGCGATACCCCAGCCTAGGGTGACTACAGAAATGAGTACTACCAGGCTGACCAAGTCTACCACAACACTTGATATAGGTAAAACATCTCAACCTTCTACAAGAGCAAGGAGAAGGGCAAGAGGAGCTGGTGCAGGTGTAGGCAGGGCAAGAGGAGTTGGTGCAGGTGCAGGCAGAGCAAGAGGAGCTGGTGCAGGTGCAGGCAGGGCAATAGGAGCTGGTGCAGGCAGAGCAAGAGGACCTTATGCAGGTGCAAGCCTAGAAACAGGAGTAGATCCATTTGCAGGGCCAGTTAATCCAACGGGAAGCTGAGGAAGGGGAGCGTTTTCATCAGGAACTACAGCTGGAAGGGGAAGAGGGGCATACTGGCTCCTCTTTGGAGATGATAGGAGCATTCCAGATCTTAATGCTCTTCCTGAAGATATGGTGCCTCCACCTCTGTGGTTTCATGGAAGTTGTATGTGTCATTTTGATAGGAGCATGCTTGATGTTAATGCCCTGCTATGATGTAACCTAATGGCTTTAAGACATGTCTTTAGAAATATTGCAAAAAAACAGGAATGATGGTCTTAGTGGTGGTGAAAAATGTTGGAATAATGGTCTTATTGTGGTGCAAAAATGTTGGAATGATGGTCTTAGTGTGGTGCAAAAAATAAAAACACTTAGGATGCGGTTATACTAGGTGCAAGAAATTGTTGGAATAATGGTCTTAGGATGCAGTTAAACTAGGTCCAAGAAATTGGCAAAAATTCAAAGACAAAAATGTTTTCCCTCGGGCTCGAACCCAGGACCTGTAGTTTGCAAGAGAGAGTGCAATGCCAGTAGGATAGGAGTAGTGATTTGTTAGCCTACTGAGTTAGGTTGAAGTTATGAAGACATGTTCTGCCGCTAATGTTGTCCAATCCCCACTACTAGTAACACTGTATTTATTAACCACCGCTAACGCTGCCCAATCCCCACTACCACTCCCTATTACTCTCTTGTGCCACCACCGAAACCACCGCCAACCATCGCCGCTGTCGCCATGGAGCACAGTCTCGGCTGGCAGAAAGCAATCGAAGACCTAGACGGCAACCACGTCTAGATACATTAGCAATATCGGGAGATCGCGCGCTGGTTCCCATCTGTGCAGATGATGAGGAACCATGCACGCGGCCTTGTGAAGGTCATGATGGAGGCTGAGAAGCTTCGTGCATTCCCCGACTGCCAGAGCCTCCCAGCCGCTACCGTCCTCCTCTGGGCAATGAGGGAGGCGACGAACTCCCCCGACCCCGCCAGCGGGCCCGCTGGTGGATGTACCGCTCATCCACCACGTCGCCGATGCCGGATGTTGAGCGTGTCGCGTCAAGGGCAGAGCACGTCTCCGACGTCGTCTTTGCTCTCCCAGCGCCCGTCAACACCCGCTACTGGGACCGCCTGCATCCCTCTATCCTGTTGGAGCCTTCGGACGACTCCGACGACGAGTCGTCTGACGACTTCGTCATCCCTAACGATGAGGAAGAGGCAAAGGTGGATATGGTTGGGTCGGTCGTCGCCGTAGTCAAGGGGGACAAAGAAATCCCCATTGATGTGGAGAAGCTGCCGGATGTTGGAGATCTGGAAGAAGCTGTTGTCAGTGTGAAGAAAGAAGTTCAGGAGGAGGAAGAGTTGATGTCAGAGAAGAAATGCGAGAAGAAGAAGAAGAGCCCCATCCCTGTCAAAGTGCGCCGCTTCGAACGTGTCAAGAAGCTGCAGGAGTGAAGAAGAAGATGCCCAAGAAGTGAAGAAGAAGATGCTGAAGATGTTAGGTATGCTTGTATATGAAAAGCATATAAGTTAGAAGTATTGAGTCATCTGTAGTTTAGGTGTGCTGATATATATGACAACATATAAGTTACAAATATTGGGTGATCTCTAGTTTAGGTATGCTGGTATATATGACAGCATATAAGTTAGAAATCTTTTGGACTCACTGGTAAGGTTATGTTAAGAGAATCCTCTGGTTATTGCTATGGATATAAGTAGCAATGCATGGCTACTCTTGTTTCATTCTGCATGTGTATACATTGCTTCTCATGTTATTCCTATGGATATAAGTAGCAAGAGGCCTCAAGTAGCAATGTGGTCCACTTACTAGAATGAGAAAAATTGAGGTTTCATAGAATGTCAAAGAATTCCACCACAGATACTGCACCTCATGTGTAGTTAGGTTAAAAAGAAGATCACTTACATTCATGTGTAGTTAGTTAAGTATAAACAAATTCAGATCACTGCAAATAACAAATCAGTCTTTTGGATAAACATAAAGCCTAAGAATTCAGCAAATGAGTCAGGTTACATTATATAAGTTCACCAAATAAGCCAACATTACTAAGCTCTCAGCAAATAATACATCCATTCATCACTCAAATTCATCTAATATCTCCCTGACCTTCCTTAACTTTGATTTTGTCTCTTCCTTATGCTTGAATAGGTCACCAATCATGTACTCTAATTTCTTTTTCTCTTTCTTCAACTCATCCCTCTCTTGCATCACTTTGTCCATCTCTTGCATCACCTCATCCCTCCCTTTCATTGTTTTTCCCTCTCCTGCTTCATGAGCTCAAGATCTTGCTTCATTAGCTTGCTATCTTTCTCTGCCTTAGCCCTAAATACCTGATGAATATTTGTGGCAGATTTGTCTGAAGTCCTCTTCTTTTGTAACTCTTTCTTTAGGTCACTAAGAGCAATCTGTGTGTTTCCTAGCTGAGCCAATGCCTGCTCTTTGTCAGCTACCATCTTAGCAAAATCAAGCTTGAAAAACCTTAGATCTTTTTCCATCTTCTCCTTCTCTTTCAGCACCTTAAAATTTCCTTCTGCATTAGCAAGATTATCAGAAAGCCTAAGCTTGTTCTCATCTTCATACATGTCCCACAGCCTACCCAGTGTAGTCTTCAACTGAGGAGGCCACTCTGGGTCAACCCACTCCACATAGCCACATTTAGGTCCTTCCTACAAATTACAAAACAGAAAGACAATTCAGTTATTTGAATAAGGTGGCTTATATGAATTAAACATTCTGTTATCTGAATAATAAACATTTTATTATCTGAATAACTATCCATTATGTTAACTCAATAATAAACATTCTGTTATCTGAATAATAAACATTCTGTTAGCTAAATAATAAACATTTTGTTATCTAAATAATAAACATTCTGTTATCTCAGCAACAAACATTTTGCTATCTGAATTCATATTTAGAAATAACATATTTTGCACATTACAAAGATACATAAAAACTGATTGACTATTATAAGCAAATTTACAAAAACCTTTTGTGCACAACCTGTAGATCTGAGCTACATAAATAAGTTTAGAACAACCAGAATATATAAAATGTGTAGATCTGATAATCCACTAACCTTTTGTGCACAACCTAAGAATCTTCTGCCACTATCCACTGACTGAAAGGCAACATATTTCTCACATATGGCTTCGTGTTCACATCTAGCACTTAGATCTGCAGTTAGGCCTCTCCATTCCACGCACAAATGGTTGGAGGAGCCTAAAAGAGAATCTGGTGAGAAAATCCCCAATGTGCGTGGAGGAGGAGTATGATCCCTAAATGAAGGAGGAGGAGAAGAACAGGAGCTAACCGGGCTGCTGATATCGCTGTCCGAGGAGGAGGAGTATGATCCCTCGCTCCAGGATACCATTGCTGCACGCGTGGACCTTGTTGGGGAGAAGAACAACACAGAGGCTGGGGGAGAAGAAAAACAGAGAGGGCGGGGGCGACGGGAGTGTGAGGTTTTTGTCTCCGGCTAGGGGGTAAGTAAGCAGAGAGGTAGAGGAGGGGGTTTTAATCAATTCATGTGTTTCTCAGATACCGACAGGAGATGATTAATAAGTAACAAATGCAAGGGGCTGTGTGCAAAACGACCCACTCTGACCCACACTGTCCAGTTGGCACGTTCTGATTGGCTGTGGACTAAGATTGCACATGAGTTATAAGTTGTGGGACTAAATAAATTTACTTTGCAAGTTGTACGACCAAATCATCACATCAAGCGCAAGGTCTAGGACCTGTGATGCTATTATAAAAAAAACTGCGTAGCATACGTACGTGGCACAGGTTTTAAGAGGATCACGCATGGGCACCCAGAGGTACAGGGAGCGAACCGAAGGCGCAGCGCACAGAGCAGCTATCAAGATTGAGGGGGTGTTTCTTTCAAGGGACTTTTTGGTGTAGGGACTAAAAAAAGTCCCTTTTAGTCCCATGTGAAAGAAACATGAGGGACTTTTAGGGACTAAAAGGAGGTATTTTGAACTAAAGGAAGAAGTCTCTATGGGAGGGACTTTTTGAGATTTTTTTGACACTTTTTCCAACAGTGCCCCTACTTTTAGCATGTCATTTAATAACTTCTAGTACTTCCTCCGTTTCAAAATAAGTGTCTCAACTTTGTACTAGCTCTAGTACAAAATTGTACTAAGCTTGAGACAGTTATTTTGGGAAGGAGGGAGTATATTACTAGGGGTAACATGATCTTTTTGCATGTCATTTAATGACCTCTAGTTCATGTTTAGTCTTTGAAAAGAAACGGGTAGAGAATAGAGACTTTTAGTTGGGATTAAAAAAGTTCTAGGACTTTTTAAAGAAAAGGGCCTGAAGCTGTAGGGTAGGTAGGTACGACGAGCGAGGTAAAGCACGCGAATGATTGGGCCGATCATACTATTTGCAGTTGCACGCCTCGATCTTTCTAGGAGCGGCACTGTGGCTCTGTATCATCACGCATGGCAGCTACCGCAAGATTCGACATCTTCTCCCTGGCTAGCTTTGACATCAGCAGGCAATAGCATGGCTTCCTAGTGAGATCGGGATCAGATTTTTGTAACGCGATCTTTGCGAACTGTTGCCAGATGCCGTAAAAGGCTCAGGGAAAGATCGACATGCATGCACATATATAGTGAGCTACTCCTAGAAGGGTTAGGGTTAGGCCCAGTGATCGATCGAATCCATCGTCATGTGATATCATATGATTGATCCAGATCTCACAGTCACAGGCTGAGGTGAAGGCTGAGACAGACGTAGCCTAGGGCTGGTTTTTAGGCCTCGTTGATCTATGAAGTGACTGAATGAAACCGGTGACAAGAAGAGCATCTCCGTTAACAAGCAGCAGTTATCGCCGTCCTTGCCGGATGTTGCCACCCCGGCCGGCGGCCGGCCAGATCGACACAGCTCGTAACTGTATTGGTACAATCAGACTGACAGACACGTCGGGAAACAGCCTCGTCCTGCACAAGGCGCGCCCGACAGGCACTACTGATGCTTCACTGCCACATAGAGTACACACCAATTAAGCGCGCAGGGTAATGTCGCACGGATCGATCGACGCAATCATTGGACCAATGCTGCAGTCATCGCCTTGTGCGGCGGTGGCCGTGACATGAGCAAAGCTGTGACGAGTGACTGAGTTCTGAAGATGGCGACTGTGCGCACACTGCATGCCTGATTAATATTACTCCCTCCGAGTTCTTAAATATAAGCATTTTTTAAAATTTTAATATAGATTAGATGAGAAACAAAATGAGTGAATCTACGCTCTTATATATCCACCTTTTTGGTTTATAGTGCTCAAATCTAAAATCTCATCAACCAAAATGAATTGCAAATGGATGGCACTAGTTTTAGCTAGTCAATAAAATATTTCTCACATATTAATTTCCGAGGCAATAAATGTAGCATCCTCCTTCTCATTGGAATTGCATGATTGATGTAGAAAAAGATGCATGCATAGCCACTAATTTCATTTCTCTAATCTTTATGAATTAAATATAGCGATGGGACTCAAAGCATTTTAACTCAATTAGATTCAAAATGAGCCTAATATAATAGAAATCTGAAATTTTTTAGATGAACCCTATAAACCGAAAAGGACGAAGCACATCTATATACATTTGTATGTATTTTCATATTAAAATCTCTATTTTTCTAAAAAAAAATAAAATCTCTAAAACAACTTATATTTAAAAAAGGGAGAAGTGGTATTAAGTCGAGTGAACAACCGTTCCAGCCATCCATTGGATTTGGAAGGCCTGCACTCAACCAGAAAAGTTTTACAGAGAAAGACCTTTTTACCTTGAAGATTACACATGTGTGATGTGCAATAACTTCATCCTTGAATCTGGAGATCACCTTTTCTTCGGTTGCACGTTTGCACAACATTTTTGGAAACACATATGCCCAAGTTGGACACCGGTGGATAGGGATATTCAGGTTCAGATTTCCAACGTGCACACACACCTCAACTTACCATTTGCTATGAACATAATCATCCATGTCTCATGGGCAATATGGAACATTAGAAATGACTACATCTTCAAGAATATACCTCCTATCCTTTATGCATGCAGGAAAAAATTGAAGAATGAACTCCAATGGCTGCTTCATGGAGCTACTAGAAAATCCTTTGCGACAATGCCACAATGGTTAAAAGACTTCAGATAACTACGTGCATGTATGGTTATTTTTATTTCTTCATTCTTTTTGTTCACCCTTGGGTTTGTACCAAGAATGGTTGTTGTATGGGGATGACTGTATTTTCTTCTTCTTTATTTCCTTGCTTTATTTAGAACTTTGTATTATTTATTAAATAATAATAAAAATACGTAGCAGAGTCCTGTTGTTTCCCTAAAAAAAATTGAGTGAGCGGACGCCGAGGAGAAATCACCGGTGAGGTGTGTTGGCTCCCGGGTGCATTTTAAGATAACAATTGATGTTTAGTTTGTCTTTTTACGCAGGCCAAAATGTTTGACCTTTTCGCCTAAAAATATCCAGGTAGCATTTGAATGTGGCAAAGGACACACACAAATATTGCTGGGATTTTTTTCACATTTTAAAATTTATTTTTGATGGACAGGAGCACGTGCTCCCGGAAGCCGAATTGCATTTCCCGAGAAATCATCCAATAACACAAGCAGAATATTAGGCAAAGCAGTTACTTATGTGCGCAGCTGCTGCGACGAGTCAACATTACATGAGTTGGCTAATTTCGCTCTTTATGGGGCGACAAAACGCGACCTGCAGCGCTCGTTTGATTGCCGGTGCATCTGAGGCAATAGCAGGTCGGGTAGTCAACCGGGCAGAAGCTGCCGTTGTAGCCAGCATCTTTGCATTGTTTGTCGCAAGCTCGAAGGTCACGGCAGCTCAGATCCTTGGGCGCGGGGTATGACTCGCAGCATCGTTTTTCGTCCCCCATATCTACATAACCAAACATAAACTAAATTGATTAAGAGCATATGTAAGAGATAAATGCACATGTGCAAAAGATATTTGAACACTTTTTTTAGTTGAGATATTTAAACAGTTGTGATGTACTTTAAGTGTAGAATGTTTGATCTCGGTATCAAGATTCAGACAAATGCATATATAAACTGAATGACCATATTTTGCTTGGACGGCTATCAATCGACAAGCTATTTGTCAATCTGCACAATCGTAGTCGCTCTCACATAATTGTAGAAAACCTGAATTCTTTACTTACCCGAGGACACGGCGCTTACCAACAACAAGACGAACATGAAGTTGGCAGCGATTTTGCAAGGCATGAGGAAAACTAGATTAATAGGTGTTTGTTTCTTTGAGGTGTAGGGTAAACACCGGTGTATATGTCTGGTAGACTGGTATAGCTTGCAAGCGTGGGTTTATAAAGAACAACGAGAAGATTTGATGAGAGAGGAACACAGTTTAACAAGTTTCAATAAAGAATCAATAATTTATTTTGGACAGAAATCTTGACTCAATGCGCACTAAACAAGGGGTGATAAATGGTGATAGCAGACACAACATTTATATTATTTAGATATAGTAATATACAGAGCACTTGCAATGCACGTAGGAAACCATATAATCTACTCCCTCCATTTCTAAATATAAGACATTTTAGAGATTCCACTATATACTACATACGGATGTATGTAGTCATATTTTAAAGTGTAGATTCACTTATTTTACTTCGTATGTAGTCTATAGTCAAAACTTTAAAAGGTCTTATATTTCGGAACGGAGGGAGTAATATATATCATATGGTTAATTGGATAGGAGTAAATATGAGTCAATAATTTAAAATTAAAAAAATCTTCCACAAAATAAATTAATTAATTAATATTAATAGCCGACAAGTTGTAAAAATGGAAATTAATTATACTACAAATTAATAGTATAATATTAAGAGTGCCAAGCATATAATATCTATTGGATCTTCAAATCCAGCTCTTTCTACATTAATACAGATACAAATATAGATATCACTCCTTTCGAAATGCATAAAGTTATATCATTAGCTTGACCTTTGTTGAACTCTACCTCATACCTGGCCAAACGGGCCGGCACGGCACGGCCCGCCCAGGCACGAGTATTAGTTGGGCGTACCGTGCCGGCCCACGTGCGCAGCCTCCTGGCCGAGGCACGGCACGTGAGCTATATGGGTCGGCTCGTCGGCACTCCAGGCATGATTTTAGGCCGCTTTTAGGCAGTTTTTGGACCGATTTTAAACTCTTGGATTATTTTATACGTTGTATATATAAAATAAAATCTAAATAAAAAATAAAAATGTAAACGGGTCGTGTTGTGTCGGTCCGCGTGCCCAGCCTTCAGGCCCTGGCACCGCCCATTTAAGTCGTGTCGTGCCTGGCCCATGGCAGGCCGTGCTGTCGGGCTCGCGGGCTGGCCTGTTTAGCCCAGCCTGTTTGTCCAGCTATACTCTACATATGTAGCTCCCTCCTCCCATTTTGATTTTTTTTCTTCTATGATTTTTCTCACCGGATTTCGCTAAAAAGACAGCGCCAGCTACCCCAATCCTTATTGGTTTACCAGATAAATTTGTGTTCTCTTTGACATGCCAATAGGTGTTAACTAAATAAATCTATTTTTCATGCAGGCACATCAATAGTAATACGGCAGGTAAATCATGGGCTAACCCACTACAAAAGTATGCACATGTGGCAACGCAAGGGCAATTATCCAGTGGATATAGATATAGATATGCTCGTCCATTCACTATTATTAACATCAACTAGCCAAATGTTTGGGGGGTTTTCTTTTCTGTTTTTTCGGTGGATGTAGGATATCCTCGTCCAGTGGATATAGATTAGCCACTGGCCGCAACCTTTGTTTCTTCTATTTTTTCACGGTTCTTCTTTACATTTTGTGTTCCCTTTTTTTATACTTCCAAATATTCTATATATATGTATTAGACAAACATTTTACATGAAATATTTGAAAGTGTTAATCAACCATTTGAAAAATGTTAAATGCGTATAGGAAAAATATCCCTTATGTACAGGAAAAATGTATACAAAAATATATACAGTATGTATGAAAAAAATTGTTTGCGTATTTAAAACTTATTACTAAAGCATTTCAAAAATGTTAAGTGTGTACAAATGTATGTTTCTCATCCATACAAAGAATCTAAAATGTATATCAAAAAATGTCGATCATGTATCTCAAAACATGTTCCTCATGTATACCAAATTTTACAACGTACATTAAATAAATGTAGAAATCAAAAAACATTTATTTTAAAAATGTTTCTTCTGTATTTATAAAAGATTAAACATGTTAATAAAAATACTCCTGATGTATAACAAAAATGTACATATTGTGTGAAGAAATGTTTATTGCCATTATAAAATATTTACTGTGTATTTGAAACAAACTGACCATGTATTGAAAAAAATTGGAAACTTCTAGTTACGAGAAAAATGTACATCGCGTATTTGAAAAATGGTCAATGTGTGACCAAAAATGTTTCTAGTGTACACTAAAAGTGTACAATGTACACTTAAAGTAACCGATGCAAACTGACAAAGAAAGAAAGAAAAATGAAGAAAACTAAAAAAGGAGATAAAACAAATAAAACCCGAAAATATAAACTTCAAATACAAAAGAATAAAAACAGTAAAAATAAAAAAGAAACGAAGAAAACCTAAAAAAAGTAAGAAAAAATGAAACGGAAGAGTTAAGTAAAAAAAATAGCAAAACATAAGAATGAAACAAACAAAGGAAACCAAAAAAACACTGCAAAATAATGAAAATTGCAAACCGAGGAAGAGACAAAGGAAAATAAAAAAAAGTCAATGAAAGACAAGAAACAAAGAAAAAGTATAGAAAATTGAAGAAAAGCAAAGAAAACTGCAGAAAACGACAAAATAATGAGACGGAAATCAGAGAAACTCGGAAAAGAAACAAATAAAAATAAGAAAAAAGAGAATAGAAAAACTAAAGCAAATAAGTGAAGAAACAAAAGAAACTTAGAGAAAGGGGCAAATCAGTACGAACAGTCGAAAAACCCACAAGTGTGTGAACATATTTGGAAAAAAAGAGTAACGAATGAACAAAAAACATGCTAAATGCACCAGCCCAGTATGCTCGCTTGGGAGAAAGCACTGCATTGAAAATGACGTTGGTCATCCAAAATCACTATTTAAGGGTTATCCTTTGTAAAGGCCAGTTTCACCTTCTCCGGAGCTGACAAATGGCAGTGTGGAAGTTTTTCTATTTTTTATATATTTGTTTTTCAAAATGATTTATCTTCTAAACTCTACGCTTAAATTCTGAATTGTTTTCATAGTTGGATTTCTCGCATCGAGATCCACAAGACTATATTCCATGTTAATAGGCTTCAATGAAAAAAATCACAAAAAAAACCGCAAAAAATAGATAGAAGAAAAACCTAGCCAGAAACACGTTTTTTTCCAATCACGGAAGCAAATATGTGCATCCACAAGAAGCAAACTTGTGTCTCTCATAAAAACAAAAAAAACAATTTTTTTTTCTGTTCAAGAGCCACAATTATGTCTCTAGCGGAAGAAAATTTGTCCTTTCATGAGAAGCAAATCTTTGCCATTCATGAAAGCAAAAACATGTTTTTCCATTTTTTGGAGGCACAGACGTGCCTTTCACGAAAGCAACTATGTACCGTCATCAAAAGCAAATATGTACCTCTTGTTTAAGAATAAAAAAAAAAATCTGTTTTTTTGTTTTCTAATTTTTTCCTACAAAATCATCAAAAACAAGGCAAAACCCGAAAAAAAAAAAGAAACATCTGAACACCGAAAAAGCATACAGAAGAAAATATCCGGAGGCAGCGCCCAGCACGTGACACATGGTGGCGGTTGCCGCACTCTCAGTCTATGAAAATTGACCCTTGAGGTTAGTTTCTCTACTGCTCACCGCTTAACAAAGAAGAAAAATAAGGATGTTGCTTTCGCTATTCTTCGCTAGGAGCATTTAGCAAAAATCGTGCAGGAGGGCAGATTTTATGGCCGCACAGTTGGATGAGAACGGTATGGGTAGATGCGGTTCTATTATGTTTCTTCGGCATTCTTCTTTCGTTTTTTTTATTTGTTTTCGATGGCTTTTTAGTTGTTCTTTGGTTATTCTCATTTTCGCTTTTACCTTATTTAAAAACTGATTAACATTCCAAAATCATAAGAAACTTAGTGTACTTGTGTTTTGTTTTTAAAACATGAATTATTTCCTAAAGTTCGAAAATATTTCTTAAATTTTATTTATTTTATCAGAAAATATTTCTATTTTATATGCATAGACATTTTTGGATTCATCAGAGTTTTTAAAATAAATTAACTATTTGAAAAATCATGCTTTTCTAGAAGCATAAAATATTTAGCAAATTATCAAACTTGTAAAAAAATCATGAATATATTTGGAATTAATACACATCTTCTAAATCTTGTAACATCTGGTAGTTGGTATGCATCCAACAACTAATGGATTTTTCTTATCGAGGCAAATAGCAGCCTTTTTCTGCACCATGCCATAATATGAGAAAAAATTTATTGCTGAGAGAACGAGCCAGGCGGAGCTAAATAGATCAGCCCAGCTGGGCGTTTTAGCTCCTACCTATCCCTCTTAAGAGTCACGAATATATATCGTTTACCACTTAAAAACCGAATATATCGTTTATAGCATGTTATGTGGTTCAGTTGCCTAAATGTGTTTTCGTGTCGCATTACAATAGGCCGGTCCATTTCACCTTGCTTAATAGCTTGCTTCGGAATCTATAAATGGCTTGCTACACTGTTTTTTTGTTCGTTTTTATTCTGTTTAATTTTGGGTTTATCCATTTTGTGCTTCTCTTTTCGGTTTCTTCCTGATTTCCTTTGTTTTCTATATATTTTTCTCATTCATTTCACAATATTTAATGGATTTTCTTTACTTTCTATCTGATTGGTTTCTTTCTTTTCTTTCCTTATTTTTTCTTTTTATGTTTTATTGGTATTCTTCCTTTTCTTTTGTAAAATTTATGTGTGCAGCAGGAAAAACAATTATGTGCACAAACTTTTTCAAATATATGATTAATTTAAGAAAACATATTTTTTATGTGTCTTATATTTTTATACGCAATGTACAAAACAATATATTATATATCTGGAATATTTGGAATTGTAAGTAAAATAAAAAATAAAGCAAAAAATATGTAAACAAGTGAAAACAAGAAGCGCTTTTGAGGCCTGTGACCTCCCGTGCACAGGGTCCGCCAAAGCTCACGCATGCTTCAGGCAGGCCGTCCATATATCTTGTTGTAAGCGAGATATAGACACATGTGTTCGATTAAACCCAATGTCATTGGAATGAATCGGCCAAGGCGTACAACACGAAACCCGTTTCCTGGTGAAATCACTAATTTAAGATTACTTCTTTTAAAGATCACTTTCACCAACTTAGATTAAGATAAGTTGTGCACTACATGTGTGTCACTTGTCGCAACCTGAGAATTTCCCTTTTTCGTGAATTTGTATTTTAAAAATGTTCTATCGTTTAAACCGTGCGGCCAAATCTTAATCCGTTTTCACCATTGGGTTTCTCGCATCGAGATCTTCAAAACTAGATTACATGTTGATAAGTTTTGACGAACTTTTTTTCCAGAAAAAACCGGATGAAAAAACTATGCATCTCGCGATATAAAAAACAAAAACGCGTTTTGTTTTCCGTTTTTCAAAATCCCGTCTTTCGTGAAAGCAAAATCGTGCCTCTCGCAGAAGAAAAACCATATCTTTCATAAAAAAACAAAGAAAAACATTTTTTTCTATTTTCGAGAGGCAGGGTCGTGCCTCTCGCAAAGGCAAAACGTGCCTCCAGGGAAGCAAAATCGTCTCTCTAAAAAACAGAAAACAAGTTTTTTTGTTTTTGAGAGGCACGGTTTTGCCTCTTGCGAAAGCAAAACTATGCTTTTCAGGGAAGCAACACCGTAACTTTCGCGCAACAAAAATCAAAAACACATTTCTTCCGCAAAAATGATTTTTTTTCTCCTCAAAAGGCTAAGGGAGACCTGTGAAAATACGAAACACAATAAACCCCGAAAAAAGCAATCTAAAAAATCGAAAATGCGTTCGGAGAAATAAAAAAATCTGAAAAAAACACTCAGAACGCGACACGAACGCGACACGTGACGACGGCTAAAAACACACCAAATAACGACGCGTGAGAATAATCGCTGAGAGACTTTCAAAAAAGTGCTTCTTAACTGGTTGCTCGCCTTTCATGGTCATTGGCGGTACCCGTAACCCCATTATTTTGTCTCCCAAAGGACACACAGCTCGTGTGGCGGATCCTATTCCCCGGACAGGTGGCGGGATAGCGAACTAACGCGCACCGCACCCACACAAATATGCCGGCTCTGTGTTCCTTTACTATTATTTTTTCTGTCTGTCTTTTTTGGAGTTTTTCTTGTTGTGTTTCGTTTTAATTTTTGGTTTTTAACTTCTTTTATTTCAAATTCATGAAAAATTTCAAACTTTATAAACTTTCCTTCAGATCACCAATGAAAAAAAAAATCAGGAAGTTTCTCGAAAATTGCATATACTTTTGAAATCCATGATGTTTTTTGAATATCTAGAATAGATATAAATTCTTAAATAGTTTCCAAACTCCTGAACATTTTTAAAAGTCTCATACATGTTTTAAAATTCATGAACACTTCTAAATTGCAAGAAGTTTTTCCAAAATTGTGGACATTTATTGATATCACATCTCTCTTGCAATTCATGAATATTTTTTGAAATTTAAGTATTTCTTGAAATTCCTGAATATTTTTAAATTTACAATGATGTTTTGAAATCCATGAAAATAACTTAAGCTACAGAAGTTTTGTTAAATTCGCAAACTTTGAACGCCACGAACATTTTTTGAACTCACGGATATTTTTTGATAGTCCTAGTTTTTTGCTAAATCATGAATAATTTATTCATTCGTGAATATTTTTTGAACTAGTGAGCGATTTATGATATCCATGAACTGTTTTTTGAATTTATGAACATCGTCAATTTGAAAGAAAAAAAATAGCAACACATACACTAGGGAGCGATACATGCACACTTGTTATTGCGTTTGCCCACTAGTGCTGGCATTGGGGAAGAGGTGCACGTTTGCCACAAAGACTACATTTCACTTATAGCGAGTGTGGTTTTCCGTCTAGGCTGAAAGGTTATAGCGAGTGAGGTTTTCCGTCTCGGTTGAAGAGGTTTTCTCCACTGTTGTAGCTGGACCAGCCTGTTTGGATATAGGAGTATATTTTCCTCGCTGGTTGTAGTCTTTGTGCAGCCAACATACAGATTCGGTCCGGTTCTTTCCTTTTAGTTTTATTTCATTTTTTGCCTTTTGTTTTACTTTGTTTCTTCATTGGTTTTTTAGTTTTCTGTTTTCTTGTTTTTTTGTCAGTTTTCCTGGTTTCTTTATGTTTTTCATTGGTTTCTCTTTTCTTTCATTTTTCCTTTTTTTTCTTTGTTTCTTTGGATTCATCAAGTTTTTTATTTTCGTTCTTTCTTCTATCTTTCTTTCTTGGTTTCATTTTCTTTCTTTGTTTTATTTGTTTCTTTTTCTGTTTTCTCTCATTCTATTCTTTCGCACTGGTTTTATTTGTTATTGTCATGTTTCCATATTTTTCTTTGTTTTTGTTGATTTTTATCAGGGTTCTTTTTTGTTCAACACCTGTCTACCTTTTTCAGTTGACATTGACTATTTTTCATCTACGTTAGAAATCTCCCCTAATAATAAAGCACGGAACGCTTCTGCTGTATGTCGTCGGCTTTTTTTGCAAAAAGGCCCCTCTGTTTATTGAAAATCAACCCGTGGTCCTTTTGTAAGTTAAAACCGTTTCGTTCAGGCTATTTTCAAGTTTTGACACACAGAGCAGAGGAAAACAGGGAGCTCAAGTTGGTGCAGACCACTGTCCCGGTGACGGTGAACTTGATCTGCGCGATCTCCCGCTGGATGTGGTCGAAGAAGGCCTTGTTGAGCCTGGGGCGGAGCCTGCCGATCTCGATCTCGATCTCCCGCGCGCCGCCATTGTCAGCATCATCTTGTCAGGTGTCAGCTCAGCTCAGGCCGTGCTCGGCGGACGGAATGAATATGGATTACCTCGCGCTCCTTGCGGCGGCGCTCCTGCTCCTCCTTGACCTGGAGGTCGAAGGCGGCGCGAGCGTCGGCGGCGCTGTCGAGGTGGCGCCGGAACTCGAGCCGCGCGATGTGGCCCGGCTGCGGCGACGCCAGGATGTTGTCCGGGTCCTGCGTGCGTCCCAGAGCGAGCGCGTCGGTCAGCACAGCACCGGGCAGACAATCAAGCGTTGGTGATGGTATTCGTACGTACCCATCCGATGCAGGAGATCTTGTTGGCGACGGCGCGGCGGGTGGTGGGGGGCCGGCGGGAGGCGGGGCGGGGTGCCAGGAGTGGGAAGCGCTGGAGGATGGCGCCGAGGGAGGAGGAGGTGGTGGACGCCATGGCCGGAGCAGCCGCGCATGAGGATGGAATGGACGTTATCCCTTCGCGCCTATCGTACAACGGATGGAGTGTTATGATTGTCCGCTTGTAGAGCTAGAAAAGTACAGATTCGAACTACACACTTGCGTGGTGAATTCGGCCGGCTGCAGCAGTGCAGGTGGTTTGTCCGGAGAACCTCCTTGGCTGCCTCAGGCGACGCGACGACGACCATCCGTACGCGGCCGAGCTGCACCTGCACGACCGGCCCGTAATTCTGGGTGAGCGACTGGAAGTACCGGTGTGGCCGGCCGCCGAGCTGTTGCTACCGCCGCTGAAGAACAAGTAGGGGACAGGTAGGAGAAGGAGCGATAATACGAGCGGCGGAAGAGGCCCCATGGTGATGGGTTGGGAGAAGATGGAGCCATGGTGACGTTCTGGTGTTCTTAATGCGGGGCGGATGATGGCTGCCATTGCTCAAGTAAGACAAGACTAAATGGTAGTGAAGCCCGTGTGTAGGGCTGTGTTGTTTTTCTTATAAAAAAACAATCTATATCTATATCTATACCTACTAATTTACTTATATATCTCTCCCTAATAATAAATCGGCTACTCCTTCTGTCGTCCGTCGTGACGGTTTTGCAAAAAAGCCCCTAACGTTTTGTGTATTCAACCCGCACTACCAATTTAAGTGGAAAAAACGATTCAGTTTTACACAAACCACCCTTCTCCCCAGTTCACGACCGCGCGTCTCCTCTTCTCCTCTTATCCATTTCGGTTGCTCATAGCGGTCTCCGTCGTGACGCCGACGACCGCCACCGCCGGGCCAGGCGCCGATGGAGATGCCCCGTGCCGCCATCGCAGTGTTGTTCTTCCAGGCCACCCTCGGGGAAGAGGAACGGTGTCGCGTTGGTGCAACTGAATCAAACGGGGGCCTGCCAGGACGGACCATGCGGGGGAAGCAGAACGGAATCGTGGGCCGCTGCGCTGGATGATGGGGAGCCCCTCTCTCCCCGGTGGGGGTTGCTGCTTGATGGGGGCAGCAGGACCATGTGTGGAGTGGCGCTCAGTTGGTTGCCAGATTTGGCATTCATCGGCGAGTTGCAGCGCGACTTGCTGCGTATGGGCCCGTGTCTGAAGGCGAGGGGTGTCTAGGCGTGTGGCGGAGGCGCGCAAGGATGGCTGGCTTAGGTGACGGCTTGGATGGTTTGGCCACGGATGTGGGAGTGCCGAAGCCTTCTCCAAGCTCGTCCATCTTCTCAAGAAATCAATGGCTATCTCTGGATAGAGAAGTGGCTCTAGGTGATGGATAGGAAGATAGAGGCAGAGCGCTCACCATTTCAACGTCGGACAAAAAACATAGTTCATCATAGTTCAACGACAGACAGTGCAAACTAACTAAAACATAGTTAAAATATAAACACAATGACGAAGGGTGGAGAAAATCACCATTTCCTTGTTGTCCCCTTCCCCTTCCAGTCATCGACGTGGTTGTGCCCCTCCTCCGTGTAGGCGTCGGCGTGCGATGGAGCGTCGTCATCAGAGCTAGAGGTGGAGCCATCTGTCAGGTCGGAGTTGGAGCTCCACTCATGCCCGACAACCTGTGGAGCAGGCTGTCCCGCTCCTTTGCATGACGGGTCACCTTTATTGTCGTTGTCGCCTCTTTGTTTGAGCCCTGATGATGGTGTCAAGGAAAGTAGACGCACACACAAACCCTGAAATTTATTTCATACATGTTGCAACGCACGAGCTATTTTACTAAAATGTTAGCTTTTATTAAGAATAAAAAAATTCTCATGTTTAACCATATTATCAATGTTTATTAAAATTTGATAAAATAATGCATAATTACACATGAATCAGGTTATGTTCATCTTTTCGTCCGGTGCAACGCACGGGCATTTGTACTAGTATATTTTATATACATGTCTAACATATTGAAATACAGGACTAAAATCTATTCAAAACTTATATTTTGCGATGTGTACTTTTCTCAGTACAAATTATACTTTTTACATACTCCCTCCGTTCCTAAATATAAGTCTTTCTAGAGATTTCACTAGTGGACTACGTACGGATGTATATAGACATGTTTTAAAGTATAGATTCACCTATTTTGCTTCGTATGTAGACCCTTAGTGAAATGTCTTAAAAGACTTATATTTAGAAACGGAGGGAGTAATACATTTTAAATAAACATTTAACAGTTTTGGACATAAAATAAAACATATTTTGAACAATGGTTGACATTTTTCAATCCGCGGTGAACATTTTTCAATGGCAATAACATTATTTCACATACAATGGAAATAGAAAACAATTCACGTACAATGTAAAAAAAATTCATACATCAGGAATAGTTTTTATTTACATGTTTAACATTTTTAAATTTAATTATATGTTTTTTGATGACTACCTTTATTTAATGTATGTTGTACTTTTTTCTACACACCAGGAACATTCTTTTATAAACATTTGACATCTTTTAAATACACTATCAACATTTTATCGTACATATTATAGTTTGTGTATATATTTTTGGTATACATGACAAATATTTCTTCTTTAGATATTTAACATTTGTTCAAATGCTAGATTAATATTTTTCAAATGCTAGATTACAATTTTAAAAAACAATAGCTAATTTTTTTATACACATTGCACATGTTCTGTTTACATTTTTAGTATACATGAGAAATATTTTTATTATACACATTTAACATTTTTTTCATATGCTTGGTTAATAAAAAAATCAAATGTTTTATGTAAAGTTTTGTATGTAATATATACTTGGTAAATTTGAAAGTATAAACGAAAATATAAAAGAACATAATAAAAATGAGGTAGTGGTTTGTGGACTTCCATGCTCTAGGCCGGCCAATTTAGGGAGGAGCCTGACATGAGCGCACCCTACATCTCGATACAACCGAGACATAGGCGCACTCGCACTTCTGCTGAGCATCCAGCGCTTAGATCGCTAAATAGGGGTTCCCTTTTTTTGAGAATTCTCACCACTTTATTGATCAATGATGTTTATAGGTACAAGCATTGGGTCATGGGGCACGTCCAACAACACGTGCCTACCTAAACCCAAATTACAAGCAATCTTGACGAAATTATGAGCCTCAAAATTAGCAATCCGACGTTCGTGCACGTTCGTGCACTCCGAAGCGACGCCGGCTTGCTCACTTTGGGTGACAGCCCAATAGTCTTTTCTCCATATCCTTCGCATTTTATAGTGTTCTTATAGAATAAAAAATGCCCTAATATATAATGAATGTTTTTAAATACACACTGAACATTTTATAACATACATTGAACAAGTTTTAATATATGGAGAATATTTTTTTAATTTGCGCACATGTTAGTACGGGTTTTCAATACCATCACCACCAAATGTCATATTCTTCAACATGCTAAGTACTCGAGACTTAATTTCATATGTTTCACTATATGATCTCCGTCCAATAGATACAAAGTTTTCAATTGAGTTGGTGAATGCAAGAATCTTGGGAGCAAAAGGGAATGAGTGACTCGAGGAAAGGAAGAAGGTAACATACGTAGAGAGTACGAGGCGGCGTAAGTGGCATGGATGACGATAGAGGAGATGACATAGATGGCGATGGTATAGCAAGTGACACCGATGGTGACGGACCACGCGACACGAATAGCATGCGGTGAGTGTTTCACCATGTTGTCAAGTCATGACCCGCACGTTGGAATTCATTTTCACATGTTTGGATTGTTTTTGGACACCCACGATCTGTACATCAAAATGATGCATGCATTTATCTTTATTAAGTTATTCAATAGAGTCCGACAAAATAAATATAAAGGTCAACCAAAAGCCAGTTTCAAAGTGAATCGCTACTACTACATGTATAAAGATGTGATCTAACCGCATCAATGGACACTATCTAATCTAGTGAACTCAAGAAGCTGCCTGCCTGGCAAGCTAACATCACCAACTGGTCTAGGCGTCCCAACGCGCCGCATGCACACGCTCTAGGATCCATCGCCGCCATCTTCTGTCGGCCCATCTGCAGGAGGGATCATTGCCTAGACCTTGCGAGCCTCAACTGTCGTCGACGTCACCACGACGCTAGATAACGCCACCAGCCTGCGTGCGTCCATCAAACCCCGTCCAATGCTGAGACTTTTCTGCTCCATGCCGTCTTCAATGTGTTGGAAATATTGCCTAGAGGCAATAATAAATTGGTTATTATTATATTTCTTTGTTCATTGATAATCGTTTATTATCCATGCTAGAATTGTATTGATTGGGAACTCAAATACATGTGTGGATACATAGACAACACACTGTCCCTAGTGAGCCTCTAGTTGACTAGCTCGTCGATCAAAGATGGTCAAGGTTTCCTGGCCATAGACAAGTGTTGTCACTTGATAACGGGATCACATCATTAGGAGAATGATGTGATGGACAAGACCCAGACTATAAATGTAGCATATGATCGTGTCAGTTTATTGCTACTGTTTTCTGCATGTCAATGTATCTGTTCCTATGACCATGAGATCATGCAACTCCCAGACACCAGAGGAATACCTTGGGTGTATCAAACGTCGCAACATTACTGGGTGACTATAAATGTGTTGTACAGGTATCTCCAAAGGTGTCTGTTGGGTTGGCTTGAATCAAGACTGGGATTTGTCACTCTGTGTGACGGAGAGGTATCTCGTGACCCACACGGTAATACAACATCATAGTAAGCCTTGCAAGCAATGTGACTAAGGAGTTAGCCACGGGATCTTGTAATACAGAACGAGTAAAGAGACTTGACGGTAACGGGATTGAACTAGGTATGGAGATACCAACGATCGAATCTCGGGCAAGTAACATACCGAAGGATAAAGGGAACAACATACGAGATTAACTGAATCCTTGACATAGAGGTTCAACCGATAGAGATCTTCGTAGAATATGTAGGAGCCAATATGGACATCCAGGTCCCGCTATTGATTATTGACCGGGAGTGTCTCGGGTCATGTGTGCATAGTTCTCGAACCCGCATGGTCTGCACACTTAAGGTTCAGTGACGTTTCGGTATAGTTGAGTTATATGTGTTGGTAACTGAAGGTTGTTTGGAGTCATGGATGATATCCTAGATGTCATGTAACGACTAAGATGCGGTCCTTTCCGATTTGGGGGTCGAGGCCCCGAATTGGAAAGAAGCGCATCTAAGCGTTTCACAAACATGGTAACATAACACATACATAAATAATAGAGGAATGACAATAAGGGATTCAACTGTCATCTCATAAATATATCAAAGTTACATCACGCATCCAAACAAGGTAGTTCCACTACGGACTACAAAACAAGGGAAATGACTATGCTACCCTGCATGCTTGCCCACGATCACGACCACGCCTCAATCTTCTGGATAGTTCACGTACAGACGATCGTTCTCCTCATCGTATTGCCACGCCAGCTGCGTGTCGTCGGGATCACCTGTCTGGGGGGTACCTGAACCTGTTGGTGTTGTGAAGGAATCTGTGAGCCACGGGGACTCAGCAATCTATGACCTCGGTGCCAGAACTAGTCAAGTTATTAGGTTGGAAGATGGAGTGTTTAGGTTGCAGCATCCTAAGCTTTATATGGTGGCTAACTTACGTAGAACATGAATTGAAGGTGGTCTATTCTAGCGGTCGATAAAAGATGATCAATAAGTGATCCTGAACACCTATCTACGTCAATCATAACCCCACCGTGTTCCCGATCGAAGAGAGATCTTCGAAGGGGACACTCACAGTTACGCACACACTTGACAATTTTATTAGCTTATGTTTAAGTTGTCTATTACCGGATGTTAACAAATATTCCAAGTTGCCACATAACCGCGGGCACGGCTTTCCGAAAGATTAAACCCTGCAGGGGTGCTCCAACTAGTCAATCACAAACGTACACGGGCCGCAAAGTAATCCTCTATCACGAATCTCGTGATCTCGTCGGATTCCTTAGAGGAAAATCTCAACTCTGGGGAGAACCAAAGCTTCACCGGGATTCCTATACGCAAGATATATCGCTAAGGTAAGACAAGACTAGCAGGACCTCCCGTCGTGTCGACGACCGTGATAAGAGCCGCGTATCTCAGTCTTAGGACACGACGGATGAGCTATGCGCATGATGGCCTGATAGAAATCACTCAAGTTGCCCTGAGTTGGCCCCGAATAGTGCTCAGTTTGGACCAACACTCATGAGGAGTACTTGCCCGGGTTGTTGATTAAATTCCTCGGGGTAGCTATTCCCTATGCAGATTATTATTAAGTGATTAGCAAATTAACACCAATGTTGGGTCCTCCCGGACAAGTCTTAACACTACACGATTTATCGAGGGGGTTCCCATAACAACCCCGAACATGTTAGGAGCGATCAATATGGAATCAAACACCGGTAGCCGGTAACTAAGGCGGCAATAAAGGAACAAAACACCCGACAAAAGGCTAGGCCTTCCGTTATTTACCAAGTATATAGGTGCATTAATTAAATAACAGATTTAACATAATGATATCAAACTCATGGTATCACATGAGACAATTGCACCTGCAACTAGCAACGCTAACATTAGAAGCTTAGCAAAGCCTACCTAGCCATTCAAGATTTGCTAGAAAGGGATAAGTGTTTGGGTTTCATGGCATATCAGGAGGCAATGTATTTCAGTGGTAGGCAGCGAGCATATGACAAAGGAAACGTAATCTAGCATAACAAGTCTAGAGATGGAATCAAGGTCATATCATCTTGCATGTGATATCCTCAGCTTGGAACTGCTCTTGTTCGTCCTGCACGTACTCTCCCGAATCCACATACTCGTTCTCCGATCCCGGTGCTACCCAACATAAAAAATAACATCCAATGAACAACATCACCTCAAGATGCAACAAGCACATGATGCATGAGATGAATATGACTATGCATCACTATTTTACTCACTAGCCCAAGCATGAGAAGTAAATACATGTTCCTGGACAGAACTGCATCCTAAGCTATCTTGACATGCATGAGAATGACATGATCAGATGCGTCTCGTGAAAACGATGCAAAAGTATATAAAGAACATATCAATCGGAGCTATGGATCAACGGGAAACAACGAAACAAGAAATGAAGGGCTACGTGTCAAATTCATCACAACACACTCCAATGGCTCAACTCTGGTATTTCCAGGTAGCCAAGACATAAAACAATCCAACATGGATGGGGTGGTGCAAATAATATCACTACACGATCAACTATGCACTCACAAACATCAAAACACCAAAACTACACAATCTGCCATAAACAACATCATAGCACTTGGTGAGCTACATGCAAAGCACCTACAGCCACCCAAATATGCCAAATAAGATATGTGGCAGTATCTATCCAATAATACTACAAGCACAAGCAAAAATATCACACAAAGGAGTTAAACACAGAAAGTTACACAGCTGCAAACTTGCCCAAAAATATCCGATTTCACGGACTTAGTGAAAATTCCAGATTCTCACCATTTGTTTATGCTCTGAAGCATTTTGACAGTAGTCAAAACAATAACTACAGGACTCCAAATGGAATGAAAATTTACAGGGAGCTATACAAACATATAAGCTTCAACTTTCCAGTTGAAAGCTAAGGCTGAATCACAACACATTGACCTGCACAAGCTCATCTACAGGAGAAGAAAATATAAACAGATTCTCAGACTTAGTGAAAATCGAGGTATCCCCGAGAAAAGGACTATTCAGATCACTAAAAGGACTATTCGGAGCACTGACTGGGCTATCCGGCAGTAAGCCTTCGGCCTTACATATTTCGTGATAAAGATGAGCCACGCCCGAGTCCCAAGTGACGCTTTCGTGCCCTTTTAAATGTAAATCTACGAAACTACCCCAGAGACTCCGGGGAGAATCCGGGCCGAAAAACTGGTCACAAAACTCGGAAACATTATAGGCCGCTGGCAAAACCATTTGTGCCTGCCGTAAGTATAATTCTATCATTTTTGTGATTTCACAAAACACAAGCTCTCTATTTTCGGGTGAAATGCCATATATTTGGGAAAGGAAGTCCCCGTCCTTGGGTCTCTCTATCCCTTCCAAAAGCTGGTTCACAAGCTGTGGATCCAACGTATGATGGCTAAAATCTTTTATAAAAGAATGGACGTTAGAGACGCTTTGTACTGTTTGTACTGTTAATTCTAAATTTTCCATTTGAGGGTAACTCCAGCTTTTTCAGCTCTGCTCCCGAAAAGAGAAAGGAGACTGATCTTGATGTCGGCGTTGGTTTTTCCAACGAAACATTCTTTCACGAACTTTCATGACAAAACAAAATGCTAGTTGCCTAGTAACGCATACACTGGAGCGTTTGTCCCATCGACGAAGGCCACTATACGCGTTTTCTGAAGAGCAACAACGGAAAAAAATAGGTGAACCTGGATACCATTAAAGAGAAAGATACAGACTAACAATAAACAACCTTTACTTATTCCTATCTACACCCACACAACCGAAAGAAGAAAGAGAGAGATCATAAGAACGTGGACCACCTGGTCCATCTACTTTCGAGTGAAAAGAACAGAGCGAGAAAATGGCTTGTGCTTCTTGCACGAATGCCTTTTTTCCTAAAATATAAGAGCAAGTCTCCCAACTGAGCTATTTCGTCATTTTCTAAAAGACTCATTGACACGAGAGATGCGATGCGACAATCTCAGTCTTACAACGACTTGGTTTACCGGAACTGCGGCCTTCACACGATGGAATGGCACTATTCTATTGATGTCCTCATGGGCTCCGCCATCTTATCGATCGAGAATGGTATCATCATCAACTCTTTACCTTTTTATATGCATTTATTAAGAATGCAACTTGGCGATTGTTCTCGGAATTCTTCTTGTTCCCATTCTTGAATTGATTTGCATGAAAATTCAAGTAGACCTCTTAGGAAAGAAAGTGTGAGTTGACGATTAGCGTGCGATTGACCGACCAGAAAGGAAATGAGTAAAAAAATCAGACAATCAAACAGCTAAAGGTAAAGGTAGAGACGAAGTATAACAAGAAATCAAGGACCTCGTGAGTACTACTTAGGCAGTCGACCTCATCAATTAGTCATGCCAATGAGATATCAAGCCCTCGATTCCAACGGGGCTACGGACAATAAAGGTCCTTTCGAGATTCTATTTCCCCTTGGGTCTATCAAGCTGAACAGTTCGTGGGGATATAAGGAGATCACACTTAGACAACTGTCTACACTACCCCTTTAATGATCTGGATTCCATGACGCATAATTCATCTGTCCATATTCCTAATTTCATATTCATCACCATTTCAAATCGGGCAAGGAGAAGTCGTCGTGTTGGTTCTAGGATGGAATGATCTTTTGATCCAAAGATGCCGGTGCTAAAACCTCTTGTGTCTCTTTTAATAGGACCGCGAAGGCAAGAGCATTGAGGAAGCAAGGATTCTCCCATAACTAATTAATGCGGGAAAAAAACAAGATTTCACTGAAAAAAGGTGCCTAACCCCGGGATTTTTCGATACTTTTCTTGAAATTGACTGGATTTGGAAGAAAATGCACTCAACCTAACAAATCCTGATCAATTCAAGTGGTTAGTTTAAGGGGGTACATGGGGCTGACGCCGAAGGAGATAGGAATGAAGTAGGGCGGGCAGCTACCGAGAGATTGGAATGCCCTATCGACAGGGAATGCTGGTACCACCTACGGTGCTTGATAGTCTTCATTCCAGACGGTCTCGAGAGTACCTTGACCCATAGCATAGGGCTTGATGTGGCTTTGGGGCTCCCCATAAGGTAATAGAATAGGTAGTTCAGGCACCATCATCAATATGTTGATGCTATTGTATCAGGTTTTGAATCAAGCAGCAAGAGTCCGACCTCAGGGTCCACCATAGAAAGGCATTCCTCAGTCCCAGAATAGCATGCATACGGGAGCCATATTCCAATCATGTGAGCAGACTTCTTCGATAAGCAAGCAGTTGTTCGTGTAGGCCCGGATACAGAGGAAAGGGAGGGGAAGGTATAGAAATCTATCAAAAGAGCACCTTAACGGCGATGCCTGGAAGGAGTCCCTCTTATTTCAGTATATATGACTTCTTGTCCGCGGGACCTAACTAACTACCCGATCGATGGAAAATAAGGGCAAGTCAATACCAGATCGCACTCAACAAAGTAAAACGGGATGAATTCAATCGCCAAGACCTGCCACTGGCTGATTCCATAAGCACAGAAAGAAGGGTTTACGAATAAAAAAAAGCTACTCATTAGGGTCTCTTTTCATATCCGGCTATGTGAAAACCCACGTACTCTTCTCTGAAACAGCCTACCTACCTTTTGCTTTTTCAGATAAGTAAATAAGCGGACCTCCTTTCCGGAGAGAAAGTTTCTACTTTACTAACCACGGGTCTTGATCACAAAGTTCTAAGGTCAATTCTCTAATGAGAACAGACTCTGTCCAAAAGGGCCATCAAGCCAACTATATGGAAGGACCCACTCCCACATTCCCGCTCGTGTTCCGTTTTCCTTGTGGTTCCCATAGTCGAAGCAGCTTAAAGAAGGTCAGGTTTGGAACTCGTGAGGGATGTTTCGTTGCATGTGGATCTTCCGCGCCTACTTTGTCCTAAATTTGGTCACCCATGCACTTTTCTAGTTAGGGCTCGACTGGGTCCTTTGATAATATAGGTAAGTCGGGCTTCTTTTTAAGCAATATCATGACTAGAATCTTGAGAGGATGACTACGTCCTTGAAGCTACAAAGTCCAACGAATGTTGAATCGACGCATGACGAAAACAAGGAAAAAGAAAAGGTGACTTCCGTTGACCAAGGAAATCGAAATGTATGTGCCGGTAGAACAAAGATACCATTAGGTGATAAATTGATGGTGCCTGCACGCACAGATTCAGGAGATGAAAATTTTAGCTTCAATATGAGATGACAATGATGCATTCAAAAAGGAATGAGTGCTGCCCGAGTCGACCAAGAAAAGAGGGTAACATCAAAATTATGGACTACTGAGCAAGCTAACTGAATGGAACGGAGTGCAGGAGATTTCTGATTAGCTTCAGCGGAGAGGACCCTTAGATCCGAAGCAGAGTCATCATGGTCCTGTAACATAGAATAGCCTGCAGCAGTACTCCGCGATAATTCCACCATTTCCTAAACAACATGGAGTTGAACAGTAGCTTTACACTAACAATCCTTCGCCCAGCGCTCACCACAACCAATCCAGAGAACCTTCGCGCGCTGATAAGCCTTCAGTCTATCATAAGAAGAATACTTGAAACTAACACTTAGACACTTGAGTAACCAATCAAATCGTACATCTTGTGGCATGCTCACCAATATTGACGTAAAGTGAGGTGATCAGGGTTGATGCTGTGATGCGAAGGGAAGGGGCCACTCAATTCAATTCAATGTCGTAATCCGACCTGGCTTCTCCTGTCCGCACTTGGGACAGATTGATACTCGTTTTTTGCTGGATTTGAACTTGCTTAAAAAGAAAGGACTCAGCTTCCGCAAAAGTGATCGATGGAGAAGCTCAAAAGTCTCAATCCACCACTAACTATCATTCAAGTTTGAACTTTTCGAGCTCATCCTTACCTTTGCGCTTTAGCTGCTTGTTCCCACTAACCCATTTCATTTTCTTAGCTGGATCCTTCCTAAAGTCTCTCTTATCGCTTGTCCAGAGCCTGGATGTCAACCTTAGCCAGAGCCTATATCTCATCAGTCTCCATCTGAGCCTCAATCGTGAACTGAAGATGACGCGCGGTCAGCGAGGAATGAATTCGAAAACCCGTACTTGGAGCATTATTGCACTTGGGATAAAGTAGATGTCGAAACAGCTTCTTCTTCAAGTTCGCTATCGTGAGGGATGTCTATGATAATATGCTCACTGCATATGAGTTAGTTCATTCCATGAGGTCGAGGAAAGGTTGAAACCATTTTAGAGCTAGGCGGGGTCTCTCAGATGCAGACTAACCCATTTCGACGTGAAGCATCGCATCGGCTTGTGATCCTAAATCTAGTGATTGATTATTGACTTGTCAAGGGCAGGTTGGTGTCTTAATGTGGAGGAATTCCGTACCTAAGATAAGAAGTTTCATTTCATGCCTACCGTAGTCCCTATTTTATTGGGCATAGTTCCCGTTACCTACTCCCGAGAGTAGAAAATCAACATTTATGTCGTCCTTAATAAGAAAGAGATGCTCGGGTAGCAAAGTTTCCTACCATTAGGTATTGTTTGAGCCCGTAACTTCCATTAGGAGAGGCATCCTCGCTCAGTTTCAAGTGGTGGTTACTTAAGTTTATTTTCTCTGCCGGATTGCGTTTCAAATTCAAACTTGTCTTTATTAAACAACGCTTTCGGGTTGCCTAGAGTTCAAGAAATAGAGACGCGCATTGCCTAATTGGTAGTTTATTTCCCACCATAGCTTTACTCAAGTGGAAATCCTTTGAATCAAACAAAAAGTTCGTAACCGCTAGGCTGCATCGTCCCCTTCAACCAGAATCATCTAGATTACAGTTTTCATAACTGCATTTTGCAAGAAGAGAGTGCCTCCCATTCTCTGGAGTAACGATAATAATAACACTCCACGTCGCCTTCAGGCTTGGATCCATGCCTTGCATCGTCTTCTTTCTCAGAAAAGAACTCAGATCGTTCAGATTCTTTGCCAGGAGAGTCCCCGGCTTTCGAGCCCTACTCGTGGGAGTTTCTTTATCCATCATTGCTATTGGCATCTTGGCGTTAAACAATTCGTTTATATAAACACTTTTTACATAGCAGAATCCTTCTCAGGTTGATTTGTGTGCCACTCATCATCAGACAGTGAAACGTCCGGTCTAGCCCTTAGCTGAGGGAACTTAACTCCTGTCCTGCCATCCATATCCGTGCCCACCCGAACCATGGGAAAGAAAGGGGAAGACTAAGCAGCTCAATAGGGTCTCGAGTACGACTATAGTACCAAAGCTTGGTGCTTCTACCAGTCAAGCAATTACCACGGGTGGATATTCAATAGAAAGCCTACTTGAGTAGGTCAAACAACGAGTATCTCTCAGTTCCAATGGCTGGATCTCAGAATCGCGTAGATGGGTAGAAGTAATGGGCAAACACACCTAAGTTAGAGATTTCAACTACTATGGTAGTGATGGGGTGCCTGTTTACCTAAGTAGGCCTAGTTGTTTCTATAATGAGCATTCGCGTCCGGGGACTTTGATCCAACTTCAGCCGATGGGGAAACGACAAGGGATGCACCGATATCTGGACACGTGATGGACCCAGTAGTAAATATTCCTTTGTGGAAGGCTTTGGTTATACCTGGGTGGCAAAGCGAAGTTTTTGGTGGGTAGGTGTCTAAAACAACCCTCTGCAAGGAAGCACGCCCGTATCAATCCTTTAATCTTGGATAACGTTTTCTAGAAATAGGAGTGACAGTCGGGTCAGACGAAATAAAATCTGTTGCGATGAGCCGGGCTATGACCCTAGGCCCCGTGCCTACTTATACATTTAATAAAGAAGTTATTCGCGACCGAGCGGAAACTCTGTATCTGCCATGTCCTATTTACCGCCTCTGTTTGTTAGGCCAAGGCTCTCTGCTTCAATAAGAAAAGTAACAAACGCCTTGGGCTATTACATTTGCTGGGTACGCCTCTTTCTTTTGTTACCACCTTTACTACTCGTAAGTCACGGGCCTTCTCCCTGAGCTGGGCTATCCTGCGCTTTTGAATCAAGTTGTTGATGAAGGGTCGATGTGAAGATAAAGGCATGGTTGATTTACTCTTTTGGGTTCTCGGAACCAACGGGCTTAACGCCCCAAATAGGGGCTTTTCTACCATCTATCTAAACGGGTATAAAAACAGAGAAATAGGCTCATTAAGTGAAGTGAGAACAAAACTCGATCTTTGCTAGGCGTGAGAAGAAGATATCGGTCCTTTGGCCATCGGGAGCAGTGGTAAAGAAATCTTTTGAATGGATCAGTGAGTTCCGGCACGATTGCTGGAACGAACGGAATCTACGGGAACGAGATCTTTCTGTTGGCACGATATCTTTCAGGAACTGCGGTAATCCAATCCTTGAGCTAAGGACGAATGCTTGATTTGCAATCTTTCAAGACGATTTTCTTGTAGCAGATGTGGAATCCAGATTGGCATAACGGGTTCTACGTGAAGTCAGCCGTTCGTCATCATTTGAGGGTTCGGGTCGGGATCATGGCCATAAATCGCTACTTTTTCCACTAGAGCGAATAACATTCTTCGAAACAGGCACAGGACACTAGAGCGAATAGCATTCTTCGAAACAGGCACGCACATGACTTGAAGCAGAATCAGAGAGTGATCCCTTTCCAATAGACTGATCGAATTCCAGTGATACACTACACCTGGCACTATTCGTCACATTAGTAGTTAAGTTACTCATTTGTTACGAACAAAGAGACGCTAGAGATTCTATGAACTTCAGGTCGATGCCATTCACTAATCTCAATCGTCTTTCTATGGATTTCTGGGCCGATGGGCGATAAACCTTAAAAGTAGCTGCTACGGGCTCTGTGGTGTGTCTCAGAGCCCTTCCCCATGGGGGGTTCCCGTTCTGCTAATCTTGCTATCTTCCCCAGGTTTGCTCATTTCGATTGGAACAAGAAGTTCGTATTGGTATTTCTTGGTATTGGTAGCAGATGTTCAGCGGTAACAAACAGTAGCTGCAAGTAGATCATCTCTCTTTCTTTCGTACAAGTAGATCGTTGGGATGAGATGTGTAGTGTAAGAATCGGTTCATAGGAAAGCACGCCTTGCAGTTGGCATCGGTAGAAGATTTCCGTCTTGTCCCTCAGAGTGGAGCTAGACTCACTTCCTTTGTTCTAGACATTATACGTTACTCACTGAGGAAGAAGGGAGTAAAGTATCTACACTCGTATCGGATCTGGAGATCTGCCCCGGGATGGAAAGGTATCGATTGACCAAGAACTTGTCGAATTTCTTTGACCTCGGAGCCCGTACAAGCTCTTCTTCCACAACCATATGTGACCTCCCCGAGTTTCGAACCCCTCGCCCTCTAAATGTGGATCTCCTCCTCCTCGTTGTTGCCATGGAGAGACCTCACGTCTAGTTGAAATAGATGCAAGTAAAACTTTCTGACAGCTATGTGAGCACGGATCTTTCCATCATAAGAATAGGGCTCTGGCAATAGATCAAAATCACTAGTCCATTCTGATTCGGAAGATAGGGCTGGGCTGGCAGGTTCTAGTTTGTTCGCACAAGAAAGAGAAAGAAGTGCCGGAGGCAGCACTGGACCAAGTAAAGGTGCCGGATACGTCTCAGCTCAGCTTGAAAGGGAATGTGTTTCTGGGGAATCGTACTTTTGATTCTCAGCTAAAGCCCACCCTTGTAAAATAGCATCTACTTATGATCCGCCTAATTTGCAATCTTATGATCTGCCTCACAATATGATAAGAAATAATCCACCCAGGACCAGAAACCAGACAATAGCTTTGTTTCACGACGAATCCAAATAAGTGTACTGTACTTCCTTTACGCTTGATTCTGGATTGACCTATGAATCGAATAAGGAAAATTTAAGTGCCCAGCCCAGGAGGTAGGTCCAGTCTGCGGTGAAATCTCAAATCCCTCTTTGGCATAGGAAATTCTTTGACAACGGATTGATCCCAGTGATACACGTATAATGTTATGAACAAAGAGTTAAGTGATTAGTAAGCGATCTGGTTATGGATTGGCAACGAGCACTATGATTTCTGAAACATAAACTGCTTTCTTTAGCTCCAATAAGAGTAGAAGGGACTGCTCACTAAGATGATCTGCGGGCAAATGGGGCAGATTTCTTCTTGAGTTGAGTTTTTTAGTCCATCACTGGAACTTCTAAAGCAACTATACTTATATTGCCTACCCGGCTACTCACTCGCTCATGAGCTACTCTCCTTAGCAAGGAAAGAGCCCACATGAAATCCTTGTTTTGTTATTCGCAGAAGATAGCATTGGAAGAAGAAAGCGGAATTGCTTTTTCATGCATTGCATGGTTTTTAGCGACCTGGTAAGGAGTCAAGTCAAAGTTTACAAAGGTAAGCGTGAATGCTTTAGGTTCGCTACGATAGTAGTTACTCACTGGGTCAACAAGTCAAGGTATAGTTGTTTACAAGGTTGCAGGGTTGGATCGACTGACTTGAGAAAGAGAAAGCGGCTGATCGCCATGAGCGGATACGGATCTGGTTTGGATAGCCCAGCCATCTGGGTTGCCAACTACGGATTATCGGGTTAATTCGATTCGTGGGTGGAGATGGAAGGCAAGCTGGTTACGAAAATGGAGATATCTATATGACCACGAAAACTACGATAATACTTTTCCTCCGGGGGTACGCCAAGTAAGAAATACGACCTACGAACAATACGATTTAGCGGCAAAGGCAAAGCACATTCTATAGTTGTAGATACGGTACGACAATCTATGGCTTCCCTCCTCTAAAGCAGCTTCCTTCCTTTCCGGTTCGTAGTGGTTACGAGCAGAAGTGCAATTCAATTCGAATCAATTGCTTTGATATGAGATATGACGATAACGAGCGCTAGAGAACATCGCTAGAGCTCCCTTTTTCCTAGGTCCAATACGAGCTCCTTTACGGCGTATAAAGCAATGAAATCTATCGTATCATGACGCTCGGAACCCACATCAGGCTCAATAGAAGGACAGGCTGTCTCGGAAGTGCTTCCCTTATGCTAGGAGGGAGTAGAACCGGTATCTTTTATACCCCGTATTCGTACTGAAATGATCCACCCGGCCAAAGCTTTGGCAATTCCACCATTAGGAAAGCACATGATATGTAGTATATCAAGTAGTTCCTCTACAGGATTAGTCTCCGAGGTTTCGACTTTTTCCTTGCTACGAAAAGGGATTCGTATATACATTCAATGGTAGTATCGGATTTAACGGCTTCCTTCCTACTAGCTAGATTAATACCAGCAACCATACCTTCCTATCCGGATAAAGGCTCCTCTAACAAAATCAAAGGGAATATCCTAGGTTTCGAATCAACGGCTTCGGCACCTCGGAATGAAACAAATTCAATAGATTCAATAGAGGTATCCCCACCTCCCCTTAGCTATCAATATCAAAATCCCTACTTGTCTTTGGGTTCAACAATGCACACTAACGGGGTGAAATCTACGCCCAGCGGGGCAGCTGTCCTTGTCCTCGGTTCAGTAACGGCAGTAGTGGAAATACCTGTTTCGGTTGCCTCGGTTCCGGGAATCAGATCGGTTCCTTCCTCTGCTAAGGCTTTGGTTTCATCGTATTGACTACGAAAGGTACGGTGTAGGTTCCCACGATCTTTCCTACGATTTCTACGAATAGATGACTACGACTAACGCAAGAGGGATTCCTACGACTAACGCTAGAGCAAAGGTAAAGGACAATGAAGCAACAATAAACATATTGGAGAGCTATTAGTATAGCAAGTATTAATTCAACAATTAGTTAGTTTGGGAAGACTGCTTTGCCTGGATGGGATGTGCGAGACTGGAGTAGGGTTACGGGACGGGTCTCCGAGTTGAACCTGTGTTTTGTGATGACATACCTTTCCTGTATTCTAGAAAGTATTTACCGGATTCGCTAGTAAACAAGAGAGTGTCCAAATCGAGAGATCAATCCAACAATCTTCTCCTTTCATCACGGGAAAGCCAGTAGAGTATGCCTTGGTTTAAGAGAGGAGGCATCTGGATAGCTAGGGATAGGGGATTCTGGTCACTTGGTAAAGAAGGGTGGATAGCCGACATAGGGATGTAAGGGAGTTGTAGGATGCCAGAGAAAGCATTGAATAAGTGAAGAAGCATGAGGCAGACCTTTCTTCAGAGTTAGCAATGGTAGTTCGGATAGCAAAGCACCAGCAAGCGGATAAGGCTAGGCATGTCAGTAATAGGCAGGAAAATAAAGGAATAACAAGAAAGCCATGATGCATGCGACTTGGTTGAAGAAAGATTTTGAAGATCTTAACTTCAATTCTTTTCTCTATGTTCTGAATTCGATGAGCTGAGGACAATGAAGCAATGGAAAGAACGATGACCTAGGAGGTAGTAGTAGTACGAAGTCGGAAGGTGGTTTGATGATTTTCACTAATCTGGAATTTCGGCCACATGCTTACTTTGATTAGGCACAACTTGCACATATGCATTCCTAAACATGAAACAAAAGCAACAAGTGGTAGAGGGGGTCACCCTTAACTACCACAACCAAGAATCAAACCCTTGTGCTCACCACATCACATGGATCCAAGCTCTAAACATAGAACAAATCTGAAATATGTCATTTCCAGAAAGTGTTCCAATGGAAAAACTGATTTCACCAATGGATTCCCGGGATGATTCTACCCCAAAATCATATAAAATACCTATGCACTTGCTTGGAACAAACGAGCACAAACTAGGAAGGAAAAACTACATAGAATCACATAGAGATGAATAGGCATCATCACATGTGATTCCACTAGCTCATCACCTACACCATGAATATACACACACTCACAAGGAAGTATACACACTCACACATATGGACATGTGTTGGTGCACCTTGCTTTAGTAGGTGGGGTGAACCCACATACACCCACACAACTACACACTCACACACACACTCACATGCATCACAACTAACATGATCATAATCACCTACACTTGCTAGAATCACCACCACTAGCTATACACACATCATGACAAGAGCTCCTACATATCACAAGGTAGGCAAGGGGGAAAACCCACACACACACACTCACATCACATATTGCACAAGAGGTGCACAAGAATAACATCCTTGGTGCTTGCACCACACTCATGCACATGAACTCTTGTTCATGTGTGTGAGATGCATACACACACACACACACACTCACAATGCACCACTTGTATGTGTGCCATCACACACACACACCATCTACACATGCACACTTATCCACTAGAACACATATACATAAGTTAAACTCCTATACATGGGCAACTACTCACATACACACACTACACAAATCTACACCATCACATACATCACAACTAGCTACAACACTAGGCAACACAAGTTGTACTTGAGAGGAGAAAAAATAAATACCGCATGCTGTTGAAATACCATAGCACCACATCTAGCAAACACAAGAGAAAACAGCAAGAAAGCAACAAAAATAAAAAATGGTGTTGAGGGGGAATCGAACCCTGGATCCCAGGGTACTGCCTACAGACCCAAACCACTCTGCTAGAGGCCTAGTGCTTGACAGTACATGGGAAATAAATCAGATGAAAATGTTCTATTGCGCTACTACTGCCCGAAAATGAAATGCAAAAAGGGGGGGGTGTGCAACCCCTGGGACTCGAACCCTGAACCTCACGAGAACACACACAGATACATACCACTGCGCTACGCTACAGTGTCTGACAGAGGGGAGCTAACCCTCTAGGTAACCTACTGCAAGCCCCTGCTCTGCCTGCAGAGAAACGCCAGCGACACGGAGGCCGCCGGGCATGCTCTGCTGCTGCTGCTGCGCCAAGGAGACGAGCACCTACTGCTACTACTACACTACACTACCCTACCTGCACCAACACCAGCACTCCATCTAAACAGAGCACACTCATGCACAAGACACGCACACAGCCTGCTTCTGCTCGGGATAGGAACGCACACACCATGTCACGCCGGATCCATCGAGGGAGAAGGGAGGAGGAGGTGAACCTGCTCACCTAGGGAAGAAGGACAAACCCGATCTGCTTGGAGGAGACGCTGGAGGGGGAAGAAGACGCGCCGAAGGGGTTCTGCTGGAGGCCGACGTAGAACCGAGGAAGAAGAAGGAGAGCAGCGGGGCCGAGGCGTTGACGACGAGTTGGCCGTCGGTGAGGTCACTCCCCGACCTCACCGAGGACGGGAATGGGGCGCGGGCACCTCTCCCGTGCCACTGGACATGGTGGCTGCGCCGGTCGACGGCGGATGCACGGGTAGACGTCGGCGAAGCTTCTCTCCTCTCTCTGTTCTGATCTGCAGAGACTCACCTTGGGGGGGAGAAAGAGAGATGGGGAATGGAGTGGCGGTGGCGGATGGGAGAGAGGGGAACCCTAGGAGAGGGGAGGCACGGACATCCACATATATGGGGGGGACCTCGACGTTTGTGCCTCACGACGCTTGCATCTCTCTCGGCAAGCCCGACGGAAAGGAGTGCGCGGTGCAGACGGCGTCTGAAGGAGGAAGGCGGTCGTGGAGCAGGGCCACAGCGCGAGATAGGGAAGGAGTGGGCCGCCAGGGGGGAGGAAGCCCACCCGTGGCGATTTATAGACAGGAATAAATCCCGGGACTTCTCTTTTAACAGGAAAAGCCAAAGAAGAAAGGGATGCACAAAGAAAACTACTGGGGATAAAAACAAAACAATACTACCAAATGGAAAAGAAATATTAGGGGCTAATAAATATTTACAAAACATCATTTGTTAGATCTGTTTTGTAATTAGTTGCACCTTTGAAACATGTTTTTAAAAAAGCAATCTCACCTCTCCATATCCAACACAAAACCTGCTAAATCATGGGCATTTCTAAAACAGGATAGGAGCAAGTGGAGATTGAGCTAGAGATAATTGGAGAGGAAGTTTTGAAACCCATGCAAGCCACAATGCACTACACACTACCATCTACATCCACCTCATCCACACATCCAACATCACACCAACACAAACATGAAATCACAAGGCACAAACACAAGACAAGGTATGAATGGGATGGCATGGATGCATGCATGCAAAAGAGTATTAAACAAAGGGAACATCACATGGAATATAACATGCATAGATAGCTCTCATGTCCATGACAAGTTGGACCCACATGGGAAGGTTCCAAAAAGGGAAGGTTACACACTTGGGGCATTACATGTCACAAGGAGCTCCGAAATGGTCCGGAGGTAAAGATTGATATATAGGAAAGTTGTTTTTGATCTCCGGAAAAGTTTCAGACATTTCTGGTAGTGTGCCGGGAGTGACGAATGGGTTCCGGGAGTCCACCAGGTGGTCCCACCCACCCCAAAGGGTCTCATGGGTTGTGGGAGGACATGGATCAGCCCTTAGTGGGCTGTCCGAAGCCTCCACTAAATCCCAAGGCGGATTGGAGGTGGGAAGGAAAGAAACCCAAAGGTGGAAAAGGTGAAAGGGTTTCCAAGTGGAGAGGAGGAATCTTACTCCTAGTAGGATTGGATTAGGACTCCTCCTCCTCCAATTTCGGCCAAACCTTGAGGGTTTGAGGCTGCCTCCTCCCCTCCCTCCCACCTATATATACTAGAGGTTTTAGAGGTGACGGCTAACCCTAATTTCCACGTGCTCCCTCTACTTCTCTGTAGATCCGTTTCTCCTTTAGTCTAGTTTTCAGCAGTGCTTGGGCGAAGCCCTGCTGGACTAGCTCCACCACCACCATCACCACGCCGCCGTGCTGGAGAACGCATCTACCTCTCCGCATCTCTTGGTGGATCAAGAAGGCGGAGATCGTCATCGAGTTGTACGTGTGTTGAACGTAGAGGTGTCGTTCGTTCGGCACTAGATCGAGATGGATCGTGATGGGATCACAGGACGGATCGTGATGAGATCGCGAGACGGGCTGCCATTTGGATCGCGAAGATGTTCCACTACATCAACCGTGTTTAATATGCTTCCGCTTAGCGATCTACAAGGGTATGTACATTCACTCTCCCCTCTCGTAGATGATCATCACCATGGAAAGGTATTGCGTGTGCGTATGAATTTTTTTGTTTCCCATGCAACGTTCCCCAACAGTGGCATCATGAGCTAGGTTCATGCGTAGATGATATCTCGAGTAGAACACAAAAGAGTTTGTGGGCGTTGATTATCAGTTTCCTGCCCTCCTTAGTATTTTCTTGATTCGGCAGCATTGTTGGATTGAAGCGTCACGGACCAACTTTACTCGTACGCTTACGAGAGACCGGTTTCATCGAGTGACATGCAACTTGTTGCATAAAGATGACTGGCGGGTGTCTGTTTCTTTAACTTTAGTTGAATTGGATTTGACCGGGGAGGTCCTTGGAGAAGGTTAAATAGCAATTTTCATATCACCATTGTGGCTTTGCGTAAGTAAGATGTGATCATACTAGATACCCATAGCAGCCACGTAAAACATGCAAGAACAAATTAGAGGACGTCTAACTTGTTTTTGCAGGGTATGCATGTGATGTGATATGGCTAAATACATGATATGATATATTGGATGTATGAGATGATCATGTTGTAATAGTTAAATATTGACTTGCACGTCGATGCTACGGCAACCGACAAGAGCCATAGGGTTGTCTTTAAACTAACGTTTGTGCTTGCAGATGCTTTTACTATATCGCTAGGTTGTAGCTTTAGTAGTAATAGCATAGATAGCGGGACAAACTCGATGGCGGCACGATGATGGAGATCATGGTGCCACACTGGTGATGATGGAGATCATGCCAGTGCTTTGGTGATGGAGATCAAGAAGCACAAGTTCATGGCCATATCATGTCACTTATGATTTTCATGTGATGTTAATCCATTTATGCACCTTATTTTTCTTAGAACGACGGTAGCATTAGAAGGTGATCCCTCACTAAAATTTCAAGATAAAATTGTGTTCTCCTCGACTGTGCACCGTTGCGACAGTTCATCGTTTCGAGACACCACGTGATGATCGGGTGTGATAGACTCAACGTTCACATACAAAGGGTGCAAAATAGTTGCACACGCCGAACACTTGGGTTAAACTTGACGAGCCTAGCATGTACAGACCTGGCCTCAGAACACAAGAGACCTAAAGGTCGAGCATGAATCATATAGTTGATATGATCAACATGGAGATGTTCACCATTGAAGCTAAACTCAACTCACGTGATGATCGGACTTGAGTTAGTGAATTTGGATCATGCGACACTCGAATGACTAGAGGGATGTCAATTTGAGTGGGAGTTCTTAAGTAATATGCTTAATTGAACTCATTATCATGAACATAGTCAAAAGGTCTTTGCCAATTATGTTGTAACTTGTGTTGTAGCTCTACTGTTTTAGATAGTTCCTAGAGAAAATTTAGTTGAAAGTTGATAGTAGCAATTATGCAGACTAGGTCCTAAACTGAGAATTGTCCTCATTGCTGCGCAGTAGGCTTATGTCCTTAATGCACCGCTCGGTGCGCTGAACCTCGAGCGTCGTTTGTAGATGTTGCGAACATTTGACATACACGTTTTTGATGACTACATAATAGTTTAGTGCATAATGCTTAAACGGCTTAGAATTGAGGCACTGAAGACGTTTCGAACGTCGCGGGACATATGAGATGTTCCAAGAGATGAAACTGGGATTTCAGGCTCGTGCCCTTGTTGAGAGGTATGAGACCTCTGACAAGATTCTTTGTCTACAAAGTAAGGGAGAAAAGCTTAATCGTTGAGCATGTACTCAGATTGTCTGAGTGCTACAATTGCTTGAATCGAGTGGAATTTAATCTTCCAGGTGAGATAGTGATGGTTCTCCAAAGTCAGTGTCACCAAGATACTAGAGCTTCATGATGAACTATAACATATCAAAGATAGATATGATGATCCTTGATCTATTCGCAATGTTTAACACCACGAAAGTAGAAATCAAGTAGGAGCATCAATTGTTGATGGTTAGTAAAACCACTAGTTTCAACAAGGGCAAGGGCAAGAAGGGATACTTCATGAAATGGCAAACCAGTTCCTGCTCTAGTGAAGAACCCAAGGTTGAACCCAAACCCGAGACTAAGTGCTTCTGTTATGAGGGGAACGGTCACTAAGGTGGAACTACCCTAAATGCTTGGTAGATGAGAAGGCTGGCAAAGTCGACAAATGTATATTGGATATACATGATATTGATGTGTACTTTACTAGTACTCCTAGTAGCACCAGGGTATTAGATACCGGTTCGGTTGCTAAGTGTTAGTAACTCGAAATAAAAGCTACTGAATGTACGGAGACTAGCTAAAGGCGAGGTGACGATATATGTCGGAAGTGTTTCCAAGGTTGATGTGATCAAACATCGCACACTCCCTCTACTATCGGGATTAGTGTTAAACCTAAATAATTGTTATTTGGAGTTAGTGTTGAGCATAGACATGATTAGATTGTGTTTATCGCAATACCGTTATTCATTTAAACCGAATAATGGTTACTCTGTTTGTTTGAATAATACCTTCAATGGTCTTGCACCTAAATTGAATGGTTTATTGAATCTCGATTGTAGTGTTACACATGTTCATAATATTAATGCCAAAATATACAAAATAATAATGATAGTACCACTTACTTGTGGCACTGTCGCTTGAGTCATATTGGTATAAAACGCATGAAGAAGCTCCATACTGATGGATCTTTGAGCTCACTCGTTTTTGAAACGTTTGAGACATGCGAACCATGTCTATTGTTGTAAACGCATGAAGAAACTCCATGCAGATGGATCGTTTGGACTCACTTGATTATGAATCACTCGAGACATGCAAATCATGCCACATGGGCAAGATGACTGAAGGCATCGTTTTTCCAGTGGGATGGAACAAGAAAGTTACTTATTGGAAGTAATACATTTTGATGTATGCAGTCCAATGAGTGGTGAGGCACGCAATGGATATCATTATATTCTTACTTCACAGATGATTTGAGTAGATACTACTATATTTGCTTGATGAAACATACGTCTGAATTATTGAAAGGTTCAAGTAATTTCAGAGTGAAGTTGAAGATCGTCGTGACAAGAGGATAAAATGTCTAAGATATGATTATAGAGATGAATATATGAGTTGCGGGTTTGGTACACAATTAAGACAATGTGAAAATTGTTTCACATCTCATTCCACCTCGAACACCATAGTGTGATGATGTGTCCGAACGTCATAGTCGCGTCCTATTTGATATGGTGCATACTATGATGTCTCTTATCGAATTACCACTATTGTTTATGGGTTAGGCATTGGAGACAACTGCAATCACTTTGAATAGGGCACCACATAATTCCGTTGAGATGACACCGTATGAACTATGGTTTGGAGAAACCTAAGCTGTTGTTTCTCAAAAGTTTGGGGTTGCGATGCTTATGTGAAAAAGTTTGAGCATGATAAGCTGGAACCCAAAGCGGATAAATGCATCTTCGTAGGACAACAAAAACAGTTGGGTATACCTCCTATCTCAGATCCGGAAGCAAAGTGTTTGTTTCTAGAAACGGGTCCTTTCTCGAGGAAAAGTTTCTCTCGAAAGAATTGAGTGGGAGGATGGTGAAACTTGATGAGGTTATTGAAGTGTCACTTCAACAAATGTGTAGCAGGGTGCAGGAAGTTGTTCCTGTGGCGCCTACACCAATTGAAGTGCACGCTGATGATAGTGATCATGGAGCTTCGGATCAAGTTACTACAAACCTAGTAGGTCGACAAGGTCACATACTGCTCTAGAGCGGTACGGTAACCCTGTCTTGGAGGTCATGTTGCTGGACAACAATGAACCTACGAGCTATGGAGAAGCGATGGTGGGCCCGGATTCCGACAAATGGCTAGAGGCCATGAAATCCGAGAGAGGATCCATGTATGAAAACAAAGTGTGGACTTTGGAAGAACTACTTGATGGTCGTAAGACCATTAAGTACAGATGGATCTTTAAAAGGAAGACAGACGAGGATGGTGAAAAGTAACCATTAAGAAAGCTCGACTTGTCGCAAAGATGTTTCCGACAAGTTCAAAGAGTTGACTATGATGAGACTTTCTCACTAGTAGCGATGCTAAGAGTTTGTTGGAATTATGTTAGCAGTTGCTGCATTATTTATGAAATCTTGTAGATGGGATGTCAAAACATTGTTTCCTCGATGGTTTCCTTGAGGAAAGGTTGTATGTGATACAACCAGAAGGTTTTGTCGATCCTAAGGATGCTAACAAGTATGCAAGTTCCAGCGATCCTTCTATGAACTGGAGCAAGCATCTCGGAGTTGGAATATACGCTTTGATGAGATGATCAAAGTTTTTGGCTTTATAAAAGTTTATGAGAAACTTGTATTTCCAAAGAAGTGAGTGGGAGCACTATAGAATTTCTAATTAGTATATGTGGTTGACATATTGTTGATCAGGAATAATGTAGAATTTCTAGAAAGCATAAAGGGTTGTTTGAAAGGATTTTTTCAAAGGAAAACCTGGATTGAGCTACTTGAACATTGAGCACCGATATCTACGGAGATAGATCAAGACGCTTGATAAAACTTTCAATGAATACATACCTTGACAAGATTTTTGAAGGAGTTCAAAATGGATCAGCTAAAGAAGGAGTTCTTGGCTGTATTGTAAGGTGTCATTTTGAGTAAGACTCAAAAAGCCTGACCATGGCAGAAGAAAGAGAAAGGATGAAGGTCATCCCCTATGCCTTAGCCATAGGATCTAAAGTATGCCATGCCGTGTACCTCACCTGATGTGTGCCTTGCCACGAGTCTGTTAAGGGGTACAAAGAGTGATCCAAGATTGAATCGCTGAACAACGGTCAAAGTTATCCTTAGTAACTAGTGGACTAAGGAATTTTTCTCGATTATGGAGGTGATTAAAGAGTTCGTCATAAAGAGTTACGCCGATGCAAGCTTTCACACTAATCCAAATAACTATGAGTAATAAATCGGATTCACATAGTGGATCAGTCATTTGGAATAGTTCCAAATGGCGCGTGGTAGCAACATCTACAGGATGACATAGAGATTTGTAAAGCACACACGGATCTAAAAGGTTCAAACCCGTTGACTAAAAACCTCTCTCACAAGCAAGACATTATCGAACCTCATAACTGTATGGGTGTTAGATTCATTGCAATCACATAGTCATGTGAACTAGATTGACTCTAGTGCAAGTGGGAGACTGTTGGAAATATGCCCTAGAGGCAATAATCAATTGGTTATTATTATATTTCCTTGTTCATGATAATCATTTATTATCCATGCTATAATTGTATTGATTGGAAACTCAAATACATGTGTGGATACATAAACATCACACTGTCCCTAGTGAGCCTCTAGTTGACTAGCTTGTTGATCAAAGATGGTCAAGGTTTCCTGGCCATAGACAAGTGTTGTCACTTGATAACGAGATCACATCATTAGGAGAATGATGTGATAGACAAGACCCAAACTATAAACGTAGCATATGATCATGTCAGTTTATTGCTACTGTTTTCTGCATGTCAATGTATCTGTTCCTATGACCATGAGATCATGCAAGTCCCAGACAACGGAGGAATACCTTGTGTGTATCAAACGTCGCAACGTTAATGGGTGCCTATTAAGGTGCTCCACAGGTATCTCCAAAGGTGTCTGTTGGGTTGGCATGGATCAAGACTGGGATTTGTCACTTCGTGTGACGGAGAGGTATCTCTTGGCCCACTCGGTAATACAACATCACAATAAGCCTTGGAAGCAATGTGAATAAGGAGTTAGTCACGGGATCTTGTATTACGGAACGAGTAAAGAGACTTTACGGTAACGGGATTGAACTATGTATGGATATACCGACGATCGAATCTCACGCAAGTAACATACCGAAGGATAAAGGGAACAACATACGGGATTAACTGAATCCTTGACATAGAGGTTTAACCGATAGAGATCTTCGTAGAATATGTAGGAGCCAATATGGAAATCCAGGTCCCGCTATTGGTTATTGACCGGGGAGTGTCTCAGGTCATATCTGCATAGTTCTCGAACCCACAGGGTCTGCACACTTAAGGTTCGGTGATATTTCGATATAGTTGAGTTATAGGTGTTGGTAACTGAAGTTTCTTCGGAGTCCCAGATGAGATCCTGGATGTCACAAGGAGATCCGAAATGGTCCGGAGGTAAAGATTGATATATAGGAAAGTGTTTTTTGAACTCCAAAAAAGTTTCGGCCATTACCGGTAGTGTATCACGAGTGATGAATGGGTTCCGGGGGTCCACCAGGTGGGCCCACCCATCCCAAAGGGTCTCATGGGCTGTGGGAGGACGTGGACCAGCCCTTAGTGGGCTGGCCGAATCCTCCACGAAAGCCCAAGGCGGATTGGAGGTGGGTGATACGTCTCAAACGTATCTATAATTTTTGATGGTTTCACGTTGTTATCTTGTCAACTTTGGATGTTTTGTTTACCTTTTATATCTTTTTTGGGACTAACTTATTAACTCAGTGTCAAGTGCCAGTTCCTGTTTTTTCTGTGTTTTTGACTCATTTCAGATCTGATTTTGGAACGGAGTCCAAACGGAATAAAATCCCCAAAATGATTTTTTCCACAACGGAAGAAGATCGGGAGGCTTGAGGGTCAAGCAAGTGGGCCCACAGGGAGCCCACAAGCCCTGTTGCCGCGACCAGGGCGGAGGCCGCGGCAACCAAGCTTGTGGCCTCCCTCGCGCGCCCCTGCCCTAAGTCTCTGGCCTATAAATTCCCTAAAGATCCAGAAAAAATCAGGGCGTCCACGAAAACACTTTTCCGCCGCCGCAAGCTTTCGTTTCCGCGAGATCTTATCTGGAGACCCTTCCCGGTGCCCTGTCGGAGGGGACTTTGGAGTTGGAGGGCTTCTTCATCAACATCATCGCCCCTCCAATGACTCATGAGTAGTTCACTTCAGACCTACGGGTCCGTAGTTAGTAGCTAGATGGCTTCTTCTCTCTCTTGGATCTTCAATACAAAGTTCTCCATGATCTTCATGGAGATCTGTCCGATGTAATCCTCTTTGGGGGTGTGTTTGTCGAGATCCGATGAATTGTGGATTTGTGATCAGATTATCTATGATATATATTTGAGTCTTTGCTGATTTCTTATTTGCATGATTTGATATCCTTGTAAGTCTCTCCGAGTCTTGGGTTTTGTTTGGCCAACTAGATCTATGATTCTTGCAATGGGAGAAGTGCTTGGTTTTGGTTTCTTACCGTGTGGTGACCTTTCCCAGTGACAGTAGGGGCAGCAAGGCACACATCGTGTAGTTGCCATCAAGGGTAACAAGATGGGCTTTGTCGTAGATATGAGATTGTCCATCTACATCATGTCATCTTGCTTAAGGTGTTACTCTGTTCTTTTGGACTTAATACACTAGATGCATGCTGGATAGCGGTCGACGTGTGGAGTAATAGTAGTAGATGCAGAAAGTATAGGTCTACTTGTTTTGGACGTGATGCCTATAGATATAATCATTGCCATAGATACCATCATGACTTTACGCGGTTCTATCAATTGCTCGACAGTAATTCGTTCACCCACCGTCTACTTGCTTTCATGAGAGAAGCCACTAGTGAACACTACGGCCCTCGGGTCTATTCACACCTATCGTTTCCACTTTCGCTTTTACTTTGCTTTGTTACTTTGTTGCTTTCAGTTCTCACTTGGCAAACAATCTATAAGGGATTGACAACCCCTTCATAGCGTTGGGAGCAAGCTCTTTGTGTTTGTGCAGGCACTTGTGATACTCCTTCACTGGATCGATACCTTGGTTCTCAAAACTGAGGGAAATACTTACCACCACTGCGCTACATCACCCTTTCCGCTTCGAGGGAACACCAACGCAAGGATCCAAGGCCGCGGGGAAATCCTTTGCATATTTGCCTAGGAAGTCCCTAAAGGCGTAGCCGTAGCAGAAGGATTCCTCGTGCCGTTGCTGAGGAGTAAAGAACAGTCTCCCGTCAGCACTGTTTCTGGCACCGTTGGAAGGTCTTTTGTTGCCGTAGCAAGAAGAATTTCTGGCGCCGTTGCCGAGGAAGGAGAGATCTATCCAACTAGGTCTCACAAACTCATCTCTTGCATTTACTTTTTTGCCAGTTGCCTCTCGTTTTCCTCTCCCCCACTTCACATTTGCCGTTTTCGTTTGCCTTTTTCGTTCGCCCTTTTTCTTGTTTGCCTTTCCTTTGCTTGTGTGTTATGTTCCCTCAATATGCTTGCATCTTCGCTTGCTGGAAATCTAGTGATATGGATCCTCACCCACTTGCTAATCTCTTTAAGAGATCCACTTATGTGGAACCAATTGCTAGAGAGTTGAGTGCACTTGACTATCTTTATGGAGTTTTGCTTGAGATGCGTGAATCTGAAAATTGTGATGAAGAAATTCATGAAGTGATTCACGAGGGCTCCTTGGATGAAAAGCATGATTGCAATGGTTTCACTATAAATTCTATTAGTGACAATCATGCTAAAAATATGCAAAACCCTAAGCTTGGGGAAGCTAGTTTTGCTTTGTCCACTACTTGTTGCAATAATCATGATTGGGGTGATGATCTCTCTTATGATCTTGAAAATTTGTTCAAACCTCATGATGAATATGATATTTGCAATAATAGTGAAAGTGGGTTTGGAGAAGTCATGACTTTAGTTGATGATAATCCCACTATTTTTGAAGAGCGTCAACTTTGCATGCATGTGGATCATGAAAACAATATCCTATGTGATAGTTACAATGTTGAATTCGAATATGATCCCACATGTAATTATTATGAGAGAGGAAAATATTGTGGTACAAACTTTCATGTTACCAAATTACCTCTCGTTGTGTAGAGATTGCTATTGTCTCTTTCTTCTTCCTTGCATATGGCAACTATTGGTTGTCTTGACAATCTATTCTCCTATAAAATGCCTATGCATAGGAAGTATGTTAGACTTAGATGTGATTTTCACATGCTTTATGATGCTCTCGTTGTGCTTCGATTCTTGTCTTTTGTGTGAGCATCATTGATGCCTAGCTAAGGGCATTAAGCAATAGCGCTTGTTGGGAGGCAACCCATCGAATCTATCCTTTTTCTTTCTGTTTTGTGTTTTCCACACTTTCATAATTCTGTTATGATTGTGTTTTTTGTGTTTCTTTTTTGCGTTTGTGCCAAGCAAAACCGTTATGATTAGTCTTTGGGATGATCGTTTGGTCATGCTGGAAAAGACAGAAACTTTCTGCTCACGAAAAGAATTTTCATTTTCTTTCTGCAAGAGCTTTTGAGTCGATTCATTTCGCTGCTGATTTCTACGTAAATTCTTCAGACTGTCGTAAGTTTTCAGAATTTTTGAAGTACCAGAAGTATACGAAGTATACAGATTGCTACAAACTGGTCTGTTGTTAACAGATTCTGTTTTTGTTGTGTTGGTTGCTTATTTTGATGAAACTATGGATAGTATCGGGGGGTATTAGCCATGGAAGATTGAAAATACAGTAACCCAATATCAACATAAGTAGAATTTAAGTTTGCTACAGTACCTAAGGAAGTAGTGGTTTGCTTTCTTATACTAAAGTTATCACGAGTTTCTGTTTAAGTTTCGTGTTGTGAAGTTTTCAAGTTTTGGGTGAAGTTCTTATGGACAAAAAGATAAAGAGTGGCAAGAGCTCAAGCTTGGGGATACCCAAGGCACCCCAAGATGATTCAAGGATGTCGTAAAAGCCTAAGCTTGGGGATGCCCCGGGAAGGCATCCCCTCTTTCGTCTTCAATCCATCGAAACGTTACTTGGGGCTATATTTTTATTCATCACATGTTATGTGTTTTGCTTGGAGCGTCTTGTATCGTAGGAGTCTTTTATTTTTGTTGTGTCACAATCATCCTTGCTGCACACCTAGAGAGAGAGACATGCACTCACCGTGATTTTGTCGAGCTTCACTTATATCCTTTAGTTAGACAATTCAGCTCACATGTGCTTCACTTATATCTTTTGAGCTAGATGCTTTTGCTCTATGTGCTTCACTTATATCTTTTAGAGCACGGCAGTGCATGGCTTGGTAGTTGATCTATGATTTGAAAGTAGTCTCAAAAGGGGTAGTTATCCAAAGGGATACGAAAACTTCCACCTTCATGTGCATTGAATAGTTAGAGAAGTTTGATTCATCTCAACTAGTTTTGAGTTGTGGTTATGGTAATATTGAAGTTATGCTAGTAAGGTGTTGTGAATCTAGAAATACTTGTGTTGAAGTTAGTGATTCCCGTAGCATGCACGTATGGTGAACCGCTATGTGATGAAATCTCAGCATGATTAGTCTATTGATTGTCATCCTTTGTGTGGCGGTCGGGATCGCGCGATGGTTTATACCTACCAACCCTTCCCCTAGGAGTATGCGTTGAATGCTTTGTTTTGATTACTAATAAAACTTTTGCAACAAGTATATGAATTCTTCATGACTAATGATGAGTCCATGGTTTAGATGCACTTTCACCTTCCACCATCAGTATCTTCTTTAGTGTCGTGCAACTTTCGCCGGTGCACAAAACCCACCATTAGCCTCCCTCAACACAGCCACCATACCTACCTACTATGGCTTTTTCAAAGTCATTCCGAGATATATTGCCATGCAACTACCACCATGACATGTGCCACCACGTCTACATTGCCATTGCATGATCGTAAGATAGCTAGCATGATGTTTCCATTAATGTCCATGCCATGCTAGATCATTGTCACGGTACACTACCGAAGGCATTCCATATAGAGTCATCGTTGCTCTAAGTTTTGAGTTGTAAGTGTGATGATCATCATTGATGGAGCATTGTCCCATGTGAGTAAATAAAAGAGGCCAAAGATGCCCACCAAAATAATTAAAAAAAAGAGGCCAAAGAGCCCATCCAAAAAATGAGAGAAAAAGAGAGAAGGGACAATGCTACCACTTTTCCGAACTTGTGCATATTAAGCACCATGATCTTCATGATTGAGAGTCTCTCGTTTTGTCACCACCATATAGCTAGTGGGAAATTTTCATTATATAACTTGGCTTGTATATTCCAATGATAGGCTTCCTCAAATTTGCCTTAGGTCTTCGTGAGTAAGCAATTTGGATGCACACCCACTAGTTTTCTTTAAGAGCTTTCACATACTCTTAGCTCTAGTGCATCATTTGTATGGCAATCCCTACTCATTCACATTGATATCTATTGATGAGCATCTCCACAGCTCATTGATATGCCTAGTTAATGTGACCATCTTCTCCTTGTTTTTCTTGCAACCTCCACCACACTCCACACCACTTATAGTGCTAAAACCATGGCTCACGCTCATGTATTGCGTGAGAGTTGAAAAAGTTTGAGAAAGTAAAGGTGCGAAAACAATTACTTGGCCAATACCGGGGTTGTGCATGATTTAAATTCGTTGTGCAATGATGATAGAGCATAGCCAGACTATATGATTTTGTAGGGATAACTTTCTTTTGGCCTTGTAATTTTGAAAGTTCATGATTACTTTGCTAGTTTGATTGAAGTATTATTGTCTCCGCATCAATAGCAAACTATTGTTTTGAATCTAATGGATCTGAACATTCACGTCACATAAGAGGAGTTACAATGGACATCTATGCTAGGTAGCATGAAAGCATCAAAAATTCATTCTTTATCACTTCCCTACTCGAGGACGAGCAGGAGTTAAGCTTGGGATGCTTGATACGTCTCAAACGTATCTATAATTTTTGATGGTTTCACGCTGTTATCTTGTCAACTTTGGATGTTTTGTTTACCTTTTATATCTTTTTTTGGGACTAACTTATTAACTCACTACCAAGTGCCAGTTCCTGTTTTTTCTGTGTTTTTGACTCTTTTTAGATCTGATTTTGGAACGGAGTCCAAACGGAATAAAATCCCCAAAATGATTTTTTCTAGAACGGAAGAAGATCGGGAGGCTTGAGGGCCAAGCAAGTGGGCCCACAGGGAGCCCACAAGCCCTGTTGCCGCGGCCAGGGGGAGGCCGCGGCAACCAAGCTTGTGGCCTCCCTGGCGCCCCCCTGCCCTAGGTCTTTGGCCTATAAATTCCCTAAAAATCCAGAAAAAATCAGGGCGTCCACGAAAACAATTTTCCGCCGCCGCAAGCTTCCGTTTATGCGAGATCTCATCTGGAGACCCTTCCCGGTGCCCTGCCGGAGGGGACTTTAGAGTTGGAGGGCTTCTTCATCAACATCATCGCCCCTCCAATGACTCGTGAGTAGTTCAATTCAGACCTACGGGTCCGTAGTTAGTAGCTAGATGGCTTCTTCTCTCTCTTGGATCTTCAATACAAAGTTCTCCATGATCTTCATGGAGATCTATCCGATGTAATCCTCTTTGGCGGTGTGTTTGTCGAGATCCGATGAATTGTGGATTTGTGATCAGATTATCTATGATATATATTTGAGTCTTTGCTGATTTCTTATTTGCATGATTTGATATCCTTGTAAGTCTCTCCGAGTCTTGGGTTTTGTTCGGCCACCTAGATCTATGATTCTTGCCATGGGGGAAGTGCTTGGTTTTGGTTTCTTACCGTGTGGTGACCTTTCCTAGTGACAGTAGGGGCAGCAAGGCACACATCGTGTAGTGGCCATCAAGGGTAACAAGATGGGCTTTGTCGTAGATATGAGATTGTCCATCGACATCATGTCATCTTGCTTAAGGCGTTACTCTGTTCTTTTGGACTTAATACACTAGATGCATGCTAGATAGCGGTCGACGTGTGGAGTAATAGTAGTAGATGCAGAAATTATCGGTCTACTTGTTTTGGACGTGATGCCTATAGATATAATCATTTCCATAGATATCGTCACGACTTTGCGTGGTTCTATCAATTGCTCGACAGTAATTTGTTCACCCACCATCTACTTGCTTTCATGAGAGAAGCCACTAGTGAACACTTCGGCCCCCGGGTCTATTCACACCTATCGTTTCCACTTTCGCTTTTAATTTGCTTTGTTACTTTGTTGCTTTCAGTGTTGGAATTATGCCCTAGAGGCAATGATAAATATAGTTATTATTATAATTCCTGTATCAAGATAATCGTTTATTATCCATGCTATAATTGTATTGAATGAAGACTCATTTACATGTGTGGATACATAGACAAAACACTGTCCCTAGCAAGCCTCTAGTTGGCTAGCCAGTTGATCAAAGATGGTCAGTGTCTTCTGATTATGAACAAGGTGTTGTTGCTTGATAACTGGATCACGTCATTAGGAGAATCACGTGATGGACTAGACCCAAACTAATAGACGTAGCATGTTGATCGTGTCATTTTGTTGCTACTGTTTTCTGCGTGTCAAGTATTTGTTCCTATGACCATGAGATCATATAACTCACTAACACCGGAGGAATACTTTGTGTGTATCAAACGTCGCAACGTAACTGGGTGACTATAAAGATGCTCTACAGGTATCTCCGAAGGTGTTCGTTGAGTTAGTATGGATCGAAACTGGGATTTGTCACTCCGTGTGACGGAGAGGTATCTCGGGGCCCACTCGGTAATACAACATCACACACAAGCCTTGCAAGCAATGTGACTTAGTGTAAGTTGAGGGATCTTGTATTACGGAACGAGTAAAGAGACTTGCCGATAAACGAGATTGAAATAGGTATGCGGATACTGACGATCGAATCTCGGGCAAGTAACATACCGAAGGACAAAGGAAATGACATACGGGATTATATGAATCCTTGGCACTGAGGTTCAAACGATAAGATCTTCGTAGAATATGTAGGATCCAATATGGGCATCCAGGTCCCGCTATTGGATATTGACCGAGGAGTCTCTCGGGTCATGTCTACATAGTTCTCGAACCCGCAGGGTCTGCACACTTAATGTTCGACATTGTTTTATGCGTATTTGAGTTATATGGTTGGTTACCGAATGTTGTTCGGAGTCCCGGATGAGATCACGGACGTCACGAGGGTTTCTGGAATGGTCCGGAAACGAAGATTGATATATAGGATGACCTCATTTGATTACCGGAAGGTTTTCGGAGTTACCGGGAATGTGCCGGGAATGACGAATGGGTTCCGAGAGTTCACCGGGGGGGGGGGGGGCAACCCACGCCGGGGAAGCCCATAGGCCTTGGGGGTGGCACACCAGCCCTTAGTGGGCTGGTGGGGCAGCCCAAGAAGGCCCTATGCGCCATAGGAAGAAAATCAAAGAGAAAAGAAAAAAAAGGGAGGAGGTGGGAAAGGGAAGAAGGACTCCACCTTCCAAACCAAGTTGGACTCGGTTTGGGGGGGGGGTGACCTTCCCCCCTTGGCTCGGCCGAAACCCTTAGGGGTCCTTGGACCCCAAGGCAAGGCTCCCCCTCTTCCCCCTATATATACGGAGGTTTTAGGGCTGATTTGAGACGACTTTTCCACGGCAGCCCGACCACATACCTCCACGGTTTTTCCTCTAGATCGCGTTTCTGCGGAGCTCGGGCGGAGCCGTGCTGAGACAAGATCATCACCAACCTCCGGAGCGCCGTCACGCTGCCGGAGAACTCTTCTACCTCTCCGTCTCTCTTGCTGGATCAAGAAGGCCGAGATCATCGTCGAGCTGTACGTGTGCTGAACGCGGAGGTGCCGTCCGTTCGGCACTAGATTGTGGGACTGATCGCGGGACGGTTCGCGGGGCGGATCGAGGGACGTGAGGACGTTCCACTACATCAACCGCGTTCACTAACGCTTCTGCTGTACGGTCTACAAGGGTATGTAGATCACACATCCCCTCGTAGATGGACATCACCATGATAGGTCTTCGTGCGCGTAGGAAATTTTTTGTTTCCCATGCGTCGTTCCCCAACAGTGGTATCAGAGCTAGGTTCATGCGTAGATGTCTTCTCGAGTAGAACACAAAAGTTTTTGTGGGCGGTGATGTGCGTTTTGCTGCCCTCCTTAGTCTTTTCTTGATTCCGCGGTATTGTTGGATCGAAGCGGCTCGGACCGACATTACTCGTACGCTTACGAGAGACTGGTTTCATCGCTACGAGTAACTCCGTTGCTCAAAGATGACTGGCGGGTGTCAGTTTCTCCAACTTTAGTTTAATCGGATTTGACCGAGGAGGTCCTTGGATGATGTTAAATTGCAACTTATATATCTCCGTTGTGGTGTTTGCGTAAGTAAGATGCGATCTTACTAGATACCCATGGTCACCACGGAAAAACATGCAACAACAAAATTAGAGGACGTCTTACTTGTTTTTGCAGGGTATGCTTGTGATGTGATATGGCCAACGATGTGATGTGATATATTGGATGTATGAGATGATCATGTTGTAATAGATAATATCGACTTGCACGTCGATGGTACGGCAACCGGCAGGAGCCATAGGGTTGTCTTTATACTAATGTTTGTGCTTGCAGATGCGTTTACTATTTTGCTAGGATGTAGCTTTAGTAGTAATAGCATGAGTATCACGACAACCCTGATGGCGACACGTTGATGAAGATCATGGTGTGGCGCCGGTGACAAGAAGATCGTGTCGGTGCTTTGGTGATGGAGATCAAGGAGCACGTGATGATGGCCATATCATGTCACTTATGAATTGCATGTGATGTTAATCCTTTTATGCACCTTATTTTGCTTAGAACGACGGTAGCATTATGAGGTGATCTCTCACTAAAATTTCAAGACGAAATTGTGTTCTCCCCGACTGTGCACCGTTGCTACAGTTCGTCGTTTTGAGACACCACGTGATGATCGGGTGTGATAGACTCAACGTTCACATACAACGGGTGCAAAACAGTTGCGCACGCGGAACACTCGGGTTAAGCTTGACGAGCCTAGCATGTGCAGACATGGCCTCAGAACACATGAGACCGAAAGGTCGATCATGAATCATATAGATGATATGATTAGCATAGGGATGCTTACCACTGAAACTATACTCAACTCACGTGATGATCGGACTTGAGCTAGTGTAAGTGGATCATGAACCACTCAAATGACTAGAGAGATGTACTTTTTGAGTGGGAGTTTAGCAAATAATTTGATTAAGTTAAACTCTAATTATCTTGAACATAGTCTAAGTCCACTTTGAATATATTTGTGTTGTAGATCATGGCTCACGCGACAGTCACCCTGAATTTTAATACGTTCCTAGAGAAAGCTAAGTTGAAAGATGATGGAAGCAACTTTGTAGACTGGGCTCGTAATCTTAAGCTAATCTTACAAGCTGGGAAGAATGATTATGTCCTTAATGCTGCGCTAGGAGATGAACCACCCGCTACGGCTGATCAGGATGTTAAGAACGCTTGGTTAGCACGTAAGGAGGACTACTCAGTAGTTCAATGTGCAGTCTTGTATGGCTTAGAACCGGGACTTCAACGTCGCTTTGAGCGTCATGGAGCATTTGAGATGTTCCAGGAGTTGAAGTTTATCTTTCAGAAGAACGCCCGGATCGAGTGGTATGAGACCTCTAATAAATTCTATGCTTGCAAGATGGAGGAGAACTTGTCTGTCAGTGAACATGTGCTCAAAATGTCTGGGTACTCAAACCGTCTAGCTGAGCTGGGGATTGAACTCCCTCAAGAGGCTATCACTGATAGAATCCTTCAATCACTGCCGCCAAGCTATAAAGGCTTTGTGTTGAACTACAACATGCAAGGGATGAACAAGTCACCCGGCGAGTTGTTTGCGATGCTGAAAGTCGCAAAGTCTGAACTCCGTAAAGAACATCAAGTGTTGATGGTGAATAAGACCACTAGTTTCAAGAGAAACGGCAAAGGCAAGAAGGGTAATTCAAAGAAGAGCGGCAAGCCTGTTGCCAATCCAACGAAGAAACCCAAAGCTGGACCTAAGCCTGAAACAGAGTGTTACTATTGCAAGGGTATGGGTCACTGGAAGCGCAATTGCCCCAAGTATCTGGCAGATAAGAAGGCGGCCAAAGAAAAATCAGGTATATTTGATATACATGTTATTGATGTGTACTTAACCGGCTCTCGTAGTAGTGCCTGGGTATTCGATACCGGTTCTGTTGCTCATATTTGCAACTCGAAACAGGAACTGCGGAATAGACGAAGGCTGGCGAAAGATGAAGTGACGATGCGCGTAGGAAATGGTTCCAAGGTTGATACAATCGCCGTCAGCACAGTTTCACTTCAGTTACCATCAGGATTAGTTATGAACTTGAATCATTGTTATTTAGTGCCTGCGTTGAGCATGAACATTATATCTGGATCTTGTTTATTGCGAGACGGTTACTCTTTTAAGTCAGAGAATAATGGTTGTTCTATTTCTATGAGTAACATCTTTTATGGTCATGCACCCAATGTGAGAGCATTGTTCATATTGAATCTTGATAGCGATACACACATACATAACATTGAGACCAAAAGAGTTAGAGTTAACAATGATAGCGCCATATTTTTGTGGCATTGCCGCTTAGGTCATATTGGTGTAAAGCGCATGAAGAAACTCCATGCCGATAGACTTTTGGAGTCACTTGACTTTGATTCACTTGACACGTGCGAACCATGCCTCATGGGCAAGATGACTAAAACTCCGTTCTCCGGAACAATGGAGCGTGCAAGTGACTTGTTGGAAATCATACATACCGATGTGTGTGGTCCGATGAGCGTAGAGGCACGAGGCGGATATCGTTATTTTCTCACCTTCACTGACGATTTGAGTAGATATGGTTATGTCTACTTAATGAAGCACAAGTCTGAAACATTTGAAAAGTTCAAGCAATTTCAGAGTGAAGTTGAAAATCATCGTAACAAGAAGATCAAGTTCCTACGGTCTGATCGTGGGGGTGAATATCTGAGTTTCGAGTTTGGTGCTCACTTAAGACAATGTGGAATTGTTTCACAGTTGACACCGCCTGGAACACCACAGCGTAATGGTGTGTCCGAACGTCGTAATCGTACTTTATTAGAGATGGTGCGATCTATGATGTCTCTTACTGATTTGCCGTTATCATTTTGGGGTCATGCATTAGAAACAGCTGCATTCACTTTAAATAGGGCACCATCAAAATCCGTTGAGACGACACCATACGAATTGTGGTATGGCAAAAGGCCAAAGTTGTCGTTTCTTAAAGTTTGGGGATGTGATGCTTATGTCAAAAAGCTTCAGCCTGAAAAGCTGGAACCCAAAGCGGAAAGGTGCATCTTCATAGGTTACCCAAAAGAGACAGTTGGGCACACCTTCTATCTCAAATCCGAGGGCAAAGTGTTTGTTGCTAAAAACGGAGCTTTTCTCGAGAAGGAGTTTCTCTCGAGAGAATTGAGTGGGAGGAAGATAGAACTTTACGAGGTTGTCGAACCTCTCATCCCTCTGGATGGTGGCGCAGGGCAAGGGGAAACCTCTGTCGTTGCGACGCTGGTTGAGGAGGAAGTTAATGATGATGATCATGAAACTCCGGTTCAAGTTTCTGTCGAACCACGCAGGTCGACGAGACCACGTGCTGCTCCAGAGTGGTACGGTAATCCCATCTTATCAATCATGTTGTTGGACAACAATGAACCTGCAAATTATGAAGAAGCAATGGTGGGCCCAGATTCCAACAAATGGCTAGAAGCCATGAAGTCCGAGATAGGATCCATGTATGAGAACAAAGTGTGGACTTTGTAGGTACTGCCTGAGGGCCGCAAGGCTATTCAGAACAAATGGATCTTTAAGAGGAAGACGGACGCTGACGGCAATGTGACTGTTTATAAAGCTCGACTTGTGGCAAAGGGTTTTTCACAAGTTCAAGGAGTTGACTACGATGAGACATTCTCACCCGTAGCGATGCTTAAGTCCGTCAGAATCATGTTAGCAATAGCTGCATTTTTCGATTATGAAATCTGGCAGATGGATGTCAAAACGGCATTCCTTAACGGTTTCCTTAAGGAAGAATTGTATATGATGCAACCCGAAGGTTTTGTCGATCCTAAGAATGCTAACAAGGTGTGCAAGCTCTAGCGATCCATTTATGGACTGGTGCAAGCATCTCGGAGTTGGAACAAACGCTTTGATGAGGTGATCAAAGCATTTGGGTTTATACAAGTGGTTGGAGAATCTTGTATTTACTAGAAAGTGAGTGGGAGCTCTGTGGCGTTTCTAATATTATATGTGGATGACATATTGCTGATTGGAAACAAGGTAGAGTTTTTGGAGAGCATAAAGGATTACTTGAATAAAAGTTTCTCTATGAAGGACCTAGGAGAAGCTGCTTACATTCTAGGCATTAAGATCTATAGGGATAGATCAAAACGCCTGATAGGACTTTCACAAAGCACATACCTTGATAAAGTTTTGAAGAGGTTCAAAATGGAACAGTCCAGGAAAGGGTTCTTGCCAGTTTTACAAGGTACGAGATTGAGTAAGACTCAGTGCCCAGCAACTGATGAGGATAGAGAGCATATGCGCTCCGTCCCCTATGCTTCAGCCATAGGTTCTATCATGTATGCAATGCTGTGCACTAGACCGGACGTTAGCCTGGCCATAAGTATGGCAGGTAGGTTCCAGAGTAATCCAGGAGTGGATCATTGGACAGCGGTCAAGAATATCCTGAAGTACCTGAAAAGGACTAAGGAGATGTTTCTCGTGTATGGAGGTGACGAAGAGCTCGCCGTAAAAGGTTACGTCGATGCAAGCTTTGACACAGATCCGGACGACTCTATGTCGCAAACCGGATACGTATTTATTCTTAATGGGGGTGCGGTAAGCTGGTGCAGTTCCAAGCAAAGCGTCGTAGCAGATTCTACATGTGAAGCGGAGTACATGGCTGCCTCGGAGGCGGCTAAGGAGGGTGTCTGGATGAAGCAATTCATGACGGATCTTGGAGTGGTGCCAAGCGCACTGAATCCAATAACCTTGTTCTGTGACAACACGGGTGCCATTGCCTTAGCAAAGGAACCACAGTTTCACAAGAAGTCCAGACATATCAAACGACGCTTCAACCTCATCCGTGACTACGTCGAAGGAGAGGACGTAAATATATGCAAAGTGCACACGGATATGAATGTAGCAGACCCGCTGACTAAACCTCTTCCATGGCCAAAGCATGATCAACACCAGAACTGTATGGGTGTTAGATTTATTACAATGTAATTCGCATGATGATGTGAGGACTAGATTATTGACTCTAGTGCAAGTGGGAGACTGTTGGAATTATGCCCTAGAGGCAATGATAAATATAGTTATTATTGTAATTCCTGTATCAAGATAATCGTTTATTATCCATGCTATAATTGTATTGAATGAAGACTCATTTACATGTGTGGATACATAGACAAAACACTGTCCCTAGCAAGCCTCTAGTTGGCTATCCAGTTGATCCAAGATGGTCAGTGTCTTCTGATTATGAACAAGGTGTTGTTGCTTGATAACTGGATCACGTCATTAGGAGAATCACGTGATGGACTAGACCCAAACTAATAGACGTAGCATGTTGATCGTGTCATTTTGTTGCTATTGTTTTCTGCGTGTCAAGTATTTGTTCCTATGACCATGAGATCATATAACTCACTAACACCGGAGGAATACTTTGTGTGTATCAAACGTCGCAACGTAACTGGGTGACTATAAAGATGCTCTACAGGTATCTCCGAAGGTGTTCGTTGAGTTAGTATGGATCGAGACTGGGATTTGTCACTCCGTGTGACGGAGAGGTATCTTGGGGCCCACTCGGTAATACAACATCACACACAATCCTTGCAAGCAATGTGACTTAGTGTAAGTTGCGGGATCTTGTATTACGGAACGAGTAAAGAGACTTGCCGATAAACGAGATTGAAATAGGTATGCGGATACTGACGATCGAATCTCGGGCAAGTAACATACCGAAGGACAAAGGGAATGACATACGGGATTATATGAATCCTTGGCACTGAGGTTCAAACGATAAGATCTTTGTAGAATATGTAGGATCCAATATGGGCATCCAGGTCCCGCTATTGGATATTGACCGAGGAGTCTCTCGGGTCATGTCTACATAGTTCTCGAACCCGCAGGGTCTGCACACTTAAGGTTCGACATTGTTTTATGCGTATTTGAGTTATATGGTTGGTTACCGAATGTTGTTCGGAGTCCCGGATGAGATCGCAGACGTCACGAGGGTTTCCGGAATGGTCCGGAAACGAAGATTGATATATAGGATGACCTCATTTGATTACCGGAAGGTTTTCGGAGTTACCGGGAATGTGCCGGGAATGACGAATGGGTTCCGGGAGTTCACCGGGGGGGCAACCCACTCCGGGGAAGCCCATAGGCCTTGGGGGCGGCACACCAGCCCTTAGTGGGCTGGTGGGGCAGCCCAAGAAGGCCCTATGCGCCATAGGAAGAAAATCAAAGAGAAAAAAAAAAGGGAGGAGGTGGGTAAGGGAAGAAGGACTCCACCTTCCAAACAAGTTGGACTCGGTTTGGGGGGGGAGACCTTCCCCCCTTGGCTCGGCCGAAACCCTTAGGGGTCCTTGGACCCCAAGGCAAGGCTCCCCCTCTTCCCCCTATATATACGGAGGTTTTAGGGCTGATTTGAGACGACTTTTCCACGGCAGCCCAACCACATACCTCCACGGTTTTTCCTCTAGATCGCGTTTCTGCGGAGCTCGGGCGGAGCCCTGCTGAGACAAGATCATCACCAACCTCCGGAGCGCCGTCACGCTGCCGTAGAACTCTTCTACCTCTCCGTCTCTCTTGCTGGATCAAGAAGGCCGAGATCATCGTCGAGTTGTACGTGTGCTGAACGCGGAGGTGCCGTCCGTTCGGCACTAGATCGTGGGACTGATGGCGGGACGGTTCGCGGGGCGGATCGAGGGACGTGAGGACATTCCACTACATCAACCGCGTTCACTAACGCTTCTGCTGTACGGTCTACAAGGGTACGTAGATCACACATCCCCTCTCGTAGATGGACATCACCATGATAGGTCTTCGTGCGCGTAGGAAAATTTTTGTTTCCCATGCCTCGTTCCCCAACATTCAGTTCTCACTTGGCAAACAATCTATAAGGGATTGACAACCCCTTCATAGCGTTGGGAGCAAGCCCTTTGTGTTTGTGCAGGCACTTGTGATATCCTTCACTGGATCGATACCTTGGTTCTCAAAACTGAGGGAAATACTTACCACCGCTGCGCTACATCACCCTTTCCGCTTCGAGGGAACACCAATGCAAGTCTCCAAGGCCGCGGGGAAATCCTTTGCATATTTGCCTAGGAAGTCCCTAAAGGCGTAGCCGTAGTAGAAGGATTCCTGGTGCCGTTGCTGAGGAGTAAAGTACAGTCTCCCGTCAGCACTGTTTCTAGCGCCGTTGGAAGGTCTTTTGTTGCCGTAGCAGTGGGAAGGAAAGAAACCCAAAGGTGGAAAAGGTGAAAGGGTTTCCAAGTGGAGAGGAGGAATCCTACTCCTAGTAGGATTGAAGTAGGACTCCTCCACCTCCAATTTCGGCCAAACCTTGAGGGTTTGAGGCTGCCTACTCCCCTCCCCTCCCTCCTATATATACTAGAGGTTTTAGAGGTGAGGGCTAACCCTAATTGCCACGTGCGCCCTCTACTTCTCTCTAGATTCATTTCTCCTTTAGTCTAGTTTTCAGCAGTGCTTAGGCGAAGCCCTGCTGGACTAGCTCCACCACCACCACGCCGCCGTGATGGAGATCTCATCTACCTCTCCGCCCCTCTTGCTGGACCAAGAAGGCGGGGATCGTTATCGAACTGTACGTCTGCTGAACGCGGAGGTGTCGTCCGTTCACCACTAGATCGGGATGGATCGTGATGGGATCGCGGGACGGATCGTGATGAGATCGCTGGATGGGCTGCGATTTGGATCGCGAAGATGTTCCACTACATCAACCGCATTATATACGCTTCCGCTTAACGATCTACAAGGGTATGTAGATTCACTCTCCCCTCTCGTAGATGATCATCACCATGGATAGGTATTGCGTGTGCGTAGAATTTTTTATTTCCCATGCAACGTTCCCCAACACAATGCGCATGTTGGCCCCTCCGGTGAACCTATGCTCCAAAACAATGCCCCCATGAGGGAAAATGACACCACAGTCTCCATTATCATCCAATCCAGGAGGTCCAAATCAAGGGTTTCCTTCGGAACAAATGTCCCAGAAGGAAGAGGGGCACACCATTTGCACCTGTCCACGAATTCAAATGGTGCCCACTAGTACATAGCTCTCATGACGACGCCTTCAAGAAGGACACGACCCCATGAGTGTCGTCGCCATTCACCGCAGTTAGGGTTTTCAACTGAGAAGTAGTGATGAGGGAAGAGGTAGGACGAACTCGAACGACGTCTCTAGGAAGAAGATTGACTCCCTCGGGCGTCGTCGCTTCGACGGTCGACAGGAGCCAATCAGGGAATTATCCCAATCCGGATTCCCGCCTTCGGTTGTGCAGTAGCCGATGACCAGCTAATAGTGGAGACATGTCTTGATTGTTGGCTTGTAATTTACTGTACTTCGTTGCATTGTTGAATTATGAGCAATATGTGCTATATGATCCATGTGCATGGATTTAAGGGTTTAGATATGAGAAATGTGGTTGTCTCGCAGGATATATATGAAACCGTCCGACGCTGCCTCGGACACCCTTAAACGTGTTGATGGATGTTGAAGGGGTCGGGTTTGCTAAGTCTGACTATAGATGCACTATAAGCGAAGCTTTCGTTGGCTTGAAAATGTATTTCCTCTGTACCATAATAATTGTTGTTATAGAGAACTAGTCTAGTTTTTCCCAACAATAAATTTTTAGAAATGGAAGGAGTAGGTACAAATACAAAAGTTTACACCTAACAACCCGTTGTTAACCAATTGATTTGCACTGCAGGGATCGGAGTGGTACAATGCGTTCCTTTTCCTTGCTGTTGTGATTCACGTTCCGGACTGGTCTCATGTGCCCATCGTCCAGCTTGGCCCAGACGGTGACAAGAATTAGATCGGACTTGTCTGCGGCACGTACAAGTCAGGCAAGCTTCCGGGTCCAATTAAAAGGAAGGGTGGCATTGCTCTGTTTGTGCCTTTTGACGTTCCGCGTATATATACACATCCTGAGAATCAATATGGTGTGGGTGAGATATTATGTTGTGATGCTTTTTGCCCTATTCTTTATAAAACTGGACAATTTAATTTTGGTGTGGTTTTCTTTAATTAAAGGCATCTTTAAGACGGACTCATGAACCGCTCGCGTCCGTTTGGATCACGCTGTCCGGGCCATAGGAAGCATCTAATACAGGCCTGTATCGGTCCGCAAAGCGGTTCGGACGCGATTTCTCCTCCAAAATGAAGATAAAAGTGAGGAAGGTTTGTGGGAATCCGAAGATGCAAAATGTATGAATCTGACACGCCTGGCCCATCCAAAACCCTTCCCGGACCCCACGACTCCATCCTCCTCATTTCCCTCATTCGTTCTTTCTTTCTTGCCTTCGCCGCCGCTCCACCATCTCGGCCACCCGCGCTATACCCTGTCAGAACTATGCGTCTTCGTCACCTCCGACGCACCAGCAGGGCTCCCACCCCCTTCTCCTCCGCCTTCGTTCAAACTCTGTCCTCCGATCGCCCCGCCACGTACCATCCTCTACTGCTATTCTCATCATGTTCGGCAACTGTTTGATGAATCGTCGAAGCTGAAAACAGTTGTCCCTTCTTCTTTCTAGCAATGGACTCCGATTTGAAATACATATACGAGCAATATGTTGAGTCGTTCGACGGCTCGTCGGAGGAGGAGTACTTTGATGATATGACGATGATGCAGGAAGATCTGATTTGAAGAGTTTATCCGGCCACATTTGAAGAGTTTATGTGAATGCATCAACAAATTCGACATCGACCAACTCATAAGCAGCTGAAGAAAAAACTGATTAAACATCAGTGAGCGGTGAAAGGGGACAACAATGTTTGGATGAAATATTTATTTATTTTAAAATTTGAACTAATTATGCATGTTCCTATTTGAATGTATGTATCTTTTGCATGCGGTTATTTGATCACGCGAACTTAAAAATAAATAAAGAAGGTCAGATGTATGCGGCTACGGTTGAATGTCGTCCTCCCACGTTCGTGTCTATAGACACATCCTTCTATCCATGAACGAATGTGGAAGAAAATTTATGAGTTGCCGTTAGAGATGCCCTAACAAAGTAATTATTTCTTCTCAATGAATGTAAGAATCATGCCATTTTAGAAAAAGTACGACCATCATGGTTCGCGCCATTCTTCTCAGCCTAATGATAGATATGGGTCCGAGGGGGCGTGATTGTTCCCCGGGTTGGTCAGGTTGGGCTCGGCTCGGGATGTGCTCGTTAGTGGTGTCTTTGGAGGTGTGGTGGACAATGGTGGTGTTCTTGACAAATCCGGCCACACCTACTGATAGGCGTCAATGCCACTGATTTGGCATCGTGACGGCTCACTAAGTCCAGGCCAAGGGCTTGGCCTAGCGCGGGCTATATGGCGGTCGTCAACATTCTCAGGGTTCATGCCCTCACGGTCCACAGAGTAGGAGCTCGTCAGGAATGACATCGAGACCTCGTGGCGGCACGAATAAGCTGTCGAGCTAAAGCTCTGCGCTTCGGCACCGACGCCCATGGATGTTGATATTTTATTAAAGACGTCGTTGTGGTTCTTCTATCTGTGTCAAGGCTCCGAATGAAGACCCCTGTACGTTCTGGACTCGGCAACGGCGACGCTCAACGTCGTTCTTCCTTTTGAAGTTGTTGTCGTAGAGCCTAGATGTGCTAGGATGTGGCGTGGCGTTGTAGTTTGACTTCCATGTGTTCTTTTTCAGTAATGTAGTCGCGCTCCAAAATTTGCTCAGTAAGAAGCCTACCTCTCTATCTCATATTGTTCATTCGTATATTTTATTTGATGCTGTATTTATAAAGCATGGCATGAGTTTGTTTCATCAAGATAATGATAGGGACATTTCTCTTTTCGAAAATACAGGCATTTTCGCTTGCCGAAGAGCTTTGCACCAGTCCATGTTCATGGTTGTCAAATGATGATCCACAGCAAGTTCGTGGGCAATTTGTTATTCGGCGAGAGAGAGAGAGAGAGAGAGCAATATTTCCCGTCAAGGGAATTTTTAGTCCTGCCGTTATCTTTTGATTACTTATTCAGTCAATGGTGGACCGATGGCACGAAGGCATTTATGTGCGTGTGTGTGTGGCGCTAAACAGATGCACTAAGATGGGTCCCTGGACCAACTGCTCTACTATTTCCCATTATATTTCTTGTCGCTGTGCGTGATCAAGTGTCACAATCGAGATGATTGTGTTTGTTGCGTGCGTGATCTCCCGAAGCAGCTCATTAAGTATAGTTGCATCTTACATCCTCATATTCTCCTCTTTTGCATCGTTCTGTAATGTTGACGACTAAGATAAGGCTCGTCATAATCTTTTATCACTTTATTACGAAAGAACCTTTTAGCCGAAAGTCAGCATCTACTATCTACCAAAGATACGATCTACGGTGCTTTGGATATAGAGGTCAGCCATCAATGGCCAGGGTTCGCCGGAGATCATGGCTGTCACTGGTACGAAGTCGATCGATGCGCGACCCTGTTGCCAGGATAGCTCGGTTACTGGCCACCCTCACGCGTGACATGACAGCGTATGACTCCTGACCCCTGACCAGCGACCGCCACTCACGTGCACCATTTGCTTCGGCCGCACTCGACTTCGATCTCCTGTTACCGTTTCGCCGTTGCGAGATCGGTGCACCTTTCGCCGGTTAGTTAATCTGCAGAGAGGCGATCAGAGCGTCTTCATCGGCTGCTGTTGCGATCACGACGTTCACCCGGCCGGTCGATCAGCTTGCCCAGATCGATCACAGGGGGTCCGGCGGTCGGTGGCACGTACAGCTCAGGTTCGGTCAGTGCAAGTTGAGCATGGCCTTCAGGTTCGGTCAGTGCACCGACAGACGGTGTGCGTGTGGTCACTGGATCCATCCATCTGGACCGTCGCTTGCTCACCTGTGCGGTTCTCTTTGCTTGTGACTGTTGAAGCGCAGAAGGTATTAGACAACATCTTGCATGGGACATCGTGTATATATAGTTTTGGTGTGATGATGATTACAGCCTAGTGATATGGACATTCTGCCTTGCTGCGGCTTTGAGAGCTCTTATGTTCTTGGTTGGTGAATGATGGATGGATGATTCACGGAACCTATAGCAGTATTAGTGGAATGATCGTGGGTTGTCACGGGCTTATAATTTTTTTTCCAAGTACATCTATGAATATATGTATCATATTTCACATGTATAGATGTTTCTAAATAATTACCCATGGATATACTTAGTCTAGTGGTTCAAAAATCAATTGTGTCCAATATATATTGTTAGCATTCTCATGTACATCAAGTACAATTGTCGTTTTTTGGGTAAGTCACTCTCCTGCTTCACATCAATAGCAATTGTTGTTTTTTCGGCTATGACCCCCTCCCCCCCCCCCCCCCCCCACACACACACGCACCTCCTGATGCTGCTTCTTTATCTTCTTCAAAGCTAGCCGTCATTGATAATGGAGCATCCGACTCAAATCGCCACACCTTCCACATCCGCACTTACAATTTTGATCAGGTTTCAAGATATGGAAATTGGTGTTTAATCATAGTACATTACTTCTATGTACATGAATTAAAGACAACTCACATCTAAGGCAGAAATGAACAAAAAAAGTACACATAGATACATCTCTTTCCTTCTCTCCCCCCTCCCTTCCTCTCTCTCTCCCTCCCTCCCTTCCTCCCTCCCTCTCCCCCTCTCCCTATCTCTCTCCCTCTCTCTCTTCCCCTCTCCCTCTCCTTCTCCTTCTCCTTCTCCCTCTCTCCCTCCCTCTCTCTCCCTCTCCCTCCCTCCCTCTACATCTCCCTCTCTCCCTCCCTCTCTCTCCTTCTCTCTCTCATCAAGGTTCAAAAAAATCACATAGACACTAATTCTAATCCTTTTCGCGACCTACCATACGATGTGAGCAAACATATAAATATGACTAAAAGAAGAGGAGTCCTTGTTTCTTGTGAGTGGTTCATATGGAAAGTTAAGACAATGACAATTAGTAAGACTGAATGGACGGGGTAAAACTGAAACGATGCAAGGGGATTAAAAGAGGGGCTGATGGAAATCGACCTCAAAGTGGCGGCAACCTTTGCGGCATTATGTTATTGTTGGAAACGCGGGCGGCTTAGGCACGCACCTACGATCTCCTCCTTCCACTGCAGCTGGGTCTCTAGTAGTTGTGCCCCAAAGGTATACCGGCGCAGCAACTCGTGCATGTAACCCGTGCGCCAGCAGCCGCTCGAGCCATAAGCTGTTGGCGGGCTCCCTCGCCTAGTTGGCTAAGAAACCAAGAAAAGGGTGGCTAGAAAAATGGAAAAAGGAACTCTACTCCCTCCATCACGGTTTAAAATGCGTGCTTGGAAATTCTCTGGAACTTAGGTGGTTATTGATTGGCTGTGAGACGAGCTGAAAAATAGCATTCACACTACGCATGCATATAGAAGTAGTACAACAGAGTACTAATTAGCTGCTAAGAGTAAATGCAATGAGCCTTAAACACTTGTCTACTGTGGAAATGCACGTATATTTAACTGTACCTTCTAAACTGTAACGAATGGAGTAATATTTAGACCATACTTTTTGCATACTACAACAGAATGCAAAAGCTTAAGGTTGACCTGCACTACAAACGATACATGTGAACTTATCAACACATTTTTAATCGGCATGTAACAACATAAACAACAATTGATGACATGCGCATATAGTAAACATAATCAGTGGTCATATGCTACAATTTTGAAAAATACAGTAATTGGTACAAAGACAGCTTAATCTTTACCATTAATTTCTCTGGTCATGGTAAATATACCACTTCAAAATCAGGGTGTAAGTTGCTTGTACAATATCCACAACACTACAGTAGTTTTTGATCCGGATGCTAAGAAATCTATAATCATGGAGCCTCAGAGTTGGGAGGAAGATTAGCAAACTATGAAATGTCCGTGCATTGCTATGGCCCACAATGCATATCAATGATTCACTAAAAAATTAGAGGTCATCTCCAAGGTTCAAACTCATATGGCTGATTGTGTTCGCACATCAAACTGGCATATGAGGGGGAAATGAGTTTCGATTGTCTGGACAGTCCAGACGCCCTAAGTCCACACCATATGTGGGAGAGAAATGTGTTTGTTTAGACCATATGTCGTGTTATCTTCAACACGCGGTCCTAACACAAAAACCCCATCCCACGATGGACCATTTTCCTGTCGGACCCCCCTTCTCGCTCGGTATTTCATCATAGTGGGTTAGTGGGTATTTCTCGCTGGAGCCCTCTCATTTTAAACCGGCTGGTGCCCACCTCACGATTCACCATCGCGCCCTCACTCCTTCACACCGTACTCCCCGCATACCATGAAGGAGGAGCCCCCGCCAACCGACATGCTCTCCGACATGTTTCCCTGCCAACGTGTTTGTGGCGATCTGCCACCGCCATTAAGACAGAGGATACATGCGCCGCCTGGGACTTCCACCGAGTTAAGAAGCCAGATCCTATGTCTACTAAGTGTTGCCACGTTGCAACATACAGTTGAATGTCGTGCACTACCAAGAAACAAAAATATGTTGTCTATTGTTAGACATGCAACTGATACACTATCATGCTCATTATTAACTCTTGAAGCAACAAACCAATACATTTACCCTTCCATCTTAACTAAAAAATGTACGGCTTGATGAAAACAATATGGACTTAGGGTTAGCAATAAAGTAAAGTAATAATTGTGTCTCCATCCCGATACATTTATTGTTCCATCCCAACTGATCTCCATCATTATGTCTCCATGAAGTCGTCTCGACAACTATTACTTCTACTACTATGGCTAACGGTTAGCAATAAAGTAAAGTAATCATATGGCGTTGCATCTCATACAATAAATTAAGACAACTCCTATGGCTCATGTCGGTTGTCATACTCATCGACATGCAAGTCGTGAATCCTATTACAAGAACATGATCAATCTCATACATCACATATATATCATCACATCCTTTTGGCCATATCACATCACATAGCATACCGTGCAAAAACAAGTTAGACGTCCTCTAATTGTTGTTGCAAGTTTTACGTGGCTGCTATGGGTTTCTCACAAGAACGTTTCTTACCTACGTCATAGCCACAACGTTGATATGCCAATGTTATTTACCCTTCATAAGGACCCCTTTCATCGAATCCAATTCGACTAAAGTGGGAGAGACAGACACCCACTAGCCACCTTATGCAACAAGTCCATGTCAGGTGCTGGAACCAGTCTCACGTAAGCGTACGTGTAAAGTCGGTCCAGGCCGCTTCATCCCACAATACCGCTGAAGAAAGATTGGACTAGTAACGGCAAGCAATTGACAAAATCATCACGCACAACTTTTGTGTTCTACTCGTGCATAGAATCTACGCATAGACCTAGCTCGGATGCCACTGTTGGGGTAATGTAGTAATAATTAAAAAAAAATCCTACGTCATACCAAGATCTATCTAGGAGAAACTAGCAATGAGAGAGGTTGTAGAGCATCTTCATACCTTTGAAGATCGCTAAGCAAAAGCGTTACTATGAACGCGGTTCAGGGAGTCGTACTCGTAGTGATTCAGATCGCGGAAAATTCTGATCCAAGCGCCGAACAACGGTGCCTCCGCGTTCAACACACGTGCAGCCCGGCGATGTCTCCTTCGCCTTGATCCAGCAAGGAGAGAGGAGAAGTTGAGGGAGAGCTCTGGTAGCACGACGACATAGTGGTGGTGGAGCTATGTAGTTCTCCGACAGGGCTTCGCCAAGTGCTGCGGAGGAGGAGGAAGAGAGAGGGCGGGGTTGTGCCAATGGGAGGTGTAAAAGGTGTGTGCATCCCTCCCAAAGCCTCCAATATATATAAGAGGGAGAGGGGGGGTGCGGTGTCACGCCCAAGATGCGACCCTATCCTCAATTTGGCACGAAGGCCTCGTCAGGGATAGAAGCGCATCTCGTCGTGTCGCAAGAATGGATATGTTACAAGTACATGTACTGAAAAGAAGAGGTATATAAGAGAATTGGCTTACACTCGCCACAAGCTACATCAGATTCACATCAGTACATTACATAAACATCAAGAGTAAGAGCAGGGTCCGACTACGGACAAAAACAAACGAGAAAATAAGAACGACGTCCATCCTTGCTATCCCAGGCTGCCGGCCTGGAACCCATCCTAGATCGATGAAGAAAAAGAAGACGAAGCAACTCCAAATGAACAATCAACGCGCTCGCGTCAAGTAATCTTTACCTGTACCTGCAACTGGTGTTGTAGTAATTTGTGAGCCATAGGGGACTCAGCAATCTCATTTCCAAAGGTATCAAGACTAGCAAAGCTTAATGGGTGAGGCATGGTTAAGTGGTGAGGTTGCAGCAGTGGCTAAGCATATACTTGGTGGCTAAACTTACGAGTACAAGAAATAAGAGGGGGAAGATCTACGCATAAACGGACGTGACTACTGATGATCAAATGAATGATCCTGAACACCTACCTATGTCAGACATAACCCCACCGTGTCCTCGATCGGAGAAAGAACTCACGAAAGAGACAATCACGGTTACGCACACAGTGGGCATATTTTAATTAAGTTAACTTCAAGTTATCTAGAACCAGTGTTAAACAAAGCTTCCACGTTGCCACATAACCGCGGGCACGGCTTTCCGAAAGATTTAACCCTGCAGGGGTGCTCCAACTAGTCCATCACAAATTACCACAAGCCGCATAGAAATCCTCAATCACGAAGCTCGCGATCTCGTCAGATTCCCTAGTGGAAAACCTCAACTCTGAGATTACCCAAAGCATCACCGGAATCCCGATGCACAAGATATTTCGTCAAAGGTAAAACTAATCCAGCAAGGCCGCCCGACGTGTCGACAATCCCGATAGGAGTCGCGTACCTCGTTCTCAGGACACGACGGATGAGCTAGACGTCGGGATCGCTAAACCTCCGGGTGACCAGAGGGGCGCCGGACATCGCTCAGGTGGGACCAACACTCATGAGGAGCACTGGCCCGGGGGTTGATTAAATTAGTCCGCCGGTGCCGGCGGGTCCCTGTGCATTATTATTAGGTTATTAGGCAAATGTAGTACCAAAGTTGGGCCTTGCCAGACCAGTCTTAATCTAAAACGAATTATCAAGGGGGTCCCCATAACAACCCCGATCGTGTTAGGAGCGCTCATTTATGGAACATAACACCGGTAGCCGAAACTAAGGGGGCAAAGGTGGAACAAAACACCAGGCTAGAAAGGCCAAGCCTTCCACCTTTTACCAAGTATATAGGTGCATTAAATTAGATAGCATTAATATGGTGATATAACAAGGAACCCATGCTTTGCATGGAAGCATCTGCACCTGCATCTAGCAACGCTAACAACAAGGTTAAGCAAGCAGTAACATAGCCAATCAGTGGTTTGCTAGGTTGAACAGGTTGAAGGTTTCATGGCATTGCTGAGAGGCTGATATTTAACATGTGGTAGGCAACGAGACATAAATGATAGCACCGAAATAACTAGCATGACAATGATAGTAATGGTATCTGGGGAAATGATCATCTTGCCTGATATCCCGCTTGGAAGAAGAATGCCTCCGTGAAGCAGACGAACCGACATAGTCGAACGGGTCCTCACAATCCGACACGCTTGCGGAACTCTACTGAGACGGGGAAAACCGGAAACACAAATCAACACACAGAATTCACCACACGATGCAACAACACAAATGATGCATGAGCAGCTGAATTCATGCAAGACACGACATGACAATTCACACAATCAAACACTACACATTAAGTGAAGTTCAATATGCAACGAGTTGCATATTGACGAAACTCCACGTTTTTATTTAGTTCTATCCTGATTATTAACACAGCAATATTAAAATGTTGTTAACATGGCAAGGGATGAAGCACAAATTAAGCTACCAATCTAGGCATTTTAAATGAGGCCGGAAACAACATATAGCATCTCCGAAACGACCCCACGTGCTAAATTCTAATTCTGTCCAGATTTGTCCTAATCACATTTTAAGTTTGTTAAAAAGCAAAACAAAGTGGTTCACGTGTTTCTACTCATCGTTCTAGCCCATTTACGTATATGGCACATCTCCAACGGAGCTACGGACAAATAGTTACGACCTAAACCGTTTTCAACACGTCGACATGCAAACCGATGGAAACAGCACACCAAACAATTCTAATTATGCATGAGAGTTGCAAAATATTACTCTACGCAAAATTGTAGTCAAAAACCATATATAACTCACTCCGATCTGAGGCACGGTTTAGAAACTACGCTCTTTTGAAAATCAATGCATTTCTTCTGAAATTAAATAAAATCGCAGGAGGGAAAAAATGAACATGGGCCAAATTGCAACATCTTGCAGTGGCCATAAGAGGATTCAACCCAAGAGGCTCTGCACACAGAAGGCAAAAAAAATATACCAACAACAGAAAGAACAGAGGCTTCCCTGGGATTTGATGGGATTTGATCCCAGTACCTCTTTGGTGCAGAGGAAGGCACAAACCAACCAAGCTACAAATCAGTTGTGATAAGGCATGGGTTTTTAGCCTATATGAAAGTGCATAAGGAACCAAAATGGAGTAAAAGAAAAACAAGCAAAACAGATATAGGGGTGAATGGGATTCGAACCCGAGACACCCTGGTGTTGGCGCTGCTAGGTTGACCAGTCAAGCTAGCCATAGCTTGTGCTATAAGCATCTGAAATACCGGAGAAGAAATAGCAACATGTGTATGTCGATGGGGCAACAAAAATTAAATAAGAGCTCGTTGGGATTTGATCCCGGGTCTCCTGGCTAGAAGGAGAGAGCGCTAGCCACTTCAGTAACCATGTGTGCGTGTAGGAATTCAGAGGCAATACTACATAACATCAGCATGGCGGAACAGATCTTGGAAAGAACTGAAATTCAGTTACGCAGGGACTTTCTCACATCGGGGGACGCAGAGAGGTCGCGGCTATGGCAAGATGACGCGAAGAGGGCCCGGGGCTGACGGATCCGGACATGGGGAATCCATCCCCGTGGATGAGGGGCCTTGAGGGAGGAGCGCTGGGCAGAGAGGTCGGTTGAGCCGGAACCAGGACAGATCTAGCCATCGGTATTCGGCTGCTGATGCTCGAGCAGTTCGAGCAAGCAGTAGCTCTACTCGACGCAGGGGGCGAAGCAGAGGCGGGTCGCGGCTGCGCGTGCTGCACTTCGAGCATGGGGATGAAGGCCGGGCGCGCGACTTGGTGAGGCATGCGGGTCCAACGGCGAGAGAAGCTCGATCTCGGGCTCATGGTGGTCTCCTGTTGCTCCTGCATAGACGAGGAGAGAGGTTGAGAGAAAAGGAGAGAAAGAACTGGAGGGAGGGAGAGAGCATGGGGAAGGAGAGGGGCGGACGGGCCTGCTGGAGGTCGTTGCCGGCGTCGAGTGCTCCGGCGAGGGGCGTCCAACGGCGTACAACTTTGGGCGCGAGGAGCAGGGGCGGACTCGGGCGGCACTCGGGGCTGGCCGCGGGGCGATGGGAGCTGGCCTAGCGGCGCACTTCTGCTGCTCGGTCTGGCCGAAGTGGTCGAAGCCGTGGCGCGGCTGGCTGCTACTGCTGCCGGTGCGGGCCACTGCGGTGAGCTCCGAGGAGACCGGCCGGCGAGGAGGAGCGAAGCAGTAGCTGCGGTGGGAGCTGGTGCTTCGCTGGCTGCGGTGCTACGGCTGTGGATAGTGTTGGGGAACGTCGCATGGGAAACAAAAATTTTCCTACGCGCACGAAGACCTATCATGGTGATGTCCATCTACGAGAGGGGATGAGTGATCTACGTACCCTTGTAGATCGTACAGCAGAAGCGTTAGTGAACGCGGTTGATGTAGTGGAACGTCCTCACGTCCCTCGATCCGCCCCGCGAACAATCCCGCGATCAGTCCCACGATCTAGTACCGAACGGACGGCACCTCCGCGTTCAGCACACGTACAGCTCGACGATGATCTCGGCCTTCTTGATCCAGCAAGAGAGACGGAGAGGTAGAAGAGTTCTCCGGCAGCGTGACGGCGCTTCGGAGGTTGGTGATGACCTTGTCTCAGCAGGGCTCCGCCCGAGCTCCGCAGAAACGCGATCTAGAGGAAAAACTGTGGAGGTATGTCGTCGGGCTGCCGTGGAAAAATCGTCTCAAATCAGCCCCAATACCTCCGTATATATAGGTGGGAGGGAGGGGACCTTGCCTTGGGGCTCAAGGAGCCCCAAGGGGGTCGGCCGAGTCCAAGGGGGGAAGGCTCCCCCCCCAAACCGAGTTGGACTTGGTTTGGTGGGTGGGAGTCCTTCCCTTCCTTCCCACCTCCCTTTTTTTTCTTTCTCTTTGATTTTTCCTTTGTATGGCGCATAGGGCCCTTTTGGGCTGTCCCACCAGCCCACTAAGGTCTGGTGCGCCACCCTTATGGCCTATGGGCTTCCCCGGGGTGGGTTGCCCCCCCCCCCCCGGTGAACTCCCGGAACCCATTCGTCATTCCCGGTACATTCCCGGTAACTCCAAAAACCTTCCGGTAATCAAATGAGGTCATCCTATATATCAATCTTCGTTTCCGGACCATTCCGGAAACCCTCGTGACGTCCGTGATCTCATCCGGGACTCCGAACAACATTCGGTAACCAACCATATAACTCAAATACACATAAAACAACGTCGAACCTTAAGTGTGCAGACCCTGCGGGTTCGAGAACCATGTAGACATGACCCGAGAGACTCCTCGGTCAATATCCAATAGCGGGACCTAGATGCCCATATTGGATCCTACATATTCTACGAAGATCTTATCGTTTGAACCTCAGTGCCAAGGATTCATATAATCCCGTATATCATTCCCTTTGTCCTTCGGTATGTTACTTGCCCGAGATTCGATCGTCAGTATCCGCATACCTATTTCAATCTCGTTTACCAACAAATCTCTTTACTCATTCCGTAATACAAGATCCCGCAACTTACACTAAGTCACATTGCTTGCAAGGCTTGTGTGTGATGTTGTATTACCGAGTGGGCCCCGAGATACCTCTCCGTTACACGGAGTGACAAATCCGAGTCTTGATCCATACTAACTCAACTAACACATTCGGAGATACCTGTAGAGCATCTTTATAGTCACCCAGTTACGTTGCGACGTTTGATACACACAAAGTATTCCTCCGGTGTTAGTGAGTTATATGATCTCATGGTCATAGGAATAAATACTTGACACGCAGAAAACAGTAGCAATAAAATGATACGATCAACATGCTACGTCTATTAGTTTGGGTCTAGTCCATCACGTGATTCTCCTAATGACGTGATCCAGTTATCAAGCAACAACACCTTGTTCATAATCAGAAGACACTGACTATCTTTGATCAACTGGCTAGCCAACTAGAGGCTTGCTAGGGATGGTGTTTTGTCTATGTATCCACACATGTAAATGAGTCTTCATTCAATACAATTATAGCATGGATAATAAACTATTATCTTGATACAGGAATTATAATAATAACTATACATTTATCATTGCCTCTAGGGCATAATTCCAACAGATAGAGCATTGGAGGCACGCGCGGGTGAGGGATCGAGTAGCTGGCTTGCTGTGGTTGGGCAGCTGCGAAAATCAAGGGAGGTGGTCGCGAACTGGTTGGAGGAATGGATCGGGAGGGATCCCGAGGTAGGAGGGGACTGGCGGCGGGCGGATGGGACTTGGTAGGCTAGGGTCTAGGGTTTGCTCGGGCTTCGTATATAAATAGCGGGGTTGACTAGGTTTGAACCCTTCGATCTAAATCGTACAGTCGCGATTAAATGGGTTAGGGTATACAATGGACAAACCGATGACAGTTTGCGGTAAAACGGGGTTGATCCGGACCCAACGGTCACGAGCACCCGGTTCGGGTTCCGGAAGGTTTTCGAACTAGGCTACGCGTATGGTCGGTGCACTGTGTAGAGGGGCTGAGCAGGGATGAGAGGGAAAACGGGCGGCGCGACAACGTGATGCCGATGCAATGCTGATGCGACAAAAGAACACAGACACACGACGAAAACATAAAGGAAGGGGAATTTTCTGGAACGTTGGTCTCGGGCTGTCACATGCGGCCACCCTAGGGTTTCCCTAGGTGGTGTGGCGACCAAGATGGAGGAGGGGGCGGCGCCCTAGGGGTGGCTTGCCACCCAAGGCAGCCACCACACCTATGGTTTGGCCTCCTTGGCCTCCTTGTGCGCCTTGGACCTCCTCCTTGGTTCGCACCAGCCCACCAGGGGCTGGTTCCCTTCTCCTTTCAGCCCGTGTAGCCCTCCGGGACACGTGGACCTTCTCGGTGGACCCCCGGTAACCTTTCAGTGGTCCTGGTACAATACCGATAAACCCCGAAACCTTTCCGGCGACTGAAACTGGACTTCCCATATATAAATCTTTACCTCCGGACCATTACGGAGCTCCTCGTGACGTTTGGGGTCTCATACGGGACTCCGAACAACCTTCGATAAACACATACTATTCCCATTACAACTCTAGCTCCATCGAACCTTAAGTGTGTAGACCGTGCGGGTTCGGGAATCATGCACACATGACCGAGACACCACTCCGGTCAATAACCAATAGCGGGATCTGGATATCCATGTTGGCTCCGACATGTTCCACGATGATCTCATCGGATGAACCACGATGTCGGGGATTCAATCAATCCTGTATGCAATTCCCTTTGTCTATCGGTATGACACTTGCCCGAGATTCGATCGTTGGTATCCCTATACCTTGTTCAATCTCGTTACCGACAAGTCTCTTTACTCGTTCCGTAACACATCATCCCGTGGCTAACTCCTTAGTTACACTGAGCTCATTACGATGATGCACTATCGATTGGGCCCAGAGATACCTCTCTGTCACACAGAGTGACAAATCCCAGTATCGATTCGTACCAACCTAACAGATACTTTCGGAGATACTTGTAGTGTACCTTTATAATCACCCAGTTACGTTGTGATGTTTGATACACCCAAAGCACTCCTACGGTATATGGGGGTTGCACAATATCATGGTCTAAGGAAATGATACTTGACATTATAAAACCTCTAGCAGACGAACTATACGATCTTGTGCTATGCTTAGGATTGGATCTTGTCCATCACATAATTCTCCTAATTATGTGATCCCGTTATCAATGACATCCAATGTCATGATCAGGAAACCATGATCATCTATTGATGAACGAGCTAGCCAGTTAGAGGCTCACCAGGGACATGTTGTGGTCTTTGTATTCACACATGTACTACGGTCTCCGGTTAATACAATTATAGCATGAATAACAGACAGTTATCATGAACAAGAAAATATAATAATAACCACTTTATTATTGACTCTAGGGCATATTGCAACACATTTTCCTCTCATCCTACATAGCCCAACTACACAACCCATTTGACCCATCTAGCCACTTCCTCCGTTCGTGGTCATTGGATCGCGATTGGACGGACGAGGTCCATCCCACCATAGACCAAACCCTATAAAATGACCACCCTATGGAGAGACCTCTCTCACTCACTAGGGTTTCCCCTAGACATTTTTGCAGCCACCCCCTAGAAAACCCCACCTGCTAGCTCCACCTCCTCCAAATCCTGCTGACCAAACCCTCTAACCAAATCTGGCCATTGGATTTCCATCTAATGGCTCAGAATAGCCCCAAATCCCACCTACCGGACATATCCGTGGCCAACCCAGACATGTCCGGGCGACCACAGGGCAATGGAGCCTACCACGGCCGCATCCGCCTTGGGGCAACCGAGCCGGTAACCGGAGCTCCACCGGACCGCGCCGGCCGCCCGATGCCCTGCAGCCGCTGGAGCGTCGCACCCTTGCCGGTCCAAGCCAGTTCCATACGCCACCCCTCTCCTTCTTTCTCTTCTCCTCTCCCTCTCTAATCTCTCCTCTCTCTCTCACTCTGCATGAGGAGCCATAGCCGCGCATGGTGCAGCTGCTCGCTACCGACCCATATCCGGTGAGAACCGGCCGGAGTAGGCCCCCACTGCCCCGGATACGCGCCACCTCGCCGCCCCTTGCCACCTGTCGCCACCGGATTGTGCGCCGCCGCCTCCCGGCCTGCTGTAGCCCTCGTGCTCGAGAAGCACGACGAGGCAGCGCAGTGATAACCCACAAGATTAGGGGATCGCAACAGTTTTTGAGGGTAGATTATTCAACCCAAATTTATTGATTCGACTCAAGGGGAAGCCAAAGAGTATTCTCAAGTATTAGCAGTTGAGTTGTCAATTCAACCACACCTAAAAGATTTAGTATCTGCAGCAAAGTATTAGTAGCAAGGTAGGGTGATAGCAACAGTAGCAACAGTAACCAGTAGCAATAGAGTAACAGTAGTAGAAACAGAGTAACAACAGTAGCAGCAAAGTAACGTAGCAAGGACCAGTAGTAAAAGACTCGTAGGCATTGGATCGGTGATGGATGATTATGCCGGATGCTATTTATCATGCAACATTTATAACACAGATAGATATGTAACTAGCTCCAGTTCGTCAATCTAATGTAGGCATGTATTCCGTATGTAGTCATACGTGCTTAGGGAAAAGAACTTGCATGACATCTATTGTCCATCCCTCCCGTGGCAGCGGGGTCCTAATGGAAACAACGGGATATTAAGGTTCTCCTTTTAAAAAAGAACCGGACCAACACATTAACACTTGGTGAATACATGAACTCCTCATACCATGGTCATCTCCGGGAGTGGTTCCGGCTATTGTCACTCCGGGGTTGCCGGGTCATAACACAAAGTAGGTGACTACAACTTGCAATATAGGATCAAGAACACACATATATTGGCGACCACATAATAAGTTCAGATCTAAAATCATGGCACTCGGGCCCTAGTGACAACCATTAAGCATGGCAAAGTAGTAGCAACATCAATCTCAGAACGTAGTGGATACTAGGGATCAATCCCCCTCAAAACTAACTCGATTACATGATAGATCTCATCCAACCCATCACCATCCAGCAAGCCTACGATGATATTACTCACGAACGATGAAGAGCATCATGGAATTGGCGATGAAGGAAGGTTGATGATGACGATGGCGACGATTTCCCCTCTCCGGAGCCCAAAACGGACTCCAGATCTGCCCTCCAAATGAAGAACGGGAGGTGGCGGCGCCTCCGTATCGTCAAACGCGATGAACTATTCTCCTTGATTTTTTTCCGGGCGAGACGGACTAAATAGAGCTGGATTTGGAGGCGGTGGAGCGTTGTGGGCCCCACAAGCCTGGCAGGCGTGGCTAGGGGGCCCGCGCCTGGTGGGCTTGTGGGCTCCATGCTCCACTTCCTCCACTGATTCTTGCGCCAGTATTTTTTATATATTCCACAAAAATTCTCCGTAAATTTTCAGGTCATCCCGAGAACTTTTATTTCTGCGCAAAAACAACACCATGGCAATTCTACTGAAAACATCGTTAGTCCGGGTTAGTTCCATTCAAATCATGCAAATTATAATCCAAAACAAGGGCAAAAGAGTTCGAAAAAGTAGATACGACGGAGACGTATCAACTCCCCCAAGCTTAAAGCCTTGCTTGTCCTCAAGCAATTCAGTTGACAAACTGAAAGAGACAAAAGAAATTTTTTACGAACTCTGTCTGATCTTGTTGTTGCAACTATGTCTAACTCATATCCAGAATTTCAGCAAGATCACAAGCAAACCACATAAGCAAATGACATCTAGGTCTCACGGTAAACTCATATCAATGGCATAATCAACTAGCGAGCAAATAATAATAAGTCTCAAACATCAACACTTCAATCAAAACAATCATGAAGCAGTACGAACAGATGGTATCTCACTAGCTCTTTCTGAGACCGCAAAACATAAATGCAGAGCACCTTCAAAGACCAAGGGCTCACTAAACATTGTAATTCATGGCAAAAAAGATCCAGTCACAATCATACTCATCACAGTTAAAAGCAAAGCATAAAAATGACAGAGGTGCTCTCTAATTGGTGCTTTTATAAGAGGAGGATGACTCAACAGGAACATAAATAGACAGTCCCTTCGCAGAGGGAGGCATTGATTTGCAGAGGTGCCAGAGCACAAGCTTTGAAAACAGAGATAATAATTTTGGGTGGCATGCTTTCATTGTCAACGCAATGACTAAGAGTTCTCACCATCTTCCACGCTACACATGCTATAGGCGGTTCCCAAACAGAAAAGTAAAGTTTTGACTCCCCCACCACCGATCAATCACACTCCACGACTAGCCAAATCCTCGGGTGTCGTCCATACCAACATCAATCCAGGGGGAGTTTTGGTTGCAATTATATTTTCGATTTGAGCATGGAACTGGGAATTCCAATTATCGGCTCCTTTCTCGTGAATGATAGTGAATAAACACATATCGAGGATAACACGCCTAGCATGGAAGATACTGATAGCCCCCTGTCACCACATGAGTGGTTCGGGCATACAAAACAGATTATTTCTTGAAGGTTTAGAGAGTGGCACATGCAAATTTACTTGGAACGGCAGGTAGATACCGCATATAGGTAGGTATGGTGGACTCATATGGAACAACTTTGGGTTTATGGAAGTGGATGCACAAGCAGTATTCCCGCTTAGTACCAGTGAAAGCTAGCAAAAGACTGGGAAGCGACCAACTAGAGAGCGACAACAGTCATCAAAATGCATTGAGATTAACCAACAATGATTGCAAGCATGAGTAGGACATAAATCACCATGAACATGAATATCATAGAGGCTATGTTGATTTTGTTTCAACTACATGCGTGAACATGCGCCAAGTCAAGCCACTTGAATCATTCAAAGGAGGATACCATCCTATCATACTACATCATAGTCATCTCAAAATTCATGTTGGCAACCAAGACAAACCATTATAAGATCCTAGCTAATTAAGCATGGCATTAGAAACTATGATCTCTAAGTTGTCATTGCAAACATGTTTCTCTCACAACAAAGCTGACTCAGGAACGATGAGCTAGTCATATTTACAAAAACAAAATAGATCGAGTTCATACCAGCTTTTCCAGGCTCAGTCACTTCATCATATATCGTCATTATTGCCTTTCACTTGCACGACCGAATGATGTGAACAATAATAAGAGTGCTCGTGCATTGGACTAAAGCTGGAATCTGCAGGCAAACACAAAGGAGAAGACAAAGTAATATGGCTCTTTAACAGATAAACAAATATGCATGCGAGAGCCATTAAACATTGTAACCATGGTCTTCTACGTTGACCCAACAAGCAAAAGAAGAAAAGGAAAATCTCTTTGGGTTTTTCTCAAACTAGACACACACACGAAAAGAAAACGAGAAAAAGAAATAAACTAGCATGGATGATACAGTGGCAAAGTGTGAACACCGACGAACAAAGTCAAAGCATAAGCAAGAATGTAAAGTCGGTGAGAAACACGTACTCCCCCAAGCTTAGGCTTTTGGCCTAAGTTGGTCTACTCCCAAGGATGGTCCACGCGATACCCAAAATCATAATGGGGGTTATACGGGAGCGCTGCAGCCACTGCCTGAATAGCTGCCTCACGGAGACGAGCAGCCTTGGCCTCCCTCTCATACTCCTCTGCCTCTCCTCTGGTTATGTAATATCTCCGTTTTACCTGAAAGTCAAAGAAGGCAGGAGCAGGAAGGGTAATATGGAAAATATGATGTTGGTTAAATATTAAACGGTATAGGAGGGATTCATCATCCCTCTCAAGGAACTGATAGCGTGTCAAAGCGGTGCGATCAAGGATGGGTACTCCAAGAAAATTTGCTATGCGAGTGGCATAGATCCCACCAAAGAAATCCCCTTCATTAGCATTATTATTCAGCCTCCTTGCTATAATAGCTCCCATGTTGAAACTTATATCACCCATTACTGCGCTCTTAAGAATACTAAGGTCGGGTGCGCAGAGGTGACAATGCTCAATCTTGCCATTAATGCATCTGGATGAAGAGGGCAAAATAATGCAAGGCAGGAAAATGAATGCTCCCCATGGTAGCCTCTGTAATATCTCTAGTTTCTCCGATAGTTATACGAGAGAAAAAATCTCTAACCGAAGATTTAGGAGGATCATTGAGACTACCCTAAATAGGTACCTTGCAAATTCTATTGAAATCCTCTAAATCCATGGTAGACGATTTGTCATAGAGATCAAACAGTACAGATGTATCACGGCCAACTGAAAATTTGAATCTACGAACAAAAGAGGCAGTGAGAGCAACATACTGTTCACATTTATCAGAGATGAATTCTTCGAGTCCGACATTGTGAAAAAGTGTATCAAACTCGTCTTTGAAACCTGCCTCAATCATAAATTCATCAGAAGGCCATTCACATGGTTGTACCTGTGTGTTCCTCGGTTGGTAAGGATCGGGCTCCCGAATCGCAAGACGGGGACCTCTCTTGCTTGAGGAACCACCATGATAGTTTCTCCTGAACATCTTCCTTTTCTAAAATTTTCAGTGACTCTAAGGAAAATTGAACAAGGCTCAACAAAACTCATAGCAACTACTCCCACAAGTGCCTAGAGGCCATATTACGCATCAAAACTACTTGGGACCAGCTAAAATTAGCATGCAAAGCTCAAGAACAGGGTCATCAAGGCAGCAAAAATACGTGAAGTATAAGGCACTAGAGAAAAAACTAATTGGACCAATGGAGGAGTCACTTACCAAGGAGTAATTTCCCCAAAACAGTTCGGAGAATGGTGCTTTGAGCAAGGAGATCGAAAATCCGAGCAAGAAGAGCAAGAACATGGGTTTGAGCTGCGAAACGATTTTTTCTGGAGGTAGGAGAAGCAGATGGGAGCTAGAATGAGTGGAGGGGGTGCACGTCGGCCCCACAAGCCAGGTAGGCGCCGCCAGGGGGGTGCCCGCGCCTCCACGGCTTGTGGCCCACTAGTGTAGCCCCCAGATTAGCTCTTCGTCTCAGTATTTTTCAAAAATTCCAGAAAAAATCATACTTGATTTTCACGATGTTTGGAGAACTTTTATTTTCGGGGTACTTTTCGACGGGACGCTAAAGCAGAAAACAGAGAAAACTAAACTAAATCTATCATTTTTCTTCTAAGCAACCAAAGGTGAAAGCTTGGAACAGAGGTTTGTGACTCCTCGATTCATCCATCTCATGGTCATCGAAAGAAATCCGTGAATGAGGTTGATCAGGTCTCCTTGACAATGAGGTCGAATCGCAAAAGAAGACGGAGAATTTTCGAATAGTCAGTAGGTTACCTCAATGGGGATGTGTATCTCCCCAACAAGAAAATCATACTTCATCTAAACAGGAGGTATAGGGCATTCAAAGCTCCCAATAAGAATCGATGAAGTTTTTTCGACAGCATTGATGCAATGTACTCGATATTGTTTCTTTGGAAAGTGCATCGTATGCTCATTACCGTTGACATGGAAAGTGACATTGCCTTTGTTGCAATCTATAACAACCCCTGCAGTATTTAAAAAGGGTCTTCCGAGGATGACCGCCATGGCATCGTCCTCGGGAATATCCAGAATAACAAAGTCTGTTAAGATAGTGACGTTGGCAACCACAACAGGCACATCCTCGCAAATACTGATAGGGAAAGCAGTTGATTTGTCGGCCATTTGCAGAGAGATTTCAGTGGGTGCAACTTATCCAATTCAAGTCTATGAGAAAGAGAGAGAGGCATAACACTAACACCGGCTCCAAGGTCGCATAAAGCAGTTCTAACGTAGTTGCCTTTAATGGAGCAAGGTATAGTGGGCGCACCGGGATCACCTAGTTTCTTAGGAGTTCCACCCTTGAAGGTATAATTAGCGAGCATGGTGGAAATCTCAACCTCAGGTATCCTCCTTTTATTAGTCACAATATCTTTCATGTACTTAGCATACGGAGACATTTTGAGCATATCTGTCAAACGCATTTGCAGAAAGACAGGTCTGATCATTTCAACGAATCACTCAAAATCCTCATAATCCTTTTTCTTGGATGGTTTGGGAGGAAAGGACATGGGTTTCTGAACCCATGGTTCCCTTTCTTTACCATGCTTCCTAGCAGCAATGCCATTCTTATCGTATATCTTATTCTTAGGCTGTGGGTTATCAAGATCAACAGGTTCAATCTCCACATACTTATCATTGCTAGGTTGAGCATCAACATGAACATCACTATTGATATCATCATTAGGCTCATGTTCATCACCAAATTGCGTTTCGGCATCAGAGACAGAGACATCGTTTGGACTCTCAGGTGTACCAGCAACAGAGTTGCTAGCGTGCAAATTCCTATCATCTTTCTTCTTCTTTCTAGGATGACTAGGTGCATCAGTGCTAACTCCTTGAGAATCTTGTTCAATTCTCTTAGGGTGACCCTGAGGATACAAAGGTTCTTGAGTCATTCTACCGCCTCTAGTGACGACTCTAACAGAGTTGTCATTCAACTCATTGAGCAAGTCATTCTGAGGCTTAAGTACTTGTTCTCCTTGAGTAGTAACCATAGAGGCATGTCTACTCAGAAGCTTAAGATCATTGACATTTGTGTCCACACAAGCACTTAAATGACTAAGCATATGAGCATTCTGTTCCAATTGTCTGCTAACATAATCATTGAAACTTTGTTGTTTGGCAGCGAAGTTATCAAATTCATCCAGGCATAAGCTAGCAGGCTTATCAAAAGGAATATCACTCTCATCGAATCTACGTAGAGAATTTACTTCTACTACCTGTATCGGGTTATCAAGACCATGGATCTCTTTGATAGGTGGTAGATTTTTGACATCTTCAGATTTAATGCCTTCCTCTTTCATAGATTTCTTAGCTTCTTGCATATCTTCAGGACCGAGGAATAGAATACCTCTTCTCTTTGGAGTTGGCTTAGGAGGTGGTTCGGGAATAGTCCAAGCATTCTCATTGCAGAAGATATTATTCAATAGAATCTCAGCTTGTTCTACAGTTCGTTCCCTAAAAACACAACCAGCACAACTATCTAGGTGGTCTCTAGAAGCATCGGTAAGTCCATTATAGAAGATATTAATTATTTCATTCTTCTCAAGAGGGTGATCAGGCAAAGCATTCAGCAGCTGGACGAGCCTCCCCCAAGCTTGTGGGAGACTCTCTTCTTCAACTTGCGCAAAGTTGTATATTTCCTGCAAGGCAGCTTGCTTCTTATGGGCAGGGAAATATTTCTCAGAGAAGTAGTAGATCATGTCCTGGGGGCTACGCACACAACCAGGAGCAAGAGAAGTGAATCAGGCCTTAGCATCATCCTTTAGCGAGAAAGGAAACAGCTTGAGGATATAGTAGTGGTAGATCTTTTCCTCACTGGTGAATAGGGTGGCTATATCGTGCAGTTTGGTAAGATGGGCTACAACCGTTTCAAACTCATAACCGTGAAAAGGATCAGATTCGACTAGAGTGATTAACTCAGGGTCGACAGAGAATTCATAATCATTATCGGTCACAAAGATAGGCAAAGTAGCAAACTTTGGGTCGTATTTCATCCTAGCGTTTAGAGATTTTTCTTTCCACTTGCGTAGTAAATTCTCAACATCATAACTATCCTTGCACGCAAGAAAATCCTCAGCTATCTCTCCCTCCATAACATAACACTCACGCATATCAGGCAATTCACACCTAGGAGAGCTAGTTCTAACAGGCAAAATAGCAGGTTCTACTTCAATAGTATCAGCAGTTTCAGAAGTATCATCACATCTAGCAGCAACTCTAGCAATTTGTGCATCAAGGAATGCACCAAGTGGCAAAGCATTATCAAGCATAGCATCATCAGGAAAAGCAGTATCAAGCATAGCATCATCATAAGCATCATGGGCAACAGAAGTAGCATCATCATGCACAAGCGACATATCAAGATTTCTAGCAGGAGGTGGTGTCGCAAACTTACTCATAACTGAAGGTGAATCAAGTGCAGAGCTAGATGGCAGTTCCTTACCTATCCTCGTAGTTGAGGGCAAGACTTTAGTTCTTGGATCTATCGGATTCCTCATAGTGACCAGCAGATGTAAATCCCAAGTGACTCAGAGAATATAGTTGTGCTTCCCCGGCAACGGCGCCAGAAAGTAGTCTTGATAACCAACAAGTATAGGGGATCGCAACAGTTTTTGAGGGTAGTGTATTCAACCCAAATTTATTGATTCGACTCAAGGGGAAGTCAAAGAATATTCTCAAGTATTAGCACTTGAGTTGTCAATTCAACCACACCTGAAAGATTTATTATCTGCGGAAAAGTATCAGTAGCAAGGTAGGGTGATAGAAACAGTAGCAACAGTAACCAGTAGCAACAAAGTAACAACAGTAGTAGTGACAGCTGTAGCAGCAAAGTAACGTAGCAAGGACCAATAGTAAAAGACTCGTAGGCATTGGATCGGTGATGGATGGTTATGTCGGATGCTATTCATCATGCAACAGTTATAACACGGAGAGATATGTAACTAGCTCCAGTTCGTCAATCTAATGTAGGCATGTATTCCGTATGTAGTCATACGTGCTTAGGGAAAATAACTTGCATGACATCTATTGTCCATCCCACCCATGGCAGCGGGGTCCTAATGGAAACTAAGGGATATTAAGGTTCTCCTTTTAATAAAGAACCGGTCCAACGCATTAACACTTGGTGAATACATGAACTCCTCATACTATGGTCATCTCCGGGAGTGGTTCCAGCTATTGTCACTCCGGGGTTGCCGGGTCATAACACATAGTAGGTGACTACAACTTGCAAGATAAGATAAAGAACACACATATATTGGCGACAACATAATAAGTTCAGATCTGAGATCATGGCACTCGGGCCCTAGTGACAAGCATTAAGCATGGCAAAGTAGTAGCAACATCAATCTCAGAACATAGTGGATACTAGGGATCAATCCCCGTCAAAACTAACTCGATTACATGATAGATCTCATCCAACCCATCACCGTCCAGCAAGCCTATGATGAGATTACTCACGAACGGTGAAGAGCATCATGGAATTGGCGATGAAGGAAGGTTGATGATGAAGATGGCGACGATTTCCCCTCTCCGGAGCCCAAAACAGACTCCAGATCTGCCCTCCAGATGAAGAACAGGAGGTGGCGGCGCCTCCGTATCGTAAAACGCAATGAACTCTTCTCCTTGATTTTTTCCGGGCGAGACGGACTAGATAGAGCTGGATTTGGAGGCAGTGGAGCGTTGTGGGCCCCACAAGCCTGCCAGGCGCGACCAGGGGGGTCAGCGCCTGGTGGGCTTGTGGGCTCCATGCTCCACTTCCTCCGCTGATTCCTGCGCCAGTATTTTTTATATATTCCACAAAAATTCTCCATAAATTTTCAGGTCATTCCGAGAACTTTTATTTCTACGCAAAAACAACACCATGGCAATTCTACTGAAAACAGCGTTAGTCCGGGTTAGTTCCATTCAAATCATGCGAATTAGAGTCCAAAACAAGGGCAAAAGAGTTCGGAAAAGTAGATACGACGGAGACGTATCACGCAGCTCGCCTCGCCCCACATCATGGGCTAGCACAGCCCGAGGTTGAGCTGCCTCGCCCAGCAGCCTTCGCAAACCAAATTAGGGTTCGGTACAAGACTTCAACATCTCTAACAAGACTTTATTTTCCCACAAAAGACTTCAACATCTCTAACAATCCAAATTGGTGCAATAGTATCTCTATTAGCAAGCTTGATGGTAACATCAATTTCTTCTAATTCAGCTGGTGCAATATCATTCATAATTTCTTGGTATAAGGTAAAGGGATTGCCCTCACACTAGCACCCACATCACATAAGCCATGATAATAATGATCTCCTATTTTAATAGAAACAACATGCATGCCAACAATAGGTCTATGTTTACCTTTAGTATCAGGTCTAGCAATTCAAGCAGCTTCATCACAGAAATGGATGACATGCCCATCAATATTATCAACCAAGAGATCTTTAACCATAGCAATATTAGGTTCAACTTTAATTTGTTTAGGAGGTATAGGTGTTCTAGCACAACTCTTACGAACCATAGTTGAAGCTTTAGCATGATCCTTTATTCTAACAGGGAAGGGTGGTTTCTCAATATAAGTAGTAGGAATAACAAGATTAACATTATAAATAATAGTTTCTTCTTCAACTTTAATAGGTTCAACCACTTTAACTTCAATGGGAGGATGATATTTAAACCACTTCTCCTTGGGGTTCGGTACCCAGACACGTCGCCATGCGAGGTAACAGTGAACACCTCCACACGGTCGCACAGGTCGTCGATGCTGCGGGAGAGGTTGTTGTCGCCCGTCGGTGGCAGCTCATCGCAGCTGAGCACCTCGACGGGGTAGCCATCGGCGATGACCACAACGTAAATGCGGTGGGAGACGAAGGCGATGATGGAGCCATTGATACGTCCCAAACGTATCTATAATTTCTGTTTGTTCCATGCTCTTTTTGGTGACATTGTTATATGTTTTGCTACACTTTCATACCTTTTTACACATATTTCGACTAACCTACTAACTCAGTGCATCTACTACCAGTTTATGTATGTTGATGTCTTTTTTGTAGGGACTTTTACCCTAATTTACAGAGCCCCAAAAATTCTGAGAAAAATATAATAAAATGAGCATGACGGAAGCTTCACGAGGCATCAAGTGGGGCCAGAGGGGAGCGAGGGCTAGCCCAGGCGGCCACCCTGCACGGGCCACCTCATGGCCGCGCCACCACGCCACCTGGGTGGGGCGCATCCCCTCTCGTGCCCTCCTTCGGCCTATATTTACCTCTCCGACAGAAAACCCTGTGACGAGATCCCGAATCACGAAATTCTCCACCATTCCGCCGCCGCAGCGCTCCCGAGATCAGGAGGGCCAGAAGACCTCTTCCCGGCACCCTGCGGGAGGGAGGATTGACCTCGAGGAGCTTATCCACCATAATGGATGCTTCCCGGACGTGCCGTGAGTAGTCCTCCTTGGACCATGAATCCATGACCAGTAGCTATTGTTGGGGCATAGTTTATGCCTAAGTAATTTTGGTGATTGATGACAGTACCGTACAGGACTAACCGTGTGTGTTAAGGTTTCAGATAACACACGTCAACGGCACAAGACGACACGTCTCCTCATACATGGAACGGAAGCACGGCGCTCTCTACGATTCTCTTTATTTGAGTCATAGGAAAGCCGTACTATTAAGAGGGGATCCGTAGTGGAAAGGTTTGGGCGGAATCTATCTTTGCACGCGCACACTTCACATTCTCCCTTTCCTTCATCTTTGGAGCGGCCCCCGCCACTTTGTTTCTCGCATCTTTGCAAAATGGTCCCCAGCGGTAGTACCGCTGGATTGCTAGCGGTAGTACCGCTGCAGCCAGCGGTAGTACCGCCCCTGGTCAGCGGTAGTACCGCTCCAGGAGCTTTGTTCCACCTGCCTAGCGGTAGTTCGTGGACGGACCATTTTGCGAAGAGTTTCTTGGCGGTAGTAGTGCTTTTGCACTACCAAGGGGCCAGCGGTAGTACCGCTGGTGTCGGCGGTAGTACCGCTGGAGTCCCAGCGGTAGTACCGCTGCATCCAACGGTAGTACCGCCAGGCGGCGGTAGTACCGCCCCTGTTCAGCGGTAGTACCGCTGGAGTGCCAGCGGTAGTACCGCTGTAGACAGCGGTAGTACTGCTGGAGCTCGGGCAGAGAGTGGGAAAACGGTCTGATTTTCCCCGCCACTATACAAAGGGTTCTTCTAGCGGAGGAACTCCATCTCTTACCTCTCTAAGCTCCATTGTTGCGCCCCAAGCTCAAAAGTGCCCGATCTCTCTCCCTAGCCAATCAAACTTGTTGATTCTTTAGGGATTGGTTGAGAAGGCCTAGATCCACACTTCCACCAAGAGAAAAGTTGATTCCCCCACCAATCCCTTGCGGATCTTGTTACTTTAGGGTGTCTGAGCATCCTAGACGATTGAGGTCACCTCAAAGCCATATTCCATTGTGGTGAAGCTTCGTGGTCTAGTTGGGAGCCTCCAAGCTTTGTGTGGAGTTGCCCCAACCTTGTTTGTGAAGGTTCGGTCGCCGCCTTCAAGGGCACCTATAGTGGAATCACGGTACCTTGCATCGTGCGAGGGCGTGAGGAGAATACGGTGGCCTTAGTGGCTTTTTGGGGAGCATTGTGCCTCCACACCGCTCCAACGGAGACGTACTTCCTGTCAAAGGGAAGGAACTTCGGTAACACATCCTCGTCTCCATCGGTTCCACTTGTGGTTATCTCTATCCTTTACTTTGTATTTTCATATGCTTGTGACTATATCTTACTTGTCTTAATAACCCTCGTTGTTAGCTTCTTTAGGGTTCACCTCATTGTCGTATTATTTGTGAACCCGTATGTTGTTTACCTTAACTTGCTAAGATTATTTAAAAAGTGGTCGTTGTCTATTCACCCCCCCCCTCTAGCCAACCGTATCGATCCTTTCAATTGGTATCAGAGCCACGTCTCTTTATTAAGGGTTTAACCACCCGAAGAGTATGGAAGGCGAAGAGGGAATTAACCATGGGAAACCCGAGGCCATGGACTTGACTTCGGTCACAAGGGACGACTTGAATACGGCTATGGCCGCTCTCAAGACGTCCTTGATGAACGAGGTCAAGACCATGCTTAAAGAGTTAATTGAGGGATTTAAAAGTTCACCCGAACCGGCTATAGTGGTTAAACCCACCGTTTCCGATTCGGAGGCCAACTCCTCTAAGGAAGCGGCTAAAGGTATGCAACCTCCCTCGTCTCACGAGAAGGATGGGACTGGAACATATGCCTCAGTTCCACCCCCCATGGTCTATGGAGGATCCGTTCCTGCACCACATCTTAATCCTGTTGGTCCTCCTAAGCTTGTGAAAGGTGACTTTGCTAACTGGGTATTTTCTATTAAGTCTCATTTGAATCACAGCTCAACAAATTTGTGGAGAATCATTGAGCAAGGATATTATCCCCATGATCCAAGAAACCTCACTCCGAGAGAAGATGCAGACAATCAATACAATCACTCTACTTTGTTTATTCTCCAATCTGCAGTGCCACCTGAAGATCTTCCTCACTTGCGTCCCTTCACTTTGTCCAAGGATTGTTGGGAGCATATTATGGTGTTGTACAAGGGAAGATCAAGCATTCAACGATCCAACTATGAAGTGATACTTGATAAGGCCGATGAGTTTGTGATAAAGGAAGACGAGGACCCTCGTGATCTCTATCGGAGGGTGACTGCTATTGCTGTGGCACTCAAGGATCATGGGAGCAAGGATGTGGATGACACATGGGTCAAACGCAAGTTCCGTAAAGCCATCATGCCTTTCAACAAAGCTATGTCATTAGTCATTCGTCAGCGGCCAGACTTTCACTCCTTGTCTTCCAGTGAGGTGTTGGATGAATTTATTGCAATGTCAATCATGAACGAAACAGCCGACAATGCACTTGCTCGTGTTCGATCAAAGACAACTTCACCCAACCATGCGTTGAAAGCAAAAGCAATGCTTGAAGAAGAATAAGATGAGGAAGAGGAGGGCTGCCCTGAGGACACAAAGTATGCCTATCATGAGCACATGTTTCTTGCATCAAGGCAGTTTTGGGGCAACAAGAGGAACTCAAGACCCACTTTCACCAAGAACAACTCAAGTTGATTCAAACCCAAACAACGAGTAAGGACATGCTATAACTGTGGTAACGTGAGTCACTTCGTGGCCGAATGTCCCTATGAGAAAAGGGAAGACAACGGAGGCAAGCTCATTCGCAAAGACAAAACCAAATCATTTCCAATCAAGAACAACTTTGTGAAGAAACCTCACCCAAAAGGGATGGTGGCCCTTGAAGAGTATCCTTCAGATGATGATGATGATGATACAGTGGCAACGACAACTGTTGCTATTGCCATTACCTCTCCCCAGAAGGTGTCTCTCTTCAACGCCCCCAACGAGAATCACATCACCAAGTGCCTCATGGCAAAAGGTATCAATCAGGTAACTCCCATCATTAAGACCAACATTGCTTCTGCTCCTTCATTGTTAAATTGTGTTGACGATAGTGATGTTGGGGAACTTAATGAGCATGATCTTGATAAGTTTCTGTGCACTATTAAGGGAGAACCCAAGAAGCACTTTGTTGCTCTCTTGGAACAACTGGGTGAGGCCACTGATCTCATTGAGTCTCATGAGGAGACCATCTCTGAGCTTCAGGGGCTATGCCGATGAAATTGCCGAATTATCTAGTGCTCTAGAAGAGGAGCGCACTCTTCGTTTGGCTCTCGAGGAGTCATATAACGATGACTGTGCTAAAATGCAAAAGAAACTAGATCATGATGTTTTTCTTACTCGTATGCTTAAATCTGAAAAGTATGCTCTTGAGGTTGGCCATGACAGACTCAAAAAGGAGTTTGACATACTTGACAAGGCCCACAAAGCCTTGAAAGGTGCTCATTTCTCTCTAAAAGAGTCTCATGATCAACTCCAAGCAAAGCTTACCAAGGAGATCTCTACTTGTCCTCCCTTTGTGTTAATTGATAATGCTTGTGCAACTAACCCCTGTTGTGAGCATGTACATCTTGTGGAGGAAAATGCCAAGTTAAAGGAGAAACTTGAGAAGGGTCTTGTGGCATGCATACAAGGTGAGAAGAGTCTGAACGATCTCTTGAGCACTCAAAAGGGTGTTGTAGGAAAGGAAGGACTTGGACTTACCTCCAAGTCAAAAGGTAAAAGGAAGAACAAGAACAAACGATCTCTCACCCTCATGGACATCTTTGTCAAAGAGGGTGAGGGGACTCAGAAGGTGAACAGGAACAAGGTGGACTATGGGAACCCCAAGAAGGGCAAAACCGTTCCTACTAACACAACCGGCAAACTCAATTCTTCTTATGTTTTGTGTTGTGCTAGTGATGGGCATGTTTATGCCAGATTTGTTGGTTCCTACCATGAGGATATTGAATGGGCTATCTGGGTTCCTAAGACCCTTGTCTCTAACATGAAAGGACCCATTAAAAAATGGGTACCTAAAACCAAACCTTGATCTATTGCAGGAGTTTGCTTCCGGTGGGGTGTCATGGTTGCTCGATAGTGGAGCAACAAATCATATGACCGGAAGCAAGGACTTAGTGGTGGATGTGCGTCCTTCTCCATCTATGCCCACCCATGTCCAATTCGCCGATGCATCCTCTTCAAAGGTATTGGGATTTGGTAAGGTGGTTGTCTCTCAAGATTTATCTATTGAGAAGGTCATGCTTGTCGAGTCACTTGCCTACAATTTACTTTCGGTTCGTCAACTTGCAATTATGGGTTTTTCCACATTCTTTAATATTGACACTGTGGTCCTCCTAAGGAGCAAGACTCTTAAAGTAGCCTATGTTGGACATGTCGAGAATGGTCTTTATGTGGTGAACTTCTCAAAGCGACCCACTAAGACCGCAACATGTTTAATGGCTAAAGTTGACGTGGGCTGGCTTTGGCATCGCCGTTTAGCTCATGTCAATATGAGATCTTTGCAAAGTCTCCTGACAGGGGACCATGTTCGAGGACTAACAAATGTGAGCTTTGCTAAAGATCGTGTTTGCAGTGCCTGCATTGAAGGAAAGATTCATGAAACTGCTCATCGTCCAACGACTCTTATCTACACTAAGAGGCCATTGGAACTTCTCCATATGGATCTGTTTGGTCCTCCATCATTTGATAGTCTTGGAGGCAGAAAGTATTGCCTAGTGATTGTTGACGACTACTCAAGATATACCTGGGTATACTTCTTTAAAACGAAGAGTGAGACTCAGCCAACGGTCATCAACTTTGCTAATGAAGCGCAACGTCAACATGAAGCAAAGATCTTGATGATTAGGAGTGACAACGGCACAGAGTTCAAGAACTACACCTTAGATGAGTTTCTAGGTGATGAGGGAATAAAGCACCAATATTCTGCACCATATACCCCTCAGCAAAACGGCGTGGCAGAAAGGAAGAACCGGACCTTGATAGATGCTGCAAGGACAATGATGGCAGAATTCAAATCTCCATATAACTTATGGGCAGAGGCCATCAACACAGCATGTCATGCATCCAATCGGCTCTACATCCGCAAAGGCTTGAACAAGACTCTGTATGAGATTTTAACTGCAAACAAACCCAATCTCAAGTACTTCCGGGTATTCGGTTGTAAGTGTTTCATTCTCAAGAAAGGAGCACGGCTAGCTAAATTTGATTCTAGAGCACATGAGGGTATCTTTGTTGGTTATGCTACAAACTCTCATGCTTACCGTGTCCTCAACAAGTCCATCGGACTAATTGAGGAGACGTGTAACGTAGAGTTTGATGAAAATAATGGCTCCCAAGTGGAGCAAAGTGGTCTTTGTGATGTAGGTGATGAAATTCCTCCCGAAGCCATAAGAAGAATGGGGATTGGTCAAATACTCCCCATTGAGGAACCCCTTGTGGCCGAAGGAGAAGGACAATGCTCTACTCAAGTGGAGCCATCACCCCCACAAGCCCCACATGCTTCCGATGAACAAAGAGAAGACTCCCAACAAGTTGAACAAGCTCAAGGTCAAGATCAATTGCCCAACAATGGTGATGTGTCCCATGATATTCAAGCACTACCCCAAGACTCCGAACCGGCTCATGATCAAGATCAAGTGCAACCCCGAGATTCAGACCAAGTAGAAGCACAAGATCAAGATCAAGAGCAACCACTAATACAAGAACAAGATGATCAGGAGACTGTCTCACAATTCCCGTCTGGAGCTCCAACAACTGGCTCAAGACGCAAGGGCAAGCAAAAGAAACAAGTAGATGCTCCCCCATTATCTAATGAAGAACTCTTGGAGCGTCGAGCAGCCAAGAATGCGAACAAGCTGAGAGTCAAGTCACATTTTATGAAGAATGTACTTGGCAGTTTAAAAAGGGGAGTATCCACCCGTCAACAGCTTTGGAATTATTGTGAGCATCACGCGTTTGTCTCGTACTGTGAACCTCAACAGGTACAGGAAGCGCTCGATGATGAGGATTGGCTTATGGCCATGCATGAAGAACTTAACAACTTCGAGCACAACCAAGTCTGGGATTTAGTGCCTCGGCCAACGGAGGAACATAATGTCATCGGGACCAAATGGATATTCAAGAACAAGCAAGATGCCAATGGAATTGTGATTCGAAACAAGGCAAGATTGGTGGCTCAAGGCTACTCCCAAGTCGAGGGTATCGACTACGGTGAAACCTTTGCCCCTGTTGCTCGTCTAGAATCTATTCGCATGTTACTTGCATTTGCTTCTCATCATAACTTCAAATTACAGCAAATGGATGTGAAAAGTGCTTTTCTTAATGGTCCTTTGAATGAGTTGGTCTATGTCAAACAACCCCCGGGATTCGAACATCCCAAGCTCCCCAATCATGTGTACAAACTTAATAAGGCACTCTATGGCCTTAAACAAGCCCCACGCGCGTGGTATGAGTATCTTACTGAGTTGTTACAAGATCGTGGGTTTGAAATTGGGAAGATAGATCCCACTCTTTTTACTAAGAGGGTTAAAGGGGATTTGTTCATATGCCAACTATATGTTGATGATATTATCTTTGGCTCTCCTAACATTTCATTCAATGAAGAATTTGTTGCACTAATGACTGAGAAGTTTGAGATGTCCATGATGGGAGAGTTGAAGTTCTTCCTCGGGTTCGAGATTAGACAAGGTCTAGAAGGGACATTCATCAAACAAGCCAAGTACACTCAAGACATGCTCAAACGGTTCGAGCTCGAAGATGTCAAACCGGTCAAGTTCCCCATGCCAACAAGATGCAAGCTTGACAGTGATCCCAATGGTAAAGCAGTGGATCAAAAGGTATACCGCTCTATGATTGGATCCCTCCTTTACCTTTGTGCATCTAGACCGGATATTATGTTGAGTGTAGGGATATGTGCACGGTTTCAATCCGCACCAAAAGAAAGTCATTACATGGCTGTTAAGCGAATCTTTCGATATTTGGCTCATACCCCAAACTTTGGCCTCTGGTATCCCAAAGGAGCAAACTTCAATCTAGCTGGCTATTCTGACTCAGATTGGGCAGGAGATTGTGTGGAGAGGAAGTCAACGTCTGGAGGATGCCAATTCCTTGGTCGCTCTTTGGTAAGTTAGTCTTCAAAGAAGCAGAATTGCGTCTCCTTATCATCCACTGAAGCTGAGTATGTGGCAGCTGCAAGTTGTTGTGCACAATTGCTATGGATGAGGCAGACTTTAAAGGATTATGGTGTCACTTGTGACAAAGTGCCTCTTCTATGTGACAATCAAAGCGCTATCAATATTTCCCTCAACCCAGTGCAACATAGAAAAACCAAACATATTGATATTCGTCATCACTTCATTCGTGAACATATCAAGCTAGGTGATATTGAGGTTCACTTCATCAACACTGAAGAGCAACTTGCAGATATTTTCACTAAGCCTCTAGATGAAGCAAGGTTCCGGGAGTTAAGGCATGAGCTAAATATCATTGATTCAAGTAATGTGGATTGAAACTAGGCATATTGCACCTCACTTTGCATTCCATCTTGGTCTAGATGTAGGCATGGACATAGGGGGAGTGTTGTTCTCTCAATGAACTTTCCCTCCCCCCATTATGCATAAATCAATCTAGTCTTTCACTTTAGGCATTGTCAAATGGCACTTGTGCTTCAAAGACGAGCATTGGTCATGAACCCAAGGATAATTCTTCGCGGTGTCATACCATTGTCTCAAACATAGGTGGCCTCGGCCACCGCCCCTCCATCCTTTCTTGTGTATAGAAGAAAGGATATACAATGACAAGTCAGTACATTTTCCTAGATGCTATCTATTTTTACTCACTTGTCATGTGCCCAAGTTCATCTCTTTTCCTTAGCCGCGTTGCGACATTTACAGCGGTACTACCGCCAGGGTAGCGGTACTACCGCCAGGACCCCAGCGGTACTACCGCCAGGGATAGCGGTACTACCGCCAGGATTCCCATCCAACATGACCGGCTAGGAAATTTTTAGGGCTGCCTCAAGGGGGAGCGGTACTACCGCCAGGGGGAGCGGTACTACCGCGAGGACCCCAGCGGTACAACCGCTGCATCTGGCGATACTACCGCCAGGTAGCGGTACTACCGCTAGGTCCTCAGCGGTACTACCGCTGGCCCGTACCCCTTGGGCTATATAAAGGAGGGGGAGCCCGTTTTTCTCAACCTGTTTCTTCTTCCTCGCGGCTCCTCCCTCCCCTAGCCCGAAAACTCCCTGTTTGGATCTCGTTTTGTGGAGCTCTTTCTCCCCGTTGGTTTGGAAGGGTTGCTCCACCTCTCCTTCCTCCTCCAAGAGCCATGAATCCCGGTAAAGCTCCTCCCTTCTTCTCTTTGGTTGATGTTCTCGTTCTAGAGATAGGAGCATTGGGAATTGAATCCATGTCTTTGATCTTATGGCTAGTTCTTGGGTGGCATGAAGGAGATATTTGAGGGGAGTATAGGTCCAATGGATTGTTGTTGATTATGTTGCCATGCCCTAGGATTTACTTGTTTTAGATCTAGCACTTGAACTTTGTTTGGATTAGATCTAAAACTTGCTCTCTCTTGCCTAGGCATGTACTTATTTCGTGTTACTAGTGTTCCTCATGTAAAGTAGGGCTGGGGTGGAGTTCTTCGTGTTCATATACAGCCCATGCCCTCGTAACGATTTTTATCTGTCAGATCTGAAAAGTCAAACCCCAGCGGTACTACCGCCAGGGGTAGTGGTACTACCGCTAGGACCCCAGCGGTACTACCGCTATGACCCCCAGCGGTACTACCGCCAGGGGTGGCGGTACTACCGCTAGGACCCCAGCGGTACTACCGCTATGACCCCCAGCGGTACTACCGCCAGGGGTGGCGGTACTACCGCCAGGAGCATTCACTGTGTATTCTTTTTATGAGCTTAGCAATGCGTGTTTATTTCTTGTGCGCTTTCAAGATTCGTTGCCTTGACTCTTTTTGTCGCCGCTTTTCGCTGTGTGTTCTGTGTCACAGGTGGCTCTCGCCTTTCGAACCCCCCCACGTGACACGTAGTCCAAGCAGTATCGCAACCAAGAGGCTCCCGAGGGGTCTGCCACCTCAGGTCTGCAACCCAAAAAGCAGTCCTTCAAGAAGGTCGCGCACAAGGAGAAGAGGGTCAATGTCCAAACAATGTCCCCCAAGGACTTTCTGCAGTTTCGCACTCAGAACCACTATCTCAACGAGAGGGCTGTGATCAAGGATGTTGACCATGTCTGGGCAAGGGATCAGTGCAGGATCTACCGTGATGTTGTCGCGCATTTCAAGAAAAACTATGTCTCCGTTCAGTGGATTGACCTAGCTCATCTTCAGCGGAACCTGGACTATTTCGGTGATGCCCTCTCTCTGATTGACAAACTGGGCATCAAGGACATCATCACTTACAAGACAGATTTTGATCCCACTGTTGTTGCTCAGTTCTATGTCACGGTCCACTTCTCTCCTGATGCTGAGCGCTCTATGGTGTGGATGACTGGGACTCAGAAGATGACCGGTACCTGGCGTGAGTTCATGCAATTCCTCAACATTGACTTCCAGGGAGCTGATACTCCACTCGGGCTGCGTCCTCATGCTGCAGCCCCCACCGATAGGGCCCCCGCAAAGGACAGATTGCAGAAGCTCTATGTGAGGAAGGGTGTACTCCCCAAGCATCTGGACATCATGCACCGGATCCTTCGCAACACCCTCTTCCCTCGCATTGGTAACTTCGATGAGGTTCATGGTTCCTTGGCTGAGATGCTGCTGCTTTGTGAGGAGGCTATGTCTCAGGAGTCTGCCCCTCTGGATATTTCTGAGGTGATGTTCACGGAGCTATGGAACTGCATCATCATGCGTAAGGTTCCCATCTACGGGCCCTATCTGTTCGCATATATTCGCCATAAGTGGCAAGAGGCTTTTCCGGAGGAGGTGCTCTACGCTCAGTCAGACTACATTGTGCACGACCCGATCAAGCTTCGCGTCAAGGACAAATGGGCCAACCCATCCACTTCCTCTCAGAACATGGATACTGACACTGAAACTGCTGCTGACAGAGGAACCGCCTCTCAGTCCCGCTCCTCTGCCATGCCATCTTGGGCCATCAAACTGCAGGACAAGATGAAGACTCTATTCTGTATGTAGGCTAAGGGTCAGTACCAGACGCACGTGGCTCAGAAGGAGAGCCGCTAGAGGCATAAGCGTGTTCTCAGGACTCTTGATGTGGACATCTCCAGTGGCTCAGAGGACGACATCACTCCAGAGGCTACTTGGATGCAGGCTCAAGGATACCAGTGGTCTGGCGATGAGGCGGAAGAGGAGGAGTAGGCCGATCAGGAGGGGACCGATGAGTCTGGCGATGCTGAGGATGAGGAGTAGCTACCTGTGGCATTAGGTGTGCCCCTTTTTTGGTGTCTTGTGCCAAAGGGGGAGAGAGTCTAGGAGCTGGATTTGCTTTCATATTCGAACTTTGCGTTGCTTTGCTTTATTTCGTCTGGTTTGCTTCGAACTTGGTTTGCTTCTAGTTTGCTATCTTTTGTGAGACATGAATTATGTGTGATTTATTTCCATCATATGCTGTGAGTCATATGCCCAGTATTGTCATATATCTCTATCTTTTTGTTCTCGCTTCTAGTTTGCTATCTTTTGTGAGACATGAACTTATGTGTGATTTATTTCCATCATATGATGTGAGTCATATGCCCCGTATTGTCATATATCTCTATATTTTTGTTCTCATATTATTCTCTGTGCAAATCCGGTATTGTCATCAATCCACCAAAAAGGGGGAGATTGTTGGGGCATAGTTTATGCCTAAGTAATTTTGGTGATTGATGACAGTACCGTACAGGACTAACCGTGTGTGTTAAGGTTTCAGATAACACACGTCAACGGCACAAGACGACACGTCTCCTCATACATGGAACGGAAGCACGGCGCTCTCTACGATTCTCTTTATTTGAGTCATAGGAAAGCCGTACTATTAAGAGGGGATCCGTAGTGGAAAGGTTTGGGCGGAATCTATCTTTGCACGCGCACACTTCACATTCTCCCTTTCCTTCATCTTTGGAGCGGCCCCCGCCACTTTGTTTCTCGCATCTTTGCAAAATGGTCCCCAGCGGTAGTACCGCTGGCTCTAGCGGTAGTACCGCTGGATTGCTAGCGGTAGTACCGCTGCAGCCAGCGGTAGTACCGCCCCTGGTCATCGGTAGTACCGCTCCAGGAGCTTTGTTCCACCTGCCTAGCGGTAGTTCGTGGACGGACCATCTTGTGAAGAGTTTCTTGGCGGTAGTAGTGCTTTTGCACTACCAAGGGGCCAGTGGTAGTACCGCTGGTGTCGGCGGTAGTACCGCTGGAGTCCCAGCGGTAGTACCGCTGCATCCAACGGTAGTACCGCCCCTGTTCAGCGATAGTACCGCTGGAGTGCCAGCGGTAGTACCGCTGGAGCTCGGGCAGAGAGTGGGAAAACGGTCTGATCCCCCCCCCCACCTATATAAAGGGTTCTTCTAGCTGAGGAACTCCATCTCTTACCTCTCTAAGCTCCATTGTTGCGCCCCAAGCTCAAAAGTGCCCGTTCTCTCTCCCTAGCCAATCAAACTTGTTGATTCTTTAGGGATTGGTTGAGAAGGCCTAGATCCACACTTCCACCAAGAGAAAAGTTGATTCCCCCACCAATCCCTTGCGGATCTTGTTACTCTTGGGTGTTTGAGCATCCTAGACGGTTGAGGTCACCTCGAAGCCATATTCCATTGTGGCGAAGCTTCGTGGTCTAGTTGGGAGCCTCCAAGCTTTGTGTGGAGTTGCCCCAACCTTGTTTGTAAAGGTTCGGTCGCCGCCTTCAAGGGCACCTATAGTGGAATCACGGTACCTTGCATCGTGCGAGGGCGTGAGGAGAATACGGTGGCCTTAGTGGCTTTTTGGGGAGCATTGTGCCTCCACACGGCTCCAACGGAGACGTACTTCTTGTCAAAGGGAAGGAACTTCGGTAACACATCCTCGTCTCCATCGGTTCCACTTGTGGTTATCTCTATCCTTTACTTTGTATTTGCATATGCTTGTGACTATATCTTACTTGTCTTAATAACCCTCGTTGTTAGCTTCTTTAGGGTTCACCTCATTGTCGTATTATTTGTGAACCCGTATGTTGTTTACCTTAACTTGCTAAGATTATTTAAAAAGTGGTTGTTGTCTATTCACCCCCCCCCTCTAGCCAACCATATCGATCCTTTCAGCTATGTGATGTCTTCTCTCCAATCTCGTGCTTCAATGCTTAGCCCTTGTGAGCTACCCTACATGATCAAGGCATCTATGCAATTTACCTGTCGTTGTTATGCTGCGTTTGTTGGGATCTGATGGATTATGAGATTATGTTCAGATTGTGATGAGTTATATATTTGGTTCTCTTTTTATATTATGTTCTTGAGTAATTCACGTATGTTCTCCATTGCTTTTTATTGCTTTGTCCGAGTAGTAGATTGTAACTCCAAGAGGGAGCGTTATGCATGATTGTGGGTTCATGCCCCCTGATGTCTAGGTTGAGTGACAGAAAAATGAGACTAGGGGATGTCTTGTTGCCACGAGGGAGAAAACAACGGTGCTTGTGACCACGGTTGCAAGGATTGTTTACCTTACGCAAAGTTCGTTAATGCAATTGTCAGTTGCTTTGAGTTTACACTTTGGGTGGGGCTCGCAACTTAATACCAGCGAGATGTTCTGGATAGATATCTGAAGGTGGATGATCAGAGAGTAGATGCTGATGGATAAACGGTCTACTTGTCTTGGCGTACTGCCCATTATTTTTTAGCCTCTAACTTTCTTGTAGCATGATTAGCATTGCGGTGCGTTTATAATTCTGTCAATTTCCCAGTTGTAATTTGTTTACCCATCATAGTTGTTTATCGTCTTTTGGGTGAGAGACATCACTCGTGAATGCTACTTCTCAAACAACAGCGCCATAAATTGACACGTTGACGGAGACTTGCTTGCGTTGGTTTTTCCCTTGAAGAGGAAAGGGTGATGCAGCACAGGAGCAGTAAGAATTTCCCTCAGTTTGAGAACCAAGGTATCAATCTAGTAGGAGAATCTCGTCAAGTACAGAGTACCTACGCAAACACAAAAGAGCTTGCACCCAACGCTTCAAAGGGGTTGTCAATCCCTTCAAGATTGATTGCAAAGTGAGATCTGAAGGCGGAAAGTGCAACGAAGTAAAAAGTGTAAGGCTGAAAATTTGGTGTGGAGTAGACCCTCGGGGCCATAGTTTTCACTAGAGGGTTCTCTCAAAATAGCAAGTATTACGGTGGGTGAACAAATTATTGTTGAGCAATTGATAGAACCGCGCAAAGTCATGACGATATCTAAGGCAATGATCATACATATAGGCATCACGTCCGACACAAGTAGACCGATACTTTCTGCATCTACTACTATTACTCCACACATCAACCGCTATCCAGCATGCATCTAGTGTATTGAGTTCATGACGAACAGAGTAACGCCTTAAGCAAGATGACATGATGTAGAGGGATAATCTCAAACCAATGATGAAAACCCCATATTTTTACCCTTGATGGCAACAACATGATATGTGCCTCGCTACCCCTTATGTCACTGGGTGAGGTCACCGCACGGTATGAACTGAAACCAAGCACTTCTCCCATTGCAAGAATCATAGATCTAGTTGGCCAGACAAAACCCACAACTCGAAGAGAATTACAAGGATATGAAATCATGCATAAGAGACATCAGAAGAAACTCAAATAAGATTGATAGATAATCTGATCATAAATCCAAAATTCATCGGATCTCGATAAACACACCACAAAAGAAGATTACATCGGATAGATCTCCATGAAGATCATGGAGAACTTTGTATTGAAGATCCAAGAGAGAGAATAATTCATCTAGTTACTAGCTATGGACCCAGAGGTCTATGGTGAACTACTCACGCATCATCGGAGAGGTCATGGTGTTGATGAAGAAGCCCTTCGTGTCCGAATCCCCCCTCCGGCAAGGCACCAGAACGTGCCCCAGATGGGATCTTGCGGAGACAGAAGCTCGCAGCGGCGGAAAAGTACTTTCGATGATCTCCTGATTTTTTGTGGAATTTTTGGGGATATATAGGTGCAAACCCTAGGGCGAAGGAGGTCCACGGGGCCCACAAGCCTGTGGGCCGTGGCCTCCCCCCTGGTCGTGGGGTGAGGGCTTGTGGGGCCCCTGGAGCCCCCCTGCCTTGGCTCTCAAGTCTCCTGATCTTCTTCCGTTACGGAAAAAATCTTTTCGGGGATTTTATTCCGTTTGGACTCCGTTTCAAAATCTATATGGAAAGGGGTCAAAAACATGGAAAAACAGGAACTGGCACTTGGCACTGATTTAATAAGTTAGTCCCAAAAAATATATAAAAGGCATGCAAAACATCCAAAGTTTGACAAGATAATAGCATCAAACCATAAAAAATTATAGATAAGTTGGAGACGTATCAAGCATCCCCAAGCTTAACTCCTGCTCGTCCTCAAGTAGGGAAGTGATAAAGAATGAATTTTTGATGTGGAATGCTACCTAGCATAGTTGCCCTTTGCCACTTCTTTTACGTGACATGAATGTTCAGATCCGTAAGATTCAAAACAATAGTTTGCTATTGACATGAAAACAATAATACTTCAAGCAAACTAGCAAAGTAATCATGAACTTTCAAAATAACAAGGCCAAGGGAAGTTATCCCTACAAAATCATATAGTCTGGCTATGCTCCATCATCCTCACAGAACTAATGTAAATCATGCACAACCCCGGTATTGCCAAGTAATTGTTTTCGCACTCTTACTTTCTCAAACTTTTTATAACTATCACGCAATACATGAGCGTGAGCCATGGATATAGCACTATAGGTGGAATAGAGTGTGGTGGTGGTTGTGAGACAAAAAGGAGGAGATGGTCACATTGACTCCGCGTATCAAAAGGCTATGGAGATGCCCATTAATAGATATCAATGTGAATGAGTAGGGATTGCCATACAAGAGATGCACTAGAGCTATAAGTATGTGAAAGCTCAAAAGGAAAACTAGTGGGTGTGCATCCAATTTGCTTGCTCACGAAGACCTAGGGCAATTTTGAGGAAGCCCATCATTGGAATTTACAAGCCAAGTTATATAATGTAGATTCCCAGTAGCATATGGTAGTGACAAAGCAAGAAGCTCTCAATCAAGAAGAACATGGTGCTATTATGAAGCACAAGTGTGGAAAAAGATAGTACCATTGTCCCTTCTCTCTTTTTCTCTCTCTATAAGAAATGCCTCCGGCAGTGTACCGGAATGTGCAACGATCTAACATAGCGTATGATGTTGAAACATCTCGCTAGATATCTTACGATCATGCAATGGAAATATGAGAGTGACGACACAAGTCATGCGACGGAATGGTGGGAGTTGCATGGTAATATATCTCAGAATGACTATGAAAATGCCATAGTAAGTAGGTATGGTGGCTGTTTTGAGGAAGGCATATGGTGGGTTTGTGTACCGGGGAAAATTGTGCGGCACTAGAGAGGCTAGCAAAGGTGAAAGGTGAAAGTGCATCTATACCATGGACTCACATTAGTCATGAAGAACTCACATACTTGTTGCGGAAGTTTTTATTAGTAATCAAAACAAAGTGCTAAATGCATACTCCTAGGGGAACGGTTGGTAGGTGTTAACCATCGCGCGATCCCGACCTCAACACAAAGGATGACAATCAATAGATCAATTATGCTCCGACTTCCTAACATAGCGGTTCACCATACGTGCATGCTACGGGAATCACTAACTTCCACACAAGTATTTCTAGATTCACAACACCCTACTAGCATAACTCTTAATATTACCGAATCCATGTCTCAAAACTAATTGAGAGGAATCAAGATTTCTCTTTCTACTCAATGCACATGAAGATGGAGGTTTTTGTATCCTCTTTGGGTACCTATCACCTTTGGGACTACTTTCATAGCATAAGACAACTACCAAGTCACGCACCACCGTGCTCTAAAAGATATAAGTGAAGCACGTAGAGCAAAATTATCTAGCTCAAAAGATATAAGTGAAGCACTATGAGCATTCTAGCAAAATCACGATGAGTGCATGTCTCTCTCTCTCAAAAAGGTGTGCAGCAAGGATGATTGTGACACAACAAAAAGAAAAGACTCCTACAATACAAGACACTCCAAGCAAAACACATATCATGTGGTCAGTAAAAATATAGCTCCAAGTAAAGTTACCGATGGATTGAAGACGAAAGAGGGGATGCCTTCCCGGGGCATCCCCTAGCTTAGGCTTTTTGGTGTCCTAGAATTTGGCTTGGGATTCCTTGGGCATCCCCAAGCTTGAGCTCTTTCCACTCCTTATCTCTTTGTCCATCAGAACATCACCCAAAACTTGAAAACTTCACAACACAAAACTTAAACAGAAACTCGTGATATCATTAGCACAAGAAAACAAACTACCACCTCTTTTGGTACTATAGCAAACTTGAATTCTATCTATATTGGTGTTGGGCTACTGTATTCTCACTTTTCCATGGCTAGTACCCCCCGATACTAACCATAGTTACATCAAAAAAAGCAACCAACTCAACAAAAACAGAATCTGTCAAAAACAGACCAGTCTGTAGCAATCTGTATACTTCGTATACTTCTGGTACCTCGTCCCGTCGTCATCATCAACCTTCTTCCCTCTCCAATTCCATAAAGTTGTTCGTCGTTCATGAGTAATCTATTCGTAGGCTCACTTGGCAGTGATGAGTAGGATGAGATCTATCATGTAATCGAGTTAGTTTTGATGGGGATTGATCCCTAGTATCCACTATGTTCTGAGATTGATGTTGCTACTACTTTGCCATGCTTAATGCTTGTCAGTAGGGTCCGTGTACCATGATTTCAGATCTGAAATTGTTATGTTGTCACCAATATATGTGTGTTTTAGATCCGATCTTGCAAGTTGTAGTTACCTACTATGTGTTATGATCCGGCAATCCCGGAGTGACAATAACCGGAACCACTCCCGGTGATGACCATAGTTTGAGGAGTTCATGTGTTCACCAAGTGCTAATCCGTTGGTCCGGTTCTTTATTAAAAGGAGAACCTTATTATCTCGTAGTTTCCTTTTGGACCCCGCTGCCACGGGAGGGATGGACAATAGATGTCATGCAAGTTCTTTTCCCTAAGCACGTATGACGACACACGGAATGCATGCCTACATCACATTGACGAACGGGAGCTAGCCACATATCTCTCCGTGTTATAACTGTTGCATGATGAATATCATCCAAACAAATCACCGACCCATTGCCTACGAGTTTGTCCTACTACTGTGGTTACTACTGTTGCTACTTCTGTTACTTGTCTTGCTCTGCTACTGTTACTACTACTGTCGCTTGCTACTGTTGCTACTTGCTACTGTTGTCACTACTGTTGTTCCTTGCAACTGTCGTTACTCGCTACTTTGCTACTATTACTTTGCTTGTAGATACTAATCTTTCAGGTGTGGTTGAATCTGACATATTCAGCTACTAATACTTGAGAGTATTATCTCACCTCCCGTCGTGCGAACCAACAAATTTGAGTTGAATACTCTACCCTCGAAAACTGCTACGATCCCACGCGCTGGTGGGCCGTCAACAATATTCTTCTAGCTTCGATTGCCGGAGTGTGCTAGCAGCATTCTTCTGGTGCCGTCGCAAGGGGAAGCACAACTGACATCAAGCATTTTTCTGGCGCCGTTGCCGGGGAGGTATTGCTATATTCTCTGAGTCACTTGGGATTTATATCTGCTGATCACTATGAAGAATCTGAAGGATCCGAAGACCAAAGTCTTGCCCCCAACTACGAGGGGAGGTAAGGAATTTCCATCTATCTCTGCACTTGATTCACCTTCAGTTATGAGTAAGTTTGAGACATCACCTCCTGCTAGAAATCTTGATATGTCACATGTGCTTGATGATGTTTGTGATACTACTGCTAGAGATGTTATGCTTGATACTATGCCTGATGATGTTATGCTTGATACTGCTAGAGATACTATGCCTGATACTGATTTGGCTGATATTGCTAGAGATGTTATGCTTGATACTGCTAGAGATGCTATTTTGCCTGATGATGCTATGCTTGATACTTCTAGAGATACTACTTTGCCTGATGTTCCACTAGGGGTGTTCCGTGATGCTTCCGAAACTGCCGATACTATTGAGATAGAACCTGATTTTGCTCCTGCTAGATCTAGCTCTCCTAGATATGAATTGCCTGATATACCTGATGGTTACGTTATGGAGGGAGAGATAGCTGAGGATTTTCTTGCATGTAAGGATGCCTATGACGTTGAGAAATTACTTCTCAAGTGGAAGGAAAAATGTCTGAAAGCTAAGATGAAATATGACCCAAAGTTTTCCACTTCACCTATCTTTATCACCGATCAGGATTATGAATTCTCTGTCGATCCTGAGATAATCTCTCTAGTCGAATCCGATCCTTTTCACGGTTATGAGTTTGAGACGGTCGTAGCCCATCTTGCCAAACTACACGATATAGCCACCATTTTCACTAATGAGGAGAAGATCCGCCACTATTATATCCTTAAGTTGTTTCCTTTCTCTCTAAAGGATGACGCTAAAGCCTGGTTCACCTCTCTTGCTCCTGGATGTGTGAGTAGTTGCTACTGCAACAAAAGACCTTCCAACGGCGCCAGAAACACGTGCTGACGGGAGACTGTTATTGTCTTGATTCTCCTCAGCAACGGCACCAGGAATCCTTCTGCTACGGCTACGCCTTTAGGGACTTCCTAGGAAAATATGCAAAGGATTTCCCGTGGCCTTGGAGCCTTGCGTTGGTGTTCCCTCGAAGCGGAAAGGGTGATGTAGCATAGCGGTGGTAAGTATTTCACTCAGTTTTGAGAACCAAGGTATCGATCGAGTGAAGGAGTATCACAAGTGCATGCACAAACACAAAGAACCTGCTCCCAACGCTATGAAGGGGTTTTCAATCCCTTATAGATTGTTCGCAAAGTGAGAACTGAAAGCAACAAAGTAACAAAGCAAAGTAAAAGCGGAGGTGTAAACGATAGATGTGAATAGACCCGGGGGCCGTAGTGTTTACTAGTGGCTTCTCTCATGAAAGCAAGTAGACGGTGGGTGAACAAATTACTGTCGAGCAACTGATAGAACCACGCAAAGTCGTGACGATATCTATGGCAATGATTATATCTATAGGCATCACGTCCAAAACAAGTAGACGATACTTTCTGCATCTACTACTATTACTCCACACGTCGACCGCTATCCAGCATGCATCTAGTGTATTAAGTCCAAAAGAACAGAGTAACGCCTTAAGAAAGATGACATGATGTAGATGGACAATCTCATATAAACGATAGAGCCCACCTTGTTACCCTTGATGGCAACCACTCAATGTGTGCCTTGCTGCCCCTACTGTCACTAGGAAAGGTCACCACATGTTAAGAACCCAAAACCAAGCACTTCTCCCATTGCAAGAATCATAGATCTAGTTGGCCAAACAAAACCCAAGACTCGGAGAGACTTACAAGGATATCAAATCATGCATATAAGAAATCAGCAAAGACTCAAATATATATCATAGATAATCTGATCACAATCCACAATTCATCGGATCTCGACAAACACACCGCCAAAGAAGATTACATCGGATAGATCTCCATGAAGATCATGGAGAACTTTGTATTGAAGATCCAAGAGAGAGAAGAAGGCATCTAGCTACTAACTACGGACCCGTAGGTCTGAAGTGAACTACTCACGAGTCATTGGAGGGGCGATGATGATGATGAAGAAGCCCTCCAACTCCAAAAGTCCCCTCCGGCAGGGCGCCGGGAAGGGTCTGCAGATGAGATCTCGCGGAAACGGAAGCTTGCGGCAGTGGAAAAGTATTTTCGAGGCGCCCCTGATTTTTTGCTGTATTTTAGGGAATATATAGGCCAAAGATCTAGGTCAAGGGGGTGCCAGGGTGGCCACAAGCCCTGCCACCGCCGCCTCCCCCTGGTGGCGGAGTGGGGGCTTGTGGGCTCCCTGGAGCCCTCCTGGCTTGGCCCACATGCCCCCTGATCTTCTTTCGTTCGGGAAAAAATCATTTCGGGGATTTTATTCCGTTTGGACTCCGTTCCAAAATCAGATCTGAAAAGAGCCAAAAACACAGAAAAAAACACGAACTGGCACTTGGCACTGAATTAATAAGTAAGTCCCAAAAAATATATAAAAGGTACATAAAACATCCAAAGATGACAAGATAACAGCGTGAAACCATCAAAAATTATAGATATGTTTGAGACGTATCAAGCATCCCCAAGCTTAACTCCTACTCGTCCTCGAGTAGGGAAGTGATAAAGAATGAATTTTTGATGCTTTCATGCTACCTAGCATAGATGTCCTTTGTAACTCCTCTTATGTGACGTGAATGTTCAGATCCATTAGATTCAAAACAATAGTTTGCTATTGACGTGGAAACAATAATAATTCAAGCAAACTAGCAAGGTAATCATGAACTTTCAAAATAACAAGGCCAAAAGAAAGTTATCCCTACAAAAGCATATAGTCTGGCTATGCTCTATCATCATTGCACAATGAATTTAGATCATGCACAACCCCGGTATTGGCCAAGTAATTGTTTCACACCTTTACTTTCTCAAACCTTTTCAACTCTCACGCAATACATGAGCGTGAGCCATGGTTTTAGCACTTTAAGTGGTGTAGAGTGTGGTGGAGGTTGCAAGACAAAAAAGGAGAAGATAGTCACATTAACTAGGCATATCAATGAGCTGTGGAGATGCTCATCAATAGATATCAATGTGAATGAGTAGGGATTGCCATACAAATGATGCACTAGAGCTAAGAGTATGTGAAAGCTCTTAAAGAAAACTAGTGGGTGTGCATCCAACTTGCTTGCTCACGAAGACCTAAGGCAATTTTCAGGAAGCCTATCATTGGAATATACAAGCCAAGTTATATAATGAAGATTTCCCACTAGCTATATGGTGGTGACAAAACGAGAGACTCTCAATGATCATGGTGCTTAATATGCACAAGTGTGGAAAAAGTGGTAACATTGTCCCTTCTCTCTTTTTCTCTCCTTTTTTTTGGTGGGCACTTTGGCCTCTTTTTTCTTTCTTTTTTTATTTTGGTGGGCTTCTTTGGCCTCTTTTATTTCCTCACATGGGACAATGCTCCATTAATTATGATCATCACACTTTCAACTCAAATCTTAGAGCAACAGTGACTCTATATGGAATGCCTTCGATAGTGTATCGTGACAATGATCTAGCATGGCATAGACATTAATGGAAACATCATGCTAGCTATCTTACGGTCATGCAATGGCAATGTAGACGTGGTGGCACATGTCATGGTGGTATTTGCATGGCAATATATCTCGGAATGACTTTGAAAAAGCCATAGTAGGTAGGTATGGTGGTTGTTTTGAGGGAGGCTAATTGTGGGTTTTTGTGCACCGGCGAAAGTTGCACGGCACTAAGAAGATAGTGATGGTGGAAGGTGAAAGTGCATCTAAACCATGGACTCAACATTAGTCATGAAGAACTCATATACTTGTTGCAAAAGTTTTATTAGTAACCGAAACAAAGCATTCAACGCATACTCCTAGGGGAAGGGTTGGTAGGTATAAACCATCGCGCGATCCCGACCGTGTCACATCCCTGGAACCCTAACCAAAGTATAGCATTGTGCTCATATCTTCTTTGCATTGCATCCAAGAAAATTGCAACAAGATCAAAGCAAGTGGTGAAGAAAACTCAAAAACCCTAGCCACTTCTCAATTTAAAGGAAATTTCAAACTAGTTAAAATCAATGAACCCAAAATGGCCTCAAGAAAAGTTCAACTTTTCTGATAATTCTTGAAAGAAAATAAGCAGTGAAGAAAACTATTTTCATAACACATTTGGCATTTTATTTAAAAGCAAAAAGCCACTGGATTCAAGTTTAAATTTGAATTCAAAAACTTTAAGTTTTCAAAAATGTTGAAAACTTCAGGAATGGTTGGATATATTCCAACTAATATTCTCGTGTGTTCAAAATATTTTTATAAACTATTTTGGAGCTGAAATAAATAGCAAATCAAAATAGTTAGCAAATCAGAAAAACAAAACAGAAAAAATGGAAAGAAGCTTACCTGTCGCCCTGAGGAGGCCTACCCCACCAGGGGCAGGGGCGTCTTCTTCCTCCTGCCTTCCGCCCTGAGGAGGCTCCTCCACCTCCTGCTTCGCCGTGGCACGCCCTGGTGCTCCCCAGGACAGCGCGACAGCGTTGGTATCAGAGCCTGACTGACTGTAGGACTACTAAGCCAAACTGGTCGAAGTTGAGTCTAGAATTGCTTTAGTTATATATAAGGGAATTGGTTGTGGAACGGAACATAAGACTCTTGTTCTCTTCTCAAGTTATTCTATTCTGGTCATCCTCGTCTTTTCTGCGGGAATTAAGGACTAGGTTACTCATCTTCTTCTAGGCTCGTGTTTCTGATCGGTAGATTATAGGACTACGGGCAAGAGTTATTTTGGGTTTCTTTTGTCCCTAGAAAAAGGAAGTAAGTTTGATGATCAGAGAATTGAACTTGATAGTTGAGTGGTTACGCTATTCTATTTTCTGGGTTGTCTCAAAATTGTTTTTGAGCATTTACAGCCGTTATGTAGCCCAATTTTGCATTCAGAGCTCTAATGCTTTTGCATTACTCTCTATTTTCATATGCCTGGTCGTCCTTCTCGTCAGGTGGTTCGTCTGACCAGGTGCATTGATGTGTCGGGTCATACGGCCATGCTGGTCAGGGTGATGTCGGTGTGCGGTTACCGCTGGTACCCAGAGTACATAGTGGAGGAACAGTACCAAGACTTCAACGAGAGCCAGTATATCTGCACTGTTAGGGTATTTCCAGACTACCGTGGAGCTGAGAGCCAATCCACTGGTCTTATGAATTGGGAGTCACTGTTGACATGGCAGTACAAGATGCTGCCTATTCAATGTTGACCATTATGAGGGCGAGACATGCACTGCTGCAGAATTCAGAGTTCTGCTATGTTCCTGCCTCTCAGCCAGGTGAAGAGGGATATCTCAGCGGGGTCTATTTTGATTCCTCTATGGAGGATCCGCTACTGCAGTCCACTGCTGAGATGCTAGAGAACAGAGACAGGGATGCTCGTGCTCTCCGCATGGAGCTTTATGCTACACGTGCCCATCTGTGGACGACTTTGACGCAGCTGGCATCGGTAGTCCAGACAGGGTACGGAGATATGGAGATGCTGAACCCTGTTAGAACCCATCTTCCCGCCCATGTTGACTAGCCCGCTATAGGAGGACTCACCCCTCTTCGGGGACCCCTACTACCACCAGTGAGGGGACCAAGGCCACATCCGTGTCCTTATGGATCCCAGGGATCTCACGCCTGAGGAGGCCTAGCCCACCAGGGGTAGGGGCGTCTTCTTCCTCCTTCCTTCTAGCAGAGGAGCGAACGCCCACGGCGGCTCCTCCACCTCCTGCTTCGCCGTGGCACGCTCTGGTGCTCCCCAGGACAGCGCGACAGCGGGGACAACCTCCCCGAGCACGTCCCTATCCATCCATGCTATCCATTCCTCCCCTCTCCTCTCGGTTCCTTCCTCCCCTCCTACCGCCATTGACAAGAGCTCGAGCTCGACCTGCCCGTGCCTCTAGCCACAGGATCTCCCCCCCCCCCCCCCCCGAGTGCCCCATTCGCTCCGCCTCGACGAGCTGGTCATCCCTGCAGAAGAAGAAGACCCCCGAGCCCTGCAACACCCACGACACCGTCGCCTTCAAGCTTCGGCCGCCGACAAGCCACCGTCGATTCACCGGATCCAGTGCCTCCCCGAGCAGCCTGAGCATCCCCTCGTCACTGCAGTGAGCCCTGGAGTGATTCCCCCCATTTTCCCATCTCTTTTCCGAGCTCTAGGCCTAGTTCCACCAAAGCCCGATGAGGACCGCCGCTGTAGCTCGTCGCCGGTGACCTTACGGTGACCGGCTAGTCCATCTGAGGCCTGCACCAGCTTCAGCTCGTCGCGTAGATGCTTTAGGAGCCCAGCCCCACGCGATTTGACCTTGTTTTTGATGACCTTGACGATGGCCGAGCTTCGATCGCCGCCGAGCTCGTCGCCGGCGTCGATTCCGGCCACCCCAGCCCCTCGGGTTTGCTCCATCGTGCGCGCCATCGAGTGGTCGTTCTCCCTGTGGCCTCCGCCGTACGTTTGGTCGTCGGAGACGCGTTTCCGATGCCCTCCACCGTCTCTGGTGTCACCGGAGGCTCACCGCCGGCGAGGACGACCTCGCCGTCGGTGGATCTCAGCTGGCCTGAGCCACTGACACGTGGGGCCAGCCTTTGGATGTTTTGGGTTAATAAAAATAAAATTAATTAAACTAATAAGTCACTGACATGTGGGTCCAGTTCTGTTAATTAGCTAATAAAGTTTGAAACTAATCTAAAACTGACCAAAGTCACTCACCAGTGGGTCCCACTGGTCAGGTTTGACTTTCAACGGCCAGTTGGACCTGCTGATGCCATGCTGACGAAATAAGTAGCTTTTCTGTTTAAAAAGAATTCCAGAAAATGCCCAAAACTTCTAAAAATCATAGAAATTAATCTGTAACTCCAATGAAAATAATTTATATATGAAAAAGTATCACAAAAATCCAAGGAATCTGAATATGTCATTTTCAAACATGTTTGAAAATGTTACTGGACCAAACATGTAAAATGATGAATAGGTTAAATTTGATAAATGCTTTGGAGTTGGAATTCGAAAATCATTTGAATTCCATTTCAAATGCTATGATCAAACATTGTCCAATCACAACCAGCAACTTAACATATCATTACATGCATGTTAAAAAACAAGTTGATCTGAGCATCGGGTCGAATCAATTAAAACGGTATTTGAGAATACCTCGTTTGAAGTGATATTTGAATCTGATTCAAATCAACTTCAAACCTAATAAATGATAGCTACATTAGCATACCACCTTGCATCCTCATGCCATGCTCATGCATCATTTTGTTGCATATGATTGTTATTGATTGTTGTTATTTCTTTCGGTAGGCTCCGCTCCTCCGGATTCCACTGAACATCCGACTGACGGATATTGTCCCTCTTCTGAGCAACAAGGCAAGCAACCATTTTGATCATCCCGATAAATCCCATGTTCTCGCTCCTGCACTTACTTATTGCATTAGGATCAAATGCTTCAGATGCTTTTGCCATGTTATTTGAACCCACTTCCTTTGCATGACTTGTCTTTGTCACGGTAAATAGCTGAACCTTGCAAACTAGCATACCTGGTAGATGCTTGAGCCATGATGTGCCTTATCCTGCTATGCATGCTATGCCTAGAGTTGTGTATGGTCTGTCATCTGGGAGATGAACAGAACTGTGAGAATGTGTTCAGTAAGTAAAGGTTGTGTGTCGAACCTGATTTGGTAAAGGTACCGGTGAAAGGCTATGTAGGAGTACATGGCGGGTTGTTTCATTGGAACCATCCTTAGGAACTGAGTTTCGTGTATGTAATCCAAGACTAGATACTACCACACGTTGGGATACTTAATTGACCCTCTCGACTTATTAATCGCTTGGTACTCGGTCGAGGAGTTGCAAGTAGTTTCTGGTGTTTATAGTCATGCTGGAGGCCGTGCATAGCGCTGACCTGAGAGGTGGGTTGTGATGTGGTAGGCGGTGGCACGGTGTACCAAGTGGCACCCGGATGGTGGGCTTGGGAACCCTGCACACATCGTTTGGGGCCGTGGCGGAAACCTCGGCCGGACTTCCGTGCGGGTTACCCTCAGATAGGCGATAGACCTGGACTAAGTATTAGCATGGCTAACGGTCGTGGCCGACTCCCTCGCTGGGCTTCCGCTTGAAGGTTGCCGAGGTGCATGACGTGCACATGGCGATAAGTGGCGAGAGCGTGTGTGAAGAAGTACACCCCTGCAGGGTTATGATCTATTCAAATAGTCGCGTCCGCGGATATGGTCTACTTGGAGACATATGTTGTTCATAGATAACTTCAATGGCTAATCATAAAATTGTCAAGATAAGCGTGAGTGTCGTGGACGGCATTCCCGTATGGAGACGAAATGATTCCACGATGGAGTATTCTTGTGGTGTTAGTGGACTCGTGTGCGAGAAATCAAGTTGTCAAAAATTGTCTTAAAATGCAAGTTGTCTAGCCACGAGTCAAATGTTGGCTTTCCGCATGAAACCCCACAATTCCTTATTGATACATTGCATGAGTAGATAGTTATCCTAAAGTCTTGTTGAGTACCTCCGTACTCATGTTTGCTTAATATTTGTTGCAGAGGTTGTTAATGACCCTAATGGAGGGTTCTTCCTAGACATCGACGACGACGAGTAGCTGGTATCCCAGCTACGATCTGGCCCTAGGGTGGGTCTGTAGTATAGTCAGGCCATGTGCCTTCTAGTTTCATCTGTCTGTACTCAGACAGTTTAATTACTTCCGCTGGCTTGTAACTTGAATGACTGCTATGATGGGTCGTGAGACCCCTACTGTGTAATATCATGTGTGTGTCTCTTCCAAGCATTTTAAATAAAGCTTGTATGATTATGGTTACGTTGTGATGCCATCGATGTATCTATACATATCAGTATGCCATGCGTACGTGTGTCGTACTTGATATGTATGGGGTTCGATTACCTAGTCGTAGGCTTTAGTAGCATTCCTTACAGGGAAATGCCCCTTTGTGATCCAACGAGCCATGGTAGTTCGCTACTGCTCCCGACACATTGGTTGACCGACATGTGTCCTTCTTAGCTGTTGTGTCTGTCCCCTTTGGGAAATGTCACGCAATGTAATAGAGTCCTTGTAGCTTGCTACGACTCGTCTACATTCGCTGGTGACCAACACCTGCTTTGCTGGGTCATGTATGCCTGTCCCTGTGCGGAACTGCCACTTTGGTTTATGACTAGACATGTCGATCCGAGTTCTTTGTCTTTGGATTGCTAGCGACATAATTGCATACGCGAGTCAAAAGGCGCAAACGGTCCCGGCTAAGGTAAGGCTGCAGCCGTGGGGTTAGCCGTGCGTGAGACCGCAAAGAGATGCGATGTGTTACAGGCTGGACTCCTATGGCTTAGGATCGGGGTTCCGAAAGACCGCCACGCAAAGGATGACAATCAATAGACTAATCATGCTCGGATTTCATCACATAGCGGTTCACCATACGTGCATGCTACGGGAATCACTAACTTCAACACAAGTATTTCTAGATCCACAACACCTTACTAGCATGACTTCAATATTACCAAAATCACAACTCAAAACTAATTGAGATGAATCAAACTTCTCTAACTATTCAATGCACATGAAGGTGGAAGTTTTCGTATCCCTTTGGATAACTACCCCTTTTGAGACTACTTTCAAAGAATAGATCAACTATCAAGCCACGCACCACTGTGCTCTAAAAGATATAAGTGAAGCACATAGAGCAAGAGTATCTAGCTCTAAAGATATAAGTGAAGCACATATGAGCGGAATTGTCTACCAAAAGATATAAGTGAAGCTCGACAAAATCACGGTGTGTGCATGTCTCTCTCTCTAGGTGTGCAGCAAGGATGATTGTGACACAATAAAAATAAAAGACTCCTACGATACAAGACGCTCCAAGCAAAAACACATAACATGTGGTGAATAAAAATATAGCCCCAAGTAACGTTACCGATGGATTGAAGATGAGGCAGGGCATCCCCAAGCTTAGGCTTTTACGGCATCCTTGAATCTCTTGGGGTGCCTTGGGCATCCCCAAGCTCGATCTCTTGCCACTCTTTATCTCTTTGTCCATAAGAACTTCACCCAAAACTTGAAAACTTCACAACACGAAACTTAAACAGAAACTCGTGATAACATTAGTATGAGAAAGCAAACCACCACTTCCTTAGGTACTGTAGCAAACTTAAATTCTACTTGTGCTGATGTTGAGTTACTGTATTATAAATCTTCCATGGCTAATACCCCCCGATACTATCCATAGTTTCATCAAAATAAGCAACCAACACAACAAAAACAGAATCTGCTAACAGCAGACCAGTCTGTAGAAATTTGTATATTTCGTATACTTATGGTAATTCAAAAATTGTGAAACATTACTACAGTCTGAATAATTTGCGTAGCAATCATCAGCAAAAAGAATCAACTCAAAATCTCTTACAGAAAAAAAACGAAAATTCTTTTCGTGAGCAGAAAGTTTCTGTCTTTTCCAGCATGACCAAATGATCATCCTCAAGACTAATCATAACGGTTTTGCTTGGCACAAACGCAAAGAGAAACACAAAAAACACAATCATAACAGAATTATGGAAGTGTGGAAAACACAAAACAGAAAGAAAAAGGATAGATTCATTGGGTTGCCTCCCAACAAGCGCTTTTGTTTAACGCCCTTAGCTAGGCAAAAAGTGATGGAATCGCGTATAGTCATCTTTGCTGCTCAAACCATAAGTAGCCCTCATCATAGATTCATAAGGCAATCTTATTTTCTTTCTAGAAAAGTGCTCCATGCCCTTCTTTAAAGGAAATTGAAATCTAATATTCCCTTCCTTCATATCGATGATAGCACCAATAGTCCTTAGGAAAGGTCTACCAAGAATAATGGGACATGAAGGATTGCAATCTATGTCAAGTACAATGAAATCCACGGGTACATAGTTCTTATTTGCAACAATAAGAACATCATCGATCCTCCCCATGTGTTTCTTGACAGTAGAATCTGCAAGATGCGAATTAAGAGAACACTCTTCAATCTCATGAAAACCAAGAATATCACATAAAGACTTTGGAATCGCGGAAACACTAGCAGCCAAATCACACAAAGCATTGCACTCATAGTTTTTAATCTTGATTTTGATAGTAGGTTCCCACTCATCATGAAGTTTTCTAGGTATAGAGACTTCTAGTTCGAGCTTCTCTCCAAGAGATTTCATCATAGCATCTACGATATGCGCGGTAAAGGCTTTGCTTTGGCTATAAGCATGTGGAGAGTTTGCAATGGATTGCATCAAAGAAATGCATTCAAACAACGAGCAATTATCATAATTGAATTCCTTGAAATCCAAAGTGGGAGTTTCATTACTACCCAAAATTTTGATTTCTTCTACTCCACTCTCCACACCTTTATCATCAAGATGGGTGGACTCCGAATCATTGGGGCATTTTTCAACCAAAGTGGATTCATATCCAGCCACTCCATAAATAGGTTTGACACGCGAAAACAAAGATTCAATAGGAGACACACCAAGCACTTTAAGATCCTCGTGATTTGCATCACTAGAACGCACCCTTTTAAACCATTCATATCTAGCCCGAATTTCGGCGGTTCTTTCTTTGCTCTCATTCATGGAGATAAGCATAGATTTCAAAGTTTCATCCAAGTTGACCTTGGGAGGAGCGCATCTAACTTTCAAAGCATCAATATCACAAGACATCCTATCAACGCTCTTAGCCAAATCGTCTATTTTGAGTAGTTTTTCCTCTATGGACGCATTGAAAATCTTTTGAGAGTTAATGAACTCTCTGAATCATAGGGTAATTTGTTGTGATTTCCATAAGTGTTGTTGTAGGAATTGCCATAATTGTTAGAGGAGTTACTAGGAAAAGGCCTAGGAACATAGTTTCCTCTAAAAGCATTGTTGTTGCCAAAATTGTTCCTACCAACAAAATTCACGTCCAAACTAGCGTTGCTACTCTCAATCAAAGAAGATAGTGGCATGTCATTAGGATCTATGGTAGCGTTTCTACTAGCAACAAAATTCATCAACTCGTCCATCTTAGCACTAAGTGAGTTAATCTCTTCTATAGCGTGTACCTTTTTGCTAGCAGGTGACCTTTCAGTGTGCCACTGAGAGTAGTTGGTCATGATTTTGTCTAGGAGTTTTGTAGCGTCTCCTAATGTGATTTCCATGAACTTTCCACGTGAGGCGGAGTCCAAGATATTGCAAGAAGCGAAATTCAAGCCAGCGTAAAATATTTGTATAATCATCCACAAACTCAAGCCATGAGCGGGACAATTTCTAATCATAAGCTTCATCCTCTCCCAAGATTGTGCAACGTGTTCATGATCAAGTTGCTTGAAATTCATGATATCGTTACGTAAGGAGATGATCTTAGCTGGCAGAAAATACTTGGATATGTAATCATCTTTGCACTTATCCCAAGAATCGATAATATTTTTAGGCAAAGAAAACCAAGTTTTTGCGCGATCTCGCAACGAGAAAGGAAAAAGTTTCAACTTAATCACGTTCATTTCATACGATTCCGCAATATCCACATCTCTTTTCTTTTTCATATCACAAAGCTCAATGAAGGTATTGAGATGGGATGCGGCATCTTCACTAGGAAGGCCACAGAATTGCTCTTTCATAACAAGATTCAGCAAAGCTGCGTTCATTTCATACGATTCCGCAATAGTGGCGGGAGCAATCGGAGTACTAATAAAATCATTATTATTAGTGCTCGAGAAGTCGCAAAGTTTGGTGTTTTCAGCCATGATGACTTCAACAAACAAACAAGCACACAAGCAAGCAAGAAAACCGGCAAAGGAAAAAGAAAACGGCAAAGGAGAAAGGCAAATGAAAACGGCAAATGTAAAGTGGGGGAGAGGAAAACGAGAGGCAACTGGCAAAAAACTAAATGCAGGAGATGAGTTTGTGAGACCTACTTGGATAGATCTTGATCTCTCCTCCCCGGCAACGGTGCCAGAAATACTTCTGCTACTGCAACAAAAGACCTTCCAACGGCGCCAGAAACCAGTGCTGACGGGAGACTGTTATTGTCTTGATTCTCCTCAGCAACGACACCAAGAATCCTTCTGCTACGGCTACGCCTTTAGGGACTTCCTAGGCAAATATGCAAAGGATTTCCCCACGGCCTTGGAGCCTTGCCTTGGTGTTCCCTCGAAGCGAAAAGGGTGATGTAGCGTAGCGGTGGTAAGTATTTCCCTCAATTTTGAGAACCAAGGTATCGATCCAGTGAAGGAGTATCACAAGTGCCTGCACAAACACAAATAACCTGCTCCCAACACTATGAAAGGGTTGTCAATCCCTTATAGATTGTTCGCAAAGTGAGAACTGAAAGCAACAAAGTAACAAAGCAAAGTAAAAGCGGAGGTGTAAACGATAGATGTGAATAGACCCGGGGGCCGTAGTGTTTACTAGTGGCTTCTCTCATGAAAGCAAGTAGACGGTGGGTGAACAAATTACTGTCGAGCAATTGATAGAACCACGCAAAGTCGTGACGATATCTATGGCAATGATTATATCTATAGCATCACGTCCAACTATTACTCCACACATCGACCGCTATCCAGCATGCATCTAGTGTATTAAGTCCAAAAGAACAGAGTAACGCCTTAAGCAAGATGACATGATGTAGATGGACAATCTCATATCAACGACAGAGCCCACCTTGTTACCCTTGATGGCAACCACTCAATGTGTGCCTTCCTGCCCCTACTATCACTGGGAAAGGTCACCACATGGTAAGAACCCAAAACCAAGCACTTCTCCCATTGCAAGAATCATAGATCTACTTGGCCAAACAAAACCCAAGACTCGGAGAGACTTACAAGGATATCAAATCATGCATGTAAGAAATTGGCAAAGACTCGAATATAAATCATAGATAATCTAATCACAAATGCACAATTCATCGGATCTCGACAAACACACTGCCAAAGAAGATTACATCGGATAGATCTCCATGAAGATCATGGAGAACTTTGTATTGAAGATCCAAGAGAGAGAAGAAGGCATCTAGCTACTAACTACGGACCCGTAGGTCTGAAGTGAACTACTCACGAGTCATTGGAGGGGCGATGATGATGATGAAGAAGCCCTCAACTCCAAAAGTCCCCTCCGGCAGGGCGCCGGGAAGGGTCTCCAGATGAGATCTCGCAGAAACGGAAGCTTGCGGCGGCGGAAAAGTATTTTCGAGGCTCCCCTGATTTTTTGCTGTATTTTAGGGAATATATAGGCCAAAGATCTAGGTCAGGGGGGCGCCAGGGTGGCCACAAGCCCTGCCATCGCCGCCTCCCCCCTGGTGGCGGAGTGGGGGCTTGTGGGCTCCGTGGAGCCCTCCTGGCTTGGCCCACAGGCACCCTGATCTTCTTCCATTCGGGAAAAAAATCATTTCGGGGATTTTATTCCGTTTGGACTCCGTTCCAAAATCAGATCTAAAAAGAGCCAAAAACACATAAAAACTGGAACTGGCACTTGGCACTGAATTAATAAGTTAGTCCCAAAAAAGATATAGAAGGTACATAAAACATCCACAGATGACAAGATAACAGTGTGAAACCATAAAAAATTATAGATACGTTTGAGACGTATCAGTAATCCCCAGGAGATGGTCTATTACTTCTATGAGAAATATTTCCCTGCCCAGGATAAGCAAGCTGCCTTGCAGGAAATATACAACTTTGCTCAACTCTAAGAAGAGAGTCTCCCACAAGCTTGGGGGAGGTTCGTCCAGCTACAGAATGCTTTGCCTGATCACCCTCTTAAGAAGAACAAGATACTTGATATCCTCTATAACGGACTTACTGATGCCTCTAGAGACCACCTAGATAGTTGTGCTAGTTGTGTTTTTAGGGAACGAACTATAGAACAAGCTGAGACCCTACTGAATAACATCCCGATCAACGATAATGCTTGGACTATTCCCGAACCACCTCCTAAGCCAACTCCGAAGAAAATAGGTATTCTATTCCTCGGTCCCGAAGATATGCAAGAAGCCAAGAAATATATGCAAGAGAAAGGCATTAGATCTGAAGATGTCAAAAATCTACTACCTATCAAAGAGAACCATGGTCTCGATAACCCGATACAGGTAGTAGAAGTGAATTCTGTGCGTAGGTTTGATGAGAGTGATATTCCTTTTGACAAACCTGCTAGCCTATGCTTTGATGAATTTGACAACTTTGTTGCCAAACAACAGAGTTTCAATGATTATGTTAGCAGACATTTGGAACAAAGTACTCGTATGCTTAGCCATTTAAGTGCTTGTGTAGACAGAAATGTCAATGATCTGAAGCTTCTGAGTAAGCATGCCTCTATGATTACTACTCAGGTAGAACAAGTACTTAAAGCTCAGAATGACTTACTCAATGAATTAAATGACAACTCTGTCAGAGTCATTACTAGAGGAGGCAAAATGACTCAGGAACCTTTGTATCTTGAAGGTCATCCTAAGAGAATTGATCAAGATTCTCAAGGAATCAATGCTGATACACCCAGTCATCCTAAGGAGAAGAAGAAGGATGATAGAAACCTACATGCCAGTTCACCAAATACTGTCACACTTGAAGAACCTAATGATATTTTTTGCGTGTGATGCAGAAACACAATCTGGCTATGAACATGAACCTAGTGACAATATGGACAGTGATGTTCATAATAATGCTCAACCTAGCAATGATGAGGATGTGGAGATTGAACCTATGGTTAATCCTGATAACCAACAACCTAAGAGATCCGATAAGAATGACTTCACTGCTAGGAAGCATGGTAAAGAAAGGGAGCCATGGGTTCAGAGACCTATGCCCTTCCTTCCTAAGTCATCCAAGAAAAAGGATGATGAGAACTTTGAGCGTTTCGTTGAGATGATAAGACCCATCTTTCTGCAGATGCGGTTAATTGATATGTTGAAGATGTCTCCGTATGCCAAGTACATGAAAGATATCGTGACTAATAAACGGAAGATACCAGATCTTGAGATCTCCACCATGCTTGCCAACTACACTTTCAAAGGTGGAACTCCTAAGAAACTTGGTGATCCCGGAGTGCCCACTATACCTTGTTACATTAAAGGAAACTACGTAAGAACTGCCTTATGTGACCTTGGAGCCGGTGTTAGTGTTATGCCGCTCATTCTTTATCGTAGACTTGAATTGGATAAGTTGACACCCACTGAAATTTCTTTGCAGATGGCCGACAAATCAACTGCTTTCCCTATCGGCATTTGCGAGGATGTGCGTGTTGTGGTTGCTAATACCACTATCTTAATAGACTTTGTTATCTTGGATATTCCCAAGGACGAGCCATGGCTGTCATCCTCGGAAGACCCTTTTTAAACATAACAGGGTCTGTTATAGATTGCAACAAAGGCAATGTCACTTTCCATGTAAACGGTAATGAGCACACAGTGCACTTTTCGAAGAAACTATATCAAGTATATTGCATCAATGCTATCGAAAAGACTTCATCGATTCTTATTGGGAGCTTTGAATGCCCTATTCCTCGTGTCAAGATGAAGTATGATTTGCTTGTTGGGGAGATACATATCCCCATTGAGGTGACTTAGTGGCTATTAGAAAATTCTCCGTTCTCTCTTGAGATTTGAGAAGGTTTTTTCATGAGGACTTGATCAACCCCATTGACGGATTTCTTTCGATGACCATGAAACAGATGAATCAAAGAGTCACATACCTCTGTTTTAAGCTTTGATTTTCTTTTGCTTAGAAGAAAAATGATAGAATTAGTTTGGTTTTTCCTGTTTTCTGTTTTAGCGTCCCGGAGAGAAATACCTCGAAAATAAAAGTTCTCCGATGGTCCTGAAAATCTAGTATGATTTTTTCTGGAATTTTTGAAAATTACTAGGCCTGAGAGCTGGCGTGGGGGCCAGACCAGTGGGCCACAAGCCCTGCCACCGCCACACCCCCTGGTGGCGGAGTGCAAGCTTGTGGGGCCCATAGGGACCCCCTCCACTCATTCCAGCTCCCAGCCTCTTCTTCCACCTCCAGAAAAAATTGTTTCGCACCTCAAACCCGTGTTCTTGCTCATTTGGCTGTGATTTTTGATCTCCTTGCTCAAAGCACCATTCTCCGAACCGTTTTGGGGAAATTACTCATTGGTAAGTGACTCCTCCATTGGTCCAATTAGTTTTTGCTCTAGTGCTTTATCCTTCGCGTATTCTTGCTACCTTGGTGACCCTGTTCTTGAGCTAGAAATGTTGAATTTAGATGGTCCCAAGTAGTTTTAGCGCGTGATACGGTCTCTAGGCACTAGTAGGAGTAGTTGCTACAAGTTGGGTTAATCTTTGTTCACTTTTCTTTGGAAGTCTCTAAAAATTTTAGAATTTTTCAGAGCTAGAAAAAGTGAAAGATGAAGAGGTTCTCGAGAGGCTCTTCAAGCCGTAACCACAAGGAGGATGAGAAGAACCACCCCAAGTACGTAGTTCCTCGAGTCACAGAAGTTCGAGCGTGCGAGTGGCCAAGTGATGAATTTTTGCGCGCCGCCGGACTTTATGAAGACTTTTATTACTTGGTGGAGAACGCGGGTCTTACTGCGTTCGTTGAAGATAAGTGCTCACAATACCTCCTCCTCACTAATATTTTTGTTCAAAGCTTCAACTTTTATCCGAGGAAGAATCCTCCCATGGTTAAGTTCATGATATACGATGTCCCCCGGTGCATGACGCTCCAGGATTTTTGCAATGTACGCAAATTACCTTATGTTGGGGATATCCGTGACCCTCGTCCACGGGACTTGGAGGATTTCATTGGTTCTATTGTTGTTGGAGAGGAGAGAGGGGTGTCTCACGCTAGAATTGCTAGCATACATTTTCCTGTGCTTCGGTACTTCTCACTATTTGTGGGGAAATGTTTGATTGGCCGTGGGAAGGCTGGATCACTTAGTTCTCCAGACCTTGCGGTTTTGCGCGAGGGCCTTTATAATGATAAGACTTACAGCCTAGGTGTTATAGTGACCCAGCGGTTGAACATCAATCGTTCCAAGGGTGTCGTCTATGGAGGTATCTACGCTTCCCGTCTTGCCAGACATTTTGAGATACCCATTAGACTAGGAGAGGAAGGAGAGATGCTTCTCCCTGAGAAATATCTGGATTATGACAGCATGGTTCGCCATGATTTTCTGGATAGAGATGCTAGTAGACGAATGATTTATAACCTGGTATTTAGTCAGGGTACTCGAGAGACTATTACTTTGCCTGCTCCTTCTTTTTTCGATCTTCATGCAGGCAGGTACACTATTATTGTAGCGACCCGACTCAAAACGAGTCAAGCCTCTGTGTTTCTGTGCCATCCCTGGATCAGTATGCTGGCACACACAGTACATCAATGTATATATCAAAGTGCAATCACATGTAAATAGCGTAAAACTGATATATACCTTAAATATTTCAGCGGAAGCAGTCAAGTGAGTGGAGTCCCAATAAACACCAACGGCAAGTTGAGTGTAGACCGTAACCCTGAATCGTACTCTTACTCGTCGAAGAAAAATATCTGCAACATAAGACGTTGCAGCCGTGTAGGTCAGCATATTGAATATGCCGGCAAGTCACATAAGAGAGGGGTGAAAAGTAATCATCTATACTATATGCATATATGGCAGGTGGGGCTATAAGTTTTTAGCGAAAAGCAAGTTTTCTCCTACATCAAGAGAGGGCTAAAAGCAAAATGTTACTACATTGTTGGTTGTTAACGAGATGGTTCCGCCAACCAATTCTCGTACCCGAGTTGTCAATAATTCCCACATCAATATTATTATTTGTGTTGAGAATTTCAGATAACTTCAGTTCCTTTGGCTCAAGTTGTCCATGACCGTGGACACGGCTAATCGATTAGGTTTGAGTACTCTGCAAAGTTTTGCACACGTTCCCCACAAGATTTGATCGCCTCCGTGTATGTCCTTGCACTTCAGGGTGTTTGAAGACCGGATGATCAAAACATGGTCTTTCAACGGGTCCCTCTGAATCCCTGTCGGTGCCCATCCAATCCTACCGTTCATCTACATCTGCTAGCACCGCCTGTCCAGTGTCGCCGCATTGTCCAACCAAGCCAGAGCCCATAATGACTTGTGTCTGTGCAGGTAAGCCTTGGGTCTTGAAATATCCGTCCGTCTCTTTGAGCCTGGGTGAAGCTTTCCACAGGATGTCATGGCCGTCTCCAGCATCCCGGGTCATCCACTGGTTTCTCCAGGGAGCTGATCAACCGTCCTTCACCCAGAGTTGCATTGCATCACGAGGTCTTGAAAAGTCTTGACTTAACCGGTCTTGGTTATTAAAGTAGTCACGCATCACTCGTGATAAACTCTCAACCAGAATCCCGTCTACTCAAGCATAGCAATATGAAATTTGTCGTCCCGGGCCAATTAACGGGGTTGTTGGGTGCCTACCACATGATACTACAATATGTAACCATAATTTCCAAGTACCTACTCAGCATGCAATTGGGCAAAGGATGGTAGAACTACGATGCATAAAACATAGGTGATACATGATCATATGACTTGCCTGGTGATGTTGACGAAGAAGAATTTCCGTTCTCGGGAAATACGTGATAGAACTATTCGTCACTCTCCGATGAAATCTATATAATCAAACATAGTATTCACATAAGCACTCACACTAGCAATCATTCTAGCAATCAATTAACAAACAACAATAAAAGTTGATGCAATCAAAAATCAATAAGAGAGAGCGGATAAAAATCCAAAGAAAACTTCAAAGAAGCTAGGAAGCCTTCTACTACATCAAACACTATATAGTTTTTGTTCTAACTGAAAATAAAACACTAAAATAGAAAAAATAACAGAAAAAATATATAAAATAACTAATATAACAGAAGTAAAATTTACAAAACAATATTATTTTATAAGTATTTTCAAAATAGGAAATCAAACTAGCAATGCAATCAATTCGCAAGTTAGTATAGAACGAGAATTGATTCCATGCAAACAAATAAGAATAAATAAAATAAAATTTTGTTGTTGTTGAAAAGTTACTGGTAAATATCAAAAAACAAAATATAACTTGTCACAATTACAAAAAAACAAATTAAGAACAATTAATACAAAAGAAATAGCAAGAAAACAAAAAAGGCTAAAACAGAATCTGTTTTGCTTAAAACCCTAAGTAAAAAATATTTTAAAAAAATTTAAACTTAAACTACTGAATGATATCATCAATACGAAGCAGCAGCAAAAAGAATCAAATTAAAAGCTATTTTTAAACTCCAGGAATAAGCAAAACAACCTTTAATTCAAATCTGATCTAACTCAATTTTTATAAATCCAAACATAGACAAATTATATATCTACCGATACTACATAAAATTTGTGATCCAATGCAAAAAGAATCACCTAATTCGGAGTTATAGACTAATAGATATGAATTTTATAAAATTGCAATTTTCTGAAAAAACTGCAATACGGGATTTCGTGAATCTCACCATGGGTGACACAGAGGAAGAACTCCGGCGAGGTAGCTGCTCCGGCGAGGTGGGGAGGTCGCCGGCGGGGTGGGGAATCGGCAGAGGAGGGGTGGGGCGCGCAGGGGTGTGGTGCAGCGAGGGTAGGGGCCATTGGGAGGTCGGCAGGGAGCTCCTGGACTCGACCGGGGCAGGGTTACTCCGGCGAGGTGGCTGCCGGCTATAGGCGATGAGGGTGACGTCTCTTTGGGAAAATGGAACGAGGACGCCGGGTGGGTTCTTATAGGGGGCTCGGGAGGAGCTGGGATGGAAGGGAGAGGGAGATCGGAAAGGGAGGATTTCCGTGTCCATGGCTAAGGAAGGTCTTGTGCACGTGAGGAAGGAGAACCTGTTGGGCCAGTTTTTGGAAAGGTCTTAATGGGTCACCGTTTATTTCCATTTAAACACGATTTCTTTCCTTTTTCAAAACTAGGAAACTAAAACGATAAAAGGGAAATCAAATCAATTCGGAATATAGAGTTTCTATATACTAAAATTATCAGAAAAATAAAATCTAAATGATGGGCATTTTTCCACTGCCAAAATAAAAACTTAAAAAACTGTTTTTCCAAAAAATCCCTAAAAGCATTATTTCTTTTTGCAGTTATTTTCTCAAATTAAATTTTGGTTTTTTTCTTGGCTCAAAATATTTCAATGAATGGCCCTGGTTTTTGGAGGGTCATTTTCCTCCGCTCTTTCTTGCGTGCAAGAATTTTGTCGGGGCATTTTCTCGGGGAAGAAAAATATAGAAGCAAGGGCAAATATTTTGAAAGGATTCAAATGCAAACTCCGTTCAAATTCTTTATAGTTGAAGAAGTCATGTCATCTTCTCTCTTTTCTTTTAAAAGATTGAATTTGAATTCATCGGAGATGGGGAAAGTCATTTTATTCCCTCTCATTCAAAAGTTTTTGAAAAGTTTCAAATTTCACACAAGTTTCAATCACTCAAGCAAACAAACAAACAATCTAATAATTATTTTAACATTCCAAAATTTGGGATGTTACAAACCTACCACACTTAAAATGAATCTCATCCTCGAGATTCGAAGAGGCTAGAAAGAAAGGTTAGGGTTTGGGGGTCTTCTAACAAATCCAACTTCCGGCAAAGTGGGATGCTACCACACTTAAAATGAGAGATACTGGTCCCTTAAGATTTTAACAATCCTCTGGGATTTTGGCATCTAACTCCTCATAGTCTTCATACTAACTCCTCTGGTGAAGCTCTTTCATTATATTCATAACGTTTCCATCAAAATCGAGGGTTCTTCTGTTGATATGAGCTTCTTCCGTTACTGGGCCTTCTTAACTGACAGTCTCGTGGTCAATTCTAAATAACATATCGATGGTTCTCATGGTGGTCTACCATTTGTGGTTATCCTGCAAAGAGAGGGGTCTTGGTTTCATCCTCACCGTAAAATTTCCTACGCGGGACAACAAGTGCCATGTACATGGGCTTTTCTTATACCATTCTAAGGCTTAAACAAAAGCTTCAAAGAACGTCGTCTCTCTATATGGGTAAGTCTCTCAGATTTACCATTCCGAATAGCAAGAGAATGATAATAGTAAGTCATCATGGTGGCCAAGCCATGTCGCACTGAAATCATTACCTTGTATAAGGTTTAGTGAATCTCGTATTCTAACACTTGGGCATCCTCACAAGCATTGCAGAATTTCTCTTGTCCACAAACGAAGTTCGGATAATCCATTGGTTCTGCAAGCTGAACAAAACATCTATCGTATCTTCACAACTCTCTGGCTTTCGTATGCTCCTAAGAAAACGTTCGTTGATCCATCATAGCTTCTTCCAAGTTTTTCCTCCAAAAAGGTAGTACTTGATCCTTATTAGTCCCAGGGTCTATGGGTTTCAGGCATACTTGGAATTACTCCGCCTTTAAATTTCCATAGTGTTTCAATCCATCATATTCTTGGGGTAACCATCATATAATAATAATCCTTGGACTTATTTTTGGTACACACTCCATTCTGTGGGATACTTTCCATTGGTGTGTTTACCATAAAAGGTATTGCTTCATCCATAAATCATATTCATTTCATAATCAATCCTTTATTACAACCTTACATTCTTCAAAATTCTAACTCAAAAGTAATTTATTACAAATGCTGCCATCCACATTGTTCGGTATGGTCAAGCATTTTTGCCAACTTTATTCATCTGTCTCTCTTGTAGGTACTTTAGTTCCACTGGAACTTTCCGAGGTGCTCCTTGAAATCATCCATCTTTTGCTTCATCATGGTGGCCATGAGCTTCATCTCCATCATCTCCGATGCACTTCACTAAGGTATTCCTGGGTATGACGGAGTCTTGCTTCAAGTATTTCTCCAATCTGACGTATGACTTCCATGGCAGCTTCACGAACAGCATCAAAGAAGGTTGCTCTTGGTACACGAGAAATGAAAAAGTATTGCCCCATAGTCTTTGGACAAACTCCTTTGACATGGTGGAGGTGTACTTCCACATACCAAAGTTCTACTCCACTTTCCATGAATGGGTAGCCTTTGTAGACTGCATCTCCTTCAAGATGAATGTGCTTCATCATGTCCTTCAGGATTTTTGGGTAATCATGGTCACTTGTCAGGGTCATGATCGTTTCTGGGCCCTTGAGGAATGACTCGTAGAGAGTCGTCATGTGCAGGTGTCAGTAAATAGGTACTCAGGGGATTGTATGTGTCTCCTTGGTAGTTATGGTACATTCCTACTCAGTGGATCCTGTGGGGTTTACTGATTACTACCACACTTAAATGAATTATACTCATGCCTGCATAGACCATATTTTCTCATATCCTCATAATGTTCAGAGATTTTTGCTTGTAGAGAAACAACGCATACATTTTCAACATAGGCACTCATGAGACAATAAATTCCATTTATTAATGATGTTATTACAATCTCAGGGACTTCTGTTACAAAAATTTCACTCCATGATCTCATGAAAAAACAAGAGTTCTTCAGATTACACTAATTGCCGCGGTCAAAACTTAACTACTCCTTTTTAGCTTTCTTCCTTTGTGGACAATCGCTAGCAAAATGTCATGCTTCCTTGCAATGAAAGCAAATGAGTTCTGACAAGTCTCGAGGTTTCTTAGCGTTTGCTTTTGCTCCTTGGGTTTCCGGCTTCCTTCCTGAGCACATGTATTCGTGGTGGCCAAATTCCATACACTTGTAACATCTGACATGACTCGGGTCTATATCTACAGAGATTTGGCTCTTCCGAGGGTACTTTTTCTTCTTTCCGGACTCCTTTATTTTGGCCAGTTCTTCTATTTCAAGTGGATCAAACTCCACTTTTTCCGTCGGGAAGTTTCCCAGATACTCTTGGCTTCTCTTCGTGCAATCCTGTGAATAATGTCCTTCTTCTCCACCTGAGTAGCATGCATTGGAGAAAAATCTGGTCAGACCTTGTCCATCAGGGTCTTCAATATTTTCGTTCATCACCGGTTCTTCTAGAATCGTCTTCTTGAGGGTTTCCTTCACTGCATCTTTCTGCTGCTTGACAACTTGTTGCACCTTGGGGTAAATGTGACACTGAGCTGGGTAGTGGGTGGTTCCTTCACAAAGGAAACAAGTCACCTGACTACTTGGGCATTCCTCAGCTGGGTGATTTTCTTCACAATGGGTGCATCCATCCTTGTGTTCTTCCTGGGTGTGTCCTATTTCTCCACAGATCTTGCATGCACAAGTCTTCTTCATCGGATTATCATAGCACTTCTGAATGAGACGGGATCTTAACAGGGTGTTCTTGAATTCGTCCCAAGTTTCTGCTCCACTAAATCCTTGTATGGCATGGTGCATTTTCCACCAGATTGCAGCACTTTGTGTAAAGTACTGAAGAGCGTGTTCCACTTCATACTTCCTTGAGATCAAGTTGCTCCCGAAGTGGTTCTCCATGTTCTGAATCCATATTTCAGCTTCCAGTTGGGTCATTGGTCCAGAGACTACAAGTCCAGCTTCATACTCCATCTGGTAGGGTTGAGGTTTTGGGGATGAGACGGGTAAGAGAGGGAGGGAGATAAAAACAATACAAACAATATTTTTGAGAATAGGTTTTCTTTGTGGCCATTGGAAAACACACACCAATGACGGCTCACAAATCATCGTATCTAACGTGGGTATATAAAAGGGGATTGGACTTCTAATGGTCATATAATTATTCGAACACTTCAGGGTCTTCGAGTTCTTCTGGTCTTGAGAGTCTTCAATTGGTGCAGCTTCAACTCTTCAATGCATGGTGTAATCCTCTTTACTTTGAAGTGGGACTCAGTTGATCCTTCATGTCGTCAAAGGGGAAAGGGCATTGTCTAACTATTGGAGGTGAGAGAGAACGTTTGATTAAATCAGAAGGGATGAGAAGTAAAGGATGTTCTTGAAAATAATTTTTTTGAGAGATTCTTCCCTAAGGGATTTCCAGTTTCTAGGGTCACGTCCTACAGTCAACATGTGCTCTGATACCATTTCTGTAGCGACCGACTCAAAACGAGTCAAGCCTCTGTGTTTCTGTGCCATCCCTGGATCAGTATGCTGGCACACACAGTACATCAATGTATATATCAAAGTGCAATCACATGTAAATAGCGTAAAACTGATATATACCTTAAATATTTCAGCGGAAGCAGTCAAGTGAGTGGAGTCCCAATAAACACCAACGGCAAGTTGAGTGTAGACCGTAACCCTGAATCGTACTCTTACTCGTCGAAGAAAAATATCTGCAACATAAGACGTTGCAGCCGTGTAGGTCAGCATATTGAATATGCCGGCAAGTCACATAAGAGAGGGGTGAAAAGTAATCATCTATACTATATGCATATATGGCAGGTGGGGCTATAAGTTTTTAGCGAAAAGCAAGTTTTCTCCTACATCAATAGAGGGCTAAAAGCAAAATGTTACTACATTGTTGGTTGTTAACGAGATGGTTCCGCCAACCAATTCTCGTACCCGAGTTGTCAATAATTCCCACATCAATATTATTATTTGTGTTGAGAATTTCAGATAACTTCAGTTCCTTTGGCTCAAGTTGTCCATGACCGTGGACACGGCTAATCGATTAGGTTTGAGTACTCTGCAGAGTTTTGCACACGTTCCCCACAAGATTTGATCGCCTCCGTGTATGTCCTCGCACTTCAGGGTGTTTGAAGACCGGTTGATCAAAACATGATCTTTCAACGGGTCCCTCTGAATCCCTGTCGGTGCCCATCCAATCCTACCGTTCTTCTACATCTCCTAGCACCGCCTGTCCAGTGTCGCCGCGTTGTCCAACCAAGCCAGAGCCCATAATGACTTGTGGCTGTGCAGGTAAACCTTGGGTCTTGAAAATATCCGTCCGTCTCTTTGAGCCTAGGTGAAGCTTTCCACAGGATGTCATGGCCGTCTCCAGCATCCCGGGTCATCCACTGGTTTCTCCAGGGACCCGATCAACCGTCCTTCACCCAGAGTTGCATTGCATCACGAGGTCTTGAAAAGTCTTGACTTAACCGGTCTTGGTTATTAAAGTAGTCTCGCATCACTCGTGATAAACTCTCAACCAGAATCCCCTCTAATCAAGCATAGCAATATGAAATTTGTCATCCCGGGCCAATTAACGGGGTTGTTGGGTGCCTACCACATGATACTACAATATGTAACCATAAATTCCAAGTACCTACTCAGCATGCAATTGGCAATAGGATGGTAGAACTACGATGCATAAAACATAGGTGATACATGATCAAATGACTTGCCTGGTGATGTTGACGAAGAAGAATTTTCGTTCTCGGGAAATACGTGATAGAACTATTCGTCACTCTCCGATGAAATCTATATAATCAAACATAGTATTCACATAAGCACTCACACTAGCAATCATTCTAGCAATCAATTAACAAACAGCAATAAAAGTTGATGCAATCAAAAATCAATAAGAGAGAGCGGATAAAAATCCAAACAAAACTTCAAACAAGCTAGGAAGCCTTCTACTACATCAAACACTATATAGTTTTTGTTCTAACTGAAAATAAAACACTAAATAGAAAAAATAACAGAAAACAAAATATAAAATAACTAAGATAACAGAAGTAAAATTTACAAAACAATATTATTTTATAAGTATTTTCAAAATAGGAAATCAGACTAGCAATGCAATCAATTCGCAAGTTAGTATAGAACTAGAATTGATTCCATGCAAACAAATAAAAATAAATAAAATAAAATTTTGTTGTTGTTGAAAAGTTACTGGTAAATATCAAAAAACAAAATATAACTTGTCACAATTACAAAAAAAAAACAAATTAAGAACAATTAATACAAAAGAAATAGCAAGAAAACAAAAAAGGCTAAAACAGAATCTGTTTTGCTTAAAACCCTGAGTAAAAATATTTTTAAAAAAATGAAACTTAAACTACTGAATGATATGATCAATACGAAGAAGCAGCAAAAAGAATCAAATTAAAATCTATTTTTAAACTCCCGGAATAAGCAAAACAACCTTTAATTCAAATCCGATCTAACTCAATTTTTATAAATCCAAACATAGACAAATTATATATCTGCAGGAACTACATAAAATTTGTGATCCAACGCAAAAAGAATCACCTAATTCGGAGTTATAGACTAATAGATATGAATTTCTAAGATTGCAATTTTCTGAAAAAACTGCAATACGGGATTTCGTGAATCTCACCATGGGTGACACAGAGGAAGAACTCCGGCGAGGTAGCTGCTTCGGCGAGGTGGGGAGGTCACCGGCGGGGTGGGGAATCGGCGGAGGAGGGGTGGGGCGCGCAGGGGTGTGGTGCAACGAGGGTAGGGGCCATGGGGAGGTCGGCATGGAGCTCCTGGACTCGACCGGGGCAGGGTTACTCCGGCGAGGTGGCCGCCGGCTAGAGGCGATGAGGGTGGCGTCTCTTTGGGAAAATGGAACGAGGACGCCGGGTGGGTTCTTATAGGGGGCTCGGGAGGAGCTGGGATGGAAGGGAGAGGGAGATCGGGAAGGGAGGATTTCCGTGTCCATGGCTAAGGAAGGTCGTGTGCACGTGAGGAAGGAGATAGAGGAAGAAGAAGAACCTGTTGGGCCAGTTTTTGGAAAGGTCTTAATGGGCCACCGTTTATTTCCATTTAGACACGATTTCTTTCCTTTTTCAAAACTAGGAAACTAAAACGATAAAAGGGAAATCAAATCAATTCGGAATATAGAGTTTCTATATACTAAAATTATCAGAAAAATAAAATCTAAATGATTGGCATTTTTCCACTGCCAAAATAAAAACTTAAAAAATGTTTTTCCAAAAAATCCCTAAAAGCATTATTTATTTTTGCAGTTATTTTCTCAAATTAAATTTTGGTTTTTTTCTTGCCTCAAAATATTTCAATGAATGGCCCTGGTTTTTGGAGGGTCATTTTCCTCCGCTCTTTCTTGCGTGCAAGAATTTTGACGGGGCATTTTTTCTCGGGGAAGAAAAATATAGAAGCAAGGGCAAATATTTTGAAAGGATTCAAATGCAAACTCCATTCAAATTCTTTATAGTTGAAGAAGTCATGTCATCTTCTCTCTTTTCTTTTAAAAGATTGGATTTGAATTCATCGGAGATGGGGAAAGTCATTTTATTCCCTCTCATTCAAAAGTTTCTAAAAAGTTTCAAATTTCACACAAGTTTCAATCACTCAAGCAAACAAACAAACAATCTAATAATTATTTTAAAATTCCAAAATCTGGGATGTTACAATTATGCCCTCGGACATCTACGCATATTGGGCTTGGCCCAACCACAGGCGCCCGTGCCCGAGCCGCTAGTCGAGTACCACACACCATTTTATCAGTGGGAGCCAGAGGAGCTCACACAGCAGTGGCATCCACAATCTGCTCCGGAGTATCCTGGAGCTGGTGATTTCCCACCATGGGAGTAGACCAAGCTAGGCCAAAAGCCTAAGCTTGGGGGAGTACGTGTTCTCACCGACTTTACATTCATGCTTATGCTTTCACTTTGTTAGCCGGTGTTTACACTTTGCCACTGTATTATCCATGCTAGTTTATTTTTGTTTTCTTCTTTTCTTGTTTTGTGTCCTTCTGAGAAAACCCAAAAAAGATTTTTCTTTCTTGTTTTGCTTGTTGGGAGCTTTCCCGTGTAAATAGCTTTCTTTTTCTTTGTGTCAAGGTAGAAGATATTGGTTACAATGTTTATTGGTTCTTGAATGCTTATCTGTTTAGCTTTCAAAGAGCCATATTACTTTGTCTTCTCCTTTGTGTTTGCCTGCAAATTCAGCTTAGTCCAATGCGCTTATTATTGTTCACATTGTTCGATCGTGCAAGTGAAAGGCAATAATGATGATATATGATGAAGTGACAGAGACTGAAAAGCTGGTATGAACTCTATCTATTTTGTTTTTGTAAATATGACTAGCTTGTCGTCCCAGATTCGGCTTTGTTCTGAGAGAACCATGTTTGCAATGAAAACTTAGAGATCATAGTTTCTCATGCCATGCTTAATTAGCTAGGAGCTTATAATGGTTTGTCTTGAATGCCAACATAGATTTTGAGATGACTATGATGTAGTATGATAGGATGGTATTCTCCTTTGAATGTTTCAAGTGGCTTGACTTGGCGCATGTTCATGCATGTAGTTGAAAGAAAATCAACATAGCCTCTATGATGTTCGTGTTCATGGTGATTTATATCTTGTTCATGCTTGCATTCAATGTTAGTCAAACTCATTGCATCTTGATGACCGTTGTCGCTCTCTAGTTGGTCGCTTCCCAGTCTTTTGCTAGCCTTCATTTGTACTAAGCGGAATATTGCTTGTGCATCCACTTCCATAAACCCAAAAGTTTTTCCATGAGAGTCCACCATACCTACCTATTTGCAGTATCTACCTGCCGTTCCAAGTAAATTTGCATGTGCCACTCTCTAAACCTTCAAGAAATAATCTGTTTTGCATGCTCGAACCGCTCATGTGGTGACAGGGGGCTATTGGTATCTTCCATGCTAGGAGTTTTATCCTCGACATGTGTTTATTCACTGTCATTCATGAGAAAGGGGCCGGTAATTGGAATGCCCAGTTCCACGCTTAAATAAAAACATAACTCTAAAACAAGACTCCCCCTGGATTGATGTTAGTATGGACGGTATCCGAGGATTTGGCTAGCCGTGGAGTGTGATTGATTGGTGGTGGGGGAGTTAAAACTTTACTTTTCTGTTTGGGAACCCCTATAGCATGAGTAGCATGGAAGATATTGAGAACTCTTGGTCATTGCGTTGACAATGAAAGCATGCCACCCAAAATTATTATCTCTGTTTTCAAAGCTTGAGCTCTGGCACCTCTGCAAATCAATGCTCCCCTCTGCGAAGGGCCTGTCTATTTATTTTCCAGTTGAGTCATCCTCTTCTTATATAAGCACCAGTTAGAGAGCACCTCTGTCATTTTTATGCTTTGCTTTTGATTGATATTGAGTATGACTATGACTAGATCTTCGTTGCTATGAATTACAATGTTTAGTCAGCCCTTGATCTTTGAAAGTGCTCTGCATTTATGTTTTGCGGTCTCAGAAAGAGCTAGCGAGATACCACCTATTCATATTGCTTCATGCTTGTTTTGATTGAAGTGTTGGTATTTGAAACTCATTATTATTTGCTCGTTAGCTGATTATGCCATTGATATTAGCTTACCGTGAGACCTTTGTGTCATTTGCTTATGTGGTTAACTTGTGATCTTGCTGAAATTCTGGTTATGAGTTAGACATAGTTGCAACAACAAGATGAAATAGAGTTTGTCAAAGTTTTTCTTTCTCTCTCAGTTTGTCAACTGAGTTGCTTGAGGACAAGCAAGGTTTTAAGCTTGGGGGAGTTGATACGTCTCCATCGTATCTACTTTTCCAAACTCTTTTGCCCTTGTTTTGGACTCTAATTTGCATGATTTGAATGGAACTAACCTGGACTCATGCTGTTTTCAGCAGAATTGCCTTGGTGTTATTTTTTGCAGAAATCAAAGTTCTCCAAACGTCCTGAAAATTTACGTGGAGCGTTTTTGGAAAATATGAAAAATATCTACGCCAAGTTCCACCTGAGGGGGTGGGCCAGTGGGCCACAAACCCTAGCTCCGCCACCCCCTGGTGGCGGTGGGTAGACTTGTGGGGCCCACACAGCTCTGCCGCCCCCAATCTCAGGTCTATAAGTTCCCTTTCGTCCCAGAAAAAATAAGAAGAGAAGTTTTCGTCGCGTTTACGATACGGAGGCGCCGCCACAACCTGTTCTTCATCTTGAGGGTAGATCTGGAGTCCGTCTTGGGCTCCGGAGAGGGGAAATCGTTCACATCGTCATCATCCTTCTTCCCACTCCAATTCCATGAAGCTCTTCGTCGTTCGTGAGTAATATATTCGTAGGCTCGCTGGGCGGTGATGAGTAGGATGAGATCTATCATGTAATCGAGTTAGTTTTGATGGGGATTGATCCCTAGTATCCACTATGTTCTGAGATTGATGTTGCTACTACTTTGCCATGCTTAATGCTTGTCACTAGGGCCCGAGGGCCATGATTTCAGATCTGAAATTATTATGTTGTCACTAATATATGTGTGTTTTAGATCCGATCTTGCAAGTTGTAGTTACCTACTATGTGTTATGATCCGGCAACCCCGGAGTGACAATAATCGGAACCACTCTCGGTGATGACCATAGTTTCAGGAGTTCAAGTGTTCACCAAGTGCTAATGCGTTGGTCCGGTTCTTTATTAAAAGGAGAACCTTAATATCCCGTAGTTTCCTTTTGGACCCCGCAGTCACGGGAGGGATGGACAATAGATGTCATGCAAGTTCTTTTCCCTAAGCACGTATGACGACACACGGAATGCATGCCTACATCACATTGACGAACGGGAGCTAGCCACATATCTCTCCGTGTTATAATTGTTGCATGATGAATATCATCCAAACAAATCACCGACCCATTGCCCACGAGTTTGTCCTACTGCTGCTGTTACTACTGTTGCTACTGATGTTACTTGTCTTGCTCTGCTGTTGTTACTACTACTGTCGCTTGCTACTATTGCTACTTGCTACTGTTGTTGTTCCTTGCCACTATCGTTACTCGCTACTTTGCTACTATTACTTTGCTTGCAGATACTAATCTTTCAGGTGTGGTTGAATCTGACATATTCAGGTGCTAATACTTGAGAGTATTCTCTCACCTCCCGTCGTGCGAACCAACAAATTTGGGTTGAATACTCAACCCTCGAAAACTGCTACGATCCCACGCGCTGGTGGGCCGTCAACAATATTCTTCTAGCTTCGATTGCCGGAGAGTGCTAGCAGCATTCTTCTGGTGCCGTTGCAAGGGGAAGCACAGCTGACATCAGTGATGCAACACAGGAGCAGTAAGTATTCCCTCAGTTTGAGAACCAAGGTATCAATCCAGTAGGAGAATCTCGACAAGTCAAGAGTACCTACGCAAACACAAAAGAGCTTGCACCCAACGCTTCAAAGGGGTTGTCAATCCCTTCAAGATTGATTGCAAAGTGAGATCTAAAGGCGGAAAGTGCAACGAAGTAAAAAGTGTAAGGCTGAAAATTTGGTGTGGAGTAGACCCTCGGGGCCATAGTTTTCACTAGAGGGTTCTCTCAAAATAGCAAGTATTACGGTGGGTGAACAAATTATTGTTGAGCAATTGATAGAACCGCGCAAAGTCATGACGATATCTAAGGCAATGATCATACATATAGGCATCACGTCCGACACAAGTAGACCGATACTTTCTGCATCTACTACTATTACTCCACACATCGACCACTATCCAGCATGCATCTAGTGTATTGAGTTCATGACGAACAGAGTAACGCCTTAAGCAAGATGACATGATGTAGAGGGATAATCTCAAACCAATGATGAAAACCCCATCTTTTTACCCTTGATGGCAACAACACGATGCGTGTCTTGCTACCCCTTCTGTCATTGGGTGACGTCACCACACGGTATGAACCCAAAACCAAGCACTTCTCCCATTGCAAGAATCATAGATCTAGTTGGCAAGACAAAACCCACAACTCGAAGAGAATTACAAGGATAAGAAATCATGCACAAGAGAGATCAGAAGAAACTCAAATAAGATTCATAGATAATCTGATCATAAATCCACAATTCATCGGATCTCGACAAACACACCGCAAAAGAAGATTACATCGAATAGATCTCCATGAAGATCATGGAGAACTTTGTATTGAAGATCCAAGAGAGAGAAGAAGCCATCTAGTTACTAGCTATGGACCCGGAGGTCTTTGGTGAACTACTCACGCATCATCGGAGAGGTCATGGTGTTGATGAAGAAGCCCTCCGTGTCCGAATCCCCCCTCTGGCAGGGCACCAGAACATGCCCCACATGAGATCCTACGGAGACAGAAGCTTGCGGCGGCGGAAAAGTACTTTCGATGATCTCCTGATTTTTTGTGGAATTTTTGGGGATATATAGGCGCAAACCCTAGGGCAAAGGAGGTCCAGGGGGACCACAAGCCTGTGGGACGCGGCGTCCCCCCTGGTTGCGGGGTGAGGGCTTGTGGGGCTCCTGGGGCCCCCCTGCCTTGGCTCTCAAGTCTCTTGATCTTCTTCTGTTATGGAAAAATTCTTTTCGGGGATTTTATTCCATTTGGACTCCGTTTCAAAATCTCCTCTGAAAGGGGTCAAAACATGGAAAAAATAGGAACTCACACTTGGCACTGAGTTAATAAGTTAGTTCCAAAAAATATATAAAAGGCATGCAAAACATCCAAAGTTTGACAAGATAATAGCATGAAACCATCAAAAATTTTAGATACGTTGGAGACGTATCAAGCATCCCCAAGCTTAACTCCTGCTCGTCCTCGAGTAGGGAAGTGATAAAGAATGAATTTTTGATGTGGAATGCTACCTAGCATAGTTGTCCTTTGCAACTTATTTCACGTGACATGAATGTTCAGATCCGTAAGATTCAAAACAATAGTTTGCTATTGACATGAAAACAATAATACTTCAAGCAAACTAGTAAAGTAATCATGAACTTTCAAAATAACAAGGCCAAGGAAAGTTATCCCTACAAAATCATATAGTCTGGCTATGCTCCATCATCCTAACACAACTAATGTAAATCATGCACAACCCCGGTATTGGCCAAGTAATTGTTTTCACACTCTTACTTTCTCAAACTTTTTATAACTATCACACAATACATGAGCGCGAGCCATGGATATAGCACTATAGGTGGAATGGAGTGTGGTGGTGGTTGTGACACAAAAAGGAGGAGATGGTCACATTGACTCGGCGTATCAAAAGGCTATGGAGATGCCCATTTATAGATATCAATGTGAATGAGTAGGGATTTCCATACAAGAGATTCACTAGAGCTATAAGTATGTGAAAGCTCAAAAGGAAAACTAGTGGGTGTGCATCCAACTTGCTTGCTCACGAAGACCTAGGGCAACTTTGAGGAAGCCCATCACTTGAATATACAAGCCAAGTTATATAATGAAGATTCGCACTAGCATATGGTAGTGACAAAGCAAGAAGCTCTCAATCATGAAGAACATGGTGCTATTATGAAGCACAAGTGTGGAAAAAGATAGTAGCATTGTCCCTTCTCTCTTTTTCTCTCTCTTTTTTTATAATTATTTGGGCTCTTAGGCCTGTTTTTTTTTCTTTTCTCTCCTTTTTTATTTTTTATTTGGGCACTTTGGCCTCTTTTTTATTTATTTCCTAACATGGGACAATGCTCTAATAATGATGATCATCACACTTCTATTTACTCATAGCTCAAAATGGTGATGACTCTATAAGAAATGCCTCCGGCAGTGTACCGGGATGTGCAACGATCTAGCATGGCGTATGACGTTGAAACATCTCGCTAGCTATCTTACGATCATGCAATGGCAATATGAGAGTGACGGCACAAGTCATGAGACGAAACGGTGGGAGTTGCATGGCAATATATCTCGGAATGGCTATGAAAATGCCATAGTAGGTAGGTATGGTGGCTGTTTTGAGGAAGGCATATGGTGGGTTTGTGCACCGGCGAGAATTGCGCGACACTAGAGAGGCTAGCAATGGTGGAAGGTGAAAGTGCATCTATACCATGGACTCACATTAGTCATGAAGAACTCACATACTTGTTGCGGAAGTTTTTATTAGTAATCGAAACAACACTACTAGGAAAAGGCCTGCTAGTGGCGCACGTGTTTTGGCTACTAGTGGCGCACTACAGGTGCGCCACTAGCATCACGCCATTGGAATTTTTTCTAATGGCGTACCATAGGTGCGCCATTAGTATCTGGTATACTAATGACGCACCAGGCAGTGCGCCATTAGTATAGATCATGGTGCGCCATTATATTAGTATGCCTCCCAGGGGGGCATATTTACCCATGTGCTCTGGCTTACTAATGGCACACTAGTTGACGATGCGCCACTAGTGTACTTTTTGCAGTGCGCCATTAAAGTGTTGAGTGGTGCGCCACTAGTATGAATATTAGGTATTTTTTTATTTTCTGATATTTGCACATGTTATACTACCAGCTCTAAAAATATTCAATTATTATCCTCACACCCACAAGAAGGTTCAAGATAAACACATATTACACCACAATGAAAATATGTTTATAAACATGCACATACATTGAACGCAAGTTGACAAACAAATTAACCTAGAGGAAGCATAGTTTTGACCATCTTAACAATCATCTAGAACACACAAGTCACAAAAAGATAAGGACTATTGGATACTATGAGAGACTTCAGATGGTCCAGAACACACAAGTTTGTATCTACATGCACAAAGTGCAAGCTCCAAAACACTCGAAACACCAAATGGTCTACAAGACAATAAGGTCCATGATTACAGGTTGGTTGGTCCATAAACGCTAGAGAGTCATCATGTCCAGGTGCATCAATAGGTTGAGTACCTGAAAACATTTTGCACAAATTTTTCAAGAAAGTGGAACCAGATCAAGTTGTTAAAATCTCATATGCATATTAAAAATATTCGATGAAAAGATTATCATGATATCATAGTTAACAATATAGTTTCTATAGAAGTTATAATCATCTCACATGCTATTATATAGAACTATGTTCCAGTGCTTGTAGTTTTGTCAACAATGAATGCATTGAGCATCTTAAACAAAGATTGTCATGATATCATAGTTAACAATATCGTTTCTATGTGGTTATTTTCACACGTTGACACACATTTGTCTTCTACTAATAAGAAACTAACATTTATTATCATGAAGTTAAGGAGTGTGTGCTCATCGTAGTAATCATATAAGTATGATGGAACCAAATAATCCAAATTTATGTATATCTATTTTTCCCAAAGCATCACCCATGGGCCATGGTTCCCTTGGTTTATTTGTACCATCAAAAGGCTTCAGTTTGTATGTATGCAATATTTTGGGGAGGTAAACTACAAAATGGTCTAATAGTTCTATTTCTTCACCATCAGGTTCGTATAAGCAGACGGAGAACATCATACTCGCAAGTCAGTGCTTATGAAACTTAAATATTTATACAATACCTAATTGGCAACATTAAGCTTCTATGATCTCCGCACAACCCAAGTCTCTCGCATGTGAGTTGCATCTTAACTAAACATATTCGGAACAGATACAAGGACATATATCTATGTACAAACTGGCACCAAGGTTTCACAAATGAGAATATACTTCTAGGAAACCAAAATAATTTGAAATGTCCATCAACATTCTGGACAAGCAGCACACACACACACACATGTGTATTATGAACAAATTGATATTCTCACTGCAGTAATACTGTTACACATGTAATGTAAAGTAATATTGTTACACATGTAAAGTATCACTTGATCCAAGTTGAGGATTCACATCAGTTCCGTGCAAATCTGAAAATATATGCTGAGGCACCCTAAATGCTAAGTTAAGTTTTCATCATTTAGGGCTTATCGATGCCGAGGCACCCTAGGTTGACTGATATATATGGGTATCTTCTAATAATATACCCTATCAAGAAAAGGGAAGGAGAATTCTAAGTTGGGCCTAATCACTTGGCTCTATTCCCACCTATGGTTTAATGCAGCAAGAATAAAGGGGCAGTTGATCCTACTTAATTAAGTACTAAGATACCCCAGCCCATGCATTAGTCACAAGTACCCCATATGTCCTATTTTTAGCAAAGTCATGCTAAAATTCACGAAGGCTGATCTTCCTGTAGGCCTGGTCCTCATCGTTCTGAAGATCATCTAGAGATACTTCAAACACCCGGTGCTTCAGGCCCTCTAAGGCAATCTACAAACAAAAATGAAATATGCAGTAAGCTAATACTGTCATAATCTCTACAAAAGCAAGCATCAAACAAGTTGATAAATGAATGTAAATGTAAAGCCTTAGAAGTGAAGTTTCATGATGTCCACCATGACACGTATGTATCCCAAAGTATTATACTATGATAAAAGAGCTACGACAGACACACAATTAGCAATAATCAGTTAGACCAAACACAAACGAGTAACAACACGTATGCTAAGCTACTGATTCTAATCAACAGACGGGTACTAGCTTTAAAACAAGTATGCTATAACTATAACTATAACTACACATAAACAAGAAGCATGATTTCGTTCCGTACATACGTGGACTGCTTGACAAATTACAACACTGAGATCATTTGTGAGACAAACTAGTAAATCTGAAGTAACATCAATTATCACTGTAATAGTAATTGCATTAGTGCTTGTTTATAACGTCCTTCACGCTTAACACAAGGAAACCCTCAGAAAATGGGTGAATCCGCTTCATTGCAATAGTACTCGATAGATCACAGTCGCGTATATGAGGGCAGGCAAACTACTAAATAGCTAATCCTTGGGACAGAAGTGATCAATGGAAGCACAAACACCGCACGCAACGATGCAAGGGCGAGGAGAGCATACCTTGGTACCCTGTGTCCTGGACACGAGGGTCTTGCCTACGTTGCGGCTGGTGAAGAGCAGCGGCGCCTTGATGTCATACCACTGCTTCTTGGTGAACGGATCCACGCTACAAAACCACAAGACACCAACCATGAAGCACCCTAAATGCTATTTTTAACTTATGTAGTAACATTTTTAATGAGCAATACACATAGTGTGTAGCAAGTTCAAGAACAAAAGCAAAAGAGAGGTTAGAAGTTGGAATCAGCAGATACATACGCTCAACATTTTGCTTCACACGTTCACGCCTCGCCTCCAGTTCAGCTAATTCATGTGTCAGTGTAGCAATACATGACATCAGTATCAGATGCAACGAACACGCTGCTTCATCAATGCACAATTTTGAGAAAAACATGTGCACTCACTGACAAATCCGAATCCGACACTAATGGCGTAACTTATGGACACTAAATCCGAATCAAGCGAAAGAGAGGTTAGAAGTTGGACGACACTAATGCACAAATGAAACGAGATGGCATCATAACTTACAGAATTTCATCACAATAAAACGAGACTGCCAGTAGTGAAGTTGCAGCATGTCAACATCAAGTCCTGGACTCTGGATAACGCTAATACTTTATTTGCACTAGCTTATTGAATCACCAACGATAAACAAATGAGTTCTCAAGGATGTGGCACATTTAAAAGCACATGTATCAGATGTTAACTAGTGCTCCACATTCCATTGACAAAGCAAAGCAGACTATGGCTAAGATGCATGAAGAAGACAACATAGAGAAACAAGACCACATGAACAAATTAGAACCCTAGGATCTGAAATGGTACAACGATGCACAAAAAGCATCCAGAGCTACAAAGAAAACACTAAACACCTTCGACTGGTCCGAGCATCAACAATGGCAGTGAGCTGAGGATGAACTCCAGGTGCATATTCCCAAAGAATGAAGATCAGATCCACAGTTATTAGCCTTTCCAGAGTTATTCACCAAGCGATGGGGGCACAATTCCAAATGTGCTGCTCCTTTCCTGATGCATTCTTTTAAAGATTCTTGACATGAATTCACAGCCACAAAAGAGTGGTCTAGGGGTGGTTTGGAACTCACGAGAACAAAAGGCTAAAAGAACTAAGTACGAAGAGGCCCAGAGACGGCGTCACGCCCAGAGTTGGGGTCCTTGTGTTTCAAAGACATGTTTGCAAACTGCGAGTCAAGGTCTCTGCTGTTTCCACTTATATAAATCTTACACTAGACTGAACTGACAAGGTTGCCCATCGTGGAACACCCCTAGGCCTTGAATCACTGATGCTAGTTAAGGGATGAGCGGCTGACCTGCATCTCTCCTCCTTGATGGACGACGATGGCCGGAGGGCTGAATCGACAAGCACGCCTGCCAGTTGCGACAGAGAAAACAGAGCACGGATTAGAAAAATCCCTGCTGGGTCGTCACGACACCGGCGCTTGAACGGAAAAAAGATGCCCTGGTGACATGATCAGGAATAATCTTATCTCATCTTAGACGCCTTGGTACCTAGGGATCTAGATGGTGTGGTGCCGTGTGCGCCCAGAAATCATGGAGGTCGGTGAATGCTTAGCTAATCGTTGGACGATAGCAATCGAACAAGCTCGTACCTCCAATCGGCCTGAGATCGTGGACGGGGCGGAGGCGGCAGGGGGGAGCGACCGATGTCGCGGCGAGGAGGGGGCGGTGGCGTCAGGGAAGGGGGGAGGGGAGGGATCGAGGCATCGGCGGCAGCTGTCCGGTGGTGAAGGGGGATTCAGTCAGAGCTGCGACGAGCTGGGGCCTGGGGCTGGATTCGGGTGTGGGTTGGATTGGTAGGAAGGAGGACGAGGATCTGAATTATAGCAATGGCGCATCCCAGAGAGGTGCGCCATTAGTAACCCTGGTTACTAATGGCGCACCACCAGCTGGTGCGCCATTAGTACTTTTGGAGAAAAAAAATTGTTAGTACTGGTGCACCGTGTGTGGTGCGCCATTAGTGTCCATCACACTAATGGCGCACCTGCACATGGTGCGCCACTTCTATATAGCAGTGGCGCACCACTTGTCTCGTGCGCCATTAGTGTCTATATTATCTATAGTGCTTTTCCTAGTAGTGCAAAGTGCTAAACGCATACTCCTAGGGGAAGGGTTGGTAGGTGTTAACCATCGCGCGATCCCGACCTCAACACAAAGGATGACAATCAATAGATCAATTATGCTCTGACTTCCTAACATAGCGGTTCACCATACGTGCATGCTACGGGAATCACTAACTTCAACACAAGTATTTCTAGATTCACAACATCTTACTAACATAACTCTTTATATTACCGAATCCACGTCTCAAAACTAATTGAGAGGAATCAAGACTTCTCTTTCTACTCAATGCACATGAAGATGGAGGTTTTTGCATCCTCTTTGGGTACCTATCACATTTGGGACTACTTTCATAGCATAAGCCAACTACCAAGTCACGCACCGTCGTGCTCTAAAAGATATAAGTGAAATACATAAAGTAAAAGTATCTAGCTCAAAAGATATAAGTGAAGCACTATGAGCATTCTAGCAAAAATCACGATGAGTGCATGTCTCTCTCTATAAAAAAGGTGTGCAGCAAGGATGATTGTGTCACAACAAAAAGAAAAGACTCTTAAGATACAAGACGCTCCAAGCAAAACACATATCATGTGGTGAATAAAAATATAGCTCCAAGTAATGTTACCGATGGATTGAAGACGAAAGAGGGGATGCCTTCCCGGGGCATCCCCAAGCTTAGGCTTTTTGGTGTCCTTGAATTTGACTTGGGATGCCTTGGGCATCCCCAATCTTGAGATATTTCCACTCCTTATATCTTTGTCCACGAGAACATCACCCAAACTTGAAAACTTCACAACACAAAACTTAAACAGAAACTCGTGATAACATTAGCATAAGAAAACAAACTACCACTTTCTTTTGGTAGTGTAGCAAACTTGAATTCTATCTATATTGGTGTTGGGCTACTGTATTATCACTTTTACATGGATAGTATCCCCCGATACTAACCATAGTTTCATCAAAACAAGCAACCAACTCAACAAAAACAGTATCTGTCAAAAACAGACCAGTCTGTAGCAATCTGTATACTTCATATACTTCTGGTACCTCAAAAAATCTGAAAAATTACGAAGGCTTGGGCAAAAGGCATATGAACCAGCATAAAAAAGAATCAACTCAAAATCTCTTTCTGGATAAAAATGAAAAATCATCTTGTGAGCAAAGTTTCTGTCTTTTTCCAGCAGGATCAAACAACCATTACCAAGACTAATCATAAAGGTTTTGCTTGGCTCAAACACAAAAAGAAACACAAAAAACACAATCACAACAGAATTGTGATGGTGCAGAAGCAACAAAACAGAAAGAAAAAGATAAATTCATTGGGTTGCCTCCCAACAAGCGCTATTGTTTAACGCCCTTAGCTAGGCATAAAAGTGATAGAATCACGTATCGTCGTCTTTGGTGCTCAAACCATAAGTGGCCCTCATCATGGATTCATAAGGCAATCTTATTTTCTTTCTAGGAAAGTGTTCCATGCCCTTCCTTAAAGGAAATTGAAATCTAATATTCCCTTCCTTCATATCAATGATAGCACCGATAGTCCGTAGGAAAGGTCTACCAAGAATAATAGGGCATATAGGATTGCAATCAATGTCAAGCACAATGAAATCCACGGGTACATAGTTCCTATTTGCAATAATAAGAACATCATTGATCCTTCCCATGGGTTTCTTGACAGTAGAATCAGCAAGATGCAAATTAAGAGAACACTCTTCAATCTCATTAAAATCCAAAACATCACATAAAGACTTTGGAATCGCAGAAACACTAGCACCCAAATCACACAATGCATTGCATTCATAGTTTTTGATTTTGATTTTGATGGTAGGTTCCCACTCATCATGAAGCTTTCTAGGGATAGAGACTTCCAATTCAAGTTTCTCTTCAAGAGATTTTATCATAGCTTCAATGATATGATCGGTAAAGGCCTTGTTTTGGCTATAAGCGCATGGAGAGTTTGACATGGATTGCATCAAAGAAATGCATTCAATCAAAGAGAAACTATCATAATTGAATTCCTTGAAATCCACGGTAGTAATTTCATTACTACTCAAAGTTTTAACATCTTCTACTCCACTTTCAATGCTTTTAGCATCAAGATAGATGGACTCCGAATCATTGGGGCACTTTTCAACCAAAGTGGATTCATATCCAGCCCCATAATCATTAGGTTTGACAAAAGAAAACAAAGATTCAATGGGAGTCACACCAAGAACTTTAAGATTAGTGAGTCTCATCACGAGAACACGCCTTTTTAAGCCATTCATGTCTAGCATGAATTTGGGCGGTTCTTTCTTGGCTCTCAATCATGGAAACACGCATAGCTTTCAAAGTTTCATCCATGTTGATTTTAGGAGGAGCACATCTAACTTTCAAAGCATCAACATCACTAGACATTCTATCAACGCTCTTAGCCAAATCGTCAATTTTGAGTAGCTTTTCCTCTATGGACGCATTGAATTTTTTTTGTGAGTTGATGAACTCTTTGAGGGTACTCTCTAAATCAGAGGGTAATATATTGTAATTTCCATGAGTGTTGTTGTAGGAGTTGCCAAAGTTATTAGAGGAGTTACTAGGAAAAGGCCTAGGAACATAGTTTCCTCTAAAAGCATTGTTGTTGCCAAAGTTATTCCTACCAACAAAATTAACGTCCAAGCTAGCGTTGCTACTCTCAATCAAAGAATACAAGGGCATATCAATAGAATATAAAGGAGCACTTCTACTAGCAACCAAATTCATTAACTCATCCATCTTAGCACTCAACGAGTTAATTTCTTCTATAGCGTGTACCTTCTTACTAGTAGGTGACCTTTCAGTGTGCCATTGAGAGTAGTTCGTCATGATATTGTCTAGGAGCTTTGTGGCCTCCCCTAACGTGATTTCCATGAACGTTTCGCCTAAGGCGGAGTCCAAGATATTTCTATAAGCGAAATTCAAGCCAGCGTAAAAGATTTGTATAATCATCCAAAGACTCAAGCCATGAGCGGGACAATTTCTAATCATTAATTTCATTCTCTCCCAAGATTGTGCAACATGTTCATGATCAAGTTGCTTGAAATTCATGATATCATTACAGAGAGAGATAATCTTAGCCGGCGGAAAATACTTGGATATATAAGCATCTTTGCACTTATCCCAAGAATCGATACTATTTTTGGGCAAAGAAGAAAACCAAGTTTTTGTGCGATCTCGCAACGAGAAAGGAAAAAGCTTCAATTTAATCACATCATTATCCACATCTTTCTTCTTTTGCATATCGCAAAGCTCAATGAAGGTATTGAGATGGGATGCGGCATCTTCACTAGGAAGGCCAGAGAATTGCTCTTTCATAACAAGATTTAGCAAAGCGGCATTGATTTCACATGACTCGCACTAGTGGCGGGAGCAATCGGAGTACTAATAAAATCATTATTATTAGTATTCGAGAAGTCACAAAGTTTGGTGTTTTCATTCATGGTGACTTAAGCAAGCAAGCAAGCACACAAGCGAACAAAGAGCAAGCGAGGAAAAAGGGCGAACGAAAAGGCAAACGAAAAAGGCAAATTGGTGAAGTGGGGGAGAGGAAAACGAGTGGCAACTGGCAAACAAAGTAAATGCAAGAGATGAGTTTGCGACATCTACTTGGATGAGTTCTTGACTTGATCCTCCCCGGCAACGGCGCCAGAAATTCTTCTGCTACGGCAACAAAAGTCCTTCCCCGGCAACACCAGGAATTCTTCTTGCTACTTCTCTTGTTCGCGTCGGTTTTTCCCTTGAAGAGGAAAGGGTGATGCAGCACAGGAGCAGTAAGTATTTCCCTTAGTTTGAGAACCAAGGTATCAATCCAGTAGGAGAATCTCGTCAAGTCCAGAGTACCTGCGCAAACGCAAAAGAGCTTGCACCCAACGCTTCAAAGGGGTTGTCAATCCCTTCAATATTGAATGCAAAGTGAGATCTGAAGGCGGAAAGTGCAACGAAGTAAAAAGTGTAAGGATGAAAATATGGTGTGGAGTAGACCCTCGGGGCCATAGTTTTCACTAGAGGCTTCTCGTTGACGATATCTAAGGCAATGATCATGAGTATTAGTATTACGGTGGGTGAACAAATTACTGTCGAGCAATTGATAGAATCGCGCAAAGTCATGACGATATCTAAGGCAATGATCATACATATAGGCATCACGTCCGAGACAAGTAGACCGATACTTTCTGCATCTACTACTATTACTCCACACATCGACCTCTATCCAGCAAGCATCTAGTGTATTGAGTTCATGACGAACAGAGTAACGCCTTAAGCAAGATGACATGATGTAGAGGGATAATCTCAAACCAATGATGAAAACCCCATCTTTTTACCCTTGATGGCAACAACATGATGCGTGCCTCGCAACCCCTTCTGTCATTCGGTGAGGTCACCGCACGGTATGTACCCAAAACCAAGCACTTCTCCCATTGCAAGAATCATAGATCTAGTTGGCCAAACAAAACCCACAACTCGAAGAGAATTACAAGGATATGAAATCATGCATAAGAGAGATCAGAAGAAACTCAAATAAGATTCATAGATAATCTGATCATAAATCCACAATTCATCGGATCTCGACAAACACACCGCAAAAGAAGATTACATCGGATAGATCTCCATGAAGATCATGGAGAACTTTGTATTGAAGATCCAAGAGAGAGAAGAAGCCATCTAGCTACTAGCTATGGACCCGGAGGTCTATGGTGAACTACTCACGCATCATCGGAGAGGTCATGGTGTTGATGAAGAAGCCCTCCGTGTCCGAATCCCCCCTCCGGCAGGGCACCAGAACGTGCCCCAAATGGGATCTTGCGGAGACAGAAGCTTGCGGCGGCGGAAAAGCACTTTCGATGATCTCCTGATTTTTTGTGGAATTTTTGGGGATATATAGGCGCAAACCCTAGGGCAAAGGAGGTCCAGGGGCCCACAAGCCTGTGGGTCGCGGCCTCCCCCCTGGCCGTGAGGTGAGGGCTTGTGGGGCCCCTGGACCCCCCTGCCTTGGCTCTCAAGTCTCCTGATATTCTTCCGTTACGGAAAAATTCTTTTCGGAGATTTTATTCCGTTTGGACTCCGTTTCAAAATCTCCTCTAAAAGGGGTCAAAACATGGAAAAAAACAGGAACTGGCACTTGGCACTGAGTTAATAAGTTAGTCCCAAAAAATATATAAAAGGCATGCAAAACATCCAAAGTTTGACAAGATAATAGCATGAAACCATCAAAAATTATAGATACGTTGGAGACGTATCATGAAACCTACTATCCTTTTCCACACTTGTGCTTTGCAATAGCACCATGTTCTTCATGTTTGAGAGCCTCTCGTTTTGTCACTACCATATGCTAGTGGGAATCTTCATTATATAACTTGGCTTGTATATTCCAATGATGAGCTTCCTCAAAATTGCCCTAGGTCTTCGTGAGCAAGCAAGTTGGATGCACACCCATTAGCTCTCCTTTTGAGCTTTCACATACTTATAGCTCTAGTGCATCCTTTGTGTGGCAATCCCTACTCATTCACATTGATATCTATTAATGGGCATCTCCATAGCCATTTGATACGCCGAGTCAATGTGACCATCTCCTCGTTTTTGTCTCACAACCACCACCACACTCTATTCCACCTATAATGCTATATCCATGGCTCACGCTCATGTTTTGCGTGATAGTTATAAATTTTTTGAGAAAGTAAGAGTGCAAAAACAATTACTTGGCCAATACCGGGGTTGTGCATGATTTACATTAGGTGTGTGAGGATGATGGAGCATAGCCAGACTATATGATTTTGTAGGGATAACTTTCTTTGGCCTTGTTATTTTGAAAGTTCATAATTATCTTGCTAGTTTGCTTGAAGTATTATTGTTTTCATGTCAATAGCAAACTATTGTTTTGAATCTTACGGATCTGAACATTCATGTCACACGAAAGAAGTTGCAAAGGACAACTATGCTAGGTAGCATTCCACATCAAAAATTCATTCTTTATCACTTCCCTACTCGAGGACGAGCATGAGTTAAGCTTGGGGATGCTTGATACGTCTCCAACGTATCTATAATTTTTGATGGTTTCATGCTATTATCTTCTCAAACTTTGGATGTTTTGTATGCCTTTTATATCTTTTTTGGGACTAACTTATTAACTGAGTGCCAAGTGCCAGTTCCTGTTTTTTCCGTGTTTTTGACCCTTTTCAGAGGAGGATTTTAAACGGAGTCCAAACGGAACGAAACTTCCAAAAAGATTTTTTCCGAAACAGAAGAAGATCGGGAAGCTTGAGAACCAAGGCAGGGGGCCACCAGGGACCCCACAAGCCCCCTAGCCGCGGCCAGGGGGGCCCGCGCCTCCCAGGCTTGTGGGCTCCCTGGCCACCTCTGCCCTAGGTCTTTCTCCTATAAATTTCCTAAAATCCCAGAAAAAATCAGGAGATCATCGAAATTACTTTTCCGCCGCCACAAGCTTCTGTCTCCGCAATATCCCATCTGGGGCACGTTCTGGTGCCTGCTGGAGGGGGGATTCAGATACGGAGGGCTTCTTCATCAACACCATGACCTCTTCGATGATGCGTGAGTAGTTCACCATACACCTACGGGTCCATAGCTAGTAGCTAGATGACTTCTTCTCTCTCTTGGATCTTCAATACAAAGTTCTCCATGATTTTCATGGAGATCTATCCGATGTAATCTTCTTTTGCGGTGTGTTTGTCGAGATCCGGTGAATTGTGGATTTATGATCAGATTATCTATGAATCTTATTTGAGTTTCTTCTGATCTCTCTTATGCATGAGTTCATATCCTTGTAATTCTCTTCGAGTTGTGGGTTTTGTTTGGCCAACTAGATCTATGATTCTTGCAATGGGAGAAGTGCTTGGTTTGGGGTTCATACCGTTCGGTGACCTCACCCAATGAAAAAAGGAGGAGCGAGGCACGCATCGTGTTGTTGCCATCAAGGGTAAAAAGATGGGGTTTTCATCATTGGTTTGAGTTTATCCCTCTACATCATGTTATCTTGCTTAAGGCGTTACTCTGTTCGTCATGAACTCAATACACTAGATGCATGCTGGATAGCAGTCAATGTGTGGAGTAATAGTAGTAGATGCAGAAAGTATCGGTCTACTTGTCTCGGACGTGATGCCTATATATATGATCATTGCCTTAGATATCGTCATGACTTTGCGCGGTTCTATCAATTGCTCGACAGTAATTTGTTCGCCCACCGTAATATTTGCTATTTTGAGAGAAGCCTCTAGTGAACACTATGGCCCCCGGGTCTACTCGGCACCATATTTTCAGCCTTACACTTTTTCTTCGTTTCACTTTCCGCCTTCAGATCTCACTTTGCAATCAATCTTGAAGGGATTGACAACCCCTTTATAGCGCTGGGTACAAGCTCTTTGTGTTTGTGCAGGTACTCTGGACTTGACGAGATTCTCCTACTGGATTGATACCTTGGTTCTCAAACAGAGGGAAATACTTACTACTCTTGTGATGCATCACCCTTTCCTTTTCAAGGGAAAACCAACACAAGCTCAAGAGACGACAGAAGGTTTCTGTCGACGTAGCAGAGAGAAACACGCTCCACTCCACCCTAGAACACAACATAGGTTTTCATGCTTACCTTTTATGTGTTCTTTATCTTTTCATAGTTGCTGTCATGCTTAGCTCTTAGTTTTCATGCTTTATCTTTTTAAGAGATTTTATTTAGGTTGCTTTTGGAACTCTCTTGAGTTATCATGCTTGGAGAGTTGGCTTGTTGCACTGAGTTGTGTCTCTTGCATGAGTAGGTAACTGAGGTTGCTATTTAAGTATAGTAGTAACTTGCAATAGTTTTGAGGTATTGATTTGAGTAATGTTTGGACTATTGGTGTCAAGAGCTTGAGCCTATTATTGATAGGTGTCGTATTTTGGGAAATCCGTGTGTATTTTCAAAAACTAAAAAATTAGTTGAGAACTCTAGCTACTAGATGGATCGCTAACCTCTGGAGGGGTTGGAATATACAGAGTACCCTCACGTTATCATGGGTCGAGGATGCGCAAGGATAACCAAACCCCAAAACTCTCCTCCTCGGGGTACTTGTCTCTTTGTGAATCTCCTGACTAGATAGAGAGTTACCGATAATAAGTGCATGAGTTCTTCAGACTAATGCGAGTATTCGATTGTTGGCACTTCCACCATCCATATTTTGATAGCCTCTTCGGTACCGTGCATTGCCCTTTCTCATCTTGAGAGTTGGTGCAAAATTTGCCGGTGCATCCAAACCCTTGGCATGATATGCGCTGTCATCATAAGCCTCATTATATCTTTCCTCAAAACAGCCACCATACCTACCTATTAAGGTATTTCCATAGCCTTTCCCAGATACATTGCCATGCAACATCCATCATCTCATGACTTGATCTTCATGTCATACATGCTTTTGCTTGATCAAGGAGCCGCATGCTAGTTGGGCCTTGCCCTTATTATTGCTACATGACGCGCTAGTATCATTGCATATCCTGCTACACTGGCAGAGGCATACATTTGCATACATCATGATAGTTTTCATTTGTCTTTATGTTGAGTACTTCTTATAAAGTGTGAAGATCTTATTTTTATTCTTGTAAAATATAGAGTGTTGCCCTTAAGTGAGGAAAAGATCCCAAAGAGGACACATGAAAAGATCCCAAAGAGGACAAATGAGAGATAAATAAAAAGAGCCAAAGAGGCCACAAAAAATAATAATAAAAGAAATAAAAAGAGAGAAGAGGGCAACGCTGCTATTCCTTTTGAAAGATCAACACTCGTACTCCATTGTTATATTTGTACTCCATAGAGATTATCATTCATGCATAACTATGTGGGGACCCTTGCACTATAGAACTTGACTTGTATATTCCAATGATGAACCTCCTCAAATGAGCTCTAGGTCTTCACGAGCAAGCAAGTTGGATGCACCCCCAGTAGTTCCATTGTAGAGCTTACCTTAGCTCATATGTGCATCCGTTGCAAGGCAATCCCTACTCCTCACATCATATTTATCATTTGGCTTTCTCTCGCCTATGATTGTCCTCATTGATGTGAGCCTTTCACACCTTTTTTATCTTCCTTCCCCATCATTATTCTCTTTGCAATCCTAAGTGCCAACATATTTTGCTTGCGCTCATCATTGCATGAGTGCTCAAAGTCGAAAGGGAGAGGATCATTTTGACTTGTGCCTGACTAGTGGTCTGGGGATGAGTCAAAATAAGATTTCGAAGGAGACCAAGTGTGAAGTTTTAGTAGGTTGAGTTCTCAATTAAACTATATAATATTTTTATGCTCTAAAACCATCTCCCACTTCTTGCACGCAAACACCATTTGGAGACATTCGAGTCACGGATAGCGAGAGCTCTTGCACCTTTATGTTCTTACTTTGCTATTTTCAATACTAGATATAGACTCTTGCTTGTTATTGTCTTGACTTGAGTTGCATATATTACTTGCTTTACTTTGAAGTTCTTATATGCGTGTTAGCATGTCACCACAGAAATTATTTGTGTTATCATTTACGTACTCGAGAACGAGCAGGAATTAAGCTTGGGGATGTTGATACGTCCCAAACGTATCTACAATTTTTGTTTGTTCCATGCTCTTTTTGTGACATTGTTATATGTTTTGCTACACTTTCATAAATTTTTACACATATTTGGACTAACCCACTAACTCAGTGCACCCAGTGCTAGTTTCTATCTGCTGATGTCTTTTTTGCATGGACTTTTACCCCAATTTACAAAGCCCCAAAAATTCCGAGAAAAATATATAAAAATCAGCGTGACGGAAGCTTCATGAGGCATCAAGTGGGGCCATAGGGGAGCCAGGGCTTGCCCAGGCGGCCACCCTGCCCGGGCCACCTTCTGACCACGCCACCAGGCCGCCTGGGTGGGGCCAACCCCCTCTGGTGCCCTCCTTCAGCCTATATTTACCTCTCCGACGGAAAACCCTATGACGAGATCCCGAATCGCGAATTTCTCCACCGTTCCGCCGCCGCATCGCTCCCGAGATTGGGAGCGTCAGAAGACCTCTTCCCGGTACCCTGTCGGAGGGAGGATTGACCTCCGGGAGCTTCTCCACCACCATGGACGCTTCCGAGACGTGCCGTGAGTAGTCCTCCTTGGACCATGAGTCCATGACCAGTAGCTATGTGATGTCTTATCTCCAAACTTGTGCTTCAATGCTTAGCCCTTGTGAGCTGCCCTACATTATCAAGGCATCTATGTAATTTATCTGATGTTGCTATGCTGCGTTTGTTGGTATCCGATGGATTATGAGATTATGTTTAGATTGTGATGAGTTATATATTTGGTTTTCCTTTTATATTATGTTCTTGAGTAATTCATGCATGTTCTCTCTTGCTTTTTATTGCTTTGTCCGAGTAGTAGATTGTAACTCCAAGAGGAAGCGTTATGCATGATTGTGGGTTCATGCCCCCTGATGTCTAGCTTGAGTGACAGAAACATGAGACTAGGGGATGTGTTGTTGCCACCAGGGAGAAAACAACGGTGCTTGTGACCACGGTTGCAAGGATTGTTTACCTTATGCAAAGTTCGTTAATGCAGTTCTTCGTTGCTTTGAGTTTACACTTTGGGTGGGGCTCGCAACTTAATACCAGCGAGATGTTTTAGATAGATATCTCAAGGTGGATGATTAGAGAGTAGATGCTCATGGATAAACAGTCTACCTGTCTTGGCGTACTGCCCATTACTTTTGAGCCTCTAACTTTCTTGTAGCATGATTAGAATTGTGGTGCATTTATAATTCTGTCAATTGCCTAGTTGTAATTTGTTTACCCAACATAGTTGTTTATCGTCTTTTGGGAGATAGACATCACTAGTGAACATCATGAGACTCTGGTCCATATCACCACCATTGTTTACACCTCCACCATTTACCGTTTTTATTTACTTTTCCGTGCAATCACTATCGCTATTCCCACTCGTGTTTTGATCCTTTGCAAACTACAAGGCCGGAGAGATTGACAACCTCTCTGAACTCGTTGGGAGCAAAGTTATTTGTTGTGTGTGCAGGTCCACGTTTTCTGCTAGCGCCAGAGCAGCAGACACCTACTTGTTGATCTTTGGAATCTTCCTGGTTCGATAAACCTTACAGTCCCCGTGTAAGGGAAATCTCTTGCTGACTATATCTCCACCTTCCACTTTGGGTAACTGTGACACCCAGATGCCGACGTTCCAGAAGCTTCCCCTTTTCTTTCTGTTTTCGTCGCGTGTCTATTTTCAGTTGCCGCATCATCATCGCATCATGCACATCATCTGCATTGCATCGGTGTCTCCGTTGCCGCCCGTTTTCAAACTTGCATTCGTTGTTAGTTGCCGCTTCTCTTCGTGTTCGTCGTTGTTCGTTCCGAGTCCGACCGCACACGCACGCGCCCGCGGCATCGTCCAAACCCTGTTTTAAAGTGTGTTTAAAACTCTCTCTGTTCGAGGTGAAACTTGGCACGCGGTCGCGCTTAGATATAGCCAGGCCGCCTGTCGAATTTCGTCGCGATCGGAATCCGTCTGGTACCCGAACGGTCGACCGTAGCGGCACCGTCTTCGGTTATTCGTCGGACGTGTGTCGATGTTTTAAAAATTCGTGCCGCGTCGCCCGCTCTCCCTCTCGTCTCCGGATGCCTACACAACACGGCCACGTAGCACGCCCCGCGTTCGGAATCGTCCGAATCCGACCCCGCGGTTGGATCCGGATCGCGATTCCGGTTAACCGAGCCCCCTTTTCCTTATAAATACCCCCTCCTCCTTAATTTTTAGACATCCTTCCTCAAATTCCTCCTCAATTTCCGCACCCCACCAAACCCTAGTCTCTCTCCTCCCACCTGTCTCCCTCCTCCCGCCGCCGGCCCGCTAGGCCCGCGCGCGGCCCGTCCCGGGCCCATCCGGCGCGCCGCCGCCCGCAGCCGCCTCCTGCGCTCCTGTGCGCCCCGCGCCTCCTGCCCGCAGCGAGCCGCCGCCAGGAGCCGGCGGTACCCGAGCCTCCCGCCGGAGCCCGCGCTCCACCGCCGGCCGTCGGTCTTCCCCCGCTGCCGCCGCCTTGCACCTCGCCACCGCCTCTCCCTGCCCCAGCGTCGCCGTGCCGTTCCCGCCGCGTTACCCGTCGCTGCGCCAGCCCCACGTCCAGATCCGGCGACCTCGAGGCCGGATCCGCCGCCGACGGCCTTGGCCGGCAGGTCCCTCGCCGGTATCCGGGGCAGCCGCGTGCCCTAGCTGCGCCGCCGTCGCTGCGTCGGGAGCACGACAGAGCTGCTGCCTCGACCGAGCCAGCCCCGCTCGGCTGGGGCCCGAGCAGGCCCCGGCTCCCGCAGCGCCTCCTCCAGGCCGGCCTCGGCCCAGCGCCTCCCCAGGCCGCTCCGACCTCCAGCGCCCGCCAGTGGGCCCTGCGGCCGGCCCAGCTCGCGAGTTCCATCGGCCCAAGTGGCCACGCAGGTGAGCCCAGCAAGCCTATCCCTCGCCCAGGGCGTGAATTAACTATGATGCGCCTCCAATTCGGCCCGTTAGGATTTTAGGTTGTTTTCGGAATTGTTTATATTCCAGAAAGTAGGTATATCTTAGAACGTCCGTAGTTTCTAAACCGTAGGTCGGAACGACGCGTGTTATATATCGTTTTGGGGTAGCTTCGCGAGTAGAACACGATTATCCAACGTGCATATTTGTTTAACGCTGTTTAGAGTGCCTAATGCCTCGTTTTACGTGTTGTTTAACTAGGATCCATTCCGTAGTTAATTTTCGTGCGTATCCGGATTGCCCGTATGCCATAGATTTAATGTCCATGTTTTAGGGACCATATTTCTGCGTATTTTAGAGCGGTCACTCGTATTTTTCCGTGTAGGGTTGTGCCGGTAGTTTATTTTCCCGTTTAGAGGTATTATCTCGCATTAATGTGTGGCTTTATTTCGTGTTGCAAACCCCACATATTATATATGTTTCCGGGGTAGAAAAATCCCATGGATTTTTCTGTGCAATTAGTTTTAGCTTTCGAGGAAGTTAGTTCACGAGATATTTTGTCGTGAAGCCCTTTTGTTTAATCCGTAGGTTTTATTCCGGGCCTCGTTTGAATTAGTTGTCAACTGGAGAGTTGATCTTGGGTGTTTTGTTCAGCCCCTGGTATTTTTAGTTGCAATAGAAATGCATGTTTAGGTGTTGTTTTACTGCCCTCAAGTTGCTTGAACAGTGCTGTTTTAGAGGAGCTGAAATATTTCTAAGTCTGGATTCTGTTATTATTTTGTTGCTGTTTTGTTTTGCTTCTAGCTTGTGATCTGTAGCTCTTTTGGGGTTGGTCCAATGGAGTTAGTTGTACCCCTTATGTTTCTCTAGCATGCTGTTAAGTTTCATGCCATTTGGACTCCTGTAGCTATAGGTTTTGCTGCTGTCAATATTGCTTCAGGCTGAAAACTGCACTTTCAGGAGGTGATATTTTCACTAAGTCTGAAATAGTGCGTGAGATGCCATTTTGTGTCTTCTTTTCCTAGTGCTCCTTGTTGCCACGCTAGTTGTTGTCAGCTGTTCGTAGTAGTGTTTCTTGCCCTCTTCCGTGCCATGCCTTGCTTGAGCTCATCGGAGTTGTGTAGCCGAAGTTGCGAGGCGTAGAAAGTGCTATGTGGCTGTTTTGTGGCAGATTGTAGCGTTTTCTTGTTTTGCTCGTAGTTTTCGAACCATAGATCCGTTGTGATCGTGTCCTACATGAAACTTGCTTAGAATCTCGTGTAGTTTCTTTTTCTCTTGCTGTTTGTATGTGATGAAGTGTTCGTAGCCGCCGTTGCACACATTTTGCATTCATGCCATCATATCTTGCGGTGCTTGTATCTTTTGTTCCGTAGCTCCGTTGGAGATGTTCTTTACGTGTAGATTGCCTGCCTTGACGCGTAGAATCACGTGAACCTATTTGTTTTGCTGCTTAACAACCAATTAAATGCATTAATTCAGATCTGGACAGAATTGTAAATTAACATGTGAGGTCGTCTCGGAGATGCTATATGTCGTTTCCGACCTCATTTAAAATGTCTAAATAGGTAGTTTAATTTCCGCTTCACCTCTTGCATGCTTAACAACATTAACATTGCCGTGTAAATAACCGGGAGTGAACTAAATAATTAACGTGGAGTTTCGTCAATATGCAACTCGTTGCATATTGAACTTCACTTAATGTGTAGTGTTTGGTTGTGTGATTTGTCATGCCGTGACTTGCGTGTATTCAGTAGCTCATGCATCATATGTGTTGTGCATCGTGTGGTGAATATCGTGTGTTGATGCTTGTTTCCGGTTTCCCCGTCTCGATAGAGTTCCGCAAGCGTGTCGGATGTGAGGACCCGTTCGACTACGTCGGTTCGTCTGCTTCACGGAGTCGTTCTTCTTCCAAGCGGGATCTCAGGCAAGATGATCATTTCCCCAGATACCACTACTATCATTGCCATGCTAGTTTTATCGCTTCTATCGTTTATGTCTCGTTGCCTACCACCTGTTAAATATCAGCCTCTCAACAATGCCATGATTACCTTCAACCTGTTCGACCTAGCAAACCACTGATTGGCTATGTTACCGCTTGCTTAATCCTGTTGATAGCGTTGCTAGTTGCAGGTGCATTGCTTCCATGTGAAAGCATGGGTTCCTTGTTATATCACCATATTTAAATGCTGTTTAATTTAATGCACCTATATACTTGGTAAAAGGTGGAAGGCTCGGCCTTTCTAGCCTGGTGTTTTGTTCCACCTTTGCCCCCTTAGTTTCGGCTACCGGTGTTATGTTCCATAAATGAGCGCTCCTAACACGATCGGGGTTGTTATGGGGACCCCCTTGATAATTCGTTTTAGATTAAAGCTGGTCTGGCAAGGCCCAACTTTGGTACTACATTTGCCTAAACACCTAATAAACTGCATAGGGACTTTCCGGACCCCGAGGATAATTTAATCAACCCCCGGGCCAGTGCTCCTCATGAGTGTTGGCCCCACCTGAGCGATGTCCGGCGCCCCTCTGGTCACCCGGAGGTTTAGCGATCCCGACGTCTAGCTCATTCGCCGTGTCCTGAGAACGAGGTACGCGACTCCTATCGGGATCGTCGACACGTCGGGCGGCCTTGCTGGATTAGTTTTACCTTTGACGAGATATCTTGTGCATCGGGATTCCGGTGATGCTTTGGGTAATCTCAGAGTTGAGGTTTTCCACTAGGGAATCCGACGAGATCGCGAGCTTCGTGATTGAGGATTTCTATGCGGCTTGTGGTAATTTGTGATGGACTAGTTGGAGAACCCCTGCAGGGTTAAATCTTTCGGAAAGCCGTGCCCGCGGTTATGTAGCTACGTGGATACTTTGTTTAACACTGGTTCTAGATAACTTGAAGTTAACTTAATTAAAACTTGCCAACTGTGTGCGTAACCGTGATTGTCTCTTTCGTGAGTTCTTTCTCCGATCGAGGACACGGTGGGGTTATGACTGACGTAGGTAGGTGTTCAGGATCATTCATTTGGTCATCTGTAGTTCACGCCCGCTATGCGTAGTTCTTCCCCCTCTTACTTCTGGTACTCGTAAGTTAGCCACCTCATATATGCTTAGCCGCTGCTGCAACCTCACCACTTAACCATGCCTCACCCATTAAGCTTTGCTAGTCTTGATACCTTTGGAAATGAGATTGCTGAGTCCCCTGTGGCTCACAGATTACTATAACACCAGTTGCAGGTACAGGTTAAGATTTCTTGATGCGAGCGCGTTGATTGTTCATTTGGAGTTGCTTCTTCTTCTTCATCATCGATCTAGGATGGGTTCCAGGCCGGCAGCCTGGGATAGCAAGGATGGACGTCGTTCTTCTTTTGTCGTTTGTTTTCGTCCGTAGTCGGTCCCTGCTCTTACTCTTGATAATTAAGTAAGGTACTGATGTGACTCTGATGTAGCTTGTGGCGAGTGTAAGCCAACTCTTTATATATCTCTTCCTTTCAGTACATGTACTTGTAACGATATCCATTCTTGCGACACGACGAGATGCGCTTCTATCCCTAACGAGGCCCTCGTGCCAAATTGAGGATAGGGTCGCATCTTGGGCGTGACAGTAACCAACGAGGGGTGAGAAGTATATCCATCAACTCGTCATCAGCCATCAACGGGGAAGTCCGCATCCTCCAGGTGGTAGGCGTTGTCGTTGATGCAGTCGAGCGCGCCGTAGCGCATGACCAGGCTGTGCGCCACACGCTTGCTAGAAGGGGTGAAGGGTCCCGCCCGAAATGTTACTCCGGCCAGCGTCGCTGCCGGCCCCATGGTGGGTGCCAACTGTCGTGGTATTTTCTGGGACAGATGCCATGGGGTGGCTTAACTCGTGTGTTGGCGCTGATGGGCGCCGACGGCGTCTGGGAACGGGTTTAGGCGCAACACACATGACACCGGTTTACCCAGGTTCACGGCCCTCCGGTGATGTAAAACCTTTAGTCGTGCTAGTGTGACTATAAGGTAATCACAGTACAAAGGTTGCTCCTTGAGCTGTTCGTGAGGAGGGAGACGGAGCACTGGTTGCCAGTCTCGCTGCCTCAGGTTGTGTTCTATGTGTGATTGTGGGAATGGTGTTCGTTTTAGCCCGCCTCTCTCAATGGGCAGGAGCATGGATTTATAGTGCAGCCAGGAGTTACAATGGTAACGGTAGGATGGTGAGGTGGGGCCGACTGCCAGCCTCTCGGGCCGGCTGCAGGGCCCACCTATGGTTGGGTATTGTCGCAGGACCCGCTGGTCGTGTCCAGCAGCGGTCGATGCGCCGAGCTGTCAGGGGGAGTGCGATAGAGAGGGAACGTGGCTACATGACCTCCTTGCCCGGTCAGGGTCGGGGTCCCTGTAGCCTCGCTGACCCTCCCATCATCATGCCACAGCACAACCGTACATGTCAGCGCGTACTGCTGCTGTGATAGTCTCTGATCATTCGTCTTGTCTTGTCTGCGTACGATGGTACGACCGGATGGGACGGGAGCCGGTCGTCCGACTGGCAAGGGGCCAGTCGGCTGGCCGAGCCCCACCACGTGGCGGGGTACGCGTCGAAGAGGTGGCCGTCTACCGCCAGCCGACCGTGTACGTGTGGGCCAGAAGTGGGGCCGGCTATTGCCAGCTGGCTGCACTCGTGGGTAGACGGGGCCAGCGGTCACGAGCCGGCCGTACTTGGGTCAGCCGAATGGGCCGGCTATCGCCAGCCAACGTGGGGGGCCAGACGACCCCAAATGTCCTGGAGACGGCTAATCTCCGCTCTTGGTATATCGGGGGGTAGTATCCCCGTCAAGAGTGGGATGACGCATGTCGGGAGCTTAAACTTGTCGTCGGGGGTGGAAGGGTTGATGGCACGGGCAGGAGAGCTGCATTAAGGTCAGGTTGGTGGCAAGCCCTTTGTAAATGTTTTCGTTCGATTTGTATGAAATTCGTCGTGTTTGTACGAGTTTCGTCCGGTTGGTTCATAATATTTTTAAAATACACGCGGATAGCATTGGATGACGGTCTTCTACATGCGTGTCTGCGGACTGTTCCCTCCTATCCGTCGATGGATGCAAAAAAACGAAGAGCGCTACGTGTCCACCGGCGGATCGCCACCTGGACAACCGTCTGATCTATACGCGTAGGCGTCCGATCCGTGCGCGGGGCTTCGACTGGGCACCTAGCAATTCCTGTAACGGCAGTCGAGTTGCAGAAACAATCGCTTTGTTGCATAAAATAAACTTTGGACCCATTAATTTCTGAGACAATGCTCGATTTTCTAAAACAACCGCTTTGTTGCAGATTTTTTTCTTCGTCTTTCCGCAACATAAATAATGCTACGAAAGAAATTTTTGCAACAAAGTTCATGTTGCAGAAACTCAGTTGCAGATCTGCTTGAGACGACCCCTCTCCAATTCCCCATGGCCAGCCAACCAGAGGGCGCATCTCTTTCATCTTCTTCCTTCAAACGGAAAACAGAGGAGGTCTCACGGGTGGTCGGAGATGGAGCTATGGAGGACGCAGAGCCGTGACGGCCATGGTTGATTCCTGAGCCCCGTCGTGTCGCGCTCGCCGCCCGGATCCGCGCTATACATCCTGAAACAAACGGCCTTGTCCGCCGACTCATCATACTTACAAGGGAGGAGACGTGAATCCTAACCCCCCCCAAACAAATCCGTCGCCTTCCGCCTCGATCTCCCACGCCGCAGGAGATCCCGTGCAGCCCCCGACTCGAATTCGCGAATCGACTCCAAGCTGGAGCTCCCCTGTCGCCCGCCGTCGATGGATTCGAAGCTGGTGGAGGTGATACAGCTGTTCGAACGTCGTCCCGGTTTCAGCTGCGGGAGACGGTCCTGAAACAACGACTCTATTTCGAAAAAACGGTCACGGCTGACGCAAAAGCGAGGATGGTCCGGTCCATCTGATCAATGACTGATCCGACGTTTGCAGAGCCGGCGGATGAGGGAGCGCAATCGATCGGTAGAAGGTAAGCTTTTTCCAAAGAAAATTTATAGATTGTCGTTCAAGATGTCATTGCGGCCAATGAGGTAGCCAACCCCACACTACTCAGGCATGCCTTGGGGCGTGGCTCTACGATCCTTAGGGCATCTCCAATGGTTGTATGATCATCGTTGGTAAATTTGCCACATAGATGATTTTGATGACATGACGCATAATAAAAGAAGAGAGAGAATGAAATCGTATGAACTTGAAGCAACGGTTCACGCACAAGCTCCGAGACAAGCATGGTTATTTCTTTCATGTTTAGTGGACCCGCTTAGTTAATTTACATACGATTAACATACACTTCATTGAAAAGCTTGTATGATGTGCTGTTGGTTGTTGATGTGGACACTTATACCAACGATTGAACATACGGACTGTTGAAGATGCTCTTAGAGCATGGTTAATAGTATAGCCAACTGCTGGCTATAAGCAGTCTTATAGCCCATCTTATAGCTAGCTTGTACAATAGTTAGCTATAAAAGAGTACTACTTTTATCATATATGGCCCACCTTTCATTCTCACAAAGCACCTAGGAGCACGTGCTAGAGCCGGCTCTTCACGAAGAGCCCGCTTCCCTTATCTCTCCTCTTCTCTCTCATCCAACTCAGCAAAAATATAGTATTTTTATCCTTACAGTCTGCTAACTGTATCTTATTGTACTTACTCTTACTGCACTGTAGCTAATACTTTCGACACTGTAGCGTTTGTAGGTCCTGCAGCTATGAGGGCTGGCCCGCGGCGTAACTCAGGATGTACGCGGGGCGGGATGCGGCTCCCCGCCAAACAGTAAAGCGGGATAATGCGGCGGCTGCAGGCGCTTGCGGCTGGCCACCACGCACTGCCAGAATCAGCGCGGGCAGTACGGTAGCCCACATCAGTCCGTCACTAGCCGCATAAATCACAGAAACAACACTACACAGAGCGGTCAAAGCTTGTCTACCTTAACGAAATTCAGCGCAAAACAATTAGGATTTTTTCTCATAGCCTATCATTAATACACCAAATCAGAGATGGATGGATGCTGAACACATAGAAATCACCAGAGAAGGGTCAATCAAAGGAAGAAGCCAAGAGTGGCCATCCGAGGGAGAAGCCGAGGCGGGCGGAGCGGGCGCCCCAGAAGAGGCGGCAGAGGACGGTGACGAGGGAGCCGGAGCGACGGTCGAGGGAGGCATAGAAGGCCCCATAGACGGCGGTGAAGACCGCGGCGGCGCGCGGGAATGGGGCGGTGAGGTGGAGGAGCAGGAGGGCCGTGAGGAAGATGGGCCAGATGAAGAGCGTATGGATGAAGACGTTGACCGGGTTGCTGTGGTACGCGCCGTAGAAGGTGAAGTGCCGCTCCAGGTTGAGGAACCCGCTACCGCCGCTGCCGCCGCCACTAGCCATCACGGGATTCACCGATAGGGCGCTGCCGCTCACATACACAGGAGGCTCGACGGAATAGGCCGCGACACCGGGAGGGACGGACGAGGGAAACAGCGGCGGCCCCTGTAGTGCGGACCTGAAGGGGGCGGGGCTGGGCGGGGTGCAGTGTCGCTCTACTCTGAATCATGCTCGTTGCGAGAGTCTCTGATGCAAGCTGCAACTGCAGCTTGTTCGTGGACGGAGGAGGAGCATCAGCTGTAGTTTCTTCAGAAAATGGAATACACGCAGGGCCGGCCCTGGGGGGATTCCGCGGGGGCAGCCGCACGGGGCCCAAAATTGTTGGGGCCCCGCTGCATATATACATATACTAGGTATTGCATATCTACCAGAATACAACGCGGGCGGATCCTGGAGGCTGGACGCAGGCTTCTTTGGCACGCACGCACGCACGCACGCGGGCAGGCCCTGGTCCACACGAACACGATCGTCGATCTTTCCCCACACGCGTGACTCCAGAAACGAAACGACAAATCTCCAATACTACTTTGGTCGTCGGAAGCGCCCGTCGCCGCCTCGCCGGATTCATCAAGTCCACGCCAGTCACAATCTCGCTGCCTGTGTACTACCGGGTACTGACTACTAAGACATACGTGACACGTCGCCATGTCCACCGAGCCACGACCGACGCAAACCAACAGTTCGTCCGCGATCCGTCGCACCACGACCTCACGCCCCTGGACCCTCGCCGGCAGCTTCCTCTGTGGCGTCCATCAGTCCGTCTGTCCATGGTGCGTCCCTTCGGCTGTTGCCTGATGGATCTGGACCTGCAATTACTTCTAGTGATTCTTGTTTAATTTTTGGATGGTTTATGCCCTAATTTTGATTCTTATTTATTTATTTTTCAGAATTAATATGAAGCCTGAATCAGGTGCTGTCAAAAGGAAAAAGAGGTAAGCAGATAAAAAATTGGTAGATTCAGAAAAAGGATATCTTCGTAAGTTTTTGAAGAGTAACCCGACCACTTCGAAAAATCCAGACAAGTTGGAATTAATTCTTGCTATTTATTTTGCTAACCTACACTTTTTATTTATACTAAGGGGCTCTAAATTTTAGTTTCGTCCTGGGCCCCCGAAATCTCAGGACCGGCCCTGAATACACGGGATAGCGGGACGCCCAGCGAACAGAGTGGCGTGACCGCTTCAGCCCACTAGAGACGAGGCAGACAACCCAACGGCATTTTGCGGGCATATTTTGCGGGGCGGCGTGGCGGCTTAGCGGGATGTCCTCCGCCACCTGCATCCCTAGGCGTAACCCAGCCCCGGCTGCGCCACTGATTGTGGGTCAGTGATTAATTAATGCCCTAACGATGCGATTATTAGAACGTCCAAAGACAATCATAGTATCCTGCTGTCCACCTGCAAATCGGATCTATGCAAAGTTTCTTGAGGGGTGGATCTATGCCAAGTGCACCGGCACAATCATATCACCCTATCATCCGCGGCTCCGATCCAGGCCATCATTGAGAATCCCATCGAGACGACGAAAGCATAAAACGGCCACTATAATAAATAAATAAATAAAACCGGATCACGTTCCACTCCACAACTGTATATTTTTACCCGAACCACACATGCACAGGAAGGAAGTGCCATGCCCACTACGCCCCTTGCCACGGAGGGCAAAGCAAGCATGTGGTCAGTCAGTCAGCTAGCAGCAGTGCCCGCCATTTATGAGCACTGGAGAGTTGAGGCACACACCGCCTTGTCCAGTAGCAGCCCAGACGACAAAGCTTGCCAAGACGCAACACGCGCATGTGGGTGCCGATCCTTGGTCGCTCCCTCACGCACCTGGCCTACCCTTTCCGCCACCGGGTGGCGTGGGTGCGCCTCATCGAAATCCAGCGCGCGCACGGTGCCGCGGAGGCACGCACGCGAAGACAGCGCTCTGGTGTTGCTACAGCGCATTGAAGTCGCAAAAGGCCTCCGGCGGTGTCTCTTCCGGGAATTATTGGTCCCGGCTCACGGGCGCGCGCGCGCGCGCGATGCGGTTCGTGTGGCTCGGCGCGCTTGGCGCATGGCGGCGGACCGCGGTCCCGGCCCCCGCTGTCCGGCTCCGGCTGCGGTGCGGGTTTGGCCGGTTCTCCGGTGCCTTCGCCGCCCGGCGCGCTGATGGCTACAGGAGATCGGCCAGGCATCGTCTGGCTGGCCATGGCTGGCGGCTACGCAACAAAGGGGCGAGCGGCTCGCGTGCGTGCGTGCGTTGTCACTCATGGCCGGGTCATGCTTTCGGTTTGGTGGGTTCCGTTGACGAAACGGCGAAGACGCACGCGCTGGCATTGGCAATGCCGTGGCGCTGCGGCAACAGAGACGACGGACGCACGCACGCACGCTCCCGCTCGTCGTCGGCGTGGGCCGTGCGGTCGCGGAGCCTTCCGGCGACCCCAACGCCGGTAGGTAGACCTCAGGGTGGATGTCCTGGTCAGGGGGTGAACATGTGTATCACACATTAACCCCGAATCCCCTCTTAAGATATTTCGTCAAGAACATAACACACACTCCTAGTGCTAAAGACCAGTACTACTACTTAGTACTACCAGTGATGTGATGAACTGGGTACTAGAGTAGTACTGTGGTTAATTACACACAGGTGCTGTGCTGCCAGACCACAACAACCCAACTAACGCCATCATCTTCAATAAGACGAACAACCTAACAACAATATCCAAATTAAGTGGACAATTTATGGCGAAACGGCCTCACAGCACAGTTAGCTGAGTACCGTCCCGCCCCGGCAGCCAATCAGAACCCAGCGAGTCCACATCGCTCCGCTCCCACCAACATGTGGACCCACCGGCGTCAGGTCCCCACCAGTCAGCCTCCCGCCTCCACCCACCAAGAGCCAGTTTCTTTTCTTTCTTTCTTTCTTCCCTCGCGCACTCTGCATCGCTTCCGGCGGAAGCAAAAGGGAAGAGGGTGGCGAGGGCGAAAGGCATCCATCCATCCAAAAGGAAAGCAGCGGCCTCCCCTCCCCACGAGCGAGCGAGCGAGCGAAGTGACACGAACGGGAAAGGGGGTGGGGGGAAAGAAAACCCTAGAGAAAACCCGCGTTAAAGCGGGGGGGCCGCGGATCCGAATGCCGGGCGCCGCCACGTGCTGCCGCTGCCGCTAGATCTCGCGCCAATGGCGACGCGCCCGGCCTCGCGCCAGCGGAGGGCGGCGAGGGGCTCGCAGCAGCAGCAGCAGCAGGTCCAGCAGTCGGGCTCGCCGACGTCGACGGCGACCACGTCGTCGTCGCGGCTCACGCCGGAGATGATGTCGTCGCTCGAGGGCCCCGCGTCGCCGCGGCTCGTCGCGGGGCTGCTGGACAACGACGACGACGACCAGGCGGCCACCAAGGAGAACGTCACCGTCACCGTCCGCTTCCGCCCGCTCAGGTTCCGCCGCGCGCTCCCGCTCCCTCTCCGCCTCGGTCGGCTCCTGTTTAAGATGGATTCGGGGAATGCGGGTTGATTTTTGTTTTTGTTGTTGTTGTTCCTCTCCTCCGTGTGGCGTGAAGCCCGCGGGAGATTCGGCAGGGGGAGGAGGTCGCGTGGTACGCCGACGGCGACACGGTCGTGCGGAGCGAGCAGAACCCCAACGTCGGTTACGCTTACGGTACGTCTCACTCCCTTCTCCGTTGGTTAGCGCTTGGATTGCTTGGCGGTTGTGGCATTGGCGGCACTGTTTTCTCTCTGGCTGTCATCTGTTTGTCATATGGGGAATTTGCCGTGTCGTGTCGAAATGTTCAGTCCGAGCCTTCAAATGGGCAATTTGCTGTGTCGTGTCGAAATGTCATATGGGGAAACTGGATGGGATTTGGGGATACTTCTAATTATAGATGGTTGGAATTATCTCATGCCGCCGCACTGCCACTACTTAGTTTACTTCTAGGGCTCAGATGACTTTCCTGGAAATGCCTCCAAATTTCGTATTGTCAACTTGGATTTTGCATCGGTTTATCTGTGCATTGGAAACAGGGGCCTCAAAACTCAATTCGCAGTTCGTATTTATTTTGCTTACAAGTATCAGACCAATAGGATAATGTTAGCATTCTCAAAACAGTGCACCGATTCACAAGGGGTTACAGACTTCAACATGGTAGTTTTGTGTACTGGTGCACTGGGGATTGGATAATGTCCACCGTTTAGGCTTGCTACTCCTGTGCTAATTCACAATCCATATGCTGATCTATGTAGGGAATTGTACAAAGCAAGTATTCACATGGCAGTCTTGCATGCTTTAGCCATCTTAAAGATTTAGCGCGTCGTGGTTGTACAGTACAGGGCTAATACAGGCTATCGGCTCTTTAAGAGGTGATTACATGAGAATTGACACTTTGACGGCACATAACTTTGAAGGACTCAAGTTTACTATAGGTTTTTTCTTTGCAGAGGAATCAATTGTTGAAGTTTTCTGGTTATGACGCTAAAACTATTAGTTCACATAAAGAAACTTCTAGGTAGTTTTGTTTACACATTCATTTGTATGAACAAATAGAACTATTTCAATATCTCCTGCACAGCTAGTTATTCAAGTGAAGTAAGCTGTTCCGTTTCATGGAACAATTGTAAATTAATATCTAGGAGAAGTAGGTGCATTTCTGAGACTGACATTTTATCTATTCTCTCCAGTTTCAAGTTAAACTGTAGAGACTAATACTGTATTGTACTGTTGTTACCCAGATCGGGTTTTTGCGCCGACCACTACAACACGCCAAGTATATGATGTTGCAGCTCAACATGTTGTCAGCGGTGCCATGGAGGGCATATATGGTAAGTGATATTTTCTTCTGTTACCCTCTTCAGCTTTATCTTACAACTTAGTATTATGATAACATCTTGTTCTTCCTTTCTGACTTATTTTTCTGATGAAAGAGGCTGGTTTCTGTTCATGGAATGTCACTTTACTATTAGATCTTCTAGAGGTCATAGTGAATATGGTTGCAGTAATTATTTACTTGTGGCACAAGTTTATTGGTTACACAGTCGCAGTTCCATTTTACTACGAGAAAGAGTCATGAGATAATATAATGCAATGGTGATTCTGGATCTCTCTAAGAATTGTAGTTTGTTGGCCCTGAAGCAAAATATAATGCATTTTCATTATGCAGGAACAATATTTGCGTATGGCGTTACAAGCAGTGGAAAGACACATACGATGCATGTGAGTACACTTATGTAACATCAAGCTTTTATTATTCTTTTACCTTAGGTATCAGCTGTGCTATATTCATAACCAATGCTTCATTGAGTGTAATCCATATCCGTGTTAAATGCTCCTGATACCATGTCCGTGATTATTATTTATTTTGTGTGATAAACTGGTAGGCAAGTTTCATTCTCTTTTGAAGCTTACATTTAGAATATACTCATTGATGAAAAAATGTGTTTTTCATTTTTATGTGACTAAGCTAATATTTACGATTCATCCGTTAGCTATACTTCTCAATGCCATCAGTATTTTGATATACCTTTTCTTTTGAGTCAGGGAGATCAAAGATCCCCAGGAATAATACCTTTGGCTGTCAAAGATGCATTTAGCATTATACAGGAGGTACTCTTTAAATATCATGATGTGATGATACATTCTTGCTAGTGCTGTAGTCATTGCTTCTTAAATTATAACTCAGTTTGGTTTTTCTTTGTAGACGCCAAATCGCGAGTTTCTCCTGCGTGTGTCATACTTGGAAATTTATAACGAGGTTTGTTTATTGTTGCTTCAATCATATTTCTTGTCTTCATAGTAATTATAATATTTTGTCATGTTTTACTGAGAAAAACACATGCTCCCATGTACATATTGGTTTCTCGTCTTCTTTTTCGTCTAGATGAAAAGGCAAGGCAGTGCTCTAGCTGTTTGTTTGAATCTGAAATAAGTCGCAATAATATCAGTGTTTTTTGCAATGATGGGTAATTCATCATGATTCACGACCACCTGCAAGGACCATAGTGTCAAATATTTGATATCTTTGCACATAGAATTCTTTCCTCCAACCTGCAAGATATTGGTGCCAGTTAGCACGATTAGTAGGCTGGCTACTGTAACAAAGTGATAGAAATTGGTTGATGTAACCTTTGTCGCGCTGATGTTTCTCGAAGGCAGCCAGCATATTCTTGTCCGATATGGTTCTAAAACTGTTGGATAGATCATAGATGTCAATGTATTCAGTATAAACCGGAAAACAGAAATTTTTCTTGTTTACGATGTTTACTGTGTAACTTTGTATGTTGTCTAGCGAGAAGAAGTCTTTGCTATACCTCAGAATGTGCACCATGTCAATACCGGAGCCCCATGTTAGTCAATACTACAATCTAGCAAAAACTTTTGTTCATTTTTCCTGCCTTTTCTTTTCTTGCAATTTTCCCCAGATGTCAGGAGGTCCATATTTTCGTTGGTGTTTCAACACTTTACATCCGCAATGAATCATCAAATGACTTGTATATTGATCTTTACTGTACTTGGTTATGCTGTTCTAATGGAGGACTCATCAATTTTAGGTTGTCAATGATCTACTCAATCCTGCAGGACAGAGCTTACGAATTAGAGAGGATCCTCAGGTGTCAATATCTTAGTTTTCCATTCTCCATTAAGAGCTCTTTCCTCTATAAGTTAAAGCACTGCTGATGCTTCTTACTAACACAGTAATGATTATTATGGAGGATAATTGTTAGCATCTGTATTCTAGAATCTCCTGCAAGACTAGGTTCATAGGGTATGTTTGGTTGCTATCAGCCTACCATAGCAATAGCATCCCCTGCCAATATTTGCCAAACAATTGGTCAGAGAACCAGACATTCCTTGTCCCTTTGTGTGATGTACGTACTACTACGAATCACAATCCTCACAGAAAACAGCTAGATAATTGATACTCAATTTGAAATTGGTGATACAAGTAGAGGATGGAGTTTGGGGTGGAAGAAGGCAGGAGAAGGGGAATAGAGAAATGAGAGAGAAGCTCAACTTGTTCCTTTTCTAGCTGCTGTTACACTCACACACCACCAGTCTTATATACAGTGCAGGTAAATCTCAACAGGCCACATAATTACACAGTCCAAATAACCCACGACACCTTCAATCGATATTTGAACTTGGGCGCCCGTTCCTTGTCTCACATCTCCTCCCTGCTACCTGCTGACTCCTTGGTAGCAGTAGGGATGCACTGCTGGCACTTTGTTGGCAGGAATCTTAGCACAAACTGTGAATGGAAGAGATGGTGTGTGTGTGTGTGTGGGGGGGGGGGTACACATCACATACTGATAGTTTCTTAGTACTCCCTCCGATCCATATTAATTGGTGCTGATTTAGTATTGTACTAAATCAGCGACAATTAATATGGATCGGAGGGAGTAAGACAATTTCCGGCACCAACCAAACATGCCCATAATATTCATGCCTGAAGTAATGTTATATCATGCCCTTGAAAGGTTGCAAAAGGCTTGCAGTTTGTATGGTTTGGTCAACAAAAATATTTCAC